>NC_138900.1:47445589-48045589 GCF_965194825.1 Balaenoptera physalus | reverse complement strand
GAGGAGACAGAGACACAGAGCGATTGATGGACTTGCCCAAGGTCACCACAGCAAGTGAAGGGGAAAACAGAGGTAAGCCCAGGTGTCTAGGTGTCTACCTAACTCGGATGTACATACTCTGGTTTTTTGTGTGTATGATAAGAACACAACATGAGATCTACTCTCTTAAAGTTTGAAGTGTACAATATGGTATTGTTAACTATGGGCACGATGTCGTGTGGCAGAGCTCTAGAAGTTATTTGTCTTGCTTAACTGAAGCCTTATACCTGTTGAATGGCAACTCCCCATTTCCCTCTCCCCCAGCCTCTGGAAACCACCATTCTGCTCTCTGCTTCTCTGAGTTTGACTATTTTAGATGCCTCGTATAAGTGGAATTATACAGTATTTGTCTTTCTGTGGCTGGCTTATTTCACTTAGCACAACCTCAAGTTGTGTTCATTTTGTCTCACATGGCAGGATTTCCTTGTTTTTCAAGGCCAAATAATATTCCTTTGTATGCATTTAGAAATTGGAACCCTTGTGGTTGGGAATGTAAAATGGTGCAGCTGCTAGGAAAAATAGTATGGAGGTTCTTCAAAAAATTAAAAAGAGAACTACATATGATCCAGCAAGTCTACTTCTGGGTATTTGTCCCAAAGAATGGAAATCAGGATCTCAAAGATATATCTGTGCTCCTAAGTGTTCATTACAGCATTATTTACAATAGCCAAGATGTAGAAACAATCTAAGTGTCCATCAACGGATGAATGGATGAACACACTCTTAAATGCCTGCTTTTGGTGGTTACTCAGCAACGGGGCAGCAAAGATGGTTATTTCTGTCCCTCTGTCCCTGCCTCCCATTGCCTAGCCCTGACATATAGTTGCATAAATTGATGCATGTTGGTTACATGCTTTTCCTATCAGCAAGCTCATCTTTAGCAGCTGTGGTTTGGCTGGAAAAGGCACCCTCTCCATCCCCACTGGCCGGCTCAGATGTCTTGGGACAAAGACACATCCAGGTGTTCTTGTGAGGAGTTGTGGCCTTCTTCATGGCCTTTTCCAGCAGCAGACAGATGGTCCCAATATCTCACTGCCCACCCATAGCATTAGTGGTTCTTCCTGGTCCTCAGACCTGGCTAGATGATGGAAATCAGGAAAGAGCCCTGGATGTGGAGTTAGGAGACCTAGGTTAGAGCTCCTTGATTTAGATGTTGCGTGCCTGTCATTTAAGCCTCTCTGAGCCTCATTACCTTATCTATAAGATGGGAGCACAATATCAGAGTCACAGGGTTGTTCTGAGAGTTGAACGGGAGCATGGAGAGAAGGACCCTTCAGACTACCGGTGTTCAAAGCGAAACCCAGTAGAAGGTGAGGACATTGAGTGCAGAATCCACAGGCAGGTTTTTTTTTTTTTCCACACTTTTTGGCCACACCCCACGGCATGTGGAATCTTAGTGCCCTGACCAGGGATCGAACCCATGCCCCCTGCATTGGAAGTGCAGAGTCTTAACCACTGAACCACCAGGGAAGTCCCCACAGGCAGTTATTGAAGGTAACTTTGTGTGTTCTTTCTTTTGCTTGAAATTAGATCCCAAACAGAGTTCTAATGACTAGTCTCCATAATTAATTTAAATAACTACATACTATATCCTTGAGCTGATGTGTCTCAATTACCATTTCTATTAGAAAACAATATATTGAACATCCTTAAGTATCTTTTTTTTTTTTTTGACTTGTAATTTAGGATAAATTCCTAGGAGTGTGATTATGGGGGTGAGGTGGGGGGAATGTTATGCTCGCTATTCTGATTCTTTGAGTGTATTTTCTCATTGCTCTCTTATAAATCTTACCATAACTTCACTAGCATTGGGTTTTTACTGTATTTTTTAAAATTAAAAAAAATGCCCACCTTTGTGTTTTTTAACAAAAAACACAGAACAGGTATCACCAAGTCAGCTGAATACCTTTCCCATACTCATAATATTTCACTTATCACATCAAATGGTAAACAATTTATTGTTCAATCTTCCTCCCAGCCCCCACCCAGATGTGAGCCACAGGAAGTCAATCTATGCTCATCTTAAACAGCTGGAACATTGTAGGTTTACAGTCATTGTTTGTTGAAATCATCTCTTCCGTCTTGCTGAACACCGTGGTCATCTTACAGTGTGTTGAAATAAAACTTAAAATTAGCTTTGCCCTGGGATGGTGAGTGTTGGATTGGAACCAAGGCTCTGTTGGACTCTGAAGTTCTAGGAAGTGGAATCTCAGGTTTATCAAAGCCTAGCTGCATTCCTAGGAGGAGGGGTGAGCGAAGCCTCCCAGCCTGATGTTTTGCAGAGGAAATTTGGGTCCATAACCCAGTAAACTGATTACAGATAAGATAGTTCCCATCAAAGGCTGATGCAGGCTGGGAGGGGTCAGCAATACACGTACCACGTGATTTAATCAAATGCAGTCCCTGGTCTAAAGAGACAATGGCTGAAAATACAACCTGGATATTATTGCAAAGAGGGGGGCTGTTTGTAGATGAGGGTTTTTAGAAACTTATTTTAAGCTGAAAACCAGATGGAGATAAGGGCTCCGTTGATGAGGAGGCTGTGTGTAAAGAGTGCTTGTGCCGTGGTTTCTGGAGGGACGACGGAGGAGCTCCGGAGGCTGGTGGGAGGATGAGGGATGCCAGTCTGAGCTCTGTTGGATGGTACTTTGAAATAACAAAGAAGAAATGCTAGATACGTTACAGGAAAAGAAAAAAAAATAAAGCTAGGGAAGACTGGCTGCCAGGTACCAGGAAGCGTGAGGGGAGAGGGTGATGAGGGAAGGAGGGCACTTGTGGGGCATCTCCTGCTGGCTTGGGGAGTGGGGCACAGCCCTCTGCTTGAGACATCCCCTCTGAGGTCACAGTGAGGGGGCGTGCAGAGGGGACAGGCAGCCTGCGGGAGGCCCCATCTATCTGCCTCAGCCATTCATCCTCCACCCTGGCCTTCTAAGCCCTGGACTCTTTGTATACCAGCTGGGCTTTCGCCAAAACTCTCTTCAGTGGTTGCTTCACCTCCTTCTCTCTTTCCAACCCTTCATCTTTCTAGCTGCTGCCCCGAGTGAGTGACCTTTCAAAGAAATTCATCATTTCTCCCCTGAAACACATCACATCCTTCCCCATCCCTTCCATGAGGTCTCTTGGGTGTGGCGTTCCAGGCCTCCCAAGGCTATTCCACAGGGACCTTTCTTTTTCTCATCTCAGCCAAGTCACCCCACCCCAGGTTTCCTCCCCTTCAGGCTCCTGTGAGGGTTTCCTTTTCTCGGATCGATATGCTTTTAGTATAAGTGATTCTATCATCCTGGAATTCTCTCCCCCGCTTGTCCACCTAGAAAATTCCCACTCATCCTTCAAGGCCCGGTTCGAATGCCCCCTGACTTACAGACACTTCTTTGTTCCCATTTTAACACGAACAGAAATAGTTACGTTAAAGGAATGAAGATCTCACTACCCGATGGGATAAAAGGTGGAGAGCAAAAGGCATAGGAGAAAAGGACACGGACACAGAGTGCCTATTCTGTGCTTGGCAATTCACAGAGCTGGTCATATTTTGACATTTCGAAGACACTTAAGAACTCGAGGAAACTGTGGGCCCAGGTGGTGAAGTGACTCACTTGAGGTCACCCAGCTGGCATGGAGCAGAGCGGGGACTGGAATCCACATCTTCCAGACTCCGAGGCCCATGGACATTAGGTAGTGTCCTCAGCAGCCCTGGAAGTATGGTCTGGAGGCCCTGCTTATTCCCCCAGTGAGGATGGCAGTGGGGAAAGGAAGTCTAGACCTAGGCGCCAGACTTTGACACTCACCTGGTCCTTTCGACCTCAGTCTCCTCATCTGGAAAATGGGCATTTGGGCAAAATGACACTTAAGGTTTTTTCTTCCCACATCTGTAGTTGCTGTTGAAGTTGGTAAGATGAGATTAGAAATGGCCTAAACTGAGGTCAGGGGCTAGAGGTCTGGCCCTACCTCTTTTAACTCCCTTCCTGTGTGACTTTCTGAACTCCTCTATTTGCCCATCTTACAATAGGGCACTTGGGTGAGATGTCCTCCAGGGCACCTTCTATGTCAAATATATGGTGCTTTAAGGCAAACCAGAGGCCCCAGAAATCTGTGATCTAACCCACCTGGTTTCTTCTAGTCTACATACAAGCTGAGTTGGGATGCTCAGTTATTTCCTTCCTCACAGTTAAATTCAACTCTGGAAGGTAGGCGGATAGCTTAGGGTGGAAGCATACACTCTACCATGGGGATTAGAAGGCTTTGGTTTCTGTCCTGATTCTACTGCGATCTGTGTGAACATGGGTTAACTACTTTCCCTCTGTGAGCCTTCGGAGTTCCTTTTCCAGTGAAGAGGAAGTAGATAGTCTGGATGGGTTTTTTCAGTAAAACCATTATTGGATTTTGAATGGCATGTAGAGATTCTCCCATAGCACAGCCAAACACAAATAAGCCTTGTAAAGAAGAGGGACCCAGGAGGGTCTGGGCTACAGAAGTCATGTGGGATCTACCCAAACATGGTTCTGTCACAGCATCTGAGGGAGATCTTCTCCTCCGACTTAGCAAAGGCTTTGACATGATATGTTGAGGGTGCCTGAGTCCACAGGGGCATGAGAACTGGATACCAACTTGGGTACAAAGCACCCCTTCCTCCTCACCAAGGATTCAAAAGACCATAAATATGCAGCGGGGGTAGAGAGAGAAGCGATCACTCAGACAACATTCCTCTTCTTTCACGTTCTGCAGATTCTCTTCCTTACACTCAATGCGGTTCTTGTCACACTCACTTTTCCCGCAAATATTTATTAAGCACCTACTCTGTATCCCGAGCACTCTTTTAGGTTGTGGGACTGCAGCAGAGAACAGAACAGACCGAGATCCCTGCCTTGTGGAGCTTACTTACTGGTGGGGGAGACAGAAGATAAGTCAGTAGACGGATCTAGAAGGTGGTGGGTGGTGATAAGTGCTGTGGAGGACAGTCTGTCAGGAAAGGGCAGCAGAGGTGCCTGCGGAAGCTCTTCTGAGGGGTGGCCAGGCAGGTGAGGTGAGGAGAACGAAGTGAGGGAGTGAAGTGGGCAGGTGTCTGGTAGGAACATCCGTCTGCCTCTGCTTCTGAGCAGCTGGTCTTTATGTCTCAAGCGTTCAAGAAGATTTTAGGTTTGGAGGCTGCATCTTTTGTGTCTCTCCAGTATCCTCTCTAATAGCCAGATGCAACATGGTGGCTCTCTTGTATCTGTCTCCAGTGTGATCCCTCAGTTTCTGTTTCTTTGAGGACTGTGGTCTGCCTGAGAGATAGGTATTCTCACTTTGCCTGAGGCAGTGGCCGTGTCTCGTTTGCAGTCTGGGCTGAAGCAGATTCTCCTTTGGACACCATGACACGCTCTGAGAGACACCATTTTACTCCCCCCTGGAAACGGTGTTGCAGGACTTGATGCCTGATCCCTTCATGCCCAATGTCGTGAGGGTTTCAAAGTGAACCTTGCAGAATTAACTCATTAATGATCATTAAATATTTGGGGTGAGTCAGTGCCTGACAAATGGCTGGGGCGGAATGACTGAAGCAGGAGGCTTCGGCACATGAACAAGGACTCTTCTCATCTGCACGCCTGGTTGCTGGGAGGGGGGACACCCCACGCCATGACAGGAATGCTCCTCAGGAGAGAGAGCAATCCAAGTGCCAGGTATTCGGCTCTCGTGTTTGCCAGTGATTCATGAAGTGACCATCAACATTCAAAACCACTTCACGAACCAACCAGGAGCTGGAAAAAGATTTAACCATAATGAGCTCATTTCCTTAGAAATAAGACCCAACCCACTGGTGGGTCAAATAGTTGCCGTGGCTTAGACTTCACGGCCTCCCTTCCTGCCACCTCCTCATTTCTGACGGGCTCATTTCAGGCCTCATTATGCTTTGTCGCTTTGCGCTCTAACCAAGAGCTGTCACATCCAGGAACCTCACAGGTGGTGGATTCAGAGTCCTTCTTTGTTCAGCTGGGAAGCGGGCCGCTCTTGGGTCTGTTATGAGCTGAATTGTGTCCCCTCTCGTACACAGTCCATGAGTCGAAGTCCTAACCCTAGTACGTCAGAATGTGACAGTGTTTGTATGGGTTGGCCAAAAAGTGCCTTCGGTTTTTAAGTAAAAATAAAAGACACATTTTTCATTTTCACCAAGAACTTTATTGAACAACGTATTCACCCTTTTGTTCCATTACCTTCTGCCATTTTTCAGGCAACTTCATAATTCCATCTTTCTAAAACTTTTAATCTTTTTGAGCAAAGAACTGTTCCAGGTGCCTTTTACAGTCTTCCAGGAAATTGAAATTTTTTCCATTAAGAGAATTTTGTAAAGACTAAAATAAATGGAAATCCGAAGGTGCAATGTCTGGTGAATATGACAGATGAATCAGAACTTCCCAGCCAAGCTGTAACCGTTTTTGCCTGGTCATAAAAGAAACATTCAGTCTTGCCTTATCCTGATGGAAGATTATGCGTTCTCTGTTGACTAATTCTGGACGCTTTTCGTCGAGTGCTGCTTTCAGATGGTCTAATTGGGAGCAGTACTTGTTGGAATTAATCGTTTGGTTTTCCAGAAGGAGCTCATAATAGAGGACTCCCTTCCAATCCCACCATATACACAACATCAACTTCTTTGGATGAAGACCGGCCTTTGGTGTGGTTGGTGGTGGATCATTTCGCTTGCCCGGCGATCTCTTCTATTCCACATTACCGTACAGTATCCACTTTTCATCACCCGTCACAATTTGTTTTAAAAACGGAACGTTTTCATTACGTGTAAGTAGAGAATCACATGTGGAAATACAGTCAAGAAGGTTATTTTTGCTTAACTTATGTGGAACCCAAACATCAAAGCGATTAACATAACCAAGCTGGTGCAAATGATTTTCAGCTATTGATTTGGATATTTTGAGTATGTTGCCTATCTTCTGCGTGGTATAACATTGATTGTTCTCAATGAATGTCTCGATTTGATCGCTATCAACTTCAACTAGTCTACCCGACTGTGGAGCGTCGCCCAGCGAGAAATCTCCAGCACGAAACTTCACAAACCACTTTTGACACGTTCGATCAGTCACAGCACCTTCTCCATACACTGCACAAATCTTTTTTTTGTGTTTCGGTTGTGTTTTTACCTTTCTTGAAATAATAAAGCATAATATGCCAAAAAAGTTGCTTTTTTTCTTCCATCTTCAATATTAAAATGGCTACACAGGGGGCTTCCCTGGTGACGCAGTGATTAAGAATCCGCCTGCCAACGCAGGAGACACGGTTTCAAGCCCTGGTCCAGGAAGATCCCACATGCCACGGATCAACTTAGCCCATGCGCCACAACTGCTGAGCCTGAGCTCTAGAGCCTGTAAGCCACAACTACTGAGCCCATGTGCCACAACTACTGAAGCCTGTGCGCCTAGAGCCTGTGCTCTGCAACAAGAGAAGCCACCGCAGTGAGAAGCCCATGCGCCGCAACTAGAGAAAGCCCGTGTGTAGCAACAAAGACCCAACGCAGCCAAAAATAAATAAATAAAATTAAAAAAAAAATTTTTAAAAAATGGCTACACAAATTTAAACAATTTTGATAAGTCTTTTTAAAAATGCACGCTGATATGACAGCTGTCACATACAATCTAACAAAATTGTTTTGAATGAAGTTAAAGACAATTAAGTGCCACTAGAGGCATCTTATGGAAAAAACCGAAAGAATCTTTTGGCCAGCCCAATAGATAAGGCCTTTAAAGAGGGGATTAAGGTAAAACATATGGGTGGGCCCTAATCCAATAGGACAGGTGTCTTTATCAGAAGAGGAGATTAGGCCACAGACACACACAGAGGAAAGACCATATGAAGACTTGGGGAGAAGATGGCCATCTTCAAGCGAAAGAGAGAGGTCTCAGAAGAATTCGACTCTACCAATACTTTGCTTTCAGATTTCTAGCCTCCAGAGGTGGCCCTAGCTTACCAATACAGGGTTCTTGAGTGTGTATGTCTCTTGGGAACCTTTGGGGCACCCAAACTTTATTGACAGGGTTACATTGGCAAGGCACCTTCTCTGGAGTCTATTTAATTCCTTCTCATAGAGGCTCATTACCTTTCTCCCCACAGCCCTGGAATTGGCTGTCCTTTGATACTGATACCTGCCAGAAGGAAGCCCATTTGGACACCTCAGGCTGCTGGGGGCTTTCTTACTACTGGGCTGGTTTCCCCATTGTCTTAGCTTGGTTCTTCCTAAAAGCAGATCCTAAGACAGAGATGGGTACATGAGGTTTATCTGTGATGCGATCCCAAAATGCACTGTGAGGGAGTGGGGAGGCCAGACAGGGAAGAGAGCAACGCTAATAATTGGGTCCATTCTCACTGGGGACCCTCTGGAGAGTGTGTGGAACACACCTAGGATTGTCTCACCGAGGGGCAAGGGAACTGAGGCATTTATCCACCAGCTCTTACCCCTCATTGCTTGAGGGTCTCATTGGTAACTCCCCTGCACTCTGGCTTATTTTTTATGCGGGCCAAGCATGCTCCTGCAGCCAGCAAAAGCCCTCAGGCAGAGAGATGCAGGGAGATGCTGCCGTGTGTAGGAATGTTGGCAGTGACCCCTAGGGTGGGCCGAGGGGCTCTGGAGCAGCACCCGAGGGCCAGTTGCACCAAGCCCTTTCCTCTCCAGACCTCTCCTTCTGTGGGCTCCAGCATGTTCCGCCCTCGCCCACCCAAATGCAAAGTACTCTCTCTGGCTGAGCTTTCACCTCCTTTCCAAGAGGCATTTGCTCCGTTAATACCCAGCATCCATTTCAGAGGCGTCACTTCAATAGAGCCACTTCTCTTCCTTCGGACTCACCACTCACCTAGATGAAAGGCAGAGTCTCGCAGAAACCACAATGAAAGGATTCCTCGGGCAGCTTTCCTTTCTATTGAAAGGACGGCTCCATCTCCCAGATCTCTGCATCCCATTGCTTCAGAGAATCCCGGGTGAGCTGGCGGCACAGCAGCGGGGTGGAGAAGTATTTCTGGAGCAATCGCTATCATTTCTCAAATGGCCCCATTTGGAAATGGCACCTTTCTGGGTTCTTTTCTGCTGGCCCCTTTAAAGGAGATTGTACTATAAATTCAAGAAGGCTGTGCTCTCAGAATGGTTCAATAAGTGTTTTGACATAGCCTCTAAACTTCCAGGGTTGAGGGCTGGGGGAGGTGTCCCAAATGTCATTTGTGGAGGCCTGGAGGGTGTGACAAGAGGAGCATGGAGGGAACGGGGGTGGCAGGGGTGTGGTGGGGAACTTGATGAGCCAGCCACACTTGGATGACCAGGCAGATGTTGGGTACCTTTCATGGAGCTGGAGAAGTCAGGGAGAGGGGCTGGCTCTGGGGCAAGGACGAGGAGCCCAGCTTTGACCTGCTGAGTGTGGGGTGTCAGGGAGAGGCAGGCCAGATGGATGGGGTCCAGCACAACTGTCCATCTTCCTGGTGCCCTGCCTGCCAGCCGTGCCTGAATTTCCTTTCTTTGTATTATGGCATCACCTCCTTCAGATCCTGGCATCATCTCCAACTTCTTGCCTTGCCCTGATGATTCTCTGTCTGGTTCCCAGTGAGGCTGGATGGTGCTGTGGAAGGAACATCCAATCTGGAATCAGGCAAAGCTGCACCCGAAGCTCCGCACTATTGCTTCGGAGTTCTGGAGTCTGGAGCAGCCATGGGCCTCCAGTTTCCTCTTCTCTCCAGGGTCTCTGCTCCGTAGTCACCTCCGCGGAAGGGCAGCCCCTGGCACCCTAGCTAACACAGGAGCCGCCCCATCATACTCTAACCCTCACCTTGCTTATTTTTCTCCAAGGCTGTTACTGCCACCTGACATTTAAATGTTTGTGTTTACTTGTCTATTGTGTGTATGTGTCTCACCAGGTTGTAGGGCCTGTGATGACAGAAACATCTGTAAATATTATAAAATACTGTTCACTGCTGTACCACTCAGTGTACAAAGCTGCCTGGCACGTAGTAGGTTCCCCGTCAATTTTTATTGAATGAGTGCGTGAAATAAATAAACCTCTCAGGATTGTAGATGTGAAGAGGCCAAGTGTGTGCCCTCAAATACAGAAGACAACTTTCGGGATCAAGGATCCATCTTACCAGGAAAAAATAAGACTGATTCCCCTCTAGCTCTTGTTTGCAACAGAAAAGGCCTACACGAAGCACACACCGAGCATTCATTTGATCAGCTGGACTTACTGCACCAGCGTGTCGAAGGTAATATTTCATTGGATTTCACCCTGTATTTGAAAGCAAAACAATTCGCATTTGAAAATCTCATTACTAGCATCTTCCCTCCAAATCCATTAACGGCGTGAGTGTTTCTGGCAACCGAGATCACCTCGGATTATAGTATGAAATGCAACTCTGGGGAAAACTGTATATTTCAGGATGTTCGTACCATTCAATTGTCAAATAGTCACACGGTTATGATTCTCAAAGAAAGCATACAATGTAGGGAAATTGGTAACAAAATAAAAGCTCCGGGATGTATTGAGAGAAGGCGGCCAAAGGATTCCTCCCTGACATAGCTAATCCCAGGGACGGGAAATTAAAAACCACACCAGAATATCAGTGCCTTACACAGAGGATGGCTTGCTTTTCTTGAGTGAGATTCCAAGTCTCAGCCCGCATGGAAATCAAGGACTTCTTCACTGGACCTTCAGGTCTCCTGCAACCACCCTTTCCCCATCCCACAGACAAGATATTCCTCTCCTCCTACCTAGACTCACTGCATCGGCTAAATCTGGCTGTTCACTAATCCCCAAATCCACATGGCCATCCCTGTCTTGGTGAACTTGGATGACATCATTAGATGACATCATTGGACGACACCATTAGGGCTGGAGAGGTTCTGTAAGATTGAAAATGAAAAACAAAAAATGAAGGTTGGGGTTCTGTAGTCAAAGGAATTGGGAACCACAGCATATGTTATCTTCCTCTCGGGGCTTCCCAATTCACCCAGGCATGTTCAAGGCTCTGAGATGTCCCGTGGTCAAGAGACTTGTTTATATTTATTCAACTTAGCATTGTCCCAAATTAGCTGGCTCTGCAGGCTTTCATTTGACCATATGAAATAGTCAAGTTCTATGGAAAACTAGGGTACAAATTGAAATCCCCCGTACGTCCCACAGATGAGGCAACAAACAACAGGGAAGCTATCAAAGTGCCTGGTCGCTTGGCTAGTCAGTGGCAGAGCCAGGAAGGACTGGACACCAGGGACCATGACACCCAGTTAAGGGCTCCTCTACTGCTCTCCCTTAATTCGCTTCAATTCAGTAAAATTCCACCCCATCCCTTCCCATCCCATTCACTCCACGAATATTTCTTGAGCACCTGTCATGGCCAGGTACTGTCCTGGGTGCTGGAATACACAAAACACATGAGACTGGGCCATACAGAATCCAACTTTGCCCCCACAGAGTTAAGAGTCTAATTTGGAGCTTCTCATCATTTTCTTCCCATCTTCTCTTCTCTCCCTCCCTCTCCCCTTCCTCCTCTCAGATCATGCTTCGCTCTGAACAAGATAAATGGCCCTCAGGCTCCACTTAAATTACATCACTGCCTGGGTGAGGACCTTGATTGATTCCTTTTTCTTCTCTCAGAACAGGTTTAGCCTGTGGGACCCTGAGCTCCGTGACAGCAGGGCCTGTGCTGGTCTCTCTCCCTCTGCTGGGCAGAACCCCTGGCTCATAGTAGGTGCTCAGTTCATACCCGTCCCATGGCTGATGGCTGAGTGTCAGTCCTACAAGACATCCTCAGACCTTACATTCTTAGCTTTGCCGCTCGGCCTGAAACCCTGCGTCCGTGGAGGATAGTAGTCCTGATGTGCTCTCCACACGGCACCACATTCCTTTCCTTGTGATTTTCCTTGAACCTGTCCTCCAGCAACATTCAGTCCCTCCCAGGTTGATTCGAATCTATATCCAGCTCAGTTGCTCACCTCTTCTAGAAAGACTTCACTGAATTCCTTCCTTCCTTCCACCCTCCCTGCCTTTCCTATTCTTCGTCAGGCATTATGCTAGGCCCTAGGAAAAGAAATAGGGATCTTGAGTAACCCCTGTCTTTGAGGATCTCATGGTCCAGTGGAGAAGACAGACAAGTGATTAATCATAATGTAGCATAATTTTGCCATGACACAGGCACTCACAAGCTGCCAGAGGTCTACAAATGGAGAGTCAACTCGTGTGGAGTCAGGAAAGACCTGTAGGAAAAGGGGATGTACTAGCTGATCCTTGAAGTAAAATATGAAGTAAGACAGCAGGAAACTTGCTGGGGTTGGTGGAGAGGAAGGGAGTAACAGACATAAGAGCTGCAAACCAGGGATATCACATCTACATTTCCCAGCGAAGGCTGGGGACCTAATCATCTCTACATGTTATTTGGGGGTCAGACCTCAAATTGAGCCCCAGTTTTGTGATTTCCTCTTCTTAGACAAGTTACTTAGTTTTAGTTCATCATTTATGAAATCAGACTATTCTTAGCACAAGATTGACACATAGTAGGTGCTCAATAAATGTATGTTGAACAAATGCATGAATATTTCCCTAACAGTTTTTATTGTTGAAAGTATTTAAAGTGATGAAGTTGCTTGTCATGTGTTAGTTGTTTCTCTCTCTATTTTTCCTCCCTGAGGGATGTATAGAGAGGACAGGACATTGTCTAAGACTTGAGAGGAGCTGTTTCCTCCCAAGAAGATTCCCTAACTTCCATTAGCTCCTCTTTCTCGCCCCCAGCTTCAGCTTTGAACTTTCTATTTAATATAGATTATAAGCTAAATGGAGCCTCCTCCACCCCTAAATTTTTCTGAGTAAAATGTACTCCATGCAGCCGCACAAGTGTTGGCAATGACCCCTTTAAAAATTTCCAGGTGATCAGATTTTACTAAATCTGACTTTTTCTTGCTTCATTCTCCTGACTTCTTGCCCTGCATTAAACAAAATCTTTGGGGCTTCCCTGGTGGCTCAGTGGTTAAGAATCCGCCTGCCAATGCAGGGGACACGGGTCCAGGAAGATCCCACATGCCATGGAGCAACTAAGCCCGTGCACCACAGCTACTGAGCTCGTGAGCCACAACTACTGAGCCCGCATGCCACAACTACTGAAGCTTGCACGCCTAGAGCCCGTGCTCCGAAACAAGAGAAGCCACTGCAATGAGAAGCCCGTGCACCGCAATGAAGAGTAGCCCCCGCTCACCGCAACTAGAGAAAGCCCACGCGCAGCAGCAAGGACCCAGTGCAGCCAGAAATAAATAAATAAATAAATTTATTAAAAAAAAAAATTCTTTCTGTGTCTCGGTCCCCTGTCAGTGGCTGGCTACTCCCCCCACCCCACCGCCCCCCACTCTCATTTTCTCCTATAATGAGTTGTTCCAATGTGCTCGGCTACCCCTGAAGTAGAACCATATTTTAGGGATTCCCTTTGTCTCGGCAGAAACTGGGAGGGCACGGGTGGCAGAGGACAATTGGCATTTTCAAGTAAATAGCTGTGCCAATCACTGCGTTTGGTGTCTCATTTTCGGTATCCCATTTAATCCTAACAGTGACCATGGTTGTGGGAATTCAAAGTTCAGGCTTCACCCTGACCAGTTAAATCAGAAACTCAGGGTGGGGTCTAGACATTGGTATTTTTGAAAAGTGCTCCAGGCCATTCTAATATGCAGGCAAAGTTTTAAATTACTGCCTTACACCAGGCTGCCTCTCAGAAAGTGTCTTTCGGAGACTTTTAGGAGCCATCAATATAAATGATGATGAGGATGAAAGTATACTTGGAGTGAGGCCATTGGTTGTGGTCATAACTTTGTTCTCAGGCAAGAACAAGTAGGTTCTTCAGGGAATAATCTAGTCAATCAAAAATACTCTTTGAGCCTTTTGCCCAAACATAAGGGAACCTGGAGTGCTAACAGTGGTAATACCCGGGGGACATTTCACAAAGTAACGCAGGAAGGAAGTCTAGCATGAATAGCTTTCCCATATAACAAGGGAGAGTTTTCATGTAGCACACAGCCTAAGAGTTGTGTTCAAGGTGCCAAAACCTTAAGATCTGCACGTAAGATCCACCACTGCAGAGGATCACAATACAATCCAGGAAGATATTGTGTGCATTTTGCAGATCCCACACTAAAAGGTTTAGCAATTCCCTTTATTGAGATTAACAGACAGATCTTCTTACAGGAAGTAATTGGGCTATAGTCTATTCCTTTGTATGTGAGACATGGACAATTTTGATATTGTTTCAGATTAATTTCCCTGAGCTACATGTACCTGAGGGTTCCACTAATTCTTTGGTGGAGGGAATTGGTACTAGAAATGTACAGCAGTGATGTTGGCTATTAGTTGTAGTTTGTCTGATGCATATTTGTTAACATAAATCAGATCCTAAACTCTTTTAATGCTTTCCATATTGTGGATTCAGTCATTTCCTGTCATTATGTTATTAGTAAAGGAATCCCTCCAGGTTTGTAAAGATGGATAAGCTTAGCTGAATATGTGTCCAAGTTCTCTAACCCTCAATGGGAAAACTAGGCAAGCAGTGCCATTTCACAGAATATAGGAGAAATATATTCTTTTGGGGAGAGCACCTAAAATAAGTGTACCCCAATCTTGCACCCTTTAGGGTGGAAAAACTGGTGTGTTAAAAGTCCACAATCAAATCACAGTACAATTAACTATGGACATACAAATACAAAAGTAGAGATACAAATGGATCCCAGAAAAATGTAAAAAAAAAAATCCTGTATTTCTCCTTGGAATCATTTCAACTACACAATGCAATGATTAAGAGCACGGACACCGAAGCTAGGCTTCTAGGGTTTAAATCCCAGCTCTGCCACTTACTACCTGTGTGACCTTGGGCAAGTTGCTTAACTTCTCTGTGCCCCATATTCCTCTTCCTTGAAATGGAGATGACAATAGTACCTACAATCAGAAGGTTGCTGTGAGGATTAAATCTGTTAATATTTCTAACACATGTAGAACAGTGCCTGGCACATAATAAATGCTATATATGTGTTTGTTAAATATAAACAGATGAACTCCCACCAGCATTTCTCAAATTTCAATGTGCACATGAATCACATGGGGATTTTGTAGTAATGCAGACTCTGTAGGTCTGGGGTGTGGCCCAAGATCCTGTATTTCTAACAAGCTCCCAGGTAACGCTGAGGCTGCTGGCTCATGGCCATGCTTTGGGTAGTGCGGGGTCTACGTGCTTCAGCTTGATGGGGGAGGGAAGGATTCAGGTGTGACTCACTCGCTCTATTTAACTTGCTCTCCAACAGCTGTGGGTGGTTGAAGGTGAACTCTTGGAGTCAACCTCTTGCAGTTGCTACAAGAGGTTAAGCCCTTCAGTGCTCACGCTTGTTACTCTAGGACCCAACCACTTTTAATCACCAATGACATTCAATCATTTGGCTTCACTTTGAATAAGAGAGTGGTGAGGGGTGGAGAGTCAAATCCCACTAATGGAGCATCTTAGAGACCAGCTAGCGTCTCCCCTTGTGAACATGGGCCTCTCCATGGTAATTTTCTTGGGAGTTACTATGCAAAAATGGTCCATCTCATCTCTGATTCGAGCCACCTCAGCAACTGCTCGTTTTGTGATCCTGCTTTGATAATTTCCAGGCCCATGGAAGAGACATGGGGGAGAGATGAGACCACCCCTCACACCACTGAGAAAAATGGTTCACTCCCTACAATCAAACTAACATTCTGGTTATTTGTTTTTTGAATGCATCTTCTACAGTTAGCTTAAATTTGCCATCCACCAATTAAGTTGATGTAAGTTTATTTCATTGCCTCTTGATACACTGCCATATTTAAAGCATCTGAAAATGGTTTCAGGAAAACTAGAGCCCAAAGCATAGAAAAGGCCCGATTTGTTGAGCTAAAGAACTCAGGGTGAATCAGAGAACGATCTGTGCTGTGGTCGTGTTTATTGCGTCCTATTACAGCTGCCAGCTCAGCATTCAGGGGCTCTCCTGTCTACCCTTGGCCACCTGGGCCTCAGGTGGGTGACTGTGCCTACTTGGTAGGTGGTAAAGACAGACTGTGGCCTTATGACTTGGCTGACCAACTGTACATGTTTAAGAAAGTGTTGCAAACTTACTAGAAAATTAACATATTTTTCAAAGTAAGCATGCCTAAAAAAAGGGAAGGAGAAATTACTTAGAACAATCATAGATAACATTGAAAAATGAATCATTAGCAAAAACCAAATTTTTACAGAAAACAAATATTTCACCATGATATGGTACCTTTCATTGATGCCCACCCATTATTAATCACTGCTTAACTGCACCCTGATATTTTCTCAGGCTCTTGTATATGCTTTTTTCCCCCGTATCTTCTTCTTTAAAAAATGTTAGCTCCTTACTTGTTTAATTGACGTATAATTAATAGGCAGTGAAATGCACAGATCTTAAGATTACAGTTTAATGAGTTTTTGCAAATGCATGTTGCCACATAACCCACATCTCTGTCAAGACACAGAACATTTCCATCGCCCCCAAAACATTCTACCTGCTCCTTCCAGACCATCCTTCCCCACCCACTTCCTCCTGGCTCTCAGGAGAACGTTGCTCTGATTTCTTTCAACAGAGATTAATTTTGCCTGTTCTAGAACTCCATATAAATCAGATTGTGCAGGATGTATTCTTTTGTAGCTGGCTTTTGTCAGCATCATGTCTTTGAGGCTCATTTGTGTTGTTGCATGTATCAGTAATTCATTCCTCTTTATTGCTGAGTAACTTCTGTTGTATGATTATAACTCCATTTTTTATCCCCTCACCTGTTGAAGGACATTTGGGTCATTTCTAGTTTTTGGCTATTACGAACAAAGCTGATATGGATATTCTTATTCAGCTCTTATTGTGCACATTGTCATTTCTCTTGAGTAAATACAGGCAGACTTCATTTTACTGCACTCAGCTCTATTGTGCTTCGCAGGCACTGGGTTTTTTACAAATAGAAGGTTTGTGGCAGCCCTGCAGCAAGCAAGTCTATTGGCGCCATTTTCCCAATAGCATCTGCTCACTTCATGTCTCTGTGTCACATTTTCGAAATTATTGTAACATTTTAAGCTTTTTCATTATTATTATATTTGCTATTGCGCTGTGATCAGTGATCTTTGATGTTACTGTTGCAAAAAGATTATGCCTCACTGAAGGCTCAGATGATGATTAGCATTTTTTAGCAGTAAAGTATTTTAAAACTAAGGTATGTACCTTGTTTTTTTAGACATAGTGGTATTGCATACTTAATAGACTACAGTATAGTATAAACGTAACTTTTTTTTGGCTACTGCAAAAAACTTTATTGTTTACGTTTGGTCCACCGCTTGGGAGAGGGCTCCAGGGTGGTTGAAAAGCTGCCTAGTGGCTGCAGAGAAAGACTTCAGGCAGAAGCCTTCACCAGGGGGATGCCAGAGGGGCTCCTCAAAGGCTGCTGGGCTCTGGAGGCTCCTGGTCATGCTCGAGGGTGAGCCTTTGGGAAGAGATACTGGCGCAGCCCAGCCTAGAGACCAGGCAGCCCGCGGAGGTTGGTCATGTGGTCACTCATCTTCTTGATGAGTTTCACCTGCTCATCCAGGAAGCGGCTCTCCCGGCAGTCGCGGAGCTGGGGATCTGTGCGGGCAGAACCCAGGGCACGCAGATCCAAAAGGGCCTGCCTGGTTCAGGTTCTTCTCCAGGACCATGGCGGCTTCCATAGCGTCCTGGGTTTTACCCCACTCATCCTGGGATGGCTTTTGCAGTCCTGGAAGAGGGCACGGCTGCTGCGCTGGTTTTGCATCTTCAAGAGACGCTCAGAAAAAAAAAAAAAAAAAAAAAAGAGACGCTCAGAGCACTCCAGCTTCTCCTCGGCCAGTTCGCGGACAAAGTGGCCCACGCTTCCAGAGCCGCATTGTCGCGTTCGAAATAGAAGCCCAGAGAGAGGTAGGTGCGGGAGGCCGCAGATGCACATAGACCAGGGAGCGGATGGCAGCCTCCGCCTGGGTGAAATAATTCTGATGAATCTGGGAGCTCATGGTTGACGGGCAATTAGGAGCTAAGCTCAAAAAATGGTGTTGGCTGGTCCCGGAGGCTGAGAATAGCTGTAGAGGTTGGTTCTGAAGGTGACTACTGGAAAAAAGGTTGGAGGGTGGTCGGAAGTTGGAGGAGGAGGGTGTCCCTGGGTCTCTTCTGTCCAAACATTGTTGAAGCAAGAGACAGATCCGTGGACTACTGAGTGCACTGCCTTACCTGCGCCGGGAAACCAAAAATTTGTATGACTTGCTCTACTGAGATACGGGCTTTATAGTGGTGGTCTGGAACTGGACCCGCAATATCTCTGAGGTACGCCTGTAGGTAGAAGTGGAATTTCTGGGTCCTAGGGCAGGTGAATACTTGACTTTATGGGGAACTGCTAGACGGATTTCCGAAGTGGCCATTTTGCCTCCCTGATGTTATTGTACCAGAGTCCTGTAGCTCCACATCCTTACCGGAATTTGATGTTGCCAGTTTTAAAATGTCAGCCATGATAGTGTGTGCATAATTGTATATCATCTTTGTTTTAATTTGCATTTCCTTGATGACTGATGCTGTTGAGCCTTTTCTCCATGTGCTTATCGGACACTCATGTGTATTTTTATAACAGATTTTTTTTTTTTTTGACCACGTGACATGTGGGATCAAACCCATGCCCCCTGCATTGGGAGCCGGAGTCTTAACCACTAGACCACCAGGGAAGTCCCTCATGTGTATTCTTTAGTGAATTGCCTGTTCTAGACTTTTTACTCATTTCAAAAATTGGGTTGTCTTTTTATGATTGAGGTTTGAGAAGTTCTTTGTATATTTTAGATCCAGAGGCTTGTCAGATAATATGTTTTGTGAATATATTTGTGAATTTTCACCTTATCTATGCCTAGCGTAATAATGTCTTTTCATAAATTTTTAAAATTTTGAGAAAATCTAGTGTATCAGATTTTCCCCTTATGATGAATGCTTTTTCATTCCTGTCTGAGAAATCCATATCTGCTTCAAAGTTGCAAAGATATTCTCATTTGGTTTCTTTTGGCAGTTTTATTGTTCTAAGCTTTTATACTGATCTGTATGATCCATGTTGAATTAACTTTTGTGTATGGTGTAAGGCAAGAGTTACAGTTAATTTTTACCCCTTATAGATTTGCCCCAAGCAGTTTGTTGCAGTATTGTTTATTGAAAAAACCTGTGTTTTCCCTCATTGAATTGCTTAGGTTCCTTGACCCCAGATCAGTTGGTTATATAAGCATGGATCTTTCTGGACACTGTTCCACTGATCTATGTGTCTTCCATTACCAACACCACAGTGTCTTGCTTACCATGGCTTCATAATAAGTCTTGAAATCTGTGAGTGTAAGTCCTTATCTTACTCTTTTCCAAGATTGTTTAGCTTTTCTACGTTCTCAAGATGTTTTTAAAATCATCCAATTCTAAAAATAAAAGTTAAGATTTTGTAAAATTAAGGTTTAAATACATTGAAATGCACAGGTCTTACAAACATATATACCCGTGTAAGCCACACTTTTATCAATACATTTCGATAACCCCAGAAAACTCCATTGTGGCCTCTTGTCATTCTGAGTTCTCAGAAATCCTACTGTCCTGATTTCTATCATGTTTTGCCTTTTCTAGAACTTCTTGGAAAGGAAATCAAGCAATGTGTATGTTTGTGTGAAGGCTTCTCTCTCGGCATAATACTTTTGCTTTGTCTATCAGTGGTTTGTTCATTTTTATTGCTGAGTATTATTCCACTGAATGAATACAACACAATTTGTTCATTCTTTCACCTCTTGATGAACACCTGGGCTGCTACCAGTTTTTGGCTATTGTGAATAAAGCTGCTATGGTTAAGTTTTGTAAAAGACTTTTTGTGGATAGGTGTTTTCATTTTTCTTAGGTAAATACCTTAGAATGAAATTGCTGGCTGTGGACTAAATATATGTTTAATACTTTAAGAAACTGCCATTATTTATTGCGTGGGTTGTTTTTTATTGTAGAAGATACAGAGATAGAGATAGATAACATATATCTCTATATACCCTTTGTCAGAGTTTATGAATATTTTCAGTTTACAGCCTGCTTAATCATTTAAAAATGTGTTTTTGATAAGCAAAAATCTTTTTTAAAATAGCATTTTGATAAAGTTCAACTTCTCAGTTTTCTAATGGTTACTGAATTCTATATCCTATCTACAAAAGCTTATCTAGCCCAAGTTCACAAAAATATGTTCCTCCTTTTCCCCTAGACATCTTATAGTTTTTGCTTTTATGTTTAGGTCTATGTGTCCTGTGACACTGATAAATTCACTTAGTTCTGTAAGTTTTTGTTTTGGATTCCTTAGGATTTTCTATGTACACTGCTGTGTAGTCTGCAAATAAAAGTAACTTCACTTTAAATTCCTTTTATATGCCTTTCATTTCTTTTTCTTACTATACTGCCTAGAACCTCTATGCAACACTGTACTAGAATTGGTGAGAGTGGACATTCCAGCCTTTTTCCTGATCTAAGTGAGAAAGCATTTAATGGAATGTTAATTGTTAGCTTCTCACAGATAATATTAGGTTTAAGTAGATTTCCTCTGTTTCTAGTTTGAGAGGTTTTTTTCTCTAAATTGTCAAAAGATTTTTCAGCACCTGTTGAGATTATTATAGCTCTCCCCCACACACCTTACTCTATTAATGTGACAAATTATATTAGTTGGTATTTGAATGTTAACCAACCTTGCATTCCTGTGATAAATCTCACTTGGTCATGTTGTGTTGTATTTTGTAATATTTTGTGTGGTTTGATTTGCTAATATTGTGTTAAGGATTTTTCATAAAATGTTCATGAGGCATTTTAGCCTGCAGTTTTTTTTTTCTTGGATGTTTTTATCTGGTTGTGACATTAGGTTTATGCTAGTCACTTACAGTGAGGCTGAAATTGTGTTCCCCTCCTCCAGGTTTATAAAGTGGTTGTTTAGGATTGGCATTATATCTTCCTTAAATGTCTGATAAAACCACCAGGACAGCCATCTAGATCTGGAGTTTTCTTTGTGGGAAGATATTTAATTACAAATTCACTTTCTTTAATAGATATATGGTGATTTAGATTTTCTACTTCTTGAGTCAATATTGGTAATTTTTGTGTTCCAAGGAATTTATCCAGTTAGCCTGAGTTTTCAAATTATGAGAATGAAGTTAATAATGTTTTGTCATTATCATTTTAATGTATGTGGAATCTGTAGAGATATGTTCTCTTTCATTCCTGGTATTGATTATTTGTGTTTCACTCTATTTCATCAGTCTAGCTGGAGTTTTATCAATTTTTTTAAATTTCTCAAAGAACCCACTTTTGTTGCCATTTTTCCTGATGTTTTGATTATTTCCTTTTATATCATTTGCCATTCTTTATTATTTTTTCTTCTGCATACTTTGAGTTTAATTTCCTCATTTAAAAATCTTTTTAGGTTGAAGCTTAGGTAATGTTTATTTTTCTCTTCTAATATAAATCTTTAGACCTGTAAGTTTACTTCTAAGCACTGTGTTAGCTGCATCCCACAAATTTTGGTACATTGTGTTTTTAATTTTTCAGTTTAAAATATTGTCTAATTCCCTTTACGATTTCTCCTTTGATTTATGGGTTATTTAGAAGTGTAATGCTTAATTTCCAACATTTGTGGATTTTCTTGGAATCTTGTTATTAATTTCTAACTCAACTTCATTTTGTCAGAAAACAAACTCTGTAGGATTTGAATTGTTTTAAGTTTGAGACTTGTTTTATGGCCCACAATAGGGTCTATTTTGGTGAATATTCCATGTGCGCTTGGATAGACTATGAATTAGATTGAGTTGATTGTAGTGTTGTTCACATTTTGTATATTCTTGATTTTTTGTTTACTTCTTGCTATAGACTGAATGTTTGTGTCCCCCCAAATTCATATGTTGAAATTATCTCAGTACGATGGTCTTAGGAGGTGGGGCCTTTGATAGGTAATTAGCTCATGAGGATGGAGCCCTCATGAATGAGATTAGTGCCCTTATAAAAGAGACCTCAGAGACTCCCTTGCCCCTGCCACCATGTGAAGACATGGCAAGAAGACAGATGACGATGAACCAGGAAATGAGTCCTCACCAGACACCAAATCCGTTGGTGCCTTCATCTTGAACTTCCCAGCCTCTAGAACTGTAAGAAAGTTCTGTTGTTTATAAGTCACCCAGTTTATGGTATTCTGTTCTAGCAGCCTAAATGGGCTAAGGTACTTTGTCTATCCAGAACTAAGTACAGTTGACAGGTTTGAACTACCACTGGTACACAGATATTTTTCAATAGTATAATAATAAATACTACAGTACTACATGGTACATGGTTGACTGAATCCACGGATGCAGAGGAACCTAGGAAATGGAGGGCCAACTATAAGTTATCCTTGGATTAACCCCCATGTTGTTCAAGGGTCAACTGCATTGAAGTCTGCAACTCTAATTGTAAATTTATCATTTCTCCCATTCTGTCAATTTTTGCTTCAGTTACAGACAATTATGATTGTTATATCTTCTTCATGAATTGACATATTTGCCCTTATTAAATGTTTCTCTTTATATCTGGTAATACTTAACCTTGAAATCTATATTATCTAATATTAGTATAGTTATTCCAGCTTTTAATCAGTGTGTCTTCATCTTTTGACTTCTAACCTGTTTGAACACTTCTATACATGATATAGTTAGTGCCTGATATTTAAAAAAATCCAATCTAATGAGTGTTGTCTTTTAGCTGGAGTGTTTAGTTCTTTTACATTTAATTAAATTATGTGTTTGGGTTTATATTTATCATATTTTTAATTTTCTTGCTTCCTTGTGGGTTAATTGAACATATTCTAGTAATTATATCTCCTTGATTGGCTTAGTAGCTATAACTCTGTGTCCTATATTTTTAGTGGTTACTCTGGGTTTTACAATATACACCCTTAACTTATAACAGTATACTTTTAATATTTTACTACCTCACATTTAATGTAAGAACCATACAGCAGTATAATGCTATTTTCTCATTATTTTGTGCTATTGTAGTCTCACATTTTACTTCTACACCTTATAAACCCAAAATACATTGTTACTATTTTGATTTAAATAATCTTTTTAAAAAATCAAGAAATGAGAGGAAAAATATTTAATATTTTCTATTTGTGGTGCTCTTCATTTCTTTGTGTAAATATAAATTTCCATTTGGTATCATTTTCCTTCTTCCTGAATAACTCCCTTCCACATTTCTCATAGTATAGATTTTCTAGCTATGGATTTTTTCAGTTTTTTCTATTTTATAATTTTTAATTTTACCGTAATTTTTAAGGGTATTTTGCTCTGACAATGTTTTTCATTGACAATGTTTTTATTTCAGCCCCTTAAAGACATTGTTCTATTTTCTCTGTTGCATTATTTCTGGTGAAAAGTCAGTGGAAACTATTGTTTTTTCTCCTGTATGTTATGTGTCTCTTCTATGGCTGCTTTTAAGAATTTTATCTTTGGTTTATCACAATTTGATTATCATAAGTCTTAGTGTTTTTTTTCTTTGCTTATAATTTTTGGGGGTTGACCTTCTTCAATCTATGAGTTAAT
This sequence comes from Balaenoptera physalus, assembly GCF_965194825.1. NCBI lineage: Eukaryota > Metazoa > Chordata > Mammalia > Artiodactyla > Balaenopteridae > Balaenoptera > Balaenoptera physalus. Next base: position 48,021,934 of record NC_138900.1, on the reverse strand, counting down.
ATTTGTCATCAAATTTGGAAAATTTCCAGCTGCTAGTTCTTCAAATATTTTCTCTACCCCAATCTCTCTCCTCTCCTTTGGGACTCTAACTTCAAGTGTATTACACTACTTTATATGGTCTCCAGGTTGAGACTCTGTTCTTTTATTTAGCCTTTTCATCTCTTTGTACTTCATTTCAGATACTTTGTATTGCTTCATGTATAAGTTTACTGATCTCTGCTTCTGCAGGGTTATGATCTGCTACTTACTTCATTCAGTGGATTTAAACAATTTCAGATGCTGTATTTTTCAGTTTTAGAATTTGCATTTTTTTTAAAAAAATAATGTTTTATTTTTTAGAGCAGTTTTAGGTTTATAGAAAAATTATGCAGAAAATACAGAGTTCTCATATACTACCCCCCACCCCCAAGTACAAAGTTTCTTCTATTAACACCTTGCATTAGTGTAACGTTGTCACAGTTGATAAATCAGTATTGACACATTATTATTAACTAGGTTCACAGTTTACATTAGGGTTCATTCTTTGTGTTGCCAGGTCCTATAGGTTTTGATGAATGCAGAATGGCATGCATCTACCATTATGGTATCATACAGAATAGTATCACCACCCTAAAATCCCTCGTGCCCCACCTATTATCCCTTCCTTCAGATCTTTCTCCAAACCCCTGCCAACCACTGTCTCCATAGTTTTACCTCTTCCAGAATGTAATATAGTTGGAATCATAATATGTAGCCTTTTCGGACTAGTTTCTTTCACTTAGCAATGTGCATTTAACATTTCTTCATGTTATTTTGTGGCTTGATAGCTGATTTTATTCTTACTGCTGAATGATATTCCATTGTGTGCTGTTTGTTTATTCGTCCATCTATTGAAGGACATCTTGGTTGCTTCCAAGCTTTGGCAATTATGAATAAAGCTTCTATAAACATTCATGTACAGGTTTTGGTTTAGACATAAGTTTTCAACTCATTTGGGTAAATACCAAAGAAAATGAATGCTGGATCATATGGAAAGCCTATGTTTAGCTTTGTAAAAAAGCCACCCAACTGTTTTCCAAAGTGGCCGTACTATTCTGCATTCCCACCAGCAACAAGTGAGAGTTCCTGCTGCTCCACATCCTCATCAGCATTTCTTATTGTCAGTGTTTTGGATTTTAGCCATCCTAATAGGTGTGTAGTGTGGTTTTTTTGTTTGTTTGTTTTAAATAGCTTTCATTACTCAACTGAGATTTTGTATTTGTTCTTATATTCTGGTTTTCTTTAAGTCCTTGAATTTAAGAGCTACTTAAAATTTTTTTCCCTGCTAATTCTATCCTCTCTGTCTTTTTTGACTTTGTTTCTCTTGACTGATTTTTCTTCTGTGCATCTCATTTTCTGCTTCTTTGCATGTCTAGATTTTTTTTAATTGTATGCTCTACTTTCGGGATGCTAAGTTCTTGGATGTCTGGATTTTGACGTCTGTTTCACAGTGGTATGTTTTTCCAGCAGAAAGTGAATTGACTTGAGGAGCTCTTAACTCACTCAAGGCTTTAAAAAAAAGCCTTAAGTGGGTCTAGGGCTAGATTGACCGTATTTCTAAAGTGTGGCCCTTTTAGTCTGTCTACTGAATGCCCATGGAGTTGAACAAAGTCTCTCCACCCTCACTGGTTGGAACTCTTGGCCCTGTGTGACTTTGGCGGGGGTCAGCTCAGAGTTTTTCAGAAGTTCTTTTCTCCGGTTAGTAGTTCATTATTTGGCCTCCTGGGGTCTTGCCCTGTGCATTCAGAGCTTAGTATTTGGCCAAAGACTCAAGAGGACTCTTACGCAAGTTTTTGGAGTTTCTCTCCTTCGATAACTTCTGTCCAGTACCTGACCTAAAACTTCCAGCGATCTCAGTCACCTTCAACTCTTTGTCGTCTCACCCCAGTGAGGTATCATGTTCTCCTTCAATTCCCTCTCCCGGTCCCATGCCTCTACCCTGTGCCCTAATGCATCACCCAGGCAGAAGATAGTCGGGGCCACCATGGGCCTCACCTCACTTGTTTCCCTTCCCTCAAGCCTAGCAGTCATGTACTGCCTGTCACCCACATCTGAAATCAGTTACTTAATGTGTCCTATCCAGTTTTCTAGTTATTTACAATAGAAGCAAAATCTGGTGTCAGTTATCCCTTCATGGCTAGAAAGCAAACATCCCACTCATTCTTTATGTGTAGGATTTAATATTCTTTCCATGACTTTTGTGTTTCACAGCATCAATCTTATCTGGCATCTGAGGCGCTTGCTTTTTTCCCTGTCTAGAAGACAAGTCTAATAGTATCTTGGTACTTACTAATGCTTTAGTTTGAACATGTAAACTAGCATTTGTTAAGTAGCATTAACTAGCACATACCCAGGGCTCTCTGGGGTTTTTATCCCACAGTGTGGAGTAGGCATTACCATTATCCCACTGTTCCAGGTGAGGGAAGGGAGGCTGAGATTGGAGAGATTTGCCTAATACCTCTCAGCTGGTACATGATGATTTTCTGACTCTAAAGGTCTGTACTCGTAGGTTTTACTGTAGTTTCTACTGTACTGGTATGTTTTCAAACCGACTTCTCAGATCCTCAGGGCTCTAAGAGTTGGAGGGAGGTTGAGTGGATAGAGACATGTCCCATCCCCACTCCACTTCACCTCCCCACTTGCTGTTTGCACTACAGCACATAAACTTTTAACTGTTTAATTTATTAGAGTCCCCTGCAAAATATCTTAAAAATTTTTTTATATTTATTTTTTAATTGAAATATAGTTGATTTACAGTGTTGTGCGAATCTCTGCTGTACAGCAGAGTGACTCAGTTATACACGTATATTCTTTTTTTTTGTATTCTTTTCTATTATGGTTTATCACAGGATATTGAATATAGTTCCCTGTGCTATATATATAGTAGGACCTTGTTGTTTATCCATCCTGTATATAACAGTTTACCTCTCCATGCAAAATATCTTAAAAGAATTTCAGCAGCAAATCAAACAAACACATCTGTGGGAAACTATTGTGCCACACTGGGTATTAATTTGCCCTTTAAAAAAAGTGATTTCCTCTATGATGAGGAAGAAACTGCTAAGGAAGTGAGTAAAAGAAAATCCCCTTTGTAGCTTTCTGCTTCCCTCTGTGTGATGTTACGGGGGGTGTATGGGTTCTTCAGTTTGAATCCTGGCTCTGCTGCACACAGAGCTGTAAGATTGTCCTTAGTTTATTCAAGCATCCATGGCCTCAGCTACACAGTCTGCACAGTTAGGAAAAGAATACTTTCCTCAGTGTGTTGTTTGTTTTCAATAAACAGCTCTGAAAAGCCCGGCCCTGCGTGGCTGGCAGGCTCTAAGGCGGCCCCCAGTTATCGCTACCTTCTGCTGTTTGTGCCCTTCTGTGATCCCCTCTTCTTGAATAGGGGCCAGACTTAGTGATCTGCTTCTAATGAAAAGAATATGGCAAAGGTGATGGGATGTCATTCCCAAGGTTAGGTGACAAAAAATTGTGCCCTCCATCTCGGGCACCCCATTGTGCTCTCTCCCTTGCTGGCTCTGATGGAGGCCACCTGCCGTGTTATGAGCTGTCCTATGAAGAGGGCCATGTGGCAAGAAACTGATGTCTCTAGCAGACAGCCGGTACCAGAGGCCTGCCAGCAGCCATGGTAGTGAACTTGGAACCAGCTCTTTCCCCAGTGGAACCTTACAATGATGGCAGCCTCTGCTGATACCTGGATTGCAGACTGTGGTGGGCCCTGAGCCGGAGGCACCCAGCAAAGCCACGCCTGGCCTTCAGAAACTGTGAAAAATAAATGTGATTAAGCTGCTAAATTTCAGGATGATTTGTCATTAGCGATAGGTAACAAATACAGTGTCTGGCACAAAGCTGATGCTCTGTTAATAATCCTTTACTCTCTCCCTGGCTTTCTTCCTCTTGTATCCCAGGGGAATGGTGACCTTTGTGGTGGCCTGACTCTGCTCATCTGCAGGGATGGCGCTCACACTGGACTCTGACCTAATTAGAAGCAGAATTCCCCAAAGCAAGCTCTCCCTATTCTCCCTTGTTTTTTTTGATTAATATTTCATTTGGGTGTGGTGAGAGGTGAAATTTACATCCTAATTGTTTCCAGAGCCAAGAGTTCTAATGCACAGAGTTCTGATGCACTGCAAACACTTGGAGTTACAGACAGAAATCGTGGTTCATGTTTGTAGCATCCCTTTTACAAACACTCCAGCTGTACTAGGGCCTTAAAACAATAAAATACAATGCGGCTCCACCACGGGAAGGTGATCCCGCATCACTTCCTGTGGAAGCACATTAGGAGTATGTGTTCTTCGTGAGGTTTTTTATCCCCCTTTTCCTTCTCTCTTACATTCCCTGGCTGACTATAAAATTAAGTCCCTTCCCATGGGATGGCTTTGAAGTTTTATCTCTTCTCAGATATAGGGTCTCAGCTTTCAGGCCCCCACCACCCACCCTTTTCCAAGTTCCGAATCGACAGATTGCAAACTGAGACGCCTGAAGTCTTCAGAGTATTGTTCATTTGATAAAATGTCCATCCTTTGGCGATGCAGACACTTGTGGAATTCCTGGCGTCTCGCCTGCCAGAATGAATTTCATTCGATCGCCCTGAGAATTGAAGAAAGCCAGAGTCTTAGATCTAAAGCAAGATGACTGAGGATGGTGTCCCCTACATTTTTTTTAACCTTAAAGATTCTGAGATGTATTTTTTTTTCCATGTGAAATCTCAAACTGGGGGAGAAAGATCTCCTCTAGGTATTTTTGCTGGCCCCTAGCATCTGTTCCAGATGGTTGAGGAACAATTTTACTCTTTTTTTAAAAAAGGTTCTTTTTATAACACAATCAAGGTTCAAGAATCTGCTACATGCTGGTGGGGAATTGCTTGAAGGATATGGTCCCTTCATCCTTTCCTAAGTCAGCACTTAGAACCCTGCAGAGGCCAGCAGGCTGGTAAGTGTTCCAGGCAGGCTTGTGCAAGGCAGTAGGGAGAGGGGCAGGTTTCTAAAATGCTTCATGTTGTCTGTCCATCTGTATCATCGTGTATGTATACAGACACCTATTTGTATGTACTAGGACTCTGAAATCTGAGGCTGCAAGCCACACCTAGCCCAGTGACCCCTCTCTAGTATCTCATACCCAATGTCATTAGATCTCTGAAAGCTACGCATCTGGATAGGGACATTTACACTCTGCCATCCCCCTGGTTTGAATGCTTTTACAGGATCTTTGGTTAGATGGCAGCTACCATACCACCATCCGCCTCATGGGGGCAGCGCCACTGCCTCTCTTGTTCATCAATGAACCCCTGATTCTTAGAGCAGTGCCTGGCTCAGAGTAGGCACTCAACAGATATCTGTTAAATGTGGACTAAATCTTGCTGAACGTGTTGAGTAAAGAAGGAAGGGCCTGGTGAGAATTTTCAGAGGATTTACTCTAAAATGTCGCGGACCATCATGTTCATTCCATACCACGGTGTCCTCTTAAGAAGGACTCGTGGGAGAAGGAACTTTCTTGTTTTAGGAAGGGGAATACTTGTGCCTCTCAGGAAAAAAAAAAAATCACGCCGCTTCAGTTGTGTGGACATAGATCTCCTCTTCGGGCTGGCTGGTAGGAAACTCAAACTGTATGCTTGATTGACCTCTTGCAACAGCATGAGACTTTATGGAATGCTTTGTTTTATCAGGGCCGGTCCTGTAGTTCCTCTGCAAGCACACATTTCTCATTGACCCCTAATATTTTGTGATTGTGCTATATGTGTCTTCATAAATAGTCTTCAGTTCTGGGGAGTGAATGCATAAAAATAATGCCATGGAAAGGGAGTAGGAATTAAAGGAACATTGCCAGGACAGCTTGGTGTGGTGCAGGAAACAGAGGGGTTCCCTGGAAAAGGAGGGGAAAAATAGTGGAGGAGAAATGTGTGGTTTAGAGGATGAAAAACAGGGCTGGGCTCCCCTCCCAGGCCTTCAGGACGTGCCAGGGGCTGGGCTGTGAGGGCTGTTGGACTTTGACAAAAGGGCAGGCATCTGGCTAGCATCTCCGGGTGAACCTGTGGCCCAGAATCCTCTCAAAGTGGGGAAGGAGGCCAACCGTGAGTGCTGGCTTCTTGGAGTCAGGTTTATATCTCTACTTTGGCTCTATCAGTGGCCACTTGCCTTCTCTGAGCCTCGGTTTCCTATCTGTAAAATGGGGGTAATAACAGTGCATCCTGCTAGGGTTCTCTTCCAGGTTCAATGAGGCAATAAACAGAAGTATCTGAAAACATATCCGGTGCTCCTTTGTTAGTCATTGTCAGTACTGCATTGAGCCCACCATGGATTCGTCTCATCTGTAGCCGTCTCACGGCCAGGGTGGAGCGGCCCTGGGAAGAGAGAGGGGGATACAGTCTCAATTTCTGTACATTTATTAGTAGGCCTTTTTTAGAAACTTTTTTTTTTTTTTTACCCAAACATAACCAACCCTCCTCGGGTTGTCCTTGCATTCAGTCAGCACCTTCTGTCTGTAGGCAAATCTCACAGAACTTGGCATCAGTAAAAATCACAAATACATTCTCAAAGTTTTGAAAAATAATGCTGAGTTGTTTTAACTGAAGCCCTCTTCTCAGCAGGGGTCAAAGGAATACATTTATGCACATTCCACAGTGAAACTCTAAAAATCCATCTTAACATCTCATTTTCCAGTTTCTCTCCACGGCAGCTGCCAAATCACCCCACCCCTATTTCCCTCTTGCTCTCAACAGTCTTTCTTTGTTCTTCCCTTTCAGGCTGTGTTCCTTCAGGTTCCTCCTCTCTCCTGGGCTCTTCTGATTTCTGTAGACCTTTAATTTAGAGAAAGGATCATCAGACTTTTCTGTAAAGGGCCAGATAGCAAATATTTTAGGCTTTCTGGGCTACAGGTTCTTTGTCACAGTGGCTCAGCTCTGCCCTTGTAACTCAAAGGCAGCCAGAGATAAGGAAATGAATGGGCATAGTTGGGTTTGAATAAAACTTTATTTAAAAAAACAGGAAGTGAAGTAGGTTTGGTCCACGGGCTGTGATTTTGGACTCCTGATTGCAAGCAATTTAGGAATTTTTTTTATCTTCACCAATTGATCTTTCTTTCTTTCTTTCACAACACTCAGCAAAATTGAAGATTCTGTTATGAATGTATCTGTCTTTGGGGGACCAGGAAGGTGGTGGGTGTTGTAAATAACCATTAATATTTTGTCCATTTCCTGTTGATTAAACCGGTCAAAATGATTCTTTGCCTATAAGGTCAAACAGGTCAAAATGATTCTTTGCACACCCTGCCTATAAGACACATGTGTTTGGTATCACTGAGCGCCGAAGTTAGTGTGACAGGTTTCCCAGGTTCCTGGGTGAAGGGTGTGTGTGTGTGTGTGTGATGTTTAGGACCAGAGTTCTCTTGGCCAACGATGGGAAAAATTACGGTCCTATTTTTTGGCCTCTTTCACTTTTTCATTTGATTCTGGGAAGATCCTCACATCAAATTGTGTAATGGAAAAAGTACTGGATCAGAGCCAGAGGGTCTGATTGCTATTTTGGTTGTGTTATTACTTTTGTGTTGGACCTTGGCAAGTCCATTCACTCCCTGGTTTAGTTCTGTCAGGTATTAAACTAGAATCTTTGATCACCAGATCTTTCAGCAATTGACTCTTACTCAGATGAAATCTTACCTGGAGTTCGGATGTACATGGAATGAAGTGGGGCGGGGGCATCAGAGCCCTGTTCAGAGCCCCTTTGGCCCATCACTCAGTCACATCCCCACCTGAGGGGAACCCAGGAGCATCTCCTGGAACCCAGGGGCTCTAGGCAGCATAGACTAAAGATCACTAAACTATGATTCTTTGGCTTCTGTCTGAACTTCTGCCATCACCCAGTGTTCCACACATCTCACAAATTGTTTATGCTCCTTCAAAATGGCAGAGACTTATAAATTTGTTCTGATATACTCACCGTCTCTTTTCCTGGTTGGCTTTTTACTCTTTACAATTTCTATGCCTAACTCCTGCACTCCTTTACTTATCCTTTATGGCCCAACTCCAGAAACCCACTTCTAAGGTTCACCTAACTAATTCTTATAGAAAACTTTTGGAAGAGCCACTAATTCTTGAAGAATCTCAGGTCGCAGCTTTCAGATATCCTTGTTTAAATGGACCTTTCCTCCCTACACCTAAGAACTTAGGAGGATACAAATTCCGACCAGAAAAAGTTGGCGTGGTTCCCACAGGGCCATCTTTGAAGGAAGCATCATCCCCAGTTCTGGAACATGCCTGGCACTGTTGAATCACAGAATTCGCCTTTGAGAGGTGGCCACAGTGTTATTTAGCTCACTTTATTTAGATTTCCTCTCCTCTGTTGACTTTTTTCCCTGTCATCAAAAAGTAAGGATGTTTGGGGCAAGAAAATAGAATTCTGGCTGTCGAGTGGAAGGGAGTTTGGGGATTGAATGACTTGCAGGTTGAAAAGGCTTCCTGTGAGACATCAGTGGGGAGAATGTTAGAAAGTCAGACTTGCCAGCACTGGACGTGAATAGCCTACATCCTTGCCCCGGAAGAGCTGCATCTGCAGGATTCTGTGTCAACGGGCTCTTTTTCCGTCTGGATGGGTGACAGGGTTTGTAGTCCCAGCTCTGTCCACATCCCACTGCTCTGCTGTCCACCTGGGCCCTTCTGACCTCAGAGGAGGCTGGGATGGAGCTGTGACTGGGCCAAACCTGACATAAATGGAAATAGGGATTCAAAGACAGAAAAGAAAATGATTTAGAAAGGAAACCCAAAGAAACGACAATTGGCCGCAGGTGGCTAAATCTCCATGAGCCTCCCACTGTGCTGTTGTTCTGTAGCCAACTTGGATTATACAAAGACAATGTTTAAAAGCCATTTTAACTAAATTAGCCATCATGTAAAACCTTTACTCAGAATGTATGTTTATCTGCACTTTCCTCTGAACAATTTCTGTTGAGGAATCACATGAAAAATCGAGGTCAAAAAAGACTGGTAAAGAGGGAAGATGTTTTGAGCAATGCATACAACATTCGACATTAGCTCTTTGTGACTGAATGATTTTCAATTGTTCCCTCTAACTAGGGTGACTGTCTTGGTTTGCCCAAGACGGTCCTGGTTTTTATCTGTGGTCATGGCATCATGATTAGTAACATCCCCCTCGACTCTTAAAAGTGTTTCGATCTGGACAATAAATTAAGTGGTCCCTCTGTTTACATATGTGGGGAAAGGTCCAGTCTCCGGGAAGGTGTAGGAGGTGATGTTGTAGCCAGATCCTTTTCATATGCAATGGTCCAAAACTTAGACCTCAAGGTCTTGAACTATGAAACATCTCCTCATTGATAGATGCATTTATCACAATTTACACGTCTTGCTCTAGCATACTAGAATCTTAAATTCCTTATTACAGTGTGAGGCATATTGTAGACCAAAAATTTTTCATTTTTAAGAATCACACCTGGGGACTTCCCTGGTGGCACAGTGGTTAAGAATCTGCCTGCCAATGCAGGGGACATGGGTTCGAGCCCTGGTCCGGGAAGATCCCACATGCCATAGAGCAACAAAGCCCGTGCGCCACAACTACTGAGCCCGCAAGCCACGACTACTGAAGCCCGCGCGCCTAGAGCCGGCGCTCTGCAGCAAGAGAGGCCCCTGCAATGAGAAGCCCGTGCACCACAACGAAGAGTAGCCCCCGCTCGCCGCAACCAGAGAAAGCCCGTGCACAGCAACGAAGACCCAACGCAGCCAAAAAAAAAAAAAAAAGAAAGAATCACACCTGGGTTGACATGTTTGTTGACGAGTTGGTGGTCTATTTGCCATTCTTTGCCGCACTGGGGATGGTTGTAGGGTGTGTCTGTAACTCTGGTTGTGCCTCTACGTCACATCTCCGGGAGGCTGAAGGAACCTTCCCAAGTTGGGAAGAGGGTGTGTCCACTGCCTTCAAGATCATTCCTGTGCTCAGACTTTATGCTTGTATTAGTACCAATCGCTTGCTGCTATATATAATGAACAGAAAGTGCCATGGCTATTTCGGTTCTACCTTTCTTCTCACAGACTGAGCCAATTTTGACCCGTGGATTTGACTATTTGATGGTTATGTGACCATGATTGAATGACTTAAACTTTCTGAGTTTATTTCCCCATCTGTAAAGGATCTAACAGTGCCTGTCTTCTCTTCTTAGAGTGCTAAGGTGAGCCTCAGGTCAAGTGATGTCTGGAGGAGGTGTGCTTTCCATACAGATGAAAGGCAGTTTTGTCATCCTGCTGGTGTATGGAGAGTAGTAATTAGCCAATTCCTGGCAGCTTAACCATGGTTTAAAACAGGCCCTTATTCTAATATTACCTCCCTTCCTTTTGGTCAGAGTACTATGATTTCCTTTTAGAAGATTACGTTTCTTGTCTTGTGAGCTTTAGTTTCTTCATCTATAAAATGGGGACAGTTATAGCATCTAAGACCCACACATGGCCACTTGGAGTTTTTCCTGTCCTAGAACTTTATGCCTCCATCAGTTTTTATGTGAAAGGAAAAACTCATTCTGCTCCTGAGTGACGGAAGTAGGACAAGCCAGCCAGGTCCCCTCTGGCCTGTGAAGTTCAAATTAATTAATTCATGCATTGAGCAAATGTTTATTGACATCTTTGTGTCAGACAATGTATGCCAAGTCTTTTTTTAAAAAAATTAATTAATTTATTTATTTTTGGCTGCATTGGGTCTTTGTTGCTGTGCGCAGGCTTCCTCTAGTTTCTGCGAGCAGGAGCTACTCTTCGTTGCAGTTCGCAGGCTTCTCATTGCCGTGGCTTCTCTTGTTGTGGAGCATGGGCTCTAGGCACACGCGCTTCAGTAGTTGTGGCATGCGGGCTCAGTAGTTGTGGCTCGTGGGCTCTAGAGCGCAGGCTCAGTTGTTGTGGTGCACAGGCTTAGCTGCTCCACTGCATGTGGGATTTTCCCGGACCAGGGATCGAACCCATGTCCCCTGCATTGGCAGGCGGATTCTTAACCACTGTGCCACCAGGGAAGCCCCGCCAAGTCTTTTATATATTTTTTCTCATTTAATCCTCAGCACATATTATGCATTGGGTCTTGCTGCTTGCTTTGCAAATGAAGAAATGGAGCTCATGGAATTTAAGCAACTTGCCCAAGATTACATAGCAAGCATGTTTTGAGGCTGAGATTTGAACTTGGATCTGTCCAACTCCATAGCCTATATTTTCTTTGCTGTGGCACTTGGCCTCCTTGCTTGGAGAAGAACAGTTGAAAGCATATTTTATCTAAGATGCTACGGAGTGATTGTCCCTTCTGTTCTTTCATCCGAGTGCCTGCAGCAGTAATGAAGGGTTCTGTGGGTATGAAGGATATGGTGGGTGGGGGCATCTATTGGTCTTATCTGTCTAGCGTACCTTCCTTCCCTTTCTTCTTCCTCCTCCTCCTCCTCATGATAATGATGATGATGGCGGACTCCTTCCTTCGGGAGGTACACCCCATTGGCCCATTCCATGTAATTCTTGTGGGGTTGTCCGTTACAGGACTGGCTCCTTTGACCACAGGAGCTTATGGCTGATCCAAGCCTAGCCAATCAGAATACTCTTCCCCTGGCCACAAAGGCTTGGTCCAAGGGGTGGACACATGACCCAAACCAACCATTAAGTTTCTCCCCTAGGTCTTATATACACTGGAGAAGGAAGAGATTTTCTTTTCTGCCTCTGGGATGTTAAACAAAGATCCTGGATGCAGCCAGCCGCCCTTCCAGGCAGGTGGAGTCATGGGAAGCCAGAGAGAATGGAATTGACCTGCAGAAGGAAGCTAAGGAGTGAGATAGCCTGGAAATACACTAACAAATCACCTCCCATCCCCACTTTTCTTGTTTTTTTTTGAGTTTTATCTGTTATTTATAAGTGACTAATACAAGATGCTTCCTAGCATATGTTTGCAGAAACCCGGGATCTGGAAAGTGATTTCCTTTACCTGTGAGTGACAGGCAGGGGAGCCGGCAGTGGTGGCAAAACTGGACCATGTTTATGGTCATGTGTTGTGTGTGTGTGTGTGTGTGTGTTTTCCCCAAGGATAAGTCATTTACTCATTTGTTTGTTCCCTTTGGTTTGATCCACTCAAATAGCCCGTGTGTACCTGCCATGGTCCGGGGACCTTGCAGATGCTGGAGGTCTGGCGGCGGCCAGCAGCCCTGCTCCCAGCTCTCATGGGACTCACGGTCCGGAGCCCTCTCTTCCCTGGAGCCTCCACGGCCCTCCTCTCAGCAGGCTGTGTTGGCTGTTTAGAATCTACTACTTGGGGAGCTAAATTATTTACAAATTCTTTTTACTGGAGCATCCGAAGGCTTAAAGCCAGATTCTGTTTCTGAGTCTGGGGTCAGAGCTCCTTTCAGAGATACTTCCCTTGTCTTATTTCTCTCTCTCCTTTACTCCCAGGATATCACGGATTCAGAACAGGTCTCTTGCCAGAATCCTTCCTAGGGGAATGTTTGAACTCTTTTGGATATGTTTCTCTCTGTTCCCTTGAATTTAAACTCACTTGTGGGCCCTGATGGGCCTTGAGGAAGAAGGTTATGCCTACTTATGAGAACAGAGGGGCACAGAGGGTCTTGGTGCTGCGCAGAACCTGGTGATTGTGTCTGCTCACCTCTGTTCTGCTGCCAGGCCCCCATCCCCACTGGGCCTCCTCCTGCCCTCTCCCTATCCCTCCCCCCCCCCGCCGCAAGCTCTTCCTGCTCCACATTTCCTTTCCACCTGGTTGTCATGGCACCAGGTTGAGCTTCTCTGTAGGATCTTTCCTAAATGAATGTGTTCCTTTGGGTGCTGTCCAGCTCCAGGACATCCTGGCCCCCAAGAGCCTGGGAATGTGCTTCAGGGAGAGGACCAGAAATAGAGAATAGAAGATCTGGGGCCAGGGACACTGGGTAGGGGTGGTTAGAGTATTAATTCAAGGCAAAGATCAACAGAATTGAACTGGGGAAGTGGTAGAGGGAGGGGAAGGGTGGGCAGAAGGATTTGGAAACTTAAGGGGGTACAACAGAGAGGGAAGATGGTGTGCATAGAATCACATGACTGGATGGTGCTGGAGAGCTGGGCTTGGAGGCTGGGTCCTCCTGACTCTGGCCAGTGCTCATTTGACGGTTTATTCAGTTGTCTCCCAGGCACAGACCTCATCTCAACTGCTGCTTCCCCAGGGAAGATGCCTCCAACTCGCCAGCTTAGAACAGGTTCCATGTGATACAGTCTCACAATGTCACATGACCTTCGCCAGACGCATTCACCCCTAAGTGAGTGCTTGAGTGATAACTTGCCCACTGCCTGCCTTCTTCCTGGGAGTCACGCTGGTCTTGTTCATCACAGGAGCCCCAGTAAAACGTCTGGGACATATTAGGCTCTCAAAAAATGTTTGTGGAATGATTAAAGGAATAAATGCTCGATCTGTAGATTTCTGATTTTCTTTACAAGCTTTTGGGCTGAGATATTCATCTACCTCCATCAGGACTTCCTGGCAAAGAGGGAGATTGACTGTATAATCATTGCAATTCACATACATTTTATCTCAAGCCAGTTTTATTTTACTCCACACAAAAATACAAATAAAAAATATTTATGTGAACTTCCAGGAAGATACATGGGAAATGAAGAAGCCAGTTAAAGACAAGGTGAGGGATACTGTATTGGCCATCAGAAGGCAATTTAATCAGCTTCAGTTCTCCGAGGGACGGAGGAGGCAGGGACCTGGAATCTCAGAGGAAAGACGCCCGGCTCCGTGCTCCATCCCCCTTCCCCCTGCAGCTCCCGCATCACATGGCTGCCTCAGTTTCCACCATGAAAAGTTACTGATATTTTGAATCTTTGGATTCCAATTAAATTTCAAGACTTGCTTTGAAGGGGTTGTATTCTGAACTGTTGGGAGAGCCTGAGATCGGGGGACATGGGAACAGATGGGAAGTGAGTGAAGGCAGTTATAAGAAGGCAGGGCCCCAGAATGGGGTAAGGAGAAGGCAGCATCAGGGAGAGAGAAAAAGAGAGACAGAGGGCAGAGTTGTGTTCTAAACACAGGCACTGGCCTCTTCTTGAGAATCTTCTCCCATTAATTGAAGGAGCCTGGGGCTGGGAGATAGCAGACTTACTTATCGATAAATTATGCTTGACCGAGTGCCTGTTATATTCCAGGCACTGTGCTGGGCAAAGGCGTTACAGTAGAGAAACAACACATAGTCCCTCTTTTCATGGCCTCAGTCGATAAATGTGCAGAGACAGGAGTCAGTGAAGGACATGGGGGTTCTTTACGTTGAATAACCAGGAAAGAGCTCTTTGGAGAGGTGCAGCTTAAGCTGAGAGTTGAAAGATAAGCTATGCAGAGAAGGAAAAAGCACTTCTGACAGAAGGGACTGCAAGTGCAAAGGTCCTGGGGCAGAAATGACCTTTGTGGGCTCGAGGGGCTGGAAGGTAGTAGTGTGGGTGGAGCAGAGTGAGTAGGGGTTATTGGCACCCGGTGAGGGTGGGCAGGTGAGTGGGGGACAGTCATGCTGGGTGAGTAGGCATGCATGGTAGAAGGTTGGGCAGTTGGGATGTTGAGGAGTTTTGAACAGAGAAGTGATAGGACCTGAATCCAATTTTACAGACATCACCCTGGCTGCTCTGGTAGGGGGGGTATGATGGGGAGAAGGGAGGATGTGGGGGAATTGCGAGGAGGCTGTCAAGGAAGAGACCATTTAGAATTGGATAAAGGTGAAGGCAGTGGAGAAATAAAGGGACAAATTTGGGAGCTTCTGGGTTTTACCTCTGGTCCTATTATTGGCTGACCCTGCAGTCTGGTTCTCAGTTTCCCCATCTATTAAATGAGAGCTACTCTCGAATGCTCTCCTAGCTCTGGGTATCTTGGAGGGTCTGTTCACTCTGGCCCTGGGAACTTTTCCAAGGTCTATGTCTGTCTGCTTTTTCTCTCAAGGCTGCAAAACCCTCACTGGAAAGAATTTCGATTTATGGCTTAAAGATAAATTGTCTAACTTTCTAAAGTCTGTTCATATTTTAAGCGCGTGACTATCTTGTGTCCTTGTTTCTTGGTGGGAGGTGGTGGGTGAGGGTGTTATATACATTATTAATAAAATACGAGTACATTAAAAACATTTATCTTCATGTAACTTATGTGGGAAACATGATCATCGGCGGAGCTTTTTGGCAAGCAGTTGGAAATGCGTGTTTGCCCCAAACCTTTGAAAGCCCTTGATCAGGCTGGGGTCTTTGATTCCAACAAAGCCCTTGACCCCTCGTGATTTCAGTTCTGTTTACTCCTGGCAAGCATTTCTGGTTCAAAGGGGGAATCTTTAAAAGCTGGATTGGGAAAGTCTATAAAATCTTAACGCATCTTTGACATCAAATAGCTCTTTCAAAGCAGTGATTTGATGAAGTAAATAGGAGCGCGGCAGCACAAGACATATGGAACGCATTTTCCATAACTGCTCCGCGCTTGAATAACAAAGGAGAAAAGTTCTTGGCACGGGGAGTTTGGGATTTTAATGACCCTTAAATATTTGGCTTAGTTGCCAGATGTGTTTTACCAGGCTGAAAACCCCAAGGATAGGCCCTGCCTTTCTCTCTGGCAACGCGTAAGCTAACATGATGTTGCTTTTCATGAGAAGATGTTTGTGCCTCACTGCAGAAAGCTTAATTCACCATGATTTCCGTAATTATCCACCCCCTCCCCCAAACTGGCATCACTCCCAACAGGCCTCTGAGCGTCGTTTCTGATTTGAGACGCCGAGCCATTTGACGATGCCACAGAAGCCATCTTAATTATTCGAAACCGGGATCAAAGGGTTGAAACATTGTTCAGAGTGAGTGTGGTGGATGGGACTGGGGTGGGGCAGGGGGCTCTGTCATCCTGGCACGAGCGGCTCTGCCCTAAGTGGCCATGGAGCTGCACAAGTCACTTGATGTTTTAAGCTAAAATGGGACAGCGTCGCCTTGGAGCTGTTACTGTCAAGTTCCGGTTCTGATTATGAATGAATCAACCTGTGCTAAAAGCACAGACACACACGTTTGCTGCCTCTCAGTTGGCATCTTGAAAGTCCTGGTTTCTATGGGCGACCGCTTATTTCTTGGAATGTCTGTGTGTGGGTATGCAAAGTGGTTCTTATTTCAAGACAATCTCAAAACTAGTTTATCCAACTTTGGTGCACTGATCAGTGGATAGTGGATCCCTAACAACCTTCCCCAAGGGAGACGTACATTTACAACTTCAAATGGAAGGGCCTTCAAAGAGATCGAGCCAGGCATCCCCATTTCACAGATGAGGAAACTGAGGCTCAGGGGTGGAAGTGACTTGCCCAAGGCCACGTGGCTTGTCAGTGTCAGAACCAACATCAGAATCTCCCTAATTCATCAGCAGTTTGGCCCTCAAGTGACTTCTGTTTACAAAAATAAAAGGTATGCTCATGGGACTTCCCTGGTGGTCCAGTGGTAACGAATCCGCCTTGCAATGCAGGGGATGTGGGTTTGATCCCTGGTCAGGGAACTAAGATCCCACATGCTGCTTGGCAACTAAGCCCATGTGCCACAACTACACACGTGCCCTGGAGCCTGTGCGCCACTAGAGAAGAGAAAAAGCCCGCATGCCACAACTAGAGAGAAGCCACGTATCAAAATGAAGATTCCCCCATGCCTCAACCAAAAAAAAAAAAAAAAAAGATCCCGCAGCCAAAAATAAATAAAATAAATTAATAATAAATAAATCTTTAAAAAAGCAGTGTATGCTCACAAAGATGATGATTCCCTGACACAGAAGATATTTAAGACGCACCCTTCAGGAGGGGAGGGGCAGATGAAAGGGAGCAAACCACACGCCATGCTCTGAGCTACAGGCTTCCCTTGTGCAGTGTTGCTTAGTCTTCCATTTAAAAAAATACAAAGCATGTTATGGAAGAAGAAACTGAGTTAGAAACATTAAGTGACTTTGTGATGTCCCAGAGCCAGGTGTAGGCAAAGCGGCTGCGGAGCCTTTGCCCTTCCCGGGATGGGAATGTCGGGCCCTGCACGTAGCCACACTGGGTCTGGAGGCCTGGAGCTGGACAGCTGGGACTCTGTCTCTCTGCTGGATCCGGTGGTTGGATCACTGCCCTTCCAACTGCTTATCACCCTGGAGGAGACTCTGCACGCTCCTCTCAGCCTGGCAGGAGCCCTAAGAATGAATCCACTTTTCCATCCTTGCCAATAGATGGATATGGACAAAAACTCACATCCCCTGTAAAACTGGGAGAAGGTTCAGAGAGGCCCAGACCAAAGTCGTAGCAGATACTGGAGTATACTTTCTCCTTTTAAAAAATTAAGTGCCATCCTGCTCAAACAAACAAACAGACACACCATACACTGAATCAAAGTTCCTCTGCCTTATGGTGCACAGACCTGTGGGTGGGCCGGTGATGGTCGCCAGAAGGGATGGATGTGCTGCTGCCTTGTTTCCACCGCTCCCTCCACACTGTCCTCTGCTTGCTTTTCCTCACCCTCCCTGCCCCTCACCTGGCCGACTTCTGTAGGAGTTTCCTCCTGGCTGACTGCTGACCCCGCCTCCACTCCGTCGGTTATACTCCTGGGATGTGCAGTGGAGAGCGTGACATTCCATCAAAGACCAGACATCGTCAAGGGGAAAAGAGATCCAACCAGGGGGGTTGCGGTGTGTCGAGGCTGAGAACCAGGGAATGAGATGAGAGAGAAGCGCCAGGAGTGCCCGGGATGGGCCCGGTCTCTAGCCAACCCCAGGGGAGGCACCTATGTTCCTGCCCTGCATCCTCATCTCTGGGAGGTGGCAGAGGGTCCTGCACCCCGAGAAAGTAGACCACTCAGCCCTGAGTTTGGATTGTGCCGATTCCCGAACATAGTTTCCGGGTTTCTGTTTTCGGTGCAGAGGCTATGAGCAGCTAGGTCTTTCCAGCAGCCCAGACGTAGAGTGGGCGAGGGAGGCAGCTCGTGGGGTCCCTGCTGGGCCTGCTCCCTGGCAGCGCCGGCTCTGGGGCCGTGGAGCAGAGTGAGGATGGCGTGGATGAGCGAGAGCTGGGTTGAAACCAGGCAGCTTTGTGCTGTTTCAAGCATGCTAATTAAATGTGGGGATTATATACCCCAGATCTTCACAGAAAGTAGATTTATCATACCTCATTACCAGATTTTATACACTCCGCTTGGCCAAGACTGGTGTTCTGTATTATAAAAGAATGCTGGATTTTATGGTCCTAAACCTTCAGCTATTAAGAGAGAAACATTCAGAAATGACAGTGGTGAGAAGGGAGGTGGCACTTGTCAGCCCCTGGTGAGATGCTGAAGCCGGACAGGGTTTACATGGGCCACATGCTCTCTGGATGCAGCACAGGCAGGAGGGTTCAATGTAAGTTCAGGGGGAACCGGGCCAAGCTTTTGTCCTGTGAGCGCCTGTGGGTTCATTCTCCACTTCTCAGGCTCTCCCCTCTGATTTTCACAGGACCCACTCCTGATGGGTGTGAGGGGTGTGTGCAAGGGCAAGGGGCGTGTGTGTGGGTTTGACAGGGTGTGGGTGTGTGAGGGGTGTGTGTAGGCATGAGGGTGTGTGTGTAGGGGTGAGGGAGTCCATGTAAAACTTAAACATAATTTTAACTTTTATCACAGGAACAGATTAAAATGTCAGATCTACTAGGCTCTTAATAAAAAACAGCAGACCCCCGACCAGTTCCTTCTCACCTGCTTCTTGTTCCCTGGAGGCAACGGTTTTCAACTCTTAGGCTGTTTCTTTTTATATTCACCTTTACATTTCTAAAGACCACACCTGTGCTGTTATTTTTTTTATTTTTATTTTTTTAACATCTTTATTGGAGTATAATTGCTTTACAATGGTGTGTTAGTTTCTGCTTTATAACAAAGTGAATCAGTTATACATATACATATGTTCCCATATCTCTTCCCTCTTGCGTCTCCCTCCCTCCCACCCTCCCTATCTCACCCCTCTAGGTGGTCACAAAGCACTGAGCTGATCTCCCTGTGCTATGCGGCTGCTTCCCACTAGCTATCTCTTTTATGTTTGGTAGTGTATATATGTCCATGCCACTCTCTCACTTTGTCACAGCTTACCTCCCACCATCTCCCACATGCATATTCCGCCCCCCACCAATTCTCCTAATATATTTATCATCCATTTTGGTTCAATAAACAGTGTTTCTATGACCATGTAAATATTATTCACAGTTGAGTCATGTACTGTCTCTTGATTATATTTTCTTTCTTCTGCAGCTACGTATTTTGTCCAGAGCTGCAAGAATGGCTTTGTTTGTGCATTTGCGGGGTTTCCATGCATCCCAGGCTGGCCGTGCCCGTCAGTGAGGTGACCCCGCCAGGTGGTCTCTCGTCTCTGGAGCCTGCTGCTCTCCAGATTTGCTGCACCCGTCTCACCCGGGGACTTCCTCCCCTCAGCCTGGGCGATCCCTCCCGTCTGCCGTGCCCCATCTTCTGCTTCTTGGGTTCCACCCTCCTCCTCTGTTTTGATTACTTCCTCACTGGATAGGTGGCTTCCTCTCAAAGTACATAGGTGATACATTTTGTAAGACCATGCAGGTCTCGGGAAGACCCGTTTTCCTACCTGAACACTGGATTGATCATTAGCTGGGTATGGTGTTCTAGGCTGCAAATATCTATTTTTGCTCACAGCTTTGAATTGTCTCCTAGGTTCCAACATTGCTGTTGGTGACACTTTAATTACTGATCTTCTGTCTGTGAACTGCTTTTTCTTTCTGGAAACTTTCAGTATTTTCTTTCTCGCCCTGGTGGTGTGATATTTCACACAATGTGCCTTTGTATTGATCTCTTTGCTATCACTGAGCTCGGCTCTCAATGGACCCTTTCAATATGGAAATGCATGTCCTTTGGGACATTCTTTTATTCCTTTGGTAATTTTCTCTGTTTTTCTTTCTTTTTACTTTCTAGAACATTTAGCAATCAAATACTGTTTCCCTGGATTGATTCTCTTTTTTTTTTTTTTTTTTTTTTTACTTTTCCTCTTCCATTTGCCGTTTTTGGTTCTATTTTACAAGTTTTATTTATTTTTGTTAATATTTTTTAACAGAGTACAATTGCTGTTTTATGGATACAATATTTTCTTATCTCTCCAAGAGTATGAAAATTATGATTGTTTTTCCTTCTTGTATCTCTTAGTTCATTTGTTTATTGTTTGTGGGTGGAGACTTCCCTCAAATGCTTGGTGATTCTTTTTTCTTTTCTTAATATTTATTTATTTATTTGGTTGCGCCGGGTCTTAGCTGCAGCAGTCAGGATCTTTTTAGTTGCGGCGTGCGTGTGGGATCTAGTTCCCTGCTCAGGGGTCGAACCCGGGCCACCTGCATTGGGAGCCACGGAGCCTTAACACTGGACCGCCGGGGAAGCCCCTGCTTGGCTGTCCACACGTGGCTGAGGGAATGTCAGATTGCTGGTCAGGAAGTTAAGTGTGGCGGGGCGGGGCTTATCAGCTGGGGCTTTGCTGTCCAGACATGGAGCCGTGATCTGGAAATTGCTTTGCTTTCCCCCCTGTGCCCCCTCATCCCCTAGCCCCAGGAGCCCCAATATCAGTGTCTGTAGCCCTATTCCCTTGGGCTCGGGGAGGAATTTTCTCCTATCTGGGGGGGTCAGGCTGGGCTGTGGGGTCCTTGTCTCCCTGCTCCGATGTCAGCTTCTTCTCAATCCTCCTGTTTTCAGCATGTGCCTGTCCACATCCCTAAGTTGTCCCTGTCAACTGAGTCCTGAACCCCTCTGGCCTACTGTCCCCAGAGGGCAGCACTACCAGAGTCTTCTGCTGGATGGTGGAGAGGGTAGCCACCTGACTGTGTGGGGAGAGGGGCTGGGGCCACGGGAGCCCCTCGTACACATTTTCAGCGAATCATCCTGTTTCTATTCTCATCTGCACGCTCCGTCTTCAGAGTTTCCCTGTGACTCCTACTCTTGAGACTTAAGGGTTCTGTGGTCTCGTCAAATGTCCCTAATATGCTTTCTCAAATTCTCGTGATCTCCCCTGTCTCCCAGGCCCTTGGCCACTTGCTGGGCCACAGTTAAGGTGGCAGTGACCTCTACCCCCTTGGTCCTGGGCATTTGGCTGCCAGAGGCTGAACAGCTGTGTGTCCTACCTTTTCCTATTACTTCATCACCTAAATGGGGTTCTGGTAGCCCCTGCCGGCTCCAAGAGAGACCAAGCCAGGAGAAAGAAATGGGTTTCAGCACACACAAAATTATACCAGCTTCCTCCTGACTTCATCTGCCTGGTTGTCTGAGAACAAAATAAGTGAATCCGCTGCAGAATGTCAGGTGGATGGGAACTCGAGGACGCCCACTGATGTGCGCAGACTCGTCCCTGGGTCCATCCTTCCTCCAGATTTGTGAAAAGCCCTCCCGTTGTCATTCTTTCATCTGACATCATCATGGACATTGGAGGCTTAAGGGTGATTTCTTTTTATTTTGCAAGAAATCGTGAGAAAACTTGGAGGAGCCAGAGAGAAAATGTTCTGGGCATCATTCTTGTTTTTGAGATTCAAAAACCACCTGGTACAGAAGTGCAGCTGGCAGCTGGGAGCACATGTAGTTTCCCTGAACTGCATTTTCATGTCTCACTGTGATGTCAAGACCGAAGGGAGTGCTGGCCTCTCCTCGTGGGCGCCTCCTCCTCCTTTCCCACTAGGTGTGCTGAAGGGCAAAGACTTTATCTTGCTTATCTCATAGCCCCAGCACCCAGAAGGACGCTCGGGATGGGTTAGGTGTCAAGAATACCTGTGGAATTGGAGACTGGAAGCCCCTCAGACATTTCCTTAGGGACTTAGGTACCTTGGGGCACCGACCTTAGAAGCAGGTAGCCTGGAGGGTCTATGAGAACAGACATGGCCACACATCTGAAATAGGCCATCCGGCTGTGAACAGGCCTCGGCTGACAGGAGCAGAGATTCTGTGGTATCCTTCTCAAAGATGGTGCAGCGTTTCAGGAATGAATGAAAACTTAACTTCAGATATTCCTTCCAGCCCAGGAAAAATTCTTCCTTCGTAACCGTGCACCCTTTTTCCTCACTTTGGCTGCGCTGTGTGGCATGCGGGATCTTAATTCTCTGACCAGGGATCGAACCCATGCCCCCGGCAGTGGAAGCCCGGAGCCCTAACCACTGGACTGCAAGGGAAGTCCCAACCTCGCATCTTTGGGAGCGTCTATTTGCCTTGGCAAGATCCACTTGGTATGCCGCCCCTTCTGGCTGTGCTGTCAGTCTTGGGAATAGCATCTTCGTCTCCTCCCAGAGCTGAGTCTGTGTCTTCCATGCAGAAACCAGACACACGTCAGTCCTAAGAGAGTTGGCCCGGCCATTTAACGCAGACCATTTCTTAGCTTCAGAAACAAATACGTTAAGTATGTAAGTTGTGAAATGTAATAATAAAACAAACATCTGTGAATCCAAAACTTGATTTAAAAAAATATTATGAGACCAACAACGTTGAAGCTCGGCCTCCCTCTCACAAACATAATCACTTTTCTGCATCTTGTACATGTCATTCACCTGCCTTTCTTCAGACTGTTACCGTAATGTATATAGCCCTAAACAATATATTACTTATTGTTTGGTTTAATTCTATAAAAATTCTATCATGCTGTTAAGTATTCTTATGCAACTTGCTTTTTCTCTCTTACCAGAAAGAAGAATTTGTGAATTTCATTCATGACGATCTGTGTACTAGGCCTGTGTTAATTTTCACTGTTGTGTTCTAGCCCATTGTGGGACCATACCACAGTTTATTTCTCCATTTTCCTTTTAATGAATGTTTGTGGTGTTTCTCGTCTCTTCTAGGGAAAAAAAGTGCTATAAACATTCTTGAAACCATATCTGGGTACCATGTGGTATATACCTAAAAATAAAATTACCAGGCCGTATTGTAAAACTCAAACTAAACTGTAGTAGCTGATGCCAAATTGCTCTCCAAAGTATTTGAGTCAAATCTTATATGCTTCTGGAGGAGTATAAAGTCTCATCAATGTACATCTTCCCTGGCACTTGGTATTTGTCAGATTCTTTAATTGGGTGTGAAAATACATTCCATCTTGTTTTCAACTTAAATTTTCTTGATTGCATAATGAGGTATCTTTTCAAAAGTTTATTAGCTATTCTAGTTTCCTTATTTGAGAATACCCATTCTAGTCTTTTCCAAAGTTTTAAGTTGGATTGTGTGTCTCTTCCTCGTTGATTTTTTTTAGGAGTTAAATATATACTCTGGATTCGAATTATTTGGCCTTGTATATATGTGGCATATGTCTTTCCCTGTTTGAGCCATCTTCTCTCTTTCAGATGTCTCTTGAGGAAGAGAAGATTTTAATTTTAGTGTAGTTTAAGCGATCAGACTATTCTTTTTTTCTTGAATGGTTTATTTTCCCTGTGGATAATCAATTCCATTGTCCCAGCATCAAATGATTAATCCTACCATCTCCCATTTGCCTGAGAAATTAGCTTTATAAAAAAAGTATAATATGTGCTTATATAATGGATCTATTTTTTTGCTTTCTATTTTGCTCCATTAGTCAATTTGTCTACCCCCGCACCAATATTGCCTTATCCATTTAATAATTCTTGATGGGGCTTACCTGGTGGTGCAGTGGTTGAGAATCCCCCTGCTGATGCAGGGGACACGGGTTCAAGCCCTGGTCCGAGAAGATCCCACATGCCATGGAACTCCTAAGCTCGTGCGCCACAACTACTGAGCCTGCACCCTAGAGCCCACGTGCCACAATTACTGAGTCCACGTGCCAGAACTACTGAAGACCGTGTGCCTAGAGCCCGTGCTCTGCAACAAGAGAAGCCACCACAGTGAGGAGCCCGCACACCACAACGAAGAGTAGCCCCCACTCACCACAACTAGAGAAAGCCCGTGTGCAGCAACGAAGACCCAACGCAACCAAAAATAAATAAATAAATAAATAAAAATAAGAGATAAAAGAAAACTTGTGAACATTTAAAAAAAAAAATAATTCTTGATGACTGGTGGGGCAAGTTCCACTCCCTTCGGCTTCTGTGGTGCCTTGACTATTTTTGTTCCTGTGTGCATATTTAAGGACTCATTACACATATGCATAATAGGGGCTTC
Organism: Balaenoptera physalus; assembly: GCF_965194825.1. Classification (NCBI taxonomy): domain Eukaryota; kingdom Metazoa; phylum Chordata; class Mammalia; order Artiodactyla; family Balaenopteridae; genus Balaenoptera; species Balaenoptera physalus. The sequence continues at coordinate 47,997,822 of NC_138900.1, read as the reverse complement.
CCTGGTGGCGCAGTGGTTAAGAATCCGCCTGCCAATGCAGGGGACAAGGGTTCGAGCCCTGGTCTGGGAAGATCCCACATGCCGCGAAGCAACTAAGCCCTTGCTCCACAACTACTGAGCCTGCACTCTAGAGCCCGCGAGCCACAACTACTGAGCCTGCAAGCCACAACTACGGAAGCCTGCGCGCCTAGAGCCCGTGCTCCGCAACAAGAAGCCACTGCAGTGAGAAGCCCGCACACCGCAACGAAGGGTAGCACCCACTCGCCGCAACTAGAGAAGGCCTGTGCACAGCAATGAAGACCCAACACAGCCAAAAATAATAAACAAATAAAATAAATAAATTTATAAAAAATAAATAAATTTTAAAAAAAGTCTAAAAAAATATGCATAATACCATTATGACATCTAAAACAGAATGTTCTCACATACCCTGTTAACAAAGCAAATTTCCCAAACTGTTTCATGTTTTTGAAAACTGTTTGTTTCAATCAAGTTCAGGAAAAGTCCATCCCAAGAGTTTATCATGGTCTGGATTTTGCTGTTACATTACCTTAGTGTCGTTCAACATGTTCCTCTGTTCCATGTATTTCTTGTAACTAGACAAGAGACTTGATCAGATTCAAGTTCATTTTTGGGTGGGGGAGAGGCAAGATTACTTCACAGGTGGTAGTATGTATGCATTTCCATCAGGAGATGCATAGTATTTAGCTGTCTCTCTTTTGTGCTAATAGAAGCCATTGATCATCATGGCTTAGACCCATTAATTCACTAGGGATTACAAAAAGGCAGCATTCTAATTCTATCATTCTTTCCTACTTATTAGCTGGAATTATTTTATAAAGATAAATTTCCTCTAACTGTTCATTATCTTGAGGTACATTTTATGAAAGAAAATAGGACAAGTTGGACCACACCAGAATCATCTATCCACACTGAGCAGTCAGGTGATTCTTTTCTTTTCTTTACCAGTTTTGAAAATGACTTCCTCCAAAGGTAACAAATACATTTTAAAAGGTGTCATTATAAATTCCTGGGTTAAATCTTTGTGCTTTAATCCATTGTAATTATTATCCTCACCGATGTCCAGTTGCCCCACCTATGGCCACTGGGAGCTGCTTCAAGTTAGATCCTGCAATTTCTTTACCTAACCCAGTAGTTTTGTTTACTTTTCTGAAATCTGAAATTACAAACTATTCCAGGTTCATCTTGGACATTTTCAACCCCAGACCTGGAATTAGCCATTTGTCTGAGATGTTCTGGTTCCTGTTAGTGCAAAATGCTATTCAGAAAAAGTAGAGTCTGGGCATTAGGAGGCTTTATTGCTAGTAACTTAGTCATTGTTTCTGGACTGTTAGGGTCGATAGAGTTAGGGAATTTGCACTTATATAACATACATACAGACAGACAGACATATGTACATGGAAGATAAAACATGGGTTCTCAAGTTGGTGATTACATGGTCTTTATTTAATTTCATCAATCTTACTTCTGCAAGGTTTCCTCTCTATGGCATTAATATCATTTTGAGTTCTCACCAAGAGTGTGGAAGTACTTTTTTCCTCATTTATTTTTTGGAAAACTTTTGGTATCTCCATGTAGTTTTAATTTACATTTGTCTTCTTTTGAGCAAGTTGAAAATTCTGTGTTTTGGGGTGTGTGTGTGTGTGCATATTCATTTATTTATAAATCTACTTGTCAAGTTCCACAAAAAACCCTGTTGGAAATCTTTATTAGAATTGCATAGAATCTACAGGCCAATTCTTCTCAACTTGATATTTTTATGATATTGAAGTTTTCTGCCCATGAACTCGGTCTATTTCTTTACGTATTTAGGTCTTCTTCAATGTCTTTCAATAAATCTTTTTAATCTCTTCCACAAAGGTCTTGAGCATCTTTTCTTAGACTCTCCTAGGTCCTTTATGCATTTGGTTGCTGTTGTAAATGATATCGTATAAAACTTTATGTGTACTTGATGCTAGAATAAATATAATTGATTTTTGTCTATTGCTCTTAGGTCCAGTGATTTTGCTAGTTTTCTATTTTAATAATTGTAGATTCTTTCAGGTTTTCCATGAAGATCATCATCTAGGAATAGTGATGGTTTTGTTTTTCTATTCCAGTTCTTCTGTATTTCTTTTTTGTGTCTTATCTGCTGCTGAATTCCTTCAGGACGATATTGGATCACAGCAGAATCTTAGGTTATCTGCGCTGAATACTGTCAGGTGTCCCCATCTGGCTGGGGAGCAAAACTTATAAAAAAAAGCTTTACTCTTCTCCACTTGCCCATACCCCGTCTCTAGGTTTGACTTCTGTGCAGCGAGATGTTAGCTGAAGTTTTGCCAGCTGACTTGCAGCAGTGAAGCCTCCCATAGCTTTGCTTCGTCAGCCTGCATGGCCAGAGGGAAATGTGGTTTCTTAGACCTCACGTCATTATGAGCAGGATGGGCTGGACTGAGACCCCAGGGAGTCAGGAAGAGCCTGGGATAGGGGTCCCTGAGCGAGAGCTGTAACATGTGGGTGTGGTGATCCTGAGGAGCAGGGAGTCTTATGTCCTGAAGGTCCTGAGGGTCAGATGTGAGAAGCCATTCCACTGGCATCATGACACAGGAGGAAGTAGACCATAAGGCAAAGCGTAAGTATTGGGAGACCAGTAGGCCCTAGACCACAGTGAGGAGTAAGAACAAGTGCCCAGATCCAGGCTGTGTTACTTCATCAACCTTAGGTCTTGCATGTACCCGTGGGTCAGTGTGGTTAGACTCAAGTTCAGCGCCATGAGGGCTAAATGCGATTATACATGCAAAGCCCCAGCTCAAATCCTGGCATGCAGTAGGGGTTTAATCAACAGCAGTTCTTGGCAGGTGGAGCATCTCTGTAGACATTCAGTGCTGTATCTGACAAGAGCTGCTGTAGGTTGAGCCCCTGTTGCATGCCAGGACACCAGCTGGGGTCTTTGCTGTCTATTAGCTGTGGGCTCTCCTGCCAACTGGGTCATCCCCCCATGTGCCACGGCCCCAAAGTGTTCACCACAAGCCCATCACAGCACCCATTCTAGCCAACCGTCCTCTGGAGCATACTCTTGTTTCCCTGGTCTGCGGATTCTCACCGTTGCACCCTGCCTTTGACACTTGGCTTGTTAACATGTTCTAGAGTCCTTTTCCAGTTTCTGGGCAGTACTCAGGCTGCAAGCTCCATCGGCAGACTAGTCTCTGGCCCCCGCAGAGCTTGGGGGAATCTGTGTATCCATGACAAGTTGTTTCAGTCACGGGCTTATTTGGTATAGGCTGGTTTTTATTTCAGTCACCCAGAGAATAAATGAACAATGCAAATTCCTAGGACTCAATTCATCCAGGCCACAACAGAATCACGGCGGCTCTAGATTGGAGTCTGCCATTTGCTATATGACCTTAGGCAAGTCTCCTTCGGTCGTGACCCTCAGCTTTCTCCGTTCAACTGTTCAGGAATCTCTGACCAGAGACTGGATGTCCCCTCCATAGTTTCCCTCCTCTGACCGTGCTCCCGACTCCAGGCAGTATGTTTCTGCCATAAAACTCAGCTGGGGAGGGGTTGGAAGATTCACTACTCTCATACCTTTCACTGTTATCATGACTAATCTCCTTTTACACATTTTATCCTTCATTTTATGACAGCTATTAAAGACTGTTTGGAGCTCTCTCGGTTCCTTTAGGAATATTTATGCATTTTATAGGACTCTCATGAAGGAGAGGCGCCCTTATTAGGAGCAGGCAGGGAGATTCTGTATTAAGGGGCATTAGGTGGCCTCGCCCAGAGGATCATGATAGGCTCCTTGTCCAACTCGATAGTTTATGCACCTGTTTGAACCAGTTTTCCTTGGGGGAGATTAAGGGATCTTTGAGAATTTCAGACAGTGCGGAGAGGCTGCAGTCTCGCTGAGATCTTGCTGCTGTTTGCAATATCATCTGCAGTGGTGGGAAGGGTGGGAGGAAAGGCGCCTGCACTCGCTGTTCTGACTTTGCAGCTCCTCCACCCATGCCTTCCTTCGTTTGCCCTCGAAGGATCTGGCACCGGGCCAGCAGCCTGGATTTACTCTGGCCATGTCCTCAGTGGCTTTAGTCCCCACCCCGTGTTTCACCGCTCTGCCTTCCTAGCACATCCCATATTTCATGGGACCTGAGGCAGGCTCTGTTTTTTTTTTCTTCTTCTTCTTTAGAGCATTTTAGGTTCATAGCAAAACCATGTGGAAAGTAGAGAGATTTCCCGTATACCCCTTCCTTGACACGTGGGTAACCTCCCCCATTATCAACATCCCCCTCCAGACTTGGTCCATTTGTTACAATTGATGAACCTACATCGACACATTGTTATCCCCCAAGTCCACGGTTTCCATTACGGTTCACTCTTGGTGTTGTATATTCTGTGGATTTTGACAAATGTATAATGACGTGTATCCACCATTTTGGTATCATACAGAATAGTTTTACTGCCCTAAATACCCTCATCCTTCCCTTCCCACCCAACCCCTTACAACCACTGATGTCTTTAGTGACTCCATAGTTTTGATTTTTCCAGAATGTCATATAGTTGGAATCATAGGGTCTCTAGTCTTTTCAGATTGGCTTCTTTTACTTGGCAATATGCATTTAAGGTTCCTTGGCAGTATGCATTTCTGTGGCTTGATAGCTCATTTCTTTTCCGCACTGAATAATATTTCATTGTCGATGTACCACAGTGTGTTAATGCAGTCACCTACTGTAGGATGTCTTGGTTGCATCCAAGTTTTTGGCAATCATGAATCAAGCTGCTGTAAACACCCATGTGCAGGTTTTTGTGTGGACGTAAGTTAGGGGAGCAGAGGCAGGTTGAGGGGCATACCATAAATTCTCTAGTTTAGTCCTTGCTTTTCAAAGTGTGGTCCCAGACCACCCAAACCAGAGACTAGGGATGGTTAGACAGGTGGATTCCCAGCTCTTCCACAGACTGAATGAATCAGACCTTCAGGAAGTGGTCCCAGGACTTGACATGTGTCACTCCTTACTTCCATTCCCCCAAAGCTGATTCTGATTCTCACTGAGTTTTGAGAACCGCTGACCCATGTGCTGGGTCTGTTGCTCGCCAGTCCCTGGACCTGGAAAAGGAACTGTCTCTGGGCCCCAGAATTCGCTTCCAGCCTGAGGGGTCCCCTTGGACTGGGGTCCTTCTGCCCTGGCCCCCAGCAAGCCTCCCTCCTCCCACACTCCTATTTCCCACTCGAGCCTGCTGTCTTCCTCTATTTCTCTGCGCCTTTTTCTCCATCTCATTTTAATGGATTCTGAAGTGTTAAGGCACTTAGTGAGCGTGAATTTGTGTCTCTCTGAAATCAGTCTCTTTCTGCAAGCTTGCTTCCCCCTTCTTTCAAGTCAGCTAAATCTCGCCTCCCCCAAATTAAATGGCTCCGGGCGGAACCAGCCTTGAGTTGATTACCTAACGTAGCAGCTCCAATGCCGCTGATCTGGCCTGACCTAATTTGACCCAGAAATGCTGTCCCAACATAAGCACAGTCCTTATCGTGCTTTACCCTGTTTATTATCCAGGGTACGGCAGGGAGGAGAAGGATGCTTGGGAGGGATGGGGGAAACTGCCCAGATGGGAGTGGGAATGTACCAGGGGAGGGGACGGTCCTGGCCTCTGAAGTTTGGGGTGACCCCCGAAGAAGATAAGCAGATGCTTTCCTTCCTCAACGATGATCTGAAGCTCCTTGTCCTCACCATGGGCCCGGAAACCTGGGGTCCCTGCACTGTGAGAAGCTAGGAGGTGTCCTGGAAACAGATGGGTGTCTTTGGGTGACCATGTGACTCTGAACCTGTTTCCTCATCTACGGAACAGTGACTATCCTGTTAGGTCCCTGACCAGATGATGGATACGTTATCATTATCATTAGGCTCTGATGGACAGGTATTAAGCTGCTCATTTTCCGGGTGCAGAAGCTGATACTCATCTGAGGTCACATGTCTGTCCTGCACGGTAAGTGGGAGAGCAGGATTCGAGCCCAGCACCGCCCACTGAAGTCCTTAGTCCTGCCCTTCCCACCAGGCCCGCCTGTGCAGTGCGGCCCTTGGAGCCCAGGAGGCAGGGGTCCTGGTGGGCTTGGGCCTCCCCTCCCGACTTCCCCCTTTTCCTTAGGGGTGGGCGTGGCTTCCTCTTGAGCTTCTGCTCACTCCTCATGGTTGGCAGCCTTCTTTCCTTGGGTCACAGGGGGAGCGGTTCAGACGGTGAAGGGCCCCACCACACCCGTGTGGAGGCCTGCAGGCTGCTGGGCTGAGAGCAGAGGCTGAGCAGTGAGCATTAGTCATCACGGGGGTGCAGATCAAAGGGCGAGGTTCACATGTGCCTTATAACAATGTCTTGAGTGGTTTTGGCTCCCGGGGGCTGGGTTTCAGTCTAGCTCCTGTGCCATCTTTCACCTTGGTTCCCTCGACTGTCAGATGGGAGAGAATTATCCCGCGTCTGCACCCTCTCTGGTCTGATGGGATTGTTGTGAAGATTGGACAGGTTATGGATGTGAGTGTACTTAGCACACTCCTTGGCACCCAGTAGGTGCTCAGAAATGTTTTTATATTTGTACCTATGGAGACAAATAATACAATAAAAATCTGTTAAAAAACCAAACCAAACCAAAACAAAACCTTTAAAATGTCTGAGAGCAACGTATGGGTCGGCGAATGTAGGCAGGACAGATTTTCTGCCTGCCAAGGGCACGCCTTCGGCTCTGCAGCCCAAGGGACCGGACGTGATTCCGCATCATGAGAATACCTGTCTTAGTTAAAAAATATACAGAGGGTGATGAGGGGCTGCGCTGATTACATACACACGAGAAAGTTCAGCCTCTGTTGGTGAGATCAGCAATTCTTTCTCCTGGTTTCACATCACACCGGGGTGTCTCCAATTATCTCAAGAAGGGTCAGGAACCACTCAAGATGTTATTAATTTTAATCCATTCTAATTAAATATATAAATGGGCCACATACCGCTTTGTGGAAGGAGAAAAGGGAGGAAACAATATCTTAAAATCAAATGTGTAATTCTCGGGTACTGGTAGCCGACGTCTCAAGGGCTGAGAATCATGGGTTATTTTTTCTTCCCTTTCTTTCTCTTCGTCGTTCTCCCATCATGTGCCCTGCTGGGTGCTCTGACTGATGCAGGCACAGAATGGTTCTATCTAGAGAGCCTGCAGGGCCAGATGACAAGTGAGGCTGGTGGGGTGGGGGGCGTGGGGAGGGTGTGTGGGGGTCCAGAGCCCCGGGTTCTTGTCCTGATTTTGCCTCTCAGTGTTGTGTGACTGGCTGAATCTGCTTTGGCTGAATCTCTAATGAGGCTCATCACCCTGTTCTTTCTGCTCAAGGTGAGCTTCAAGGCAACAGTGAACCGGCCAGGCCAGTGCAGGACGTCTGCATGCATTCCTCGGCCATGTTTATTAAGCACCATCTTGTGCCAGGCACTGGGCAACACAACCATGGGAGAACAGCCGTGAGCAAAAGAGGGCGGCTTCCTGCTCTTGAGCAGCTCGTAGCAGAAAGCGGGGAATCGGGATCTGGGTACCACGTGGAAGATGTGGCCCACAGGGAGAGAGCGACTGCCGCTGTCTTTGAACCGGGACATTCCTGGGCCTTCAGATGCCGCTTCCGGGGACAGCGAGGGTCTGGTCCGTGTCCACCATGAGGGCCGATGGGGGAGGGACTGTCCCCAGGCTTTCGCCTTTCCCTGCAGCAGTTCCGGAGGAGGTTTTGTGCTCAGCCTGTCTCTTCCTCTATGTTGTGGGGCAGGTTAGAGACAGAGGAGGGGTCCCAGCTCAGCATGATGGGGGGAGGATGGACGAAACCTGCCAATTGGCCCAGCTCTAAGTAAGGAGAAGGGTGTGCTGGGAAGGGGGGGGGGGGGTTGGTCAGTCACATGGTGAGGGCCAGGCTGCTGGGGAGAGGATTTGCCCTTGACACTGAGAGGTTTCCCCGTGACATCACATCTTTTGAGGCCTCCCGGCAAGCTGTCTGGCTGTCCTCCCCCAGTGAGTCTCTTATTTAGGAATTTAAGAGGCTCTGAAGACACTGCGCGAGCAGAGCTAGGGGCTGTAGGAAGCGGAGTCCAGCAGCTGCCCAGGGGAGGCCCAGGAGCAGGCCTGTCTGCACTTGTTTTCGCTCTGAAGCACCCTGTCCCTCTGGCCCCGTGGCACGTGCCACTCTTCCCCTACGTCTCTGCCCCTGGCCAATGATGGTTCCCCCTTCAGGTCTCATCTCAGATTTCCTTTCCTCCAGGAAGCCCCCCGATCTCCCTGAACTGGGCATGTGCTGTCCCCACGGGGATTCACAATCCCCCACCCTGCGTCCTTCAGGTCAAGATTCTCAACCCCCTATCGAAACAGCCTGTTTTCACGTCTGTGGCTGCATTACACCGTGTGCTGCGTATCCCCCGGCTCCAAGCATGGTGCTTGGCACCCAGGAGGTGTTCAGCAAATGCTTCTGGAATGAATGATGTTGAGGTTATTGGTGCAGAGCCAACACCAGGGCTTGGGAGGACCAGTGCCACCTCAGCAGGAAGTAGACATCACTGCCTGCTGTCGGGGCCCTGGGATTAGGTGTCCCTGGCCTAGATCACAGATGCTCTTGAGGGTTCTGGGTTTGCCCTTTCTGCTCTCTGTTGCCCAGGCTGTTCGCTCCCGGGGCTGAAGCTGCAGCTACATTCCCAGTTCTTTAAAGGTCTTGGGTGATTTTTCAAACGTTTTATCTCCAACATGCTTTGCATACTGCCACACATTTAAAACCCACACATAATTTAAGGGACATTTAATCAATAGAGTCTTGATTCATTTTTCCCTTAAATCATCAGTATTATTGTTGTGAAGAGCCCACTTGAAGTTCAGGAAGGCTCTTAAGCATTTTTAATAACCATTTTCTTCCCTTGTGTCCTATTTTTTAAATGACTACCTTTTTGAAAGACACCTTTTCCATTGGTTGAACAAGCTCAAAATACCAGATTCCCAAGTGCTGAAATTGTGTACGATACGCAGTTCTGTAAGGAAATGGACTCCTCCAGAATACTTTCATATAAATATATATACATTTTTAACCAGAGCAGGTTTTGCTGGCGGTTGTCTGAGGGTTATCGGAGAAGGGCTCTCAGCTCCCAGTTGTGACTTGAGACCGGGGCTTGGGAAAGGGGGTCTGGTCTCCTCCAGGAACACCTCCCGTCTCACACTTGGCGGTATCACATCTTTGAAGCACCAGATGCATACACGGCAGGTAGTTATCTCCATTTCCCTGGATCTGATTCGACTCTCTGTCCCTGCTGTGGTTTGCCAATTACATCATACTTTTACAGAGTGCTTAGTGCATACCAGGTGTCATGCTAAAACCTTCATCTGCATCCTCTCGTGAAGTTATTATCCCATTTTACAGACGAGAGCATTGAAGCAGAGGGCTTCTGTATGAGTTTCCTGTGGCCTCTGTGACAAATGACCTCAAACTTGGTGGGTTAAAACAATGGAAATCTAATCTCTTGCAGTTCTGGAGGGCTGAAGTCTGAAATCAAGGTGTCAGTGGGGCTGTACCTTTGGAGAGGATTCCATCCTTGCCTCTTCAAGCTTCTGGTGGCTCTGGCATTCCTTAGCTTGTGGCCGCATCACTCTATGTGGTCACATCGCCTCCTCCTCTTCGTGGGTGGTGTCTGTTCCTCTCTGTGTCTGTCTCCTATAAGGACACATGCCATTGGATTTAGGGCCTTTATGGATAATCCAAGATAAATTCTTCTTAGGATCCTTACCCTAAGCCAACTTTCTTCATATAAGGTATAATAGTCACAGGTTCCGGGAGTTAAGACACGGACATATCTTTTGGGGGCCACCATTTAACCCACTACCACTTGTAAAGTGCACAACCAGCACCTGAACCCAGGCAGTATGACTGCAGAGGTGGGGCTTCTCAGCGCTGCCCTGGGCTCCCTGCCCCACGGCTAATGTGCTAGGACATCGGTAATAGAAACTGCAAAAGTTGCCAGGCTCAGTCAGCTTGGTTGGGGTTTTAAGTGGTCTTTCCCCCTGAGGGTACTGTCCTGTCTTAGTCCATCTGGGTTGCTGTAAAAAAATACTACTGGCTGGGTGACTCTTAAACAACAGACGTTTATTGCTCACACTTCTGGAGGCTGGGAAGTTCCAAGATCAAGGTGCCAACGTGGTCATCCTCTGGTGAAGGTCCTTTACTGGTTCACAGCCAGCACCTTTGTGCTGTGTCCTCCTTATATCGTGGAAGGGGCTAAGGATCTCTCTGGAGCCTCTGTGATGAGGGCAGTAATCCCATTCATGAGGGTTCCACCCTCAGGACCTGAGAACCTCTCAAAGGCCCCACCTCCTAATGCTATCATCTTGGGGGGTTAGGATTTCAACATATGAATTTGGGGAGGTATATAAAAATTCAGATTACAGCATATCCTTTCTGTCTTTTTTTTTTTTTTTTCTATCTTGACAAAAATATTTGGGTCTTTTCACTTCAGCGCATAAACTCCAAAGTTTATGTGGCTGGTGTTCTGTACTGTGGACCGTGGCCTCACATTGTGGACAGTTATGTGTCTGCCACTCCACTCTGACACAGTGGTGGGTGCTGACTGGGATGTGTGGTGGTTATATTAATAGAAATTAATATGTATTAATATATCTATTATTAGATTAATCCATATGGAAGTATCATATTTTGGGGCAACAAACGTCAAATATCAGCAATTTCATCTGTCTCAATCTCATATTTATTTAAAATATATCACCCATCAGCATTCTCATCTCATCCCCCATCTTGTCTTCCTCCTTTTGCTTCCTCCAGAGGCCAACTGAATATTCCAGTCTCCCGCATGTGCCTTTGATTTCAGCAGTGGCTCGTCTGACGCATCTCCATTCTTTAGTTTTTCAGGCATATCTTGGGCAGGTTTGGTGCTTTGTCATGCACCAAATCCCATCCTAATTTCGACTGTCTCCAGAGAAGCCACAAAGCAGCCAGCCCATCTTGAAGTCATCAGCTTGTACTAAAGGTTCAGGAGCATCTGTTTGAAACCAACATGTTATTTTCCTGCCTTGCGCACTGTGCCCACTAACACGAAGTACTTACGGGTAGTGTCAGGTTGGGTCCAGGTCTAAAAATATCCCCTTCCCTTCAGCATCTGGTCTTTTCTGAAGAGTGCCCTGACTCACAACCAGAACTTCACCACACTCTAAACATTTACACATTTAATGCATCCTGAAATATTAACCTATATTATGCTCAAGCAGCAGTGTAAATGTTTCCTTTCCTGGCAAGGACTGTGTTATTGGAAATCATTTATTGAGATTTATGTCTTAACAGTGCTGAAGGGCTGTTTGCATTGTTAAGGTTCCCAAAAGCCAAGGTGGAAATTCTGGGGGGGTGTTTACATGAAGATTTGGAGTCGCTAGGAATGGCCCTCCCAGGACTGAGCTGTGAATCAGTCTGTTAACATTTCTCAAGTGTGTACTATTTGTGTGGCTACAAGATAATGCACTGGGTGTGTGACCTTGGGCAAATTGATCTGCTTCTCTGAACCGTGATTTCCTAGAGTCCCATCTTATGATGGGGTGATAATAATGGCACATGCTTTGTAGAGTAGCTAGAAGGGCCTGTGGATTTGGCCCAGAACCAAACCTACCTCCTAATTCCAAATATAGAAGAGCATTTTGTAGGAAGTAAGTTCTCTGTTGCTGAAAGTGTCTCGGCAGAGATTGAGAAATCGATCAGCAGGGCTCTTGCGGAGGGAATCCCACTACTGCATGAAAGAAGGGGACTTATTTGCCCATCTAGCCCCAGGAGTCTAGGATTTTGTGCCATCTTGATCTGGGAAGAAGGTAAAAATGTATATCCTGGAAGGTGAGAGGCAGGAGAGATTATCAGAGACCTCAGAATCTGGTACTCAGCACAGAGTTAACAACTTGGTCAGAGTTGAGTTGCTATATAAGCGTTCAATAATATGTACTTACTGCGTACTTGCTGTGATGCCAACATAGTACAAGGTCCTAGGGACACATAGATGGATGTGCCTGAGCATCTGTCCTAAAGGAATGGTGCCTCAAAATGTCTAATGCCATCACGAAGGATTTGGGGGAAAACAGTGCAGAGAAGGGAAAGAGAGAGAGCTAACGTTTGTCAAAGACCTACTATGTACCAAGCATGGTATGTATTATCTCCCAAAAACTTTGTGAGTGAGATACTATTATCTCCATTTTACAGGTGCAGAAATGAAGTCTCAAGGAGACTGTGATTTAATCAGTGTCTCTGTATCACTCAGGATGAGCTAGGTTATGCTGTAGCAACAAACAGCCCCTGAATCTTTGTGACTGAAAACAGAGGTTTATTTCTTGCTCACTCTGTGTGTCCACCACGGGACAGCGATGCGTTCTGCTCCGTGCTCTTTTGCTCATTTAGGAACCCAGGCTGATGGAGCAGCCACCGTATGGAACCTTGTTTGCCATGCCAGAGGGAAAAGGAAGTGTAGTGAGGCAAGCCTTGGCCCTCAAAGGTCTCATTTCAGTGGCTTTAGCAAGTCGTATGGCCACACCCAACATCCAGGAGGCGGGAAGATCAATCCTACCACCCACCTGAAAGGAGGGTGCCAGGATGCTGGCGCATAGCCCTATTGACTACCAGTCTCTCAGCAAGTGGCAGAGCCAGAAGTCAAGTCCATGCTGTGTCCGCTTTATCATGTGGTTCTAGTGTCTGGTGACTCTCTGACTTCTGCAGTGAGAAATGGTCCCACCTTGGTGACAGTGACACTGCACTGTGACCAGGCTCCCCTCCACCACTGTAGCCCGAAGCACCCTTGGTCCCACTTAACGTCCAGGCTCTTCATGAGGGATTTGCCCACTGCTGCCATAAGCAGCATGAGAGGCTTGGGAAAGGCTTCAGACAGCCTCCTCCCACCTCGGCTCCAGGAATAGGGAGGCCCTCGTGGCATGCACAGACCAGATACCAGTAAGAGCCTCATCAGCAAGATGGAGCCAGAGAAGCTGGCCGTGATCTGAGGAGAACAAGAGGATGTGAGGGGTGTACAAAAACCCTACAGGCTGAAGAAAGAGACAGTCTTGAAAGTAGCTGTAGGGTCAGCTCAGGCTGCCATAACAGGATCCACCGACTGGGTAGCTTAAACAATAGAATTTTATTTTCTGACAGTTCTGGAGGCTGGATGTTCAACATCAAGGTGCCCACAGGGTTGATGCCCGACGAGGCCTCTCTTCCTGACTTGCAGATGGCCGCCTTCTCCCTGTGTCCTCGCTTGGCCTGTGTGTACACATGGAGAGAGAGACAGAGACAGAGAGACAGCCAGCTCTGGTGTCCTACAGGATAGGGCCTCGGCCTCATGACCTCAGTTAACCTTAAATACCACCTGAAAGGCCCCATCTCCAAGGGCAGTCTCATTGCGGGTCAGGGCTTCATTATGTGAATTTGGGGGGTGGAGGCAAATTCAGTCTACAGCAGTAAGAGAGAAAAAAAATCCGCATTTGGGTGATGGAGGAGGCAGGGAAAGTGGGTCTGAGGCCCCAGTTTGAGCAGTTATTCTTTCTGTCATCCACATCACCTTGAGGGCTCCGCTGCTCCGCCTACATATATAAGGTGTGCTGAGTTCCTCGCGTGGGGCAGGGAGAAACACACAGTCCTTCCCGGCGCCCCTCTGAGCCGCTGTTTCTCGGTTGGCAGAATGGAGAGGGCCATTCTCACCTCGCAGAATTTGCTCTGACAGTTAAGAGTGAGGGTTCGTGAACATCTTAAGGAGCTGGAGTTGCCTCGGGGCGGCCGTCCTCGCTCCTCCCCTACCTGGTGCCGGCACAGAGCTCGGGACATAGTCAGGCGGCAGATACGGGTGGGCTGATCAGTGGGGCCAGGAGGTAACAAGAGGATGAACCACGTGCCTGTTGAGCTGGAGGCCCTCCGCCCATCCTGAGCCAGAACACGTTAGCCTCTGCCTGCGGGGGGAGAAGTGTGATGAGAGCAAACAGCCAGCGTGGGGCTGAGGAAAGACAGTGAGCTTTGGGGTGGATCCATGGGTTCAAATCCCAGCCCTCCAACATTTTCTGGATGCGCAATGTGGGACCAGTTAGTAGTGCCAAGCTGTGACCCAGTGACTCAGTCTCCCTAAGGTGGGAGTGCCATCCCTTCCTTGGTGGAGATGAGGACCAGGGTCCAAAATGTTTAATGTGTGGGTGGGTCTCAATTCGCGGTAGCTAGTGCTATTGAGATATGGATCTGCCACAGGGGCCAATGGACATTCAGAGCATTCGAGAATTAATAACTCCCGCCCCTTTCACCACTTCTCTCTGGGGCAGGGCTGTAACCCAGTGGCCCCCTGATGATGGGAGAGTAGCTGTCCCTGCCACAGTCCCTCCCTAAGTCACACACTTCACCTGAGACCCCCCATCAATGACCCTCCCCTGGGCATTCCCTCCTGGGCTGGTTCTTAAGCTGCGGATGATGGAGAATCACAGTCCTTTATCCTCTACCAGACTCTTGATGGGAGGGTGTTTAAATTTGACCGATGGCTTAATATTTTGTCCTCAAGAGGAGGCAGCCTCTCTGAAGGCCCCTCCAGCTATGCATCATTGTAATGGCCCCGCTCGGAAGCTCCTGGAAGTCATCTGGAGAAAAACAGCCCCTTCTTCCAACCTTGGACTTCTCCGCCCATGCCATTGGTTTCTGACAAGCCCTCCTGATTTCTGCTTTCCTCCCGGCCCTGCCCGAGGTGCCCGGGGTTCCCCGAGGCCCTGGTAATGCTCTGATGGCTGCTCAGTTATTCCATCATCCTCTCTTGATTACTCTTCCTCCCTCATCATTATTCTTGCAGGACCACGGCTGTGGGTGCATGAACTCCTCTGGGCTGAGGCCCAGAGACGCTGCTGGATTTATGGATGTGCTTAATGGCGTTCACCGTCAGATTCCCCTGGGCACCATCAGGATGTCCTCGGCCATCTGGGGGTTCCGGCTGGCCTTTTAGTTGTATTCAAACTAAGTTTTATCGAGCACCCACTGCCGGCTGTAGCTGCTCTGGGCGGTGGGTCTGTGCTTTATGACTTACCAAATGTACTCTTCATCATATGCATAATAAGCATCCCCCATTCATTTAGTCCACATGTGGATGGGGTATCTACTCTATAGCATGAACTACACAAGGGCTGTGTACTTCCTAGTGTTAATAAAATATAAACGGTCCCTGCCTCGCACAGGCTTATGTGGAAAAAGAAACAAGACACATTATCTCATTCGGTGAATGAGAAAGGAAGGTGTTTTGGGACCCCAGAAGGGGAGACGTTGGGTCCAGCAGGACAAGAGCTGGGAGGGTGAGGAGGGGAAAAGTTGGGCTTCCTAGAGTAGGTATTTCCCAGGCTGTGTCTTGAAGGTTCCATAGGACCCGGACAAGCAAAGGATGGTACAGGGAGGAAGGGTGAGCAGGCAGAGGTGAAAGCATGGGCAGAGAGTGCCTTACTCTTACAAAGGGTAAGACCAGGGGCTGGCAGCTGCCGTGGTCCTCAACATAGTGTCTGCCCCAAAGTCCTCATTTTATTTATTCCCATTCTTAGAGGAAAACTAATGTTTGAAGACCTGCTTGAACCCAAAGCCTCAGCTGCTCCATCTGTAAAGTTACGGAAGTGAACTTGTTCATTTATGCTATTCTCACGAGTTTGGACCAGCTACATGATTTTGAATTCCAGGAGCTGAGCTCAGCTTTGACGTTTATTATGTGTTTTCTTCCCGAGCATGTGCTCGAGCTGATTTGGCTACTGAAGGTTGGGGTTGGTGGGACTTCTTGGCTTCAGGGGCCAGTTTGGGGGAGAGAAGAATCTTTGTCCATCCCAAGCCACCGCAGCCGCACGTGAGGCATATAAATGCTGATGGAGACGTAATTCACTTCTTGTTGGTCAGTGTTGCCGAGGAAGCCAGGATGTTGCTCTGCCAGGCTTCTCCAAAGAGAGAGGGCTGGGTGGTCTCTCTCTCTAGCCCAGGACAACCGTGCCCACCAAGGAATTGCCCTCCCTTAGAAGACCCAGTCTGTGTATTTGTAAAAATCCCTTTCCAGTCACCACCTTTTCTTTTCTCTTCTTTCTTGTTGTACAACTTTTCTCAAGTAAAGCCCGAGACTTGAAGTGGGTTAAAGCAGAGCTTTCAAAGCCTCAGTGACTCAGGCTGCAGGAGGTTTTCAGAGACATCCCGGCAGAATCTGGTCTGGCTGACTGCCCAGGGCTTGGTCCTCTCTGAGCCCTGACCTGAGGACTGCAGGACCCTCACTGGGCTTGGGATCCATCCCCGCGCTTGGTGAGTCACTGTCTGAAGCAGGCCTATTAGCGAGAAGTGCCTCTGGTGCCGTGGCCCTGTCCGCCCACGGGGGCCCCCTCCTCAGACCTCCTCCGCATTAGCCTTGGCTGGCTCTCAGGTGGTGAGAGCAGCCGTACCTTGTGCTCTGACACTTGCCTCCTGCCGCAGGTCCCCGGATCACGGAACCCGAGCGCTGTCCTTCTTTTCCAGAGGCATGGGCTGTTCCCCTCTCTCCAGTGCATTTTTCCACTGCGGCCTCTTGTTCTCTATTTAGCTCTGAGCACAGTCTTCCGGCGTAGTGCAGACAGACTGCAACCCACCCCATCACATCTCTGTCCTCCTTTCCCGCAGGGCCCAACAGCGTGGCAAATCAGTGACTGAAAGGGCTGAAGCATTATGAGTGTCGTAGATTGATCAGTCCCAAGGCTTCACTCCCTCCTTGTGATAGGATTATACACCCACACCCCTTGCCCTAGGGCTTTTTTTTTTTTTTTGAATTCCTACTAATTTCTTTTTTTTTTTTCACACACACACACTGTATTTTATTTTTACAAGAGATAAATAAACTGACACCAAGCATTGTAAATGGATGACCACAACAAAAGCAACAATGATTGCATTCACCAAACACGAAACACACTCATACTATGTCATAATATTGACATTCAGTCCAGTAATCCTCCACTGTAACAGCTCCTTTACTTTGCAGTGAAAATTGGTTTGTATATTTTTTGCCTCTGAGTCCTTGTGGGATTTTTTTTTTTATTATAATTTTTGTGACTTTCTGTTTGCCCTAGGACTTTGTAGTGTCTTTCTACAGAGAAGGTGGAGTATTTTTCTCTACTCCATTGACTCTGGGTGTGGTAATGGGCTGTTAGCCAATAAAATGCTAGTAGATGCA
This sequence comes from Balaenoptera physalus, assembly GCF_965194825.1. Taxonomy (NCBI): domain Eukaryota; kingdom Metazoa; phylum Chordata; class Mammalia; order Artiodactyla; family Balaenopteridae; genus Balaenoptera; species Balaenoptera physalus. The sequence continues at coordinate 47,980,620 of NC_138900.1, read as the reverse complement.
CAAAAGCAGAGTCGTACTTGTGTAATTTTGCCCAGACTTGCATTTCTGCCATTTGCTAGGAGAAGGGACTGCCCAGATGAGTTGCTGGTCCTGGAGAGAGATGTGGAGCAGACCCGAGCTCGCCCCACACCCCACAAAGCCAGAAGTAGAGCATCCCCTGAAATCTACATACCTTAGAGTAATAAGTATTTTTGTACCACTGGGGGTTGGGAGTTTTCTGTTATGCACAGCAGCTTTGCAGAAGACCATCTGACTGTCATAAAGGATCAACTTGACGCAGGGGTTGCATCATTTTCTAGTTCTATCAGATCCTATGTACGAACACGGTAGGAAAGCCCGAGTTTTCTGAATGGAGATGGAGGTAGGGAGGATGAACTCTGCTTCATCACTCACTGTGCTTGGTTGATACTCTGCTCCCGGTCTGGGTGTGGTGGAATCTACCGCTGTGTTATAGCCCAGATTCGTGTGTGGAACCTCTCAATTTTTAAATTTTTTTTAAAATTAATTAATTAATTTATTTATTTTTGGCTGTGTTGGGTCTTCGTTTCTGTGCGAGGGCTTTCTCTAGTTGCGGCAAGCGGGGGCCACTCTTCATCACGGTGCGCGGGCCTCTCACTGTCGCGGCCTCTCTTGTTGCGGAGCACAGGCTCCAGACGCGCAGGCTCAGCAGTTGTGGCTCACGGGCCCAGTTGCTCCGCGGCATGTGGGATCCTCCCAGACCAGGGCTCGAACCCGTGTCCCCTGCATTGGCAGGCGGATTCTCAACCGCTGCGCCACCAGGGAAGCCCTCAATTTTTAAGTATTGAATCAAATTCGTATACCACTCTGCAGGCAAAACAAAAACGCTTCTGACCAGCCCGTGGATTGCCAATTTACAGCCTCTGGTTCATCCACCCCGAAAGTACCCCTCCTCTGAACCCTTGGCATTGGCTAAAATTCTCATGGAAGGATCCAAGAATGCAGAACAGCAGTCAGCCTAATGGTACAGCCTGTTCTCTGGATGGTGTTCCCTTGGTGCTGCTGAAATAGTTCAGGTCTGCCGGGAGAAGAGCACTGGACCGAGAACCCTGAGTTGTGAGTTTGAGTAGGAATCCTTCTAGCTTGACTTGCTGTGGGACATGGAGCGAGTCACTTTCTCTCTGTGGGCCTTAGTCTTCCTATCTGTGTAATGGCTTTACCACTTAGAAGCTGAGAAGCTGGGAACGAATTACTTAACCTCTCAAGCGTTAGCATCCTCACCTGGGAAATGGGATCCCACTTCCCACCTGACCGAGCTGAACAAGGACCCAAGGACCGAATCCGGTATTAACAGAGGCTATGAGCGCGCTGCGCAGCACACACAGTCCACTGGCTGTTCGCTGTGGCTCCTGCTGCCGCCGGTTATTAACAAGAACAATTATAAATGAAAAACATGGTCTGGGATTCTCTGCTCCCAGTCTGGGTCCGGTGGAATCTACCGCTGTGTTATAGCCCAGGTTTGTGTGTGGAATCTCTCTACTAGGAGCTGGGGCAAAAGTTAGCACACAGAATTCTGGGCCAGTTACCTTATTTCGAGCGGAAATGCACTCTTCTTATTTCCTCTCTGTCTAGTCCGAGCTCCTGCTACCTCCTCTCATTCCCTGCCCAACCCCTTGATGCCGCTTGGTAGGCGTTCCCTTTACCATCGATTTCTTTGCTGACAGCCCGTTTGCATCCCGGTCCCTCACACTCGGCCCTGAGCACCTGCCTTCCACAGATTGGCTCTCCTTGACTGCCTCCCTGCAAGGTGCGCTGCAAGGGTTTTCGTGCTGAGATGCGAGACCCTTCCCATCTGCCAGCCCGCTGCTCATGTGAGTTTCTAAACCCTGTAGCACCCAGGTCTCTTTCCCCAGGCCAGGACCAATAGTAAACAAACGGATCAGAACACTGCCCCAGACACCAGAGAGCCTAGGGGACGTGGTGAAGGTGGTGTAACATTTGATTCAAAGCCATGTCATGGATTAGCAGGTCCTGTCTGGAATCAGGGGACAGAAACTTGCTTCAGACTATCTTGAAAGAAAAAAATAATTGATTCATGTAACTTGGAAGTTCACGGGTTGAGCCCGGGCCTCTCAGACGTTGTCCCCTGTCTCTCCCCACCCCCGCCCCAGTGCCTTCTTGGTGCTGCTGGACTGGTGTGCTCCCTGCCTTTAGAGGATGTGACTGGTAGTGGTAGAAACCCAAACGGGGACAGGGCTGCCCTTCACTTCCAAGGAAGGATTCTGATTGGCTTCCCTTGGACCAATCACTGTCGCTGGGGGATGAAGAAGCAAGTTTGGCCGAGCCTGGCTGTAAGCCCTTCACTGCAGCAAGTGTGTGTGAGGTGTACCGTCCCAAACATTTGCTCTAGAACCCCAAGCAAGGGGGTGGGGTGTGGCTCTCCAAAGGAGATGAGTTGGGCTGCCCACGAATACTTGGCCTGGCCTGTCCAGGATGTTGTGCCAAAGCCTCAAGTCACTTCTCTTGGTTCTTTGTAGATCTCCCATGACAACTCTGGGTGGGGGAAAGTGCCAGCAGGCTGTCTACTGTAGGAAGGTTTAGTGTACACTGTCAAGGGGAAAGGGGAACTGGTTGGATTCTCTGCACCAGTGACATCTGGGATGCTGCAAGGATTACACGTGGGCTTGCATAAGAGCAGAATTGTCTGACATGCACGTATAGAAAGCAGAGGCTGGGTATTGTGTAACATAGTGGGCCCACTTGCATTTAGATGGCAGGGAAAGGGTCCCTGCTCCTACATGGGAGTTGGTCCGCCTGCAGCCCATCCCTTGTGTCTGGTCTGGCTCCCCACCCCATCACCTCCCTGACTCCTCTAGTTTGGGCCTCCTCTGGGCCCATCTGGACCCAGTTCTTCTCTTTGCCCTCCCACTCCTGCCGGCTCCCTCCTTTCCACGTCCCATGGAGCTGCGGGTGCAGGTCTTAACTGCATTCCCTGCCTGCAAACCTCTGCCCGTTCTTATTACCCAACAGAATAAAGTCTCAGCACCTTTGTTATACACGATCCTTCCTAAGCTCACTTTTGTCCTCTGCTCCAGACTGAAAAAGCACAGGTGGGAGTCCAGTTGGCCTAGATTTGAGTCTTGTTGCTGCCTTCTAATACCCAAGTAATTTTGGACTTGACATTCACTCTCTCTGGGGCTCAGACTCCTGTAAAATGAAGTTGAAATCCTTCTCTTCCTCTCTTTCCTTCCCGCCTCTGCCTCCCACCAGCTCTCTCTCTCTTTTGCCCACTCTCTCTCCCCCACCTTCCTCTCTCTGTCCCTCCATCTCTCTCCCTTCTTCCCATTCCTGCTTTCTGTCACTTTCTCCCTCCCCTGCACACACACCTTGCAGTGAGCCGTGAGGACTGAGTGATGTCTCGTGCAGATAGAACACACAGAGCAGAGCCTGTCCTTGGTGCCTGCCTGTTGCCTCATGTTCTCCACTGCATGTACCCTTGTTGTATAATAAGGAATTCGTCTGGACTTTATCCTGGGTTGCTGGCATAGAGCTTCTGAAACGAATTTCTCAAGTGGTGGGAGTACCTTTGTAATTCATGAGCCCCTTAAATTAAACCTAAGTTATGCTAATGAGATGAGTTGACTCAGTGTGCAGATGGGTCCCCAGAAAGACCACCTGCATGATTAGAGGGTTGGAGCTTTGAACCAGCCTGCCCTCCGAGCTGTGGGGAGGGTCTGGAGACTGAGTTAGTAATCATCTCTCTGTAACGAAACCCCAATAAAAATGCTGGACACTGAAGCTCGGTGGAGCTTCCCGGTTGCTGAGCCCGTCCATGTGCCTGGAGGGGGACAATCCTGACTCGCACAGGGAGAGGACGTGGGGGCTCAGCGTCTGGGTCCTTCCCATCCCAGACCTGTCTGGTGTGTTTCATTATTAGGCTGGTCCTGATCTGTATCTTTTATAATAAAACTCTAATAATGAGTAGAGCACTTTGCTGAGTTCTGTGAGCTGTTGTAGTGAATTATCAAAGGGGGACATAGGAACATCCCCCCCAATTTGAAACCAGTTGGGCAGAAGCATGGGTGGCCTGGGACCCCACTTGTAGTTGGTGTCTGAAGTGAGAGCAAGTCTTGTCAGGACGCCTGCTTAACTTGTGGCGTCTGCACTAACTGGGTGGGTAGTGCCAGCATCCAATCGCAGTTCACTGGTTGACGTTGAAACAGAGCAACCTTCTACCGGGCTGTACTTCTCTGTGGGCTCTTCTCCTGTGACGTCTCTTTCTGTCTGGATTGTTCTTCTGTTTCTCACTGGATCAGAAACTCCTATTCACCCTGCAAAACTCACACGAGATGCCCAGCTCTCAGAGGCTTTCTCCCTCAACTTGTTGGAATGGAAAATCCCAAATACGTGCAATTAGAGAAAATAATACAACCAACTCATGCACTTATCGCCAGCTTCAACAGGCACCCGCTTCCTGCTCTCCTTGCTTCCTCTCTTCCATCCTTACCCCTCAACATTCCGAGGCCCTTCACGGTCTCTGCAGAGAGGTCCAAGGTGCCTGCTGAGGTCAAGGAACTGAAGACTTGTCCGAGGCCATCCTCCAGGGAGTACAGCAGACCTGGGATGTAGCTGCCTTGCATCAGTGACTTGTATGCAGAGGGAAATGAAACACACTTACATAAAAGCTGGATTGGCACGACAAGCAAATTTACAGAGAACTGCGTGTCATCTGAAATAATAAGACCAACCTTGTTTGGAAGGCAGCAGATGGGAAAGAGCACACGTGTTCTCAACCAGCGTTTGGGTTTATCTGAGAGCCCCATGTTAATTCAGTTCACCAAATATTTTTCCAGGAGCAGTGGTGTGGGCTGGATGGTAGCTAGGACCCGGTCATGCGTGGGGGAGCGAGGGTGGGGTGGGGAGGAAGGTGGTGCTGGGACTTTCCGACATGTCCTCTCTTCTTTAAAGATTTTTACCCCACCCTTTCTCCTCTCCTCCCTCCCCCATTCCTCCCTTTCTAAACTGCCTGCGGAGCTCTGGCATTGTGCAGAAGGCTGGGCTTGTGGTGGTGGTGATGATGGTAAATACCACAAGAATACATATAATAACGGGCACTTACATAGGGCTTATCATGTAGCAGGCACAGTTGCCAGGGTTTTACACGCATTCCTTCAGTGAATTCTTACACCAACCCATCAGCTGATGGTCAGTTATCATCTGTTTAACAGATGGTGAAACTGAAAAACAGAGAAGTTAAATCACTTGTCCAAAGTCACACAGCTCCTAGACATGCAGAAAGGAATAAGACAGACGGCCGCCAGCTTGTGTGGGCTCCCACAAGGATAGTTTTTGAGCATCAGATAGAATAATACAGTTTTTATGAGTTCATGGTTGATAGTAGTCCAGGAGAGATGGGGGTGGAGGGTGGCTGAGAGAGGAGAAGAGAGAAACACTTCACAGCAGAATGCCAGCAATCAACGTAGAAGGAATGAGAAAGTTACCAATTTGCGACCTCCAGTGCAAGGCCCCCAAGGGATGCTGAGACCGTTGGGTGAAAGGCATTGGGGAGCAGGATATTAATATGATTCCAGAGAATCAGCCCACAGATTAACTACAAATTACAGTGGGAAAGATGGGCCTTTATGGTGAAGATAGTAGTCACCACCTTAACTGATGATCAAACCTAGTGTCTCTAAGAGAGGGAAGTCCTGACGTTACGGGCCTCCTGATGTGATACAGTGAGAAGTCGATGACATCATCTACATAATATTCTTGCCAAAAATGTTTACTCTGAATCGAATCATGAGGAAGCAAGTAGAAAAATGCACAATGTGGGGCTTTCTACAAGGCTACTGGCCTGGACCTTTCAGACAAAAAAGAAAGCCATTGCCTGTGAGAAACAAACAAAAAGGCTATAGTTGTGTGTGTATGTGTGTGTATGTGTGTGTGTATGTACGTATGTGTGTGGTTGCGAGTATTTGTGTATATATGCATGTGTGTGGATGTGTACACATGTATGTGTGAGGGTGTGTTTATGTGTGGCTGTGTATATGTGTACATGTGTGTGTGTATACATGTGTATACAGGTATGTATAGATGTATGTGTGTGGGTGTCTATATATATACATCCGTGTGTGTATGTGGTGTGTATGGATGTGTTGTATGTCTCTGCCTTTTTTTTTTTCATACTTAAAATATTTAATTGATCCTGAAGCTAAGAGAAAACATCTATACATTATAAAGTGTTAAGTCAAATGATTCTCAGTCACTTAGATAAAATCTCATGGGAATCAAGTGATGAGATTAATTCCAACTGATGGAAAGTTGGACTTCGGGATCAAAGTAACAACTGAGTCAGGTTAACTCCTTCTTACTTCTTTGACTCCACAACTTCGCATGCCCACTACGCGCCAGGTCCGTGTTCACGTGGAGACAGCAGTGAATGGGACTTTACGAGCTGGTAGAGAAGGATGGTGCTGAAGAAGCAGTCTGGGGCAGTAGAGGAAGCGCGGGGACCCGAGGGGAGCATCAAGCACATCTAGTGTCGGGAGAGACCCCTCTGCTGACCCTGGTGGACGGGCAGAGGCAAGGAGGGGAAGGGCAGGCTCTCAGGTGGGGCACAGGCGCGAGAGGAGCAGCTAGAATGACGGGAGCGCACAGGGAGTGTGCCAGCCGGGGAGCTGGGAGGGAAAGGTGCCATGTCCAGGCTTGATTCTGGGCTCAAGGGGCAGCCTGAGAGGATGTGGAGCAGGAGAAGGGCAGCATCCGCTGGAGCTGGACCGCTCAGCAGCGGCTGTGCAGGATGAACCAGGTCGAGAGGGCGAAAAGCAGAGACCGGCTTCCAATTTACTGTACCTGCGAGCCAATGGGTACGGGGTAAGGAGGGCCTGCGTTAACACGGCGGCATTGGGAAGAGAGAAGAGGAGGTGAGTGAGGGCCGGCTGAAACAGTAAATCCAGCTAAACTTGGCAATTCATAAATAACTTGAGTATACAGAAACAAGCTTGGCGGGGGCACTGCAAGCCCAGGGCTGGGACGCCAGGAGGCTGAAGAAACGGGGGGCGGCACTCACGTAGCAGACGGCGGCCAGCTCCTGCCGCATGCAGGCCTTTTCTACCAAACCCTGGGCCTTGGCCGGGCTGACGCCATGGTCCTAAACTGTAAACTTGGTCCCCATCAGGTTGGACCTGAGTTTGCCAATATAACTTTCCCTTTCACGAGATAAATCTGTTGTATCAGTGGAGATAAGGTAGGAGGATGTTTTGCTCTTTTTCCGCTTTCTACCTTCCGATTTTCGTCCTTTTCCAAGTGCATATAGTAGGTGGGGAAAAGCCCCCGATCCATTCCTTTTTTATCCCGAGTTATCCGACACTTCGCTGTGACACCTCGAGGGGCAGGACTGTATGAGAAGCCCTCTAAATTCTCTATTTCTCCCAGCTGGTTATCAGTGTCCTGGGCTGCAGTTCCAGAAGCTCCTGTATCTGTGGTTGGCTTCTGGCTGGATGCAGAACTGGGTCTCTCTGCCTCTGAATACGACCAATGAGATCTTAGTTTTTTTCCCTTCTCCTTCCTCCCCATCACTCTCCTCCTCATCGAAGTTCAAACTCCCTGAGATACCATGTTTCTGGAGAATCTCCTGAAGATCTGGCTTGGAAGCAGGGTCCCAAGTGCTATCTCCATCAGCACTTCCTTCAGTATCCTCCTCCCTGGCAGAAGATCCTACTGAGAGAACGTGAAGTCTGGTTTCCACGTCTTGAGCATCTGGCTTCAGGAGGGCAGCGGGACCGTCACTGCCATGCAGGATGACACCGCTGGGCGGGGCGTGAGGTTCCACCGGCGGAGCGTGCCCCTCGCTTCCCCTCGGCTTTGACCCACGTGGCCGGGCTTCCGGGTTCGGCTGCGCCACGAGTGGCTCCGGGCGCTTCTTCCTCTGCTTCTTCTCGAGCAGCGCTGTCTGATTATCCAGTTTCAGCTGCCGGAGCTTCATGCTCTCATCCTCAAAGGCACTGTCCCCGCGGGGCCCTGGGCGGTGGCGCGACACCTCCATCCCGCTGCCCCGAGAGCAGCGACCTTGTCCACACCCGCTCTGGGGGCCAGCCTGGCCTGGCCTGGTCAGTGGCTTTTAAACTTCAGCATGCATGCAAACCACCTGGCGATCTTGTTAAAAGGCAGATTTTGATTCAGAAGGTGGGGGGGGGGGTTGGGCCTGAGCCTCTGCATTTCTAACAGTACCTGAGGTGATGCGATGCTGTTGGTCTGATAACTGCAGTTTGAAGTAATGGGAGTCTAGATTAAACGAGGTCAGAGAGCATCCCCACCTAACACGACGCGTGAACCTTTGTTGGTTTTAGACTCAAAGAAAGAAACAAAGCTGTTTACAAAGGACACTCTAGCTTCCCCAAAGGAACAATTGGGGAAATTTGAATACGTGTTACATATTAGATAAAATTATAAACTGATTGTCAATTTTTCTTATATGATTGTATAGGAGAATGTCCTTATTCTTAGGAGATACAGGCTGAAATACTTTCAAATGGTTTACACACCACACACACTTGCACACACACACATATAAAGAAAATGTGTAAAATAATCATTAGTGATCAAATGAAGGGAATTCATTGTCCTTTTCTTTAATTTTTCTGTAGGATTGAACATTTTCAAAAAAAAAGAAACTTGGGGAAAATGAGGCTGGAAATAAGAAATGACCCTGTGGGTTGCTGTGAGGTCAGAGCAGGTGTGTCTTGAGCTCAGATGGTGAACCTGGGGGCAGGTGGTCTCAGAATGCAGCTCCTGCCTCCCCACTTTATCTCACAAGCTAAGGGGGGCCCATGAAGGACTCCAGAAATTCCTGGTGCCGAGCCTTTTGGGGACCCCCTATTACGTAAATGGGTTTGCTTCTCAGCTCCCTGCAGGCTTAGGCGTCCGTCGCCTGGGGTCTAAGTCTGTTACTTCTTCACTTGTTTTCTTGCTTCCAGTGTTCCGTCGCTTTTGTCTCCTTGCTCATTTTCTTCATGTTTGTTGGTTTATTTTGTTTTAGTTTTTAATTAAAAAGACCTTTATTTTTAGAGCAGTTTTAGGTTCATAACAAACTTAGGAGGAAAGCACAGAGCTTCACCCTCACCCCCGTCCACAGCTGCCTCCATCATCAGTACCCCCACCTGTTACAACTGATGCACCTGCATCGGGACATCATCACCTTCAGTCCATAGTTTATATCAGGGTACATTCTTGGTGTTGTGCTTTTATTTTACTTTCAAAATCCTTTCAGTGGGATTTTGGAAGGGAGAAAAAGTAAATATTGGTGTAAAACTCACCTTCTTTCCCAGAAATCGCTTCCTTTTTTCCATGAAAATTTTTTTCTCTCTCACTGGCCCTGTTGTAGCCTCACTTGTGCAGGAAAGTCTTGCCTTTGCCGGGCATTTGGAGGCTCAGGGAGGCTGCAGGCAGTACCTGGGCTCCCTATGGATCCCAGGAACGGGGCAAGGGCTGCCCGCAGTGCAGAGTGAGGGCACCACCTCCCACATTCGGTGCTCACAATGCAGCCTCCTCCCTCCCGGCTTCGGCCCTGGTTCCCTTGTCCCACTGGTATGGATTGGACATTTGTGAGTTACGTTTCTGTGTTGAAATTAATTGGCATGTGCCCAGAGGGGAAAACAAAACACCAGTGAGGAGTGCAAGCTCCGTGGCTGGCTCCCACTTTGGCAGGGAAACACCAGTTTTTCTGTGGACGCTGCAAAGTCTTTCCTCCTTTGAAGTGGGCTTTCTGCTCCATGAAATATTTAATGAAGACGTGTTGCAGATAAGGCTTGAGACACCTCTGAATCTATTGGCTTCCCTTCTAAAGCGTGCTGCTCCCGGTTCTGTAACAAAGAGCCAGATGTGCTGGGAGCACCGGCTGGTGCTTTGGAGGCCCTGGCGAGGTGGGTTCTCTCCTCTCGGTCAGGTTGGCGCTGACCTTTCCAGAACCCACCGCCCAGCGCTGCGTTGACCCGGCTCCCGGGCATCCACGTCATCTCTGCAGAAGCGGCCTCCAGCCTCATGATCTCTAGGATGAAACATTCCTTCCTGCTGTCTGCCCTCGATTTGCCCCACTTTGGACTCGAGAGCCTTTGTTCTTTCACCCTTAGTGGGCAGAACAGAGACGTTCCCTGTCTTTGTGATCCTTCCGTTTACAGTTTTACCCAATCCCATGTAAGTGCTTCTCACCCAGCTGGTTCTGAAATACATAAAGCCTCCCCTCCCTTTTGTCCTGTAAGCCGCTTCATGTTGTTCCTTAACTACTTCCTCTTCAAAGGGGCATGATTCCCTATCTCCTCAAGCCCCTTCCCCATCCAGCCTTGTAGCTCACATAAAGAACCCGCTTTCTCAAACAGAAATTCAGCCACCTCACTTCCTAGCCTACAACCAGTCCTTCACTGGTTCTACCATGATGATTAGACTAAATTTTACCTTCACTCTTGCTAGGTGTTCAGGAAACACTGGTTCACTGTGTGAATCCATGTCACGTCCACTGCCTGCCTCTTGGGGCTTGAAGCCCATGACTCCCTGACTCAGACTGCACATTTGAAAATGCCAGTTTTTTTTTTTTTTAAATATTTATTTATTTATTTATTTTTGGCTGCGTTGGGTCTTCGTTGCTGCGTGCAGTTTTTCCCTAGTTGCTGTGAGCAGGGGCTACTCTTCCTTGCGGTGCACAGGCTTCTCATTGCAGTGGCTTCTCTTGTTGCAGAGTGCGGGCTCTAGGCACACGGGCTCAGTAGTTGTGGTTCACGGGCTCTAGAGCGCAGGCTCAGTAGTTGTGGCACACAGGCTTAGTTACTCCGAGGCATGTGGGATCTTCCCGGACCAGGGCTCGAACCCGTGTCCCCTGCATTGACAGGCAGTTTCTTAACCACTGCGCCACCAGGGAAGTCCTGAAAATGCCGGTTTTATCCCCACTTTCTCACACTGTTTCACCCCTCTGTTCACTCATCCGGTACGGACTGGGTGTCTGCTGTGTGCCAAGTACTTTTCTAGGTCAGTGCTATCCAATCGAAAGACAATGTGAGCCACATATGTAATTTAGATGTTCTGGTAGCTACATTAAAAGAGGTAAAAAGAAAAAGATGAAGTTAATTTTGATAATTTATTTTATTTAACCTCCTATGTCTAAAATATTATCAATTTTAACGTGTAATCAATACAAAAATATTAATAACGATGTTTTAATTCTTTTTATCATACTAAGTCTTTGAAATCTGGTGTATATGTTACACATACAGCGCATTTGAATTAGGACCGGTCACATTTCCAGTGTTCAGTGTGGCTTGTGGCCACCGTATTAGTGCGGCTCTGGGTGATAAGATACAGCTGAGTACAGGGCATCAGAATCCCCACCTTCAGTGTGAAATAGATACCTAATAAGAACCTGCTGTCTAAAAAATAAAATAATTAAATTAGAAAAACAAAGAATCCCCACCTTTATGGAGTTTACATTCAAGTTAAAGAGACAATAAACAAGAAAACAGCATGGACTGTAGTTTCAGGCAGGCGTGCTTTCTCTGTCACTCGTCCATCTCTCGCTAAGCCAGCAGCCCCTTGAGTGCTGCCTCTCTCTGAGGTAGTGGTTAAGACCATGGGATAAAGCAGCGGTCCCCAACATTTTTGGCACCAGGGACCGGTTTCGTGGAAGACAGTTTTTCCACAGGTGCGGGGGGCGGGGGAGGGTTCAGGCTGTAATGCCAGTGATGGCGAGCGGCAGATGAAGCTTTGTGCGCTCGCCTGCCGCTCACCACCTGCTGTGTGGCCCAGTTCCTAACAGGCCGTGGACCTGTGCCGGTCTGAGGCCTGGGGGTTGGGGACCCCTGGGATAAAGGATTGAATCTCGTGTGCCCCTTGTTCTCTGTGATAGGCAGAATAATAACCCCCAGTGATGTCCGCATCCTAATCTCTGGGACCTGTGGATATGTCACCTTAAGTGACAAAAGAAGCTTTGCAGATGTGGTTAAGGTTAAGGAGCTTGGGATGGGGAAGGTGATCCTGAATTATCCAGGGGAGCCGATCTCATCACAGGAGTACTTCAAAGCAAAGTACTTCTGGCTGCAGAGAACCCGAGAGATGACATCATGAGAAGGATGCGGTCTGTGGTGCTAGCTTTTGTGATGGAGGAAGGTGGTCATGAGCCGAGGACTGCAGTGGCCTCTAGAAGCTGGCAAAGGCAAGGAAACAGGTTTTCCCTTAGAGCTGCCAGAAAGGAATGCAGCCTGCTGGCACCTTCATGTTAGCCTGTTGAGACCCACGTTGGACTTCTGACCTAGAGAACTGTGAAATTATAAATGTGTGATGTTTTAAGCCACTAAATTTGTGACAATTCGTTAGGGCAGTGACAGAAAACTAACACACTGGCTTTCGGATTAAGTGATGAATAATTCACTGTTCTGAGATTCGGAAATTAGTTATATCTACCTCGTGGGAGTTTTCAGTGGATGAAAATGAGCTAACGGCTATAAAGCACTCAGTACAGTGTCTAGGCCATCGTAAATGCGCCCTTCCTGTCAGCTAACACTGCATGGATTGCTGCAGCTTCTCAGTGGGGCTGGCCTGGAGCAGGGACTCTGTCCGTGCTGGTTGAATGAACACTGAGTGACTGGCCTTCTATCACTGTCTTCCAAGACACAGTCGTCGGCTTCTTAGAGATTGTCTGCTCTGTGACTTTGCAGAGTGTGGAACCCGAGGGGATTTGCATGGCACACAGTCGAACGTGTTTCATTTGAGTCGTTATGCATTTTAATATGTATTGGAAAAATACGGCTGGCACATCGAATCCGTTATTCACAGATAAAAGACAGCAAAATGAACCCGTTTTTAAAAAAGTGTTGTGTGAACACTGGCTCCCATGGTGAGGGCAGTAGGTGAGTGGCTGAAAGCCTGATCTAGTCAGCTGTCTCATTCTAGAGATGGTGAGACGGAGGCTGAGGGAAGGGGGGTGGCGTGTGGGCTGCGTTGTGGCTGTGAAGCGGCCTCATCTCTCCACTCCCTGCTCCTGCTCATATCCTGCGCTGTTTTGAGTTGGGACCAGCCCTTTAAATTCCTTAGAAGCCAGTAGTCACTCTTCAGGCATGGAAAGGTTTTCAAGTGAATCTCCCTCATGTTATGGAATTAAGGGACATCCTTGGCTCAGTCTGACCCCCCCCTTTACTTATCCCATCTCCAGCCAAGGACTAGGAAATGTACACACAGGACCTTCATATTAGTCCAAATTCTTTTTGGTTCTTCCAGGCTAAACTATGACTAGAGCCAGCTTGGGCAGAGGGATATTTATTGGCTCATGGGCAAGGTAAGGTTGAACAAGCAAACCACAGGAAGAATGAAGATGCAGCTGGGCTTTGGGCACTTCCCACGGCAGGGGCTCTGCCATCTCTCTGTTCCTCTTTCGTTTCCACTTTCCCCTGTGAATGTCTGCCCTCTGCTCCTGGCCTTCATGTCTCAGCCTCACTTCTGCCGCTGCCAGATATCAGAGAGGGTCTGGCTTTGTTTTCTGGTTCCAATGTGAAGAATCCCAGAGACAAAGACTATGATTGGTTGGGCTTGGGCTGAACGTCCAATCCTTGACCAATCAGATTGATTGGGCTTGAGTTCAGTGTCCAACCCTGGACCAATCAGATTGGTTGAACTTAGGTTGAATGTCTAACCCAGGACCAATCAACTGTGTTCCGTGGAGATGTTGAGGGGGCAAGGCCAAGGAAGAACATGGCTGCTTTCTCTCAAGCCACAGGATGCTGTTCTGCAAAGGTGGTGGTGTGATGTAGTGGTCAGACCTAGCCAGAGGCAACCTCTGGTCCAGCTTATGGACCTGCAAAGCTTGCTTGCATAGCTCAAACCTCTGCTTCTGCACTTACTAGTCTTTTTACCTCAGGAATATTTCCAATTTCTCTAAGCCTCAGTTCCCACATCTATAAAAGTGGAAATTTTGATACTTACTTTGTAAGATGTTATGAGGATTGTGGGAAATAACAGGTGAAAATATCTAGTACACAGTAGGGGATCAAGAAATTTTTGCTTCCTTCTTTCCCAAGTGGCCAATTTTTCTTCTGGATTTTTGCTTAGGAAGCAGGTTTCTCAGCTCATGATTGAATCCCTTATTATTTCCTCCTGTTGATTGGAAAGAAGCAAAACTAGTTCCCTCCTATAATTTCTTCTTCTAATACTGGTTTTAAAACATACTGGGTTAATGATAATTGGAGAACACCTAGGACATCAAAAAAAAATATATGTAGGTCACATTAACAGTGACTGCTGGAGTTCCTGAAATAAACATGATGGGAACTGTCTAGGGAAATGGAAATGAACATTATGCAAAATGCTAAAACGAATGGGGGGGAGATGGGGAAAGGAGGAATCTGCATCTGCTGGGAAAGTGCCTCAGGAGGTCGGCATCTGACCATGGGTCACAAGCTCATACGTGGCCCAGAGTGGACTTCTACCTTCAAAAGGGTCTCAGGTCTGCTCTCCAGCAGGGTGTCCGGGTGATGGCCTTTGACACGTCACAGACTTCTGAGGACTGGCCCAGGGGGATGATAAGGATATAAAGAAAGCCATCTCTCCAGGAGATGAGGAGAGCCTCATCTCTGGGTCATATAGGCCCTCTACCTGCTGAAGAAACCAATCAGATCTTGTATTTAGAGTAGGCTTGGAAAAAGGTAAAGGATTATGGCTTTGGGGTGGTAAGGCAGAGAAGAGGTCGTGAAGGAGCAGGGCAGGAAGGGAAGCACTAAAGCGAGACCCCACGCCTTCACCCAGCCGCCCATTCCTTTGTCCCTCCATCTGTCAGCCATCCATCATCTGTCCACTTGTCCATCTGCCTTGCTACATACATAATTCACTACTTCCTCTGTTGGTCTAAGGTGGGGACAAGGTTAATGAGTCAATGCTGGAGAAATGGAAATGAGTTAGACAAGGCCTTTCCTACTTCACCAAGTTCACAATCACGTATTTTGCGCAATGCACAGTGAGGAAAGGACTGTACGTATAGAAATAAGAAAATAAGGGAGAATATTTAGAATACAGAGCACATACTAGAAAACCTGATCCATCAACTCAATTACCCTTGCTGGTTTTTCTTCTCCTTGAGATTTGTTCTACGAAGAGCATCCTCATTCCTCTGAGGAAATTTGCCAGATCAGCTTGAATTGGGGTGTTCAGAACAATTATTCTCCTTGAAGTACTGCTTCCCTACTTCCTTACCCTTCAGAAGCTATTGCATCCTGACCTGCTAGAAAAGGCTAAGGCCAAGGCCCAACCAGGCTGTTTCTGACTCAGTGTTTGTGAGAGTTGATGTGGGTGCGTGGAAAGAACGCCTGCCTGGGAGTTTGGAGCCTGGGCATCTAGTCTCTTCGATCAAGTCCCTTTCCTGGCCGGGCTGTATAATCCTCAGTTTTGCCCAGCTCTGACATTCCAAGGCCCTCAGGTTCTTCCACCTGGCATCTCTGCGTGCCTTGGCCTGGGTGTTGATACTGATGGGACATCAGTATCCTTCCTGCTCCCTCCAGGAGAGGGAATTTCGCAGGGCAGACGAGTCGGCAAATGTTTGAATGAGTTACTTTATGCCATTTCCTTAAAAAAAAAAAAGTCCCTTTGTTGTCCAGATAAAAGACCAACAATGCCCAGGATACTTCGAGGACACCAAATCTAGCTGAGAACAGAAGGAAGAGCTTTATATGGCCCTTTAGAAATGTCTAAGTGCCCCTAGAGTATGCCAAGGTCTGCATGAAGCCCTGGACCCCACTGACAAGCTAAGACCCAGTCCTGCCCTTGAGGAACACACATTCTCCTGGGGAGCTGGGCAGGGGTGCAAATACCGATGCTATGAAAAAGGCTCCATGCACATGCATCCGGGTGCAGAAAGCTTTCCAGCTGAGGAGGTGTGAAGCCAGAGTCTTGAGGCATGAGCAAGATGCAGACAGAGAAATCAGGAAAAGAGAACTCTGCATGAGGGAAGATGTGAAGCTGTGTAACTGAGTGATGGTTTTAATTGCGGGTAGCTAGGTGCTGCTGGCATTTGGGGTTCAAATGAGGAGTAACATCCACAAAGGCCTTGAACATTAAGCTAAGGAGCTTCAGTTTTATCCTAAACACAAAGAGATTTTGAGGGGTTTAAAGCCCAGAATGAGATGGTACCTTAGTTTGGGTTCCCCTGACAGCAGAGCCTAAGATGAGCGCTTGGGTGCATGTGGTCTATTTGGAAGGTGATCCCAGGAAACAGAAGGGGTGAGAAAAATGGTACAGGGAAGGAAGAACAGTGGAAACTGTGTGTTGTTGAGCTGGTACCAACTATGGGCAAGGCAGATCTCCGTCTTGCTGGGGATCCTTTAATGAAGCATGTAGAACGTGCCCCAGAATTGTCCCACTGAAGATAGGAAGCAGGGGGCATTTATCCGCTGACTCCCATCCGTCATTAGTTGAAGGTTACCCTCAGAGGCAATGATTCCTTGCACGTACAGCTGTTTGCCTGTAACTAATGCCCATCTGCACTGTGAGCCCTGCCCTCACTGCCTCTCTCAGAGCACTTTTCACATGTGGACGTGGAGAGTAAATTACCATAGATGTCAAAGGACCGTGCCTGACCTTCTTCTCTCTGCCCGGCCTCTCCCTTGTGTGATGGTCATTTTTACAGTCAAATGACTTTTAATCAATCACGGGTTCAGCTGACTCTGTGACTCCAGACAAAGCCCAGAGGTAGAAAAACAGAACAACATCACAGCGTGCACTTGAGGTGGGACGCTGCACGTGCGCGTGGCACCTTCCATCGTGGCTGCCCTTGACTCGGGTGAGCTTCGGGGATATGGCGCATCTTCTACACACATGGTTAGATTTGCCTTTTAGAACATCACTTTGCTCTTCGTAAGGAGTATGGATTGGAGGGGACAAGACTGGCAGCAGCAGACGTATCTTACGGGAGAAATTCTCCAGTAATTATCTCAAGCCCAGTCAAAGCCGTGTGATTTGAATGTTCTCAGTGGCAAGTTTGGTGCTTCTCTAAGAAAAATCCAGGCAAACGGTGGGAGCGGCTGTCTCCAAGAGGGAGACACTGAGGGTGAGAAGTTCACGTTAGCTGGGTCTATATTAAAGGATATTTTTCTCTCAACTCGTTGGGTCTTGAGAGTTACCCTTGGAGGTGTTCAACAGCAAGATAAGTGGGGTCAGATACCAAGGAGGCAATTGAAGTTTTGACCATTCCCCTTTCCCAGAACCTCTGGAAGGCAAGTAAATATTTATGGACTCAGAGCAACACGTAGTTATAGAGTTGGAACCTCTGTCTTATTGCAGTGGTTCAATTCAGGCATTCACCTTGTTGGGGAGAAATGAAAGATTAAATCAGAGCTTTCAAATATCCTGTGGGATATATTGCTATAAATGTGGAGCATCCACATCAGATGCCTTTGGTCCAGAGAAAGAAAGGTTACATTCATTTTTTTTTTTTTCATGTGGAGATATAACATTTAAACCCTACAGAGCTTGTCCTCTGCATTTCCAGTGTCTACCATGTAATTGGGGGTAATTCTTCTCTTTCTTTTACCTTTTCTACCTGCAGTTTGGAGGAAATAGCTCTTCATTGCTTTGAAAAGCATCTTTCCCTAGACTCTAGGGCAAAGAAATCCCTTGCCGCTCCCTGGTCATAAAAATGCTGGGAAACGCAGGACAGAGCCGGGTCTGCAGAGCAATTACTAAATGTCATGCTTTTCACTGGAAGCGCTTGGGCCATGGCTGTGGAGTTGGCCTTTGTAGGAACTGGATGGAGTCTGGTCTTATTTCTTGCAACTAGGTTGTAGAGATGTCTGCAACTACAGGTCAGTTCTCTGAGCCATTGTTGGCATGTAAATAATGCCCGTCTGTCCTTCAAGCCCTGCCCTCACTACCTCTATCAGAGCACTGCACACATGTTGACATGCAGAGTAGGGGACCATAGATGCCAAAAGACCATGCCTGACCTCTTCCCTCTGCCTGACCTCTTCCTTGTGTGGTGGTTGGTTTTAGAATTAGATAAGTTTTAGTCAGTGTTTTCTCCACAGACAGCCAGTTTAATCTTCCTAGGGCAACAATTCTAGCACATTTGTCTGTGTTCATGGAATAGAGCAATCAAGGAAGGCTTCCTCTCAATGATATTTTCATGGGATTTTGTAATTTGCATGTAGTATGTGCTCAGTAAACATTTGTTGGATGAACAAAGGAATGAATGAATGGGATGTAGCAAGATGCTAGGCACCGGAAGAGAAGGCGCTGAAATATCAGTGGTGATTAGGACCGGGGACATAATTTGCAGGGCCCGGTGCAAAATGAAAACACACGGTCCCTTGTTCAAAAGTGAAGAAATTCAAGATGGCAAACATGAGACCATTAAACCAAGCACAGGACCCTTGTATGTGCGAAGCCCTTTGTGACTGCACAGGTTGACTGTCTGTGCACCTGGCTTTGATGGTGACTGTCTTTGAGGACTGGGATCATGGAGTGAGCATATTCCATATTTGGAACATTCTCTATAGTAAACGTGAATACTTTTTAATAATCGGAAAAAAGTTATTCTAAAAACCTATAGAATAATAAGAGCAGCTGTATGTAGTCTGGCCCATGAGTCAGGAGATCTAGATTCTAACCTTGATTCCCTTGCTACTTAACCTTTGATGAACCTTGTCTACTCTGTTTTTGATTTCCTCCCCGGGATGGCAAGGAAGAGGTCTCAGGCCTCCTCCTGCCTGGTGATTCTTGGATGCTAAGATTATCACCAAGAAAACATACCCTGAGAGTTTCTTGGACACAAAGGTTAGAAAACCATGGAAGGGTAGGTCTGCCAACATTTCCTCTGAATTGCCCTTGGAAACATTCCTGGCCAGGCTATCAGGAGCATAACCCTCTTTGTGAAAATATCTTCCCGCCAGAAGCTGCTGGTCTCCAGGGGGAGGGATGCTTTGTGTGGTCCTAAGTCGGCAAAGTGGAAGAGGACAGAGGAACCAGCCGCTGCCTGTCATTCTCACCCAACACGTTGGCCCGGGGCGGGGACGGGCGGCAAGGGGGCGATCTGTGGCACGCAGTCCCCTGTTTTCTTACAGCAACTGCATGAAGACTACAAATATTTGAGCTGATTGTACTCGCTTACATGAAGCAATGAATCATCTGGTGATGAGAGGCCTGAAATATGCCAGGATGAAATTAACGTCAATTGAAACAGAAAATGGATTCTAGCTCCCACCACAATGAGCTTTAGAAGAAGGGCCGGGGAGCCCGAAGCTGACTGCTGCTATTCTTAGTGGCAAAAATGCCTACGCCACCAGTGTTGCTTTTTCTATTTTTATTTTCTTAAAAAGCTTCTTTTCAGCCCCTCCTGTGGGGGCAACTTCTAATCAGACTTCGTCTGGCTGAGGTTCCTTCTTGACGTTTTCCATCTCTGGGGGAAAAAATATATGAAAAAGGAAAATAGCACAAACCTTTAGGGTCTAAAGGAGAAGAAAAATGAGGAATTGCATCCCCCCCACCAAAAGAAACCTCAAAATGCAGCAACATTTGAGGTTCAGTCTTCGCCTAAATGCTAGAAGACTTCAGGTGTTTAACAATGAATGTTTTCAGGGGGCAACACAATGTCGAAGCATTAACCAGTGTTACCTGCCCTTCATTTCCTTTCCACCTCACTCCTCTGCCTGTCATTCATTTCTTTACTGGCTTTTGAATGTCGAAAACCAGGCCCTGCAGGAAGCAGAAGGAACCCACGCCTAGAAATAGATTTGGGAGGATTCGTGGTGAGTCCAAGCAAGGCTTCCTATTGTAGAATCAGAAGAGGATGCCTTAGGTTGACGAGAGCAGACCTGGGAGGGGTGGGAGGTGCAATATGAATGTAGATGCTGATGGGTCTCTGAGACAAGTCTTGAGGTTTATGAGACCCTCCTCAACCCTGGAGATGCCCAGCAGGGGGGCCCAGCTCCCTGCGTCCTTCCACTGCTGATGGCTGGCCACCAAGGCCCACTCTGGAGAGTCCTGCCCACGTGTCCCAGCCACCCAGTGGAGCACGTTGGGTGACCAGAGCCAGATCAGAGTCAGCCCAGATTCTCTGGGCAGGGATATAAGTTTCTGGAGTTAGAGAGACCCAGGGGGCTCCGGTCAGCTTAGCACTTAACTTATCTGAACTTCAACCTACTCAGATTTGAAATGGGGTTCGTGCAGCGTACTCAGCAGAGAGGGGATGGCGTTAAATTATAAAGCAGAGAAAGCCCCTAACTCTGTGCTCAGCACGTGGTTGCATGCGGTTGCTGGCGGAGGGCGGTCCACCGTGTAATGCTCCATGAGCGTCCTTCTCCCTGGCTCTGGCCTGAGGGTTGGGCCGGTGCCTCAGTCTCGCCCCTGCCTCACTGTGACTCCATCCAAGCTTCTTCAGGACCCAGCATCGCTTGAGACCGAATCCACTTAAGAAGTAAAGAGGTCCAGAGCCAGGAGCTTTTGGAGACCATAGCAACATTTTTTTGTTCCTCTCAAAATGAGAAATATGTTCTGGAAATATGAAAACCCAACCTCTAAAAGGAGGGCAGTGCCGCAGCAAGTGCTGTGTCGACCAGCCTGGTGTTTAGGGGATGAACCGTGTGGGTTGGAGCCTATATCTGACACCTAAGATTTAACAGCTGTGGCACGTCACTCACCTTCACCTCTCTGTGACTCGGTTTCCTCATCAGTAACTGAGGATGATGACGGTGACCTCACAGGGTTGTGAGGATTTCCTGAGTGAACTCATGGAAAGTGCCTAGGAGGATGCCAGGCACTCGGCAGGGGTGTTCCGGAAGTGCTAGCTGCTACTATTGTTCTGGTATGTCACCTGGCTGGCCCTCCTTTTGTCTTGGTTTGGCTTGCCCATCTAATTAGGCTCTCTGTGGGGGGCAAGGGTCGGGTCTTCTCTCTGGCGTCTCTAAGGAAGAGGGCTTTCCATGAGGACTCCTGGGCCTGGAGGGCCATTTGGAGCTGAGCCTGCTCTGGGGACCGGGGGCCACGGTGGCTGCCCTGGCTTCTCCTCCCCGCTGTGCCTTTGACTTTTCATCCTCTCCTCTGCCTTTGCCTCTCCTGCTTGCTCAGAGCTTGGCTTCCCCGGGTCTGTCCATGACCTCTTACTTCATCTTTGAGAGCTCCTTGAGATGGACTTCAGAAGCAGATCCTGAAATGAAAATTCGAGTACCAGTGCTTATTTGGAAGGTGATTCCAGGAAATAGCAGAAAGGGGGTGAGACTGTGAGGAAGGAATGAGCAAGGCAGCCAGTAAAGGATGTGTTATCAAGCAGGTTATTACCTTGAGCAACTGGAGCCTAATCCCTTTGGGGAGCCTGGGCCATCAGTGTGGAGTGTGTGTCTCCAAGGCAGCCTACACAAGGAGCCAGAGAGCCGGGGTATTTATATATCACATCTCACTAGTCATTTTCGGGGCAGCTCTGGGGGCATTAAGCTTCAGCACTTCCAGCTTCCTCTGCGTGTTGGCCAAGCACGCTCCTGCAGGGAGAGTTACAGGAGTTTGTCAGAAGCAGCTTTCAGCATATAGAGGTGAGGACCTAGAGGGCATGGGCGGGAGGCATCCAGGAAACCTGCTCTACCCCGTCACTGCTAACTGACAGCTCCTCTCTCTGTTTTGCAATTCCAGATATGGGGTGGGGGGGAGAGAAAGAGTGAGGAGGAAGTAGGGAACAAAAGAGGGAGGGAGGGAAGTGAAAGGGAGGGAAAGAGGAGAGAAGGAGGGAGAGAGAATAAGAATGGGAATGGATATATGAACCTGAGAGAGCCATGCCCTCTCTGCTCCATCCTCGATCTGGTCAGCTATGGACAGGAAGAAGGGATTGTATCCTCCACCTGGGGCTGTGAGAGAGGAATGTTCATCCAAATGGACAATGGGTTATTCCTTTTAGACATCTTTCTTTGTATAATTTCTTCCTATAATTTCCCACGGGCTAGGGTGACAGAAGTGGGCTTGTTCTGACAGCTTGCGGAGAAGGGAGGTGAAATCCAATGGTCTCTGTCCCGTTCTACTTTTCCCAGCATCCGCATCAGCAAGCTACACTGAATTCCTTCCCGTTTGACAGCTGAGGCGATGAAAAGTCACATACACCCAGATGAAGCCCTGGGATAGTGGCCAGCCCAGAGCAGTTGTTTCACCTTAAAACAAGCCTCATCTTGGCTGTGTCATCACCATGAGAGAAGTCACACATGGCTGTGATGTTTTCTCTCTCCTTTGCAAGGAAATGGAAGAGGAAGTAACAGCTTCTACCCCTGACACTTTTCTTGCTCTGGGGTAAGTCACAGTTAGGAATGGCAAAATATCTTAGCCAAACTCTACCAGAAGAAAAATGAATCAATTTAAAGAAAAATGAATCAATTTAAAAAAATAAATTTATTTATTTTATATATTTATTTATTTATTTTGGCTGTGTTGGGTCTTCGTTGCTGCATGCAGGCTTTCTCTAGTTGTGGTGAGCGGGGGCTACTCTTTGTTGCAGTGTGCGGGCTTCTTATTGCAGTGGCTTCTCTTGTTGCGGAGCACAGGCTCTAGGCGTGTGGGCTCAGTAGTTGTGGCACGCGGGCTCAGTAGTTGTGGCTTGCGGCTCTAGAGCACAGGCTCAGTAGTTGTGGCGCAAGGGCTTAGTTGCTCCACAGCATGTGGGATCTTCCCGGACCAGGGATCGAACCCATGTCCCCTGCATCGGCAGGTAGATTCTTAACCAGTGTGCCACCAGGGAAGTCCCTGAATCAAGATTTGATATTCTGGAAGCAGAATCATTTTGCAAGATGCTTGGGAAGGACTCTCCTAGAACAATGATGTACAAACTTAAATGAGCACACAGGTGACCTGGTGATCTTGCAAAGATGCAGATTCTGATTCAGTGGGTCTTCGATGGAGCCAGAGAATCTGAAATTTCTAACAAGCTCCAAGGCGGTACCCAAGCTGCCAGTCTAAGGACTTTGAGTAGCAAGGGCATGACCTTTAGATTTAGACTTAACTGGATTCAAATCCCAGCTCTGCTGCTTCCTTGCTGGGGGAGGTTGAGCAAGTTATTTCGCTTCTCTGAGCTTCAGTTCTTTGACATTGAGAATGTGGAACAGAATTCTTACCCTTCAGGTAAGAGGATGTTGTGAGGATGTGATGGGATCATGTGTGCCAGTGACCACACATGCATCGTTCTACACTCTATTCCATTGCAATTCAGTAACGTGACATTATTTCCCTTCTTCCTCTGGTCATCTCTCCACTCTAGGAGGTGGTATCTGCCAATTTCAATCAACATCAGGGAGGGCCTCGGACTGAAGACCAGCCTGGGGCAGATGCAGGATTGTGGAGGGGTGCTGTGAAGGGTGGGCATTTCACTGCTGGCTAGAACACCAGTGTGGCTGTCTTTAAGAAACAGGAAAGTGAATTGAGATAGCAGGTGGGGTCGGGAATTCAGCCCATCCTGGGGAACCTGGTTGGGATCTGGTCACCCCACCCTTGCCCTGCTCATGGAGCATCCTCTGGAATCCATTTCCTGACTCTCAACTCACTTCTGATTCTGCCCTCGTCCTGTACTCCCACTCCTACCAACGTGCTCAGTTTACAAGCACTCCTGGTCTTGAGCTGCAAGGGCTACCTCTCCCCAGGTAATCTTAACCCAAGGAAAGACCTTCTTTCTGTTGGTCCCCTCATTTCCAGGGCAATGAGCAACTCCCTCTCTGAGTCTCAGCTTCCCCATCTGTACAATGCTGAGTCTACTTCAAGCAAGATCTACATACTTACTAGCTCTTTCTCCATCAATGGGCTCAACTACAGCAGTCCCAACATAGTTTTTTCTTTTTCTCCTAAACTCCATTCATCAATCTTCCTTGTTCTTCATCACTGACCGTTTACTCCAAATCCTGCCTCATTTCCAGGCCCTGTAGACGGAGGGCTGCCATATTCACATAAAATGGTGCACCCTGGAGTTGTGCAGTGCACAGCCTGCACAGATGTACATTGGAGCCTTGCATGGACCTATTGCCTTTGACACGGTATCCCATACTCTAGGTTCCAAACTCATCCCAGACCCACTCCCAGATCCTAAAACCCCAGTGTGGACCAAGTGCCTGGCTCTCCCTCAACCTAGGGAGTTGAGCTCCAGAGTAGAGTTGGAGAGGATGGGTGCAAAAAAGGTAGGGTGCAAGGTGTGTGTGCATGAAGCCAAATGACAAAACCAGCACTCAGTACTGTAGGACTTTCTTGGGCCCTACACCTCAGGCTTAACGTCATGACTCAGTATTTTAGTGAATATTAGGATGTGACGTTCTTCAGAAAGCTGTCTTGCTCAGCCTAGAAATACTACCTTGACTCAATTAATTTTGGTCACTAGATAACACGCTCTAGTTGTTTAATAAGCGTTGGTCTATTTTGTATCCATAGCAGGAAATATCAATTAGGCCTCCATCAGCCACAGCACCTAATGCCAGTCCCCCTTGAGGGAGTTTACTTGAATAGCTTTGTTTCAGTGTCACTGTTCATGTTTCAGTGTCATTGTTCTTGCCAGCGAGAGGTCTGCGAGATCACGCATTTCATTTCATGCTGGAGTTACATAAAGGAGAGTTGATAAATAAACCATATTTAGTGGAAGAAATAGAAATGTGCAATGCTTTTCTGACCGAAGGAACATCTGTGGACACGTGAGCAAGGGGAAGAAGTGTTGTGGTCTGTGGATGTAAGAGTGAAGCACATGCATTCAGTGGTTCCCTGCTGTCTAGAATCAGAACAGCAAATCTATAGCAAGGGTGCTATGGCGCCCTGGAGCTGGCTTGTGCCAGTTTGTGATAGCCAACTGCGTACATTTCTTCCCAACTCTGCTTTCAGTGATGTCATGTTGAGGGCTTGAAATTAGCCATGGGGAGAGCATTTTTATCATGGAAATTGGCCAGTGACACACATCAGGGCTTTCCTTCTTTTTAGAGAGCAGTTGTTAAATATTTACTAGCACACCACTACAAATGGATTGCCATTCCACCCCACCCCCATCCATGGCAGACCTCACTAATGGATTCTAACACATTTTCCCCCCCTTGAGCTACAGATGAGGCTCAGAATCCTTTCCAGTACATTTTCTAGTTAGCAATTACCAATGAGTTGGTGTCAGGTCATGGAGTAAAAGCTCACTCAATAAAGTCTCCTTACCTTGGTCCTGCATGTCTTGAAAAGGACCTCTAAATGGTGTAGAACAGTAGACCTCAAACGTTTAGATTTTATAAACCTTTAAAACGTCCAAAAATATTTTTGGAGCATGTTAGAATAACCAACTTATTATTTGGCTGAGAAAGGACAAACAAAGCAAAGTAATAACAACAAAATATCTTCCACCTCCTACCATCATCATTTCATTAAAGGACATTTTAACACCACCCTGTAGATATCAAGTATATAATCTCAGAATAAAGACAGTTCCATTAAAGTGAATAATTACCTCTTCATTTTCCTCATTTTCCGCCTTCCAATGTAAACTTTCTCTTGGATCAGGCTAAAGTCCATGGACGCATGTTTGGGAACAAGCTTTCAGAGTTCTGGGGCCTGAAGCCAACGATTGGAAGCAAAGCTGCAGGGATAAATGAATAATATAGTGCACGTGAAAATACCATTTTCAGTGGGGAAAAGGGTTTTACTAAATTTGACAATCTTACGTTTTTGTAGCCACTTTTATTCATTACTGCCCATTTCTCACTAGCTAGACGAGCTCAGAGAGTACTGCCCCCGTGTTAGTAGAAATTTAGAATATAACTAAATCCTAATATTTTTTATAGTTTGCTTGGTGAGACCTGGAGCAGTGACATGGTCTGTTTATATCACTGGATTCTTTATAATATTGGGAATGAAGTCAGTGTATTCAAGAAAGGGGATGACTCAAAAGTCTACAACGAATAAATGCTGGAGAGGGTGTGGAGAAAAGGGAACACTGTTGGTGGGAATGTAAATTGGTGCAGGTACTATGGAAAACAGTATGGAGGTTCCTTAAAAAACTAAAAATAGAGTTGCCATGTGATCCTTCAATCCCACTCCTGGGCATATATCTGGAAAATATGAAAACTCTAATTCAAAAAGATATTGTACATGCACCCCAGTGTTCATAGCAGCACTATTTACAATAGGCAAGACATGGAAACAACCTAAATGTCCACTGACAGATGAATGGATAAAGAAGATGTGATATATATATATATATATATATATATATATATATATATATATATATATATATATATATAATGGAATATTACTCAGCCATGAAAAAGAATGAAATATTGCCATTTGCAGCAACATGGATGGACCTAGAAATTATCATACTAAGTGAAGTAAGTCAGACAGAGAAAGACAAATATTATATGCTATCACTTATATGTGGGATCTAAAAAAATAGTACAAATGAACTTATTTGCAAAACAGAAACAGACTCACAGACATAGAAAACAAATTTATGGTTACCAAAAGGGAAAGGGGGGAGGGATAAATTGGGAGTATGGAATTAACAGGTGCACACTACCATAAAGAAAATAGATGAACAACAAGGTTTTACTGTATAGCACAGGGAACTATATTCAGTATCTTGTAATAAACTGTAATGGAAAAGAATCTGAAAAAGAATAAATACATATGTATATATGTGAATCACTTTGCTGTATACGTGAAACTAACACAATATTGTAAATCAACTCTACCTCAATTAAAAAAAAAAAAAGAAATGAGATAACTAAATCTTTATTCACTTGTATATTCAACTAACATTTCAAAGGCACATGACAAGCATCTTTCTGCAGCAACCTCATTCTCCCCACTGCCCCCCAGCCCTGACCAGTGTCCTTTCCTCCAGTCTGGCTCCTGCCACGTGGCAGCTCAGTATATCAAACTGAGAGGCAAGTCTGCTCAGGTCACTCCCCTGCTGAAAGTCCCAGTAGCTCCATCTTGTCTTCAGGGGGAATCCCAAACTCCACACATGACATACAAGCCCCTTCATGACTGGGTCATCACTCACTCCTCCAGTCCCAATCCTCCTTGCTCTCCGACAAGCACCTTGCCCTGTGGATGTAGCCAGTTTACTTTTCCTTCCCAACACTCATTCTCTCTCTCATCTCTTTTCCTTGGTGAGGCTACTCTCTCCACCTGGATTACCCACATCTTTGACCGGCTCACTCCTATTCTCTCTTTAAGGTTCAAATCAGAGATAGTTTTCTTTAGAAAAGTCTTCGGAGCTTTTCCTGGGTCTGTACCCCCATCATAGCACACATCTTGCTATGCCCTAATTGTCTATCTGTGTGTCTCTCCCACTCATCTCAGAGTTCCTTGAGTAGACATCATTGAATAACCAGCATCTGTTGGTTATCAAATCACTATCAAAGAACTGAAGCTCAGACAAGTGAAATAACTTGCTCGACTTCCCCCAGCAAGGAGGCAGCAGAGCTGGGATTTGAATCCAGTTAAGTCTAAATCTGAAGGTCATGCCCTTGCTACTCGAAGTCCTTGGGCTGGCAGCATGGACAGTGCTTTGGAGTGTGTTAGAACTTGCAGATTCCCTGGCTCCACCAAAAACTGGGTCAATCAAAATCTGCATCTTTGCAAGATCACCAGGTGACTTGTGTGCTCATTTAAGTTTGAATATCGTTGTTCTAGGAGAGTCATTCTCAAGCATCCTTCAAAATGATTGTTTCCAGAGTATTAAATCTCAATTCATTTGTCTTCTCATAGAGTTTGGCTTACATATTCTGTCATTTCTAGTCGTATAGTAGGTGCTCAAACATTTGTGGAGCGAATCAGCAGGTGTACACCAAGCAGAGAATGACTAGTCTGGAGAAAGGGAATAATGTGTGTAAAAATAGGCCAATGTGGAGGAGGATGTTATGTGTGCGAAGATGAAAACAGCCAGTGCGTCTGGGCAAGAAGGCACATGAGGCCGAGTCTGGACAGGTAAGACTGGAAAGGTGGCCTGGAGTCAGTTCCTGAAGGACCCGGAATGCTATGTATGGGGGCTTGGACTTCTTCCTGAGCAGCAGAGGGATTTTGGAGCAAGGAGGTGAGAAATATGGGCTTGCCTGTTATAAAGAACATTCTGGTAGCTGACACAGAACATAGAAAAGTGGGGTGGGGCCGCTGGAGTCTGGTAGACCAGTTACCCTGCTGTTGCCGTGGTGCATGAAATGGCGATGATGATCTAATCCAAAGTAAGGTATTGGCAGCGAGAGCGGAGGGTGGGGGACATTTGAATCTACAGCTCTGTGCACGGAGTACAAGTATATTCCTGGAAGCAGCTTTGAGACAGCAAGACCAGATGTTCCTTTGCAGGATATGGCAGAGGCGGCTGTCAGGTGGGCTCTGCTGGGAGGCATGAGATATGAATTGGTACCACTCGGAAACATCATTCGAGGAGTCCAACTGTGCAGGTTAACGTGTAGCTAATTTTATTGGGAACAAACAGCAATGTTTAAGTGGTGGGTATGCTCGGGGTTTGCAGATTTGGTAACTCTCTGGATGTTTCCCTTTGCCTTGGTGCCCATTAGGAAAATGTAAGTCTTATAAAAGCGATGCTGTTGCTCGGAACATTTTTCATTAGAGTCAATTTGTTTCCACATTGACTGTAAATTATATTGCATTTTGTTTGAAAGAACTTTCTGAATTAAAATAGGGAGCCGAGTATGCACTACTCAGCGTGAAACAGAAGTTCAGTTACCTGCAGTTACGAGCATGTCCTCCACGTGTGCAAAAATGGCATCTCGTATGTGAAGGATTTTAGGGCTGGAAGCTGCTTTACAGATTACTCAGTTCGGCATTCCCAAAATAGAGATGAAAGCACAGAGAG
Source organism: Balaenoptera physalus (assembly GCF_965194825.1). Taxonomy (NCBI): domain Eukaryota; kingdom Metazoa; phylum Chordata; class Mammalia; order Artiodactyla; family Balaenopteridae; genus Balaenoptera; species Balaenoptera physalus. The sequence continues at coordinate 47,951,837 of NC_138900.1, read as the reverse complement.
GGAAAGAAAATTGCCTGAGGTCACATAGCAAGTTGATGGCAAAGCTGGAACTGGTTTAGGTATCCTGATGTAGCTTTTTGATGAGATTAAAGAAAAAAACAAATATGTTTCTGAATTTTCATTTCACAGGATATTCAGTAGTTCTTTCTCTACAGACTAACATTAGAAATAACTTTACATCAAACAGATTTCAGAACAGATCTAGAGAGAAAATATGTCTGACGATGTCAAGTCCCAGTTCATGGCACTGAAAATTCTAGAAAGAGCAGCAGGGCTACCGTGTGCTGTATTTTTCAATGTTGTTCAAATGAGCAGCCTACCACAGTCCTGCTTTTTCATCAAATCTGATTTCATGAAGACTGTTTTGTTAGGCTTTGGATTACCTGGCACAGGTGAGCATTTGGATGAACACCTAAGGCCAAACCTGATGCTTCAGTCTTTCTCACCCACCATAGACACTCCATTGTCAAGTCCTGCTGATTTCAGCTCCTAGGCATCTCTGGGATATATCTTCTCTTCTGCATCTCCCCTGATCCAGGCCCAAGTTCATCACCCTCACTGGGACCATTGTTAATAGCCACCTAGTCAATCCACTTCCCTCCCTTCCTGACAAAACCTACAGTCCAGTCCCCAGATAGCAGACAGATTTAATTTTTTAAAACGCAAACCTAATCACATTGACCTGTTACCCCAGCCAACATCCTCGCTGTGGCCTGGGCCTGCTGTCATCTGGCCCACCCCAGTGTCTGGCATCCTCGCCCTCCAGTCTCCATCTCATTGTCTGTTCCAGCCCACAGCTTTCCCTTCTGTTCTTCCTATTTGCCAGGTTCCTTCCTGCTACAGAGCTTTTGCAGATACTGGCTGCAATGCCCCAGCCCTCCAACCTCCCTTTGGATATTTAATGCCAACTCATTCTTCAAACCTCAAAAATTATTTTCTTCCTCATGTAAATCCTTTACTGATCCTCAGATAAGATCAGTTTCACATATTATTCCCTGGCACAGTACCCTGGGTTCATTCTGTCAGTAGATGAGGTTGGGGGAATATTTCACTCAGAGCATCAGTGGTGGGGTGGATGGTGGGGAATCTAGAAGGGTCAGGGTCTTAACTTAAACCTGACAGTTTTAGTGTCTGAGATTCAGGTCACTAAGTACCCAGTGCTCTCTACCCCTGGGCAGAACCTTTTCAGATCCCTATGCTGGCTTTTCAAGATGTTCCTGTTACATTCCCAGCAGAGCTGGCGTTTGCTGCCTCCAAGTCTGGGAGGGTTAGAGATTTTATCTCAACAGCTAGAGTAGGAAGTGGGGAAGGAGGAGGACGAAGTGGACAATCCCTAATTTCATTCGCCTTTCTGTGATTTCAGCAATCCTCAATGCAGAAAAGAAAGCGGCATCCTGGAGTCCTTGTAATTTGCTCTCCCCGCTTTGACCTCTGAAAACCCCAAAGCCGAGCCGCTCCCCACTGCCACCACATCCTCTGCACATCACCACACATCAGCAGCACTTGCTTGCCCCTGCTTTCCGGGGAAGGCTGACGAGGACGCGTCATAACTCAGGGTCTTCCTTCTGCAGTGGCCAGCGGTCCCTGCTGGGAGCTCTGAACGTCTTAGCAGTTGAAAGAGTGAAATGAAATGGTGTAAATGAATGTGCCATTGCAAATGCCCCACTCCTTCAATTTATGATTTGGGATCACATTTCACTCAATTCTGCCAAGTCACAGAGTAATTTGTGATAACACATTCTGGTGATAATTTAGCAGAACCCAAATGACATCTGAACGGAGCTGCAGAAACCCCGACTCTGAAGCATCCCCACAGGGGACTCTGTTCAATACAACAACTGTTTATTTACTGATTACCCTTTGGGAAGGTAGACCCGACCTCACCTCTGCTCTGTCCCTTGCAGATTGGCCTGCTGGACCCTCCTTAATCCCATTTCTCCATTTCCTCAGGCCCCCAAGTTCTGCCCTGCTTCCCTCTGACATCATCAGAGTAATGGTGACAGGGGTTAGCATTTATCGAGAGCTTAGACAGAGCAGGTAGTGTGTTTATATTATATGCTTCATCTCATTTAATACAACAACCCTGCAATAGGTAGCTGCTATTACTTTTACTTTCTAGAAGAGGAAACTGAAGTTCTGAGAGGTTAATTGGCTTCCTGGAGGTTAGCTCTGGTGCTGGAGCTGGGATTTAACCCCACGTATGTCAGAATTCCTGAGGTTACAGGAAGAGTGGTTGAGATAAGGCGTATAGAAAGCATGCCCTACGGAGAAGGGGTTTTCTGATGAAGTGAAGGGGCCCCTTTCATGGATGGTGAACAAGGCTGTACCACCTTGTGCCAGAGGTGCCAGGGAGTTGGGTGCCACAGAAGCTAGGATTCCTTCTAACCCTTAAATTCTATGATTCTCTTACATGCTGAGGTTCTATTCTCAAGGTCTCAAAGTATCTAGATGCAATTGTACCATCATGTGGAAATTGATTTTTTGCATCTTATACATCATCTCCATCATGATGAGATTACAGTACTACTCTAGCTGCTGATGTTGTTACTGGGCACTGTTAATTGAGTTTGTGATGGGAGCTGAGGGAATGGGATGATGGATTTTAAATCTACAGGGATTTCCTTAAGAATCCTACTAGCCATGAGTGTGTTCCCAAGTTTGAGCTCCATTTTCTCTTTTTTTTTTTTTAGCATAACAGTTTGAACATCAACTTGAACATCAGAAATTGATGAAACTAGTTTAGATCCTGACTCTGCCACTTACCCGCTGCATGAACGTGGACAAGTCATTTCATTTCTTTGAGCCTGTCTCCTTACCTATAAAATGAAGTTTGCAATGCTTATCCCATGGGTTGCTGTGCGGTTAAAATGCTATAATGCAGGTAGAGCATTTAGCATAGTGCCTGGCACATAGTTCAGTCCCTATGAGATGGTACCTATTGTCATTATTACGCTCTACTTAGTGTCAGTTACTGTGCAACACTCTTTGTATCACTATTCTTGGAGCTCACAGTGACATAAATATTGTCTTCACTTAAAGACGTGATCCACAGGCTCAGAGAGGTGAAGTCACTAACCCAGGGTCACTCAGCTCAAAGAGTGGCCTTTAATCTCCGTTTCCTCGGGTTCAGCTCCCTTGCTGTGCTCTACAGAGCGTGCCTTCCAGGGTAACGCTGCCCACTGGAGGCTGGTGATTTCCCACACATGCCACACCCCGAGAAGATGCCCACCAAATGCTTTTTGACTAAATGGACAGGGCCCAGGACCTTGTCATCTCCATCTTTCTTTTCTCGGTAGCAGATCGTTCCTTCCTCTTCTCTGGGCCCCAGTCTCCCTACATGTAACACAGGAGGGTTTGGACCAAATTCTATAATCCCTTTCTTGTTGTTAACTGGTTCTTGAATAGCACTAAGCATGTAGTAGGTGCCCTATGACTTTTCATAGTAAGGCTGGGACTAGAGCGAGGCAAATAAGGCACCTAGGTCATAAAATTTAAGGAGGCACAGACTCTGAGAGAGTGCGTGACTGCTTAAATCTTATGCCCTTAGCCTCTCTCCTCTCACCGCAGTCTCACTTCTGCTTCATAAGGTGGGTGAAAGTATTAATGACTCAGTGGCCCAAACAAAATTTTTTCCTCTTTTTAAATACCAGTGATACGTACGGTGATATTTTTAATAAGAATTGGCTGGTACTTTGAATAGCTCTGCTCAAAAAGACATTCTTGAAAAAGGGTATTATTATCTAGTTATATATTTTAGGCTTCTGGGGAAAACAGCAAGGGAATGGGGTTATAAGAAATAGAAGGGATGTAAAGGGAAAAGATGAAATTACTGTAACAACCATTAGACTAGCCAAGGAGATAATTTCCAATGATACAGTCATTATTTGTACAAGTATCCCCCCCTGAAAAAGCAGACCAACAGAATTTTCACAGTTACTTCTTTGGTTTAATTGTCTATTTGTTTCGAAATGAAAGCTAATTAAAAGATTATTTTCATATGCTTTAATCACACTACAGCTAAGTGTTGGAAAATTTGCAATTAACTGACGCAACAGTTGACATAAGAATGCATTTTTTAAAAATAACATCACTATTTGACTACACAGAGTGAAGCAATTAGTCCTTCGTTAGTTCTGAGTTATTTCAAGTGCTTTGAAATACTTGTGTGTTTAATGTTTAATCATCAAGGAAATATATCTGGCAATGCTTCTAGCCCCAGCATCATGAATTAAATATCATCCCTTGGGAGTGGGGAGAGTTCAGGAAGAAAAATGGCAGCCTCCCCAGGCCCGGTGATGGGTAAAAATGCCTTCTTTGTCTGGGCACTGGCACAGTGAAGGCTCTTAATGTGTCAGTGCTTCTCCCATGCTCCTCACTTCCCAAGCAGGCTGCAGTTGGTTGCCTTGGAGGGGAGCTGACTGAGTCCAGAGCCCCCTACCAGAGAGGGGGTGTTAGACGGGATGTCAGTAGCCACAGGGGAAGGTGAGGGAGGGGCTACAGGTTGGCAGGTTGAATGAGGTATCTAGAGTGTGGTGACCAGCACTCTGGGTAGAAGGATGTCACTGGAGCCTTAGGTGGTGGCATGGGGATGGATGGGGACGTTTCAGACAACAACAGAGCTTGGTAAGGGGGTGCTACCCGGCAAGAAAGCTTCAGAGGTGTATAGACATCAAGAGGCTCATTGGCAGGCAATGACTGTGGCTTTGGTGTGTAGGTTAGAATCAAAGGGATCTGTCCAAATTGGCAGTGAGAGTCCTTCCCAGGAATATCCTTATGGCTATCAGACACAACACACATCGGAGCCATAGGTCACACGTCCCCTGGATCAGTAGAAAATACAACAAAAGGCTGAAAGTTTTCATCTCTTGGAGACATGGCCATAGACAATAAATAAGCATTCATAGCTAGGCTTCATGCTGAGTTCTATACGTACATTTTCATATTTAATTCTTATAGTAGCCCAGTGAAGTAGGCATGTATATGATCCCTACTCTATAAGTAGGGAAACTGAGGCACAGAGAGATTAAGTGACATATTAGACTGGAGCTATTCCTTATGCCTCTCTTATTAGCTTGTAGGGGAAATAAAATATGATATTCCCTAGTTACAGAGCACAGTGTGGCTTATACAGGTTAGAACACCTGCCCAAGGACACACACACTTGTAAGTAGGTGAACCAGTGTTTCAAGTCAAGTCTTTGTGACCCCAAATTCACTCAGGGCTCAGCATGGGGGGGTGTGGTTCTGCTAATGTGTCATGGGCGTGCAAAGACAAAGAACAGCTCTGTTGGTGCACCGTGCTATCCCAGGAGGCCCACTCTGTGTCATCAATCAGGATAGCAGAATGGAAGCAAATGTAGCTTCCATGGGGCCTCAGGTTATGCCCTCTCTTCTCAGCAAAACTAATAAGGATTCTTCAGTGTAGGAATTAAAAATATCAGAAGCCCGAGACTGGGCCAATGACAGTGAAAGAAATTTCAGGCTTCACACCTGCAGATATATTTCCAGATTGGAGATGATCTTAGGGAGTGCAGGGGAGGGGGAGCTGAGAGTGACCACGGCCATCCCCGTTTCTAAAACTTGTGTTGACAGTGAGCAATAGAATGACGCTTCTGGGCTCTGTCTGCCTGTCTTTTGTGGCATGAACAGAGGACGGAACTCCTCTCTGCCAGGCCCTCTCTGCCATCTACAAGTCTGCCCTGTAAAGTGGGGTCCCCCTGTCCATAGGGAGGGTGGGGGGTAGTGGGAGAGACTAACAGAGAAGCCTGGAAGTTCAGTGTTGTGAGTGACCACAGAGCTATGACTCAGCCTGAAGAAACCGGGTTTGGGGGCAGCTGGCCACACTGGGAGCCAGAGGAGTGGGAACACATTCCTGGTCTTGAATGTCCATGGGGAAAACAGGGAGGGGACATTATAGGCTTAGGAACCATGTGTGCCAAAGCCTGGGATGGGCAAGGGCTGGGTGGATGTGGGGACTGGATGATGCTTTAGCTTAATGGGGTGTAGGAAGCAGGCACTGGGCTGGCGAATTAGGATCGAGAAGGCCTTGGAGTTCCATCCATCCGAGGGAGCCTGGATGTCCTCCTATAGCCAGCAGGCTGGGGGCCAACAGAGATTTGTCATCGGGGAATGGGGAAACCCGTGTATTTCACAGGAGATCGGAATTAGAACGTGTGTGAGGTGGTGGTGAAAGCCCAACCAAATGAACTGGGTTGCTTCCTTTTGTTCGGAGGGCCACTTATTTTTATTTATTTCTGTGTTTATGCTCTCCCTGTTTCCACAAAGGAGGGAGGGTGCACACATTCTGCAGTATCTCACAAAACTAAAGGCAATCCAAAATGATAAAATAAGTAACTGAGGGAGTGGGGCAGAGATTAGAGTCTCAAAGAGCAGTTTCGGAAGCGGGCTCCAGAGCTGGCACTGAGGTTCCCAGAGGCCAAGGCAGAGCCAGGGTCCATCGTGGTCACATGACACAGTCAAACCGCATCAACTCTTCCTGATACAGGAGAGGAAATGGTCTCATGGATTCGCCAAAAGGAGTCTTTCAAGAGACATTTCAGGAATTTCAAAAAGCTGTTCTTTTTAAATTTTTTAATTAATTAAATAAATTATTTGTTCTTAATTTAAGTGATACTTGATATACAGCATTATATTAGTTTCAGGTGTACAACATAGTGAATCGATATTTTTTTTTTGCTTTCACTGAATTTATTTTTAAAATTGAAGTATAGTTGATTTACAATATTGTGTTAATTTCAGGTGTATGGCGAAGTGATTCAGTTACTATATATATATATATATATATATATATATATATATATATATCTTTTTTTTCAGATTATTTTCCATTATAGGTTATTACAAGACATTGAATATAGTCCCTCTGTTATACAGTAAATCCTTGTTGCTTGTCTATTTTATGTACAGTAGTTTGTATCTGTTAATCCCATACTCCTAATTTATCCTTGCCCTCTCTCCCATTCCCCTTTGGTAACCATAAGTTTAGTTTCTATGTCTGAGTCTATTTCTGTTTTGCATAGAGATTCATTTGTATTATTTCTTAGGTGAGTCGATATTTTTGTACATTATGAAATAATCGCCACACTCCCCATCTGTCACCATACAAAGTTGTTACAATATTATTGACTCCATTCCCTATGTGTGCATTACATCCCCGTGACTGATTTATTTGATAGCTGGAAGTTTGTACCTCATAATCCCCTTCACTGATTTTGCCCCTCGCCACACACCCCTTTCCCTCTGGCAACCACCAGCTTGTTCTCTGTATCTATGAGTCGTTTGTTTTGTTCTTTTAGGTTCCACGTAGGGTTGAAATCATATGGTATTTGTCTTTCTCTGACTTATTTTACTTAGCATAATACCCTCAAGGTCCATCTGTGTTGTTGCAAATGGTGAGATTTCACGGGCTCCCACAAGATGGGCTGATGGGATTCCACTGAAACTCAATTTAGCGCCAGAAAGTCTAAGGTCAGCAGAGCAAAGGAACATGACCCAAGCTTGCAGATCTCTCTCCATCTGGCTTGATCGCAGCCTGAAATCTAGGCTAATGTGATGGCTTTTATTCTTTTAAGGCAGCAGCATCCATTTTTAAAAAGGCAATTGATTTCCTGTATGCAACCTCAGGATCCCGTGTGTAACAGGGAAGACCTGCGTTCTCTGGATTGGAGAAGAGGCAGGGGATTGGCTTCTAGGGAGCCTCAGGGACACGCCCAGGAATTCCAGGCCTCTGGGGAAGATAATCTGGAAAACTGGTGATCCAAAGGAATGGCAGACAGCATGCCCTTCAGGTGATACTCTGTAAATATTATTCCTCACGGATGGGGTTTGACGAGTACTGGAGGGTAACGTGCTCCGGCAGAGGCCGATGCTCCGTGCTGCTGATTGCAGGCGATTTCACAAACACTGACAAGCAGTCAAGGGCCGAAAGCTCCAGGCTCACTTAGCCTCCAGTCCCAGGTCTCAGAGGATCTGGCCTTAGAGAACTCAAGGTCCTGAGTGTGGGCTCCGGGGCCATATCACCCCCACCTTGGCCCTGACGGGAAGCAGGGTCACACTGACAAAGTCTCTCAAGACCGGCTTGCTCTAGATCTTTTTAATTGTTTCTTGACATGCCTTTTAAGCTGTCACGCTGAAATGTGATTCTCATCTCTGTTTATCTGATGTCACCGGGGGAGGCACTTGGAGAATTATGACTACACATCAACTTGCAAACACTCTCTCTCCCCTCAGCTGGTTCTCTCCACCTTCTGAAATGTCTCTGGAGCTGCTGAGCAACTGGCAAGGTCTTTGGCAGCAACAAAAATAAAGGACCGATCTTGGGGAAAGGAAGATCCTCCATGGTGCTTGCTGGACCTGGAGGTTCCATCACACTTACCAGGCACCTACTCCGTGCCCAGCACCGAGATGGTTGGGGGCGGTGACCATGGGAAGGAAGGGGCTCATATGTTCTTAGGGGCTCATGGTCAGGGGGTGAGGCCAGCACACCCACACGTATACTTTTCTGATGTGAAAGAGAGCCCAGAGAGGGTGATGCATGGGAAAACTCTGTGCTGGGGAGATCCACTCTCTCCTTCTCCACCCTGCTGTCTGCCCCAGGAGCCGTACTGCATGACTGACATCAATGGGGTCTTCCTCATGCTGCTTCCAACTGGGTGCAGCCAATGGGGAGCTCTGAAAAGTGTTAGGTGGGAGGTCAGAGAGTGCCTTCATCGCTGTCACCATTATCAATAACCATTGCTAACTAGCGGGTGCAAACCAGCCCCAAATGCCTGGGACTCAATAGTTACAAAGCAATGCTGTTTTTCAGTACATTTCGTGCCTTGACTGAGGGTCAGTATTGTCCAGGTGTTTTTGCAAAATAGCTCAGGCCAGTTCTGTGTTTCTGGAATTAACTTTCACAGCCAAGAGTGGGGTCAGAGTATTCATCCCCTAACTGCTCCCTGCCAGGTCTCCTCTGGGCTTGGCTGGGTCCATGACTGAAGATCATTGCTGCTCCCAAGGAAGCTGATTGTCTTCTATTCTCTCTCCCTGGTTTCTGGTAACTGCTCCCGTCCCTCAGCCTTTTGGTCGTAGGTGTGATGAAGTTCTGCTGCTCTGAAGCCTCAGGTTATTGCTTAGTGCTTTTAGTCCCCTCTCGCCTTACCTTTGTACACAGCCCCTTCAAAAATAAGCCCCCTGAATCACCCTGTTTTCAGTACACAATCTCTTTCTTATTGGAACCCGGACTGATTCAAGGAGGGATGGATTAATTCCAAAAACAGAAAAAAGTAGCTCTCAAGAGTTGGGTCTTAAAGGAAAGTGGGATATGAATAGGGGAAGAGTACGGTCACTGCTCAGTAGTGTGTCAGCATTTGTCCCTGGAGCTTAATCTACAGAGTCCCACTTAACTCTCCCAATAGCCTCCTAGGCAGGAGTGCCCTGGACGAGCGACAGCCAGGCTTGGGGAGGTCATCTGAGAGCACGCGCTCGTGCCTGGCTGAGATAGGACTCTAATTCTGCTCAGCCCACCTCCAAGGTCTCTGAACCCTCCATTACCCCATGTTGCCTCCCATCAAAGACCTGAGTCAAAGCCCAAACAACAGGTGTGGGCTGGATGGGGCAGGAAGACCTGACAAACAAAGGGAGATGCTTTAGAGACCCCTTGGGAAGATAAGAGGTGACCTTGGCAAGTTCTGTATCTTGGAAGCCCAGGTCATAATAGTTGAGAGGTAGTACAGCAATGTGGGGCTCCAGTAAAGTTTCTGAGTTAAGAAGTCATTCAACGTTTCTTAGCCTCAAGTTCCTCAGTTATCAAGGAGGGATAATGATAGCCTCTGCTTCAGAGGGTGTGGTAAGAATGAACTAAGATGAAGCACATGCAGCATTGGACACAGTCTCGGACCCGTAGTTGGCATCTGACAAATATTGGTTATTATTGTTGTTGACGAGCGAGAAGTAGCAGGTGTTGTCGGTGAGGCCGCTGAGAGGAGAGAGAACGGCAGTATGATTTTATGACATGGAGAGTCTTGGACTGGAGTGTCACCAAGTGCCAGAGCTGGAAGGAAATGTAATTGATCCTCTTGTCTGAACCTCCCCATTCTCAAATGCGTAAACAGTGGCCAGCATGGAGAGAAAGGCCTATTCCAGGTCACCCAGATTTTGATGGAAGGACCAGGACTTAAACTTGAATCTTCCGCTTTCCTGTCTTAGGCTCCTTTCTCCAGAACCTCCCATGGAAATTCCTCCATTGATTTCCTCACTTCAAGGATGGTGATGACTCTCAAACTTGTTAATATCATTGTAAGGAATATTTGAAGAAATAATGTCTGTAACTCCGGCCAAATTCATTCTCGGAAGAGAAGACAGTTGTTGATTTGGCACTGGTTTATTAACATACCCAGAGTCATGTAGCTCATAGGAGGTGGAAGGGGGAAGGCAGGATTAATTAAGACTCTGCCTCTTCTGACCTCCGAGTTTATAGTCTCTCCTCTCTCTCACACTCCTTCAGCCATTTCTTTACTGAAATTAAGAGCTGTGGCTTCAAATAGGGCCACTTGCTTCACACACTCTTCCTTCCTTGCTCCAGGAAACCCTATCTTTGTGGCTTACTCATATAGCGTTGGTTGTTAAAAAATGCCAAGGGACAAGGAAACAGAGCCTGAAATGTTTCATCTGGAAAAACAAAGGCAAACACAGACAAACAAGGGGACAATTAGTTTTTGTTTGGGCTGAAGCCAGCAGGGTATTTGTCATGTAAGTGGAAGTCTGTAGAATTTAATAGGATTATTGTAGGGCGAGGAAGTCCATTTGGAGAGGGGGAAAAAGCACTGGAGCAAAACATGCCTGTACACATTTTTATAAATACTTAAACAAAAATCCAACCTAGGAACAACCCATCTGATACTTGAAATAACATCGCCACCACCAACGGTGGTGTAATGTTAATGAACAACCATTAACTCTGAACTAAGCCTTATTTTAAGCACTCTACATTGGTGATCTCATTTAATCCTTGCAGGGCTACAAGACACATGTTGTTATTTCTGCTTTGGTAGTTAAAGATACCAGGGCCAAGAGGGGCTCAATAACCTTTGCAAAGCTACCAAAGTGGTAAGTGGTGGAGGTGAAATTTGAGCTCCATTCCAAGTCTCCTTCCTCATTGCTTTTTTTTTTTTTTTTTTAAACTTTTTATTTCTTCCTCATTTCTGCCTCCTCTGAAATGCCCTGGGAGCACAGGTAGGGTCCATAAACCCAGCTGATATATAAGGAGTGATGTTGCCAGTGTGGACATCTGAGCAGGGCAAAGGTGTAAGTCAAAGTCTGTGGATTAATCCAGGGTCCAAAATCAAACATATCCATAAGACAAGACAGGTAAGAATGTGGGATATGCTGGCCCAGTAACTCTAATGGAAATAGGTTTACTGTTGCCTTAAAAGTTGGAGTTAATGCCTTCTGAAGCCTGTCTTCCCTCCTCTAACAGCTGCAGGAGCATATTTTCTGATTCTTTTCTCTGCCCCAGATGCCCAGCAAGATTTGGCCCTTGATATGGATTTGCTGATCTACTGACCAACTGATTGATTGATTAATTGATATATTTGCAGTTGTATGGTTTGGGGCTTCCAGCTGTAGCTGGGAATTGATTTTAATCTTCACAGGTTAAAAACAAAAGCTATCAAATCCCTTACAGGAGATGGTGATGAGACACAATCTTATTAAAGAGAAACTGATAATTTATCATCTCCCAACAGCTCCAGGCCCAATTTTTTTGTGCATGTGTTCTTGCCAGGATCTCAGTGTCTCTCGTTCAATATCTAATTTATTTGGAGTTGTGTTGAGGGAGGAGTATCTTCTGCATTGGAGCATTGTCTCCAGTTTTCAGAGTAGTTAAACAGCAAAAGGAGAGGACCTGGTGGCCATAAAGGGTTTAGCCCATGGAAGGGGACACAGACCTGTTTTCTCTGAACCTTGCACCATGACAGTTTTCTCCCAAACCTAACTTCTTAAGGTCCTATTTTTTTTTTCTGATTAAATATTGTTTGTTTTTATGTTGTCACCTTGATTTTAGAATTTTTCTCTCCCCCTTGCTAAGTACTAAAATATTGTTTAGCAGTATTTTGATGTTTGATGCATTTCACAAGCTAATTAACCTTTCTAACAGCACACATCAATTAGACCCTCTGGCCAGTGAAAACAGTCACCTCAACTGGTTTGGTCAGGAGGTGGCCTCCTTCAGCATCCATCACAGGAGAGCTGGGTCTTCAGGACAGAGGCTACTGGGCATACAGCTGGGCGCACAGGATTGGCTGGGCCCATCCTACTCCTTATCACTGGGTCACAGTGATTGGTTCTGTGCGAGTGATTGGTTCTGTGGGGTCGTGGGATTCAAGCGTGGCCTATCAGAATCATCCTTGGGTGTGGCAGGTGGGCTCTGAGAGAGGTTTTATTTCTAGCAGATTTGCTAACCTGGGAGGGTATGAGCAAGGCTGCTGCTGTCCTCCTTTCCAGTTACAAGGGCAGAGTGTGCTTAGGAGCTAAGAAGGAGAAGGCAGAATTCATAGATGGAAAGAGAGCTGTGATTGCAACGAGATTCCTTAGCTCTGCATTTATGAGGCTCAGTGAATTCTTTCTGCACTCCAAGCTAGTTTAAGTTGTGCTTCTGCCACAGACAGTCAAGAAGCTGAACCAGTATAGGTGGGTTTATTTCCTCCATTTTACAAAGAGCTAAACTGAGGCTTGGAGAGGCTATGAGACTCACACAAGTGGTAATTGGCAGAGCAGGTCGGCCTGTCTCAGAAGCTGCTGGAGTAACTGTGACCCAGTATCATAACACTGCCCTAGATACGCCTTGCTGGAAAAACGCCTGGTTTTATCATCAAGGCTCATAGCCAGTTCCAAATAATCAGTCACCCCAGCGTGAATAGGACACCTTCCTCTGCTTTTCCATTATTCCCTTGACTTACTTCATAATCATACTTCTTTACTTTCTAACGTTTTCACTAAAACTCAAATTAATGCATGCACATTGTAGAAGTTACAGAGAAGCACAAAGAAGACAATAAATTTACGCCGAACATTGCCACCTAGAAGAAATCAGTATTAAAATGATGTGTTGTTTCCTCTCCATGCGTAAGAAACTGAAGCGTTCACTTAATTCATCTGTGCCTTAATGAATAGATAATATTGGCTCACAGTATCATTCCGTGGCTTGTATAAAGTCCCATGTCCTGGACTTGAGTCCAAGCTCTGTCCTATACTAGATCTGTGATCTTGGGCAAGTCAGTTAAGCTCCTGGAGCAATTTTCTGATCTGTACTTATAAAGGGTTGTGCGAATAACATAATAGTGGTTTCTACAAAATTTTTTTCTTTCTAGTCACAAAAATCTCTCATAAAAATTTCTGTGTGGAATCCCATTATATAAAATAGATAAAGAGGGGCTCTTTTGGTGAGTGTAGAGCCATCTCCAGCCCCAAGTGACCTATGATGTGCCTTCAGTAAACTCCAGGGCACAGGGAGCTATTTTAAGGCCCTGGTCTATTATTAGATAATTTCCAAAGTGCTTTCATCAAAGAAACCCAAGGAAAAATGGCCAAGAAAACTTTACAGGGCTGGAAAAAGAGAGGGGATAGGCTAAGTGGCAAAGAAAAACTCAACACATTCTCTCCTGTGAATACTAAATTAACAAGAACTCTACCCAGAACCAGTTTTTAGAAGATGACACTGAGGAGGGTGAAATTCTCATTCTGGAGTTTCCTTGGCCATTGCTGAGTGCAGTCAAGGGCTTCTTATGAGATCCCCCCGCCCCTTTCTCTAACTGCATGTCTAGAAGGGGTGGGACAAAGCCAAGGATTGAGACCAGCAATCCTATCTACACAGATGCCCAAAGACACTCCCCTTGGTGCTGGGAGTCACCCAGACATATCTGTTGAGTACTTGCTCTGTGCCAGGTGCTTTGCTAGATGCTGGGGATGCAGTGGTGGACAAAACCAGGCATAATCCTGTTCTCACCCTCTTCTCTGAGGACTTACTAGGTAGATAAGGAGTTAGACATAAACCATCCTATTGTCTAATTTTACAATCCTAAAAATTTATGTAAAATTGCAATCTGTATATATGATAGATGGGCCCAGTCTGGGAGATCAGAAGGAATATAATGACATTTAAGCTATGATCTGAAGTTAACAAGCATCCCATGCCAAGGAAGAAGGTTGTGCAAAGGTCCTGTGGCAGTTAGGGGATTAGTACCCTCCCCAGAACTGAAAGAAAGCCAGTGTGGTCTGGTGTGCAAGATAAGCCTGAGAAGGGAGACAGGGACCAGGACAAGCAGGTTTATGTGGGCCATTCCAACGATTTTGCTTTTCATCCCAGGAACCATGGAAAGCCAGAGGCTGTGACACCTGCCCATTTGAGAGATGATGGAAGATTGTCCCAGGGAAGGGCCTGTAGAGATAGAGAAAAGCAGATGCATCTGGGAATTTTTTGTATAGCAAGATAAAGAAGACTTGATAGTATACATGTTATAGTAGGATGTATTTTTTTCTGTTGCTGCTATAACAAATTACCACAAACTTATGGCTTAAAACAACAGCAGTTTATTCTATTTCAGTCCTGGTGTCTAGAAGTAGAAATGAGTTTTTAATTAATTAATTATTTATTTATTTATTTGGCTGCGCCGGGTCTCCGTTGTGGCAGGCGGGATCTTTGTTGAGGCATGCGGGATCTCTTTAGTTGCAGCATGTGGGATCTTTAGTTGTGGCATGTGGGCTCTTTAGTTGCGGCATGTGAGATCTAGTTCCCTGACCAGGGCTTGAACCCAGGCCCCCTGCATTGGGAGCGTGGAGTCTTAACCACTGGACCACCAGGGAAGTCCCTAGAAGTGAGTCTTAAAGGGCTAAAAATCAACGTGTTACCAGGGCTGGATCCTCTTGGAGGTTCCGGGAGAGAATCTGTTTCTTTCCTCTTCCACGTTCTAGTGGCTGCGGGAGAGAATCTGTTTCTTTCTTCTTCTACGTTCTAGCAGCTGCTGGCTCCCTTGGCTTATGGCTGCATCAGTCCAATCTCTGCTCCCATCATCACGTGGACTTGTCCTCTTGTCATCATATCTCCCTCTGCCTCCCTCTCATAAGGACCCTTGTGATTACATTTAGGGCCCACCTTGATAATCGAGGATAATCTCTCCATCTTGGATTGAAGATATGTAAGATTGTTTAATTTAATCACATCTTCAATGTCCCTTTTGCCAATCAGGTAAGATTCACAGGTTCCAGGGATTAGGACCTGAACATCTTTGAGGACCATCATTCAGTCTATCATATAAGGCAGGAAGGAGAAGAGATCCCGGGTGTTCTAGCTTTCAAATTGGATAGATGGTGCTGAGATGGAGTTGAGGTCCAAGATGAACTCAGTTTTGGTCATAATGAGTTTGACATGCCTTTGAGACATCCAAGAGCAGCTGCCCATCAGGAAATTTGGAAACACAGATCTGGAGTCCAGAAGAAAGGTCGGGGCTAGAGACACAAATTTGAGATAGTAAATAGTAGAATAATGCTGTAGTAGATATGCAGACAGTAGAATGTGAATAATGCTGTGGCATGGATGAGATTGTATATAAAATGAGAGACAAGAGTGCCCAAGACCAAGTGCTGAAGAGCTTTTAGAGGAGAATAATGAAGTAATGGCAATTTTCAGGGCGGATCCAGAGAGGCAAGAGGAAAACCAGTAAATTTCTGGCTCAGAAGGCAAGGAGGAAATGATTTCAAGAAGGGAGTGATCGACTCTGTCAAAAATGTCTGAAGACTCAAGTAAACTGTGGATTGAAAATGTCCATGAAACTTATCACGTGAACTTGTATGCCAGAGTGATGGGAGCGGAAGGCATATTAGGTTGGAGCAGGTTGAGGGGTTGGTGGATGGGAAGAAACGGGAGAGCAAGTATAGAAGATTCTTCTGTATTCATATATATCATTCTCTCTCTAGATTACATATTCACACTCATCTTTCAGATCACACTTCAACCATTACTTCTTCAGGAGAGGTTTTCCTGACTACTCGACCCCTACTTTTACAAGTCCTCCTAGCCCTGTTTCTTTCCTGTGTAGCACTGGTCAAAAGCTATGGAAATCTGTTTATTCATGTGATTATCTTATCTAAGTCATTCTCTCTTACTGCTTGCGTAAGCTCCTCAAAAGTAGGTTCTGGATCAGTTGTTTTTCACCCTTGTATTCCCAGAACATAGTCCAAAACTGGCATATGGTAGGTACATGATTGACTTTCCTGAATGAAAAAAAAAAAGATCAAATGAGTGCTATAGCTGTGAAACCAGAGATGGAAGCATTTTTGATGTCTAGAGGAAGCTTACTGTATTTAAAAGTGCACAGACTTTGAACTCAAAAGCCCAGAGTTTTAAATCCAGACACGTCTGTTTTTCAGTCCTGTGGCTTTGGCAAAATCAGATTAGCTGATCTTTGGAGCCTCGGTTTTCACAGCAGTATAATGGGATGATGACTTTGATGTAGATAATACCATCCACCTGATTGAGTCTGATATGCATTTTGCTCCCATAGCACTTCTGCCTTGTCAAGAGCTGAATCAGACATGTAAAACAATTGACATATATGAATTGTCCAGAAGTATTACTTTGGGAAACCATAAAGGAGAACAAATAGAGAGAGGGAGTGGGTACCTGGCATACAGTAACAGCTGAACAAATCCTGCCCCTTGGTTGTGTTGGGTTGCATTTTGTCCTTAGCATGTTGTGGTCGGGCCCTTGTAGATGCATGAGGAATGATTTCCTAATTAAGGAGGTGCCTTTGTGGAAGCTTGCACCTGCTGATGTTGATGAGCGCTCACTGTGTCTGAGCAGAGAGGAGGGGGCTGGGAGGACTGCATCCCCCTGCCCAGGGGCTTAGCCTTCCCCTTTCTTGATGCCATTCCAGCTGGGCACCTGGCAAAGGAAAGCTAAGCATTCCTCCCCTGTGCCCACACCTCCAAGATCACATGCGGAGTTGGGCTGCCTGCTGGAAATCTGTCGTAATTCCGGTTTATTAATTTGTGCCCCTATAATTAAACAGTCATATTAATTAGCATTTCTGCTTGTGTGCCTTCCTTTTTCATGTTAAGAGTTGAAGCTCAGAGTAATTATTTATATGATTTCTTAATTTGTTTTGGTTCCTGTTTTCCCAAAGTGATACTTTTGCAAAATTCATACAGAGCACTTGTTTTGCATGTCTGATTGTCAGCTCTTGACAAGGCAGGATTGCTGTGGGAGCAAAATTGATCAGGTGCCGCCTGTGTTCTGGGCAGTAGGTAATTCAGAGCACCCATTCTTTCGGATGAATTTGCAAGGAAATTTGCAAGCTCCATGCACACTGCCAGTGGTTCTTGGATGTTTTAGTGTGTGTGTGTGTGTGTGTGTGTGTGTGTGTGTTATATTTTGTGCATATGGGAGAATTTAAAAATTTTCTGTGAGGCAGTTATTCATCTTGGCTTGGTATCATCACCATGAACGACCGTTTTGTTTTCCTAGTATTGGGTTAGAATAATGGATATAACCTACATAGCATGGAGGGAATCAAGGGTTTTATGGCTTGGTTTAGGGACCTCCTTTTTGCCAAATATTCCCTTTCATGGTTGATGAGAATAATTCCTTCCGCAGGCATTTGTGTCTAAGCAGCTACTGTCACTCAAGGTGAGGCAGGCTCTGGTCCCTGTTTCTGAAGCATTTATTACCCACCAGGGGAGATAAAGTTGAAATAATTAATGGGTCAACACAAGATACCCCAGACACACAAGAGCAGGCAGACAGCGGAATATGGTGCCTCATCGATGATCTTCATAAGAAAGGATGCAGTTACAGGAGACCCAAAGGTAGGTGGTTGGGAGAGAAAAGAAGACAGAGGAAAGGAATTGGTGGTGGGGGGGAAGGGAGTGAACGTTTCTGGTGTCCCTGGTTTGTGTTGGACACTCTGGGGGCAGATTCTCTTTCTAATTACAGCAACCCGGCAGCTTTGGCATCTAGCCCTGCCCCCAGCCCCATTTTATGGATGTGAAAGTAGAGGCTCAGGTGAGGATTGAGTGACTCCTCCAGGACTGTCCACTAGAAGGTGTCACAGGCAGGATTCAAACCCAGCCTGTCTGATCCCAGAGCCCAGCACCCTCCACTCTCCCATGCACTGGCACCCGATGCTAATTGGCATGTGCTTTGGAGAACATGAAAGAATTTACCAGCAACTCACAACTTGCAGACTGTCCACTATATGCCAAGCTTTCTGCTCTGGGGATGCACAGTGCTCAGGGCCATGTGGGGAGCGCATGGCTAAGGAGTTAGAACAAGGTAGTCAGAAACCTTTGAGATCATAGCAATAGTAGCTGCTGCTGTTGAGCTCTTTGTGCCAGGCTTGTTTAAAACCTTCTGCGTTCACGATCTCATTTGATCTGCACAGCTGCTGCCTAGAATAGGTACCATTGTTTATTCCCATTTTATAGATGAAAAAACTGAGGAACAGAATGGTGAATGGAGAAGCAGGAGGAATGGATGTAGGTTACTGTTGTCATCCTGGGCTGGAGGAGGCTGGCAGGGACTGGGGGTGCTGTAAGTGACAGGGGCTGGTCCAGCTGGGAGCCAGACAGATGGAGCCGTAGCGTCCATGACGAGCTCCGGGTCCAGTGCTGCAGCTGGCCCTGAGGGCTCCATGTGGGAGGCTGAATGATGCTCTGGGGATATAGGTCCATTCCCAGTAGAACTGAGGCATAATCAGCAGGATAAGTGAAGCCCAGACGGGAGCCATTGAGCTGTGGGTCCAGCAGCAGGACAGTCAGTGGAAAAGAAAGGAAAGGACGTGGGCTTTGGAATCCAGCCGAACCTGGTTCAAATCTTGGCCCCATCACTTACTCAATGTGTGGCTTTGAACAAGACACTTCACCTCCTTAAGCCTAACTCGTCTTCTATAAAATACGGACAATAGGACTTGCCTTGCAGGGTAGTAATGAAGATTATATAAGATGGTACCTGGAAAGAGCCCTAATCAATGCTTAGCACAGAATGGGCATGCCATAAATATTTGAGGAAGGCTGAAAAAGAAAGAATCCAAGTGAGGAAATCATGGGATACTTCAAGGAGGAGGTGGCATTTGAATTGGGCTTTAAAAGATGAGTAGGGATTATCTGACTTTTATGTGAACAAAGGCCGGAGATGAGTCCAGGGTGGGCCTCCTGTAGGTACCTGTTGGGGCAGGCAGAGCAGCCCAGGATACTCTATGAGGCTCCAGGAGGCCTTGAGGGGATGAAGAGCAGTGTTCCCCATGAGGTCCCTACCATGGTCATTGACCTGGTTAACACTGACTGAGAACCTGCTATGAGCCAGACTCTGTGTCTGGTGGGTACACATATTATTCCCCACCTCCCTGTAACAAGAGACTCACTTTTGGAGAGGTTGGATAGCACCTCACCCTGACTGGCAAGGCAGGTTAGGGCTCCAAGCCCTTTCATTCCACTACCCCTTTCACCTTGCATTACGCCTTTCATCATCGTGAGGATGAGCCCCCAGGATTGTGTGTATTGCTGGAGCCACTGCCTGGTTCCAAGCATCTGGGGGCTTGCCCATTATGTGAGCTGAGCTTCCCAGGGAAGACATATGCGTTGCTTACAGAGGCAGCGCTTCCTGACACCTCTGGCAACAACATTCCGAATTCTAATCGTGGAAATAATTTAGAAGAAGGAGATGAAGGTTATCATTTATTTAGGGGGCTTTATCAACAGAGGCCCACTCCAACTTTAATAAATGAAATGTGTTGCACAGAATGGGGATCATTGAGGCATGAGATACTGTGTCTGCCCACTGAGGGCTCTGAATAATTTACATCCTGGAAATATATTTTATGACAGTGCTTATAATCTTCTTATTGGCTCAAAATCAACATTTACAGCAGACGTCTTGGAACCGATGCAGCAGATAAGCTTATCTCTTTATTATGTGACACGAATCAAGTCTGCTCAGGAAAGGGAGGTTTTGTGGAAATTGATTTCTCTTTGGATCTAGATATTTTTCTTTTCTCCAAAAACCGCCAATAAATAATAGAGGTCAGCTATTAATATTTCATTTTAATTAATATATTAGTAGAGGGAACTCTTTTAATTTGAAGGGGCACGGGAAGGAGGCTTTGCAAAGGTGATTTATCTGGAGGCCTTATCTCTGATTAAACCCGGCTCCGGAGAGGTGCTGCTTTCATCAGTCCTGACTTCCCAGCTGAGGCGGGGGAATCAGGGATCTGATGGGGGTGCTGCAGCTTTTTCTTTTTTTTTTTTTTTTTAATTAATTTTTTTATTTTTGGCTGTGTTGGGTCTTTGTTGCTGCGCTTGGGCTTTCTCTAGTTGTGGTGAGCGGGGGCTACTCTTCCTTGTGGTGCCCGGGCTTCTCATTATGATGGCTTCTCTTGTTGCAGAGCGCGGGCTCTAGGCTCGCAGGCTTCAGTAGTTGTGGCTTGCGAGGTCTAGAGTGCAGGCTCAGTAGTTGTGGCGCACGGGCTTCGTTGCTCCGCGGCATGTGGGAGCTTCCTGGACCAGGGCTCGAACCCGTGTCCCCTGCATTGGCAGGCGGATTCTTAACCGCTGCGCCACCAGGGAAGCCCCATAAATTTATTTCATTTATTTTATTTTTGGCTGTGTTGGGTCTTTGTTGCTGTATGCAGGATTTCTCTAGTTGTGGCGAGTGGGGGCTACTCTTCATTGCAGTGCATGGGCTTCTCATTGTGGTGGCTTCTCTTGTTGCAGTGCACAGGTTCTAGGCGCGTCGGCCTCAGTAGTTGTGGCACGTGGGCCCAGTAGTTGTGGCTCACGGGCTTAGTTGCTCCGAGGCATGTGGGATCTTCCCAGACCAGGGCTCGAACCCGTGTCCCCTGCATTGGCAGGCGGATTCTTAACCACTGTGTCACCAGGGAAGCTGCAGCTTTTTCAACAGGAGCCTCTTCTAGGTGATTCATTGAGTCTGGTCAGTCCTGAAGAGGAATCCTGGGGTACCAGGTACCTGGCAAAAGATAAGGAGAACATTTTGCTCCCCCAGTTCTGCAGTGTTTGGGGCCTACGGAGGAAAGGGCAGGGAAGGAAATGAATTATAGCCCCTGAACCTCCAAAAGGCTGTCTGTCTTTCTGTCCGGGCGTACACATCTAACACTCACAGGGTGCCTGCAGCCAGTGCAGTCCTAAAGGTGGCTTTAGAGTTCCATACCAATGCTCAAATGGTAGCTCTGTGTTTCATTTGGGAAAATGAATCCCCTGCTCTGAGCCTCTGTTTTCTCCTCTGTAGACTGGGATGATGAGCTTTCATCTCACAAGGCTATAATGGGAGTTAAGTGTGGTAATTTATTTAAACAGCGCTCTATTCTGAGCAGAGCTCACTCTTAAGATTTTAAACAGAGAGGTCCTGGTGCCCAAGGAAGGAATCGTTCCACCAGGGAACACAGCTGGATTTTAGGAATTGGAAGCTGAAACATCTCCTTGACATTTGGGTTCTTTGTGCTGCTAAACCAGCAGGCAAAGAAAGGGGTCAGCGAAGTGACCCGAGGAAAATGATCCCAGTTTCCGTGGCACATTGGGCTGCCGCTACAGCGCAGAGCGGTGGTCGGGCAGGGTTATGCTTGGAACCCAGGGGGTTTGCTGGGACGCCTCCTAACACTCCCTTTCCCAAAGTCCTGGCCAAAATAACTGCGGCAACCCAGTAAGAACAAGACCACCGAGGACTCAGACCTCAAAGAAATGAGGCTTGGTGCACCCTCAAGGTAAAGAGCCCTCCCCGGGCCAAAGGTCAGGGGGAGGTGGAGTGGGCGGTGGAAAAAGAAACAGTGATTACAGACTGGAATCTGATGATCAGAGGACTCGGGTGAGAAGATGATCCAATTGACTTTACCCTGAAGTGACTCAGTAGCTGATGGGACTTCGTGTGTACCATGCACTGGGGCCATGAACTTCTCACCCAGACAATAAGTGGAGGCCCCTTGCTTTT
Organism: Balaenoptera physalus; assembly: GCF_965194825.1. Lineage (NCBI taxonomy): Eukaryota > Metazoa > Chordata > Mammalia > Artiodactyla > Balaenopteridae > Balaenoptera > Balaenoptera physalus. The sequence continues at coordinate 47,929,847 of NC_138900.1, read as the reverse complement.
TGGCTTGGGAGACTGATCTTTCTGGAACATCATTTGGTCCTGTTGCCCTCTGGCTCCTGATTGGTTTTGGCCAACAGTGAGTATCTACATGGGATCCGAGAGAAGGTGGGGGATGGGAGGAGAGTGAGCTCCTTTCCGGTGGGTGCCCGAGAGCTGGCTGCATCCACTGACACAGAGTCACAGAGGCCTTGCCACATGGCCCTCTCTGTCCAGTTCTAGCTCTGAGTTCTGGTAATATCCTTTCCCTCCCCTTTTCAGGCCTATGTTGGTGGTGGCTCCCCAGTCACACGCCCTGGGGTCCCGCCCTGAACATCTCTTGGTGTCTCCCTACACCCTGCCCATGCCTGTGTGAATAGGTGCTTTATCACACTAACCCTGCATAACCTGTTCGAGTGTGTCATCCTTTCTCCCCAATAGAGCCCTGATCATGCAGAGAGCAGCCGCACAGACACGGGCTGTGAGCCAGATGCACAGAGTTTGAACGGGTGGGCACGGGATTAGAGGGTGTAGTGGAAAGTCGAGAGACCGGGTGCATGCTGAGCACCTCTTATCTGTGGGCCCCTGGGCAAGTTGCTTAGCCTCTCTTGGCCTCTGTAACTTCAACTATGTAATAATAACAACCAGTAATTATGATTATAATTGTTAAATATAATTATATATGTTATTATTATATAATTATATTATACTATTATAATCATATAATGTGATATCTACAGTTATAATTACATAATTATATGATGACTGTATAATTATAATAACTGGGAGTAATAATAATGTCTACACAACAGGATACAATGAGATTCAAGATGCAAGGAGACTAAATAAAGACCTGGCACGTGATAGGTGCTCAGTGAAGCTCTTCATTCCCTTCCCCTGGCACACAGTAGGCATTCAACAGATGTTAGATAAATCTAAATGAGAGATAAAGTATGTGCGTGTAAGTGGGTGTGGGCCCAGGGGGTGGATGAGGGTTGTGTTGGAAAAGAGACAGGTCTGCCTGCAGAGGTCCTTGAATCTATGCCGAGATTTCAGTATGGGGAACATTCAGATACACAGCTGTTTTGGCAGGGGGAGTGGGACCGGGGAAGGCCTCCAATACCAAGGTCATTCTATGGAATAAGGGCGGGGCATGGATGTGCCAGGCAAAGGCTTCTCAGTGGAAAGGAAGTTGTCTGGACTGGGCTGGAGGCAGGGAGGCCTGAAGAGGAGGAAGGTCTGGCTCATAGAGGGAAAGGAACAGGAACATTCGCTGTGCCCTGTGTGATGATCTGGGCCTCCACCCCCTTGGGCCTCCCCTGTGAGGTCAGTGGCTGTTCAGGCTTGAAGCTCCCCTGTACTTGGCTGGGGGCCCATTGGGGAGGCATGGCCCCTCCTGAGCTGATCCATAATTCAGAAACACATTGGGATTTCGAGATGAACACAGTGTGCAGGTTTATAAGAGGATTTGGGACCAGGAGAATAAATTAGAAGTTGATGCTACAGAGTCAGGCATAATCCCACTGTCCCAGGCAGGTGGACTCGTGGGTCTTTTGCTTATTCCTTGAGCCGCTATTGGCTTTTTCCCCCTCTGTGCTGAGCAGCGGGCAGGAAGGAGGGCTGTGAGCAAAGACAGAAACAGGCTTCCCTGGCTCTACTGAAGGAGGTGTTTGTTCCATGTAATTAACGAGAGTGGATCCTAAGAGCTCTCTCCCCACTTTCCAATCAAAAACATTACATTAGTCACGCTGCCTTTGAAATCCTTCAACAGCCTGTTGGGTAGTTGGCTCAAGAATGGGCGCTGATTGGAGCTATGGAGAAAATGCCTGCCGCAGGCCAATGATGCTGACACTCTTGGATGGAAAGACAGCTCTGTGCCCCGTGGACCCCAAGTGGTCATTTGGGCAAAGACAGAAATGGCCAGAGGGCGTGGCTCGTGGACACAGTGATCAGATAGACAGCCTGAAATATCAAAGCAAGATAAACACCAATCTGGTCTCTCACTCACTCACGTTTTATTTTATTTTATTCTGGGCGAGGACCTGCTATGCCCTGGAGATTGGGAGGTGAAGAGGACACAGTGCTGAGGAGCTCCAGGCAAGCTGGGGACAATAACATGGAATCAGACCAGTGGAGCTCAGTGTGAAACCATCCTGTCACGAGAGGGAGGGAGTTGCCAGGTTCCCTGGGAACAGTAGTCCATGGGCTTGAGGAGTTTCAGACAACGTCTCTTCATTCCCCACTGTGTCCTCAGAGCCTCACACTGCGCTGAGCCAAATCAATTCACGATTATTTCTGGGAGGGATGAATGAGTTCATGAATGAACACATGCAGGAGAGGTGTCAGGAAGCTTTCCGCAAAGGATAGATGTGTGAACTCAGTCTTGAAACTCATGCAAGTTGGCAGAGGTTGCGGGGAGGGGAATAATTCTGGAGAGAGGGAGCGGCAGAGGGAGGATGGCGGGTGACAGATTTGATGCAGATGATGCCGGGCACCAACCTTCGGTTTTAGGTTGCCACCTTTGGGGCATAATTAGATCAGATCTGGGACCTATGTGGGGCTGTGTGTGCTTCCTCAGTGCTGCTGCTGCCTATAATTGTGATGCTGTTTGATAGCTACCAACCCCCTGGAACTTCTGATCCAAGTTACAATTATGATGCCTAACCTGTTCTCTCAAAGCTCAGCGCCCTTGGGGTGAGAAGTGGGTTGACAAGTCGGCTGAGGCGTATTTAGGTCACTCACTTGTCTCTTTTTAGTAACACTGAGAAGGGGGTTCAGATGCAAGGGTTTCTTTACTCGGCTACCTGGCCGGCAGTTTGCCTGGGTTCCATCTTCCATTCAAACGGTAACACGTGGCAATTCACCGAAACTCTCTCACCATCAGCTTCCTCATCTCCAAAGTGGAACAAAACGATTCACCTGATTTATGGGGCAAATCCTGTCCAGCTCGGTTTCCATGAAGTACAGATTCCCGTCGCAATCTGAAAGCCGAGCTTTCCTATGAAACCTTTTGTCAACTGAAATGGCATCAAGCGAAAGAAGAAATACCCTTTTTCGTAAAAGCAGAAATTCTCTTTGGATTTCTTTCAGTTAGCAAAACCAGGTACTGATGTAGGTCTTCTGTAAAAGTGAAGTGGTGTAAAGCAAACTTTTGAAAAACAGGGTGTATACCTGTACCCCTAAATCCAGGGAGAGTGATCTCAGACCTCCAGGAGTCTGATGGTATTGCCCAAAGCACAAAATGGTTTTGATGTCTGTCGACTTACCTTAAAAATCACATAGGTTTGTACTCCAGTCCGCAGTAGAACAGCGTTTGCTTTATTTTTGCATATTTTAAATGACTCACAGTGAGCAGGTCTGCGGTGAAGAGAGTGAGGCACTTGCCTTGGGCCCCAAATTTAAGGAGAGACCAGAAAACCTCAGGAATCAAGATACGTAACATTTTAATGCAATATTTAAAAAACTCAAATTGGCAAACTGGCCACCCCGTTTTTTTTTTTTTTTTTAAATGGATGGCTAAATGGGTTTTTATTTATTTATTTATTTATTTTTGGCTGTGTTGGGTCTTCGTTTCTGTGCGAGGGCTTTCTCTAGTTGCGGCGAGCGGGGGCCACTCTTCATCGCGGTGCGCGGGCCTCTCACTGTCGCGGCCTCTCTTGTTGCGGAGCACAGGCTCCAGACGCGCAGGCTCAGTAGTTGTGGCTCACGGGCCTAGTTGCTCCGCGGCATGTGGGATCTTCCCAGACCAGGGCTCGAACCCGTGTCCCCTGCATTGGCAGGCAGATTCTCAACCACTGCGCCACCAGGGAAGCCCTGGCCACCCCTTTTTGTACATAAAGCTTTATTGGAACCGGTGGCAGGATTAGGGTGAGGCGAGTGAGGCAGGCTTGTGCCAGTGTAGGAGCAGATCCCATCTTTATTTAAAACCGTGATAGTTTGTTGGTCATGGATCTTTTGGCATTAAGTTTGATTTTAAGAAATATCGCATTAAGATAGTATTTATCTTGATTACTGAGTGTTTTGCCCCTTTTAAATTTTGCACCCGAGGGTGGTGCCTCACTCGCCTCACCCTAGTCCCGGCTCTGTGTGCACTTAACTTCTTTCCTCCTCGCCCTTGAAACTTGGCAGACAACAGACCCTCCAGAAAGCTGCAGCATGTTATTTTTCTGGCTTCATAAAATCCCAGAGCACATTTCTGGGCACCTTCATCAAAGAAGCACCAAGATATGTGAAGTTCTCCATACAAGACCGGGCGGCCGTGGCTCCTTGAAGGCAGTGGGCTGGTCGGTCTCCATCTACAAACTCACCTGTGGCTTTTCAGAAATCCCTTAAGCAATCTGGTCTCCACTTCCCCATCAGCAAAATGAGGGGATGGGGACAGATGATCTTAATTGAGGCTAAATCCTCTGTGCTTCTCTGAAAGCATTCCGCCGAGGACCATGGGGTGAGAGAGACCATGGCAAGCCCGTCCCCAGGCCAGACCTTCCTGTGACTCATGGACTGAGAAAAGGTCAGTGTGAAAAATCGTTGGTGTTTAAAACAGAAGTACTGAAGCGATGTTCCGTGGGTGTGAGCTAGGGAGGGAATGTTTATTGGTCTCTTAAAACTCTTCCGAGAATATATGGCTTGTGCTAGCTATTGAGGGAAGTGTGGAGGGGGTTAGCGAGAGCCTGTAGCTGCCCTGGCCTGGTGGGCAGTCTCGGGGATGGATTGCGGTCTGGAAATAATAGGGAGAGGATGACACAGGCTATATGGTGGGTGGAAAGTCAGCCCAGAGAAATACTTTAAGGCTGATCTGGGGAGATTTCTTGGAAAGGGTGAGCCTTGAAGGATGTGCTTCAAATGTTGGCGAACATTCGGAACCCAAAGAGGAGCCTGGGCCATTGGTCAGGGTCCCCAAAGGAGACAGACGGTGCTGTCAAGTGGGGGAATTGAGGAGCGGTCAACAAGTGGACTACTTATGATGGTCCGGGGAGGGTTAAAGGAAAATCAGCAAGGGATGGGGGAGCACTTTGGGGCGACATTGGAGAGTCTGAACCATCCCAGATCTGAATAGGAAGGGGGAGAGAGGGTTCGCCAGGACCTAGAGGCAGCTGTCGCTGTAGATGAGGGCCAGGATGGGAGCTGAGGCTTTCAGGACCGGAGTGCAGCTGGAAGAGTGAGCCGGGAGTCATATCCTCACCCTGCTCTCCTTCCACACTCGATCTCTTGTCGGCACCTCCCATGGGACGGACTCGAGTGATGTCGTTCAGACAGGCCAGCATCCCAGGGTCCAGCCCAGGGTGGAGAGGGAATCTGGGAAGCAAATGAGAAGAGGTAGCTCACTGGGTAAGAAGGTACAGTAACCGTGTGAAACTGTGTCTGTGCAGACGGCTGTGTGGTTAAAGGGAGGAGGAGGGTGGCGAGCCTCCACACCCCTGCTCACTAACTCCTCACAACACCTGGCCAGGGAGCCGTTATTACCTCCGTTTTTCAGGAGAGGATTGACAGTCAGTCATCTCGGCCAGCTGTGAGCCCATGGGTGTTTCTAGTGGCGAGTGGGGAGAGGAGTTTGACCCTCCCGTGGGGCCCCTGAAGGGTGATTCTGCCTCTGTGCTGTGATCTCAAGGCTCCGTCGTAGTAAGAAGCTGTTTGATTCCTGACTGAGAGGAAAACATTTCCCTGACGGCAGGGCTGCAGGAAGGGGCCAGGCAGAGGGAGGAGACACCTGCACACATGAAATGAAGGCATTAACATTGGTCCTGCCAGTGGCTGGGGTGTCAGCCGTGTTCCGCGAGGCTGGCCAGACGGCGATGGAACTCGGGGCCCCCGAGTGGGGACGGCTGAGGCTGACTCAGGGCCCCGCAGATCTTCAGACCCGCTTTCAGGTGCGTGCCTTCAACCAAGCACGCTTCCTGAATGCCAATCAGGTGCCAGGTCTGGCTGACTGTTGAGGCTTCGCAGGGGGACGGAAACATCCCAACACTTCCACATCATCCTCGTCTGCCTTCTCATCACAACCAGCGTTGATCAAGCTTTGCTAGGTTTCAGGCTTTGAGTTCAGTTCTACAAGTCAATCGATGCATTTAATCCTCGTAACAACGCAGCGGGGCTGGGTGTTACCACTGCCTTTTTGCTCACAGGAACCTAGCACTGAGGGCCTTGCGTTGGGGTGAGAGATACTGACCAGAGAACCATCCAGTGTGGGACCAGCGCCACCATCACAAAATCGTATGCAGACCTTCCTGCATGCTGTGTGTCCTTGGTCAGGTTTCTTTTGCCTTGGTTCCCGTCATAGAAACCTCCTCATGAGGCTCTTTGGATGGTGAATGAGCAGTGCTGGACATATGTCAGCTGTTACATTGTAATTGCTTTGACTACCCTTGTCATGCCATCTTTTGGTCCTTTCTCTTCCTCTCCGCTTCCTCTCTGTCTTTACCTTTTCCCAGCCCAAGGGCTTCCATCACTGGCTTGGGAGTTCCCCCAAGCACAAGGTCTTGAAAAGACTTCCCGGTCATATGGGAAGTGTGTTAAGTGTGTATCATGCTTGCGTTCTTCCTGACTGGCCCCACTGGATTCGGAACGAGATCCCAAGAGCTGGATGGAGCAATGCGTGTGCTCTTCCATTTATGCCAGGGAGCGGCCTCCCATCCGCCCTCCTTCCCTGGTAAACATTTTTGCACCAGCCTGGGAAAACAACAGCATTCCATCAAATGTTTTTACAGACCACTGGGTACGTCCGCCGTAGGCTGATGGTACCTTTCTCCATTTGTACAGATGAGCAAACTGCATCTCAGGTACAGAATGTGATTAGGTCATTCAGCTCATCAGAGGGGAGCCTGGACGGGCAGCAGGTCTGTCTGACACCGAAACCCCGTTTCTTCCTTCTCACCAGATCGGTGAATTACTGTTCACTCCTCTCGTTGGCACTGCTTTTCCATTTGGGTTTTTGGAGGGGGCCCCCGGCCCGTCACCCCTTTGTCTCTACTGCAAGTTGTTGAGCTGTCCTGGGGCTTCTGCCTGAGGCTGAGCAGGTCAGGAAATAATAGGGACTTTGTCCCTTCGGGGGGTGGAGGGCCTGGCCTTTGGAAAGTTCCAAATACAGCTACATGAGTATGAGACTGTGGGCGGGGGGCGGGGGGGGGAATGGGGGGAGGAGCAGACTAGAATGAAGAGAACAAATGAAGAGGCAGGACCCTGCGGATGAAGGAGCTGCCCAGAGAGCCAGCGGAAGATGATGGAGGCTGCACGGGACATCCTGACTGGCTCAGGAGGCGGCAGAAGCTGGGATGTCCGTCCGCCTACCCTGGTGAGCACGTGATGGCACTGGCCAGAGCAAGTTGGGAAGAATCAGGCACGTGACAGCGTGTAATAAAGCTCTCAACCTGTGGCAAAGACGTTTTTGTTAGCTCGTGCATGTACAGATACAGCAATTTTTAGAAACGGAGAACAGTGACAGATGCACTGGAGCTGCCGCAGCTCCTGCAGTCCTGAGCGATACATTCTATATCTCAGGCTCTGAGCGGAAGGGGGGAATCTTATCCCATCTCCCCACGCTGGGGTCTGGAGTCACAGGGAACCAGCATCTGGGCTCTATTGCTACAGTGCGGAGGTTCTCACATTCTGGCGCACCAGACTCACCTGGAGGGCTTGTTGAAAAAAAGAAACCAAATGCACACCCACAGGGTTTCTTTTTTGGTAAATCTGGAAGGAGGCCCAAGTAGTCACATTCCTAGCAAGTACCCAGGTGATGCTGAGGCCATTCTTCTGAGGAACCACACTTTAAAGAACCACTGCTCTAGAATTTCCCCCCTCCTACCTGCATGTAAGAATCACCTGAGAAGTCTTTAGGCCATTGCCAGTCTGGACCGTCTGAAGCTTGGCTCCAGGTATCAGTACATTTTCAGAGCTCCCTGGCTGATGCTGCTGTACCAATCGATAAACGCCCAGACTCAGCATCCCCACTCACCATATAAGCTTCTGAATATGATTTTGATGCCAGAATTGAGAATTACTGTCTTAGACCGTAGTGGAGAGGCAAAAACCCAACAAAGTAGAACCTACAAAACAGATATAAAACTTAACAATTATTTGGTTTAATTCATTGAGTCAACCAGCAAATATTTCTTGACTGTGTACCATTTGCCAGGAATTGGGGGCAGGCAATGGAGATAGGAAAATGAATCAGCTATGGTGGTAAACAACAGACAACAGACATCCACTGTGGTAGGCTGGGGAGCCATTTTTAGTTGCAGGGGATACATTCAGATTTAAGTTAAAAGTCTAATATACATGTGTAGGTTATCACAAAATGTGAGTTCATCCCTTCTGCTGTTTGCATCATGTCCTAGGTGCATAGGGTCTTTTTGGGTCCGGCTAAATAGATCTATGGAATTAGATCTGAAGGTAGAGAGTTTACACCCTGAGAAGACTGATCAAGTAAATAATGTCCCTTCAAGGTGGGGGAACATGCCCCCTTCTCCTGTACATACATGAGCCTTGTACCTCAGTGATGCTTCCAGAGCCCTCACCCTACGTGCTTTGCTGAGACCTTCCAGGAGGGTGAGGAGGACAGTTTGGGATTTGTCATACATGGAAATTCAGTCAGGTCAGATTAACATTGTTTCTGATATTTCCTAGAGGATGTAACATATCGATTTTGTCAACACAAGGCCAAAATCACTAGATTTTTTTTTTTAAACATCTTTACTGGAGTATAATTGCTTTACAATGGTGTGTTAGTTTCTGCTTTATAACAAAGTGAATCAGCTATACATATACATATATCCCCATATCTCCTCCCTCTTGTGTCTCCCTCCCATCCCGCCTATCCCACACCTCTAGGTGGTCACAAAGCACCAAGCTGATCTCCCTGTGCTATGCGGCTGCTTCCCACTAGCTATCTATTTTACATTTGGTAGTGTATATATGTCCATGCCACTCTCTCACTTCGTCCCAGCTTACCCTTCCCCCTCCCCGTATTCTCAAGTCCATTCTCTAGTAGGTCTGCATCTTTATTCCCATCTTGCCCCTGGGTTATTCTGACCATTGTCTTTTAGATTCCGTACATATGTATTAGCATATGGTATTTGTTTTTCTCTTTCTGACTTACTTCACTCTTTATGACAGTCTCTAGGTCCATTCACCTCACTACAAATAACTCAGTTTTGTTTCTTTCTTATGGCTGAGTAATATTCCATTGTATATATGTGCCACATCTTCTTTATCCATTCATCTGTTGATGGACACTTAGGTTGCTTCCATGTCCTGGCTATTGTAAATAGAGCTGCAATGAACATTTTGGTACATGACTCTTTTTGAATTATGGTTTTCTCAGGGTATATGCCCAGTAGTGGGATTGCTGGGTCATATGGTAGTTCTATTTTTGGTTTTTTAAGGAGCCTCCATACTGTTCTCCATAGTGGCTGTATCAATTTACATTCCCACCAACAGTGCAAGAGGGTTCCCTTTTCTCCACACCCTCTCCAGCATTTATTTTTTGTACATTTTTTGATGATGGCCATTCTGATTGATGTGAGGTGGTACCTCATTGTAGTTTTGATTTGCATTTCTCTAATGATTAATGATGTTGAGCATCCTTTCATGTGTTTGTTGGCAATCTGTATATCTTCTTTGGAGAAATGTCTATTTAGGTCTTCTGCCCATTTTTGGATTGGGTTGTTTGTTTTTTTGATATTGAGCCGCATGAGCTGCTTGTAAATTTTGGAGATTAATCCTTTGTCAGTTGCTTCATTTGCAAATATTTTCTCCCACTCTGAGGGTTGTCTTTTCATCTTGTTTATGTTTTCCTTTGCTGTGCAAAACCTTTTAAGTTTCATTAAGACCCATTTGTTTATTTTTGTTTTTATTTCCATTTCTCTAGGAGGTGGGTCAAAAAGGATCTTGCTGTGATTTATGTCATAGAGTGTTCTGCTTCTGTTTTCCTCTAAGAGTTTTATAGTGTCTGGCCTTATATTTAGGTCTTTAATCCATTTTGAGTTTATTTTTGTGTATGGTATTAGGGAGTGTTCTAATTTCATTCTTTTACATGTAGCTGTCTAGTTTTCCCAGCACCACTTATTGAAGAGGCTGTCTTTTCTCCATTGTATTATCTTGCCTTCTTTATTAAAAATAAGGTGACCATATGTGCGTGGGTTTATCTCTGGGCTTTCTATCCTGTTCCATTGATCTATATTTCTGTTTTTGTGCCAGTACCATACTGTCTTGATTACTGTAGCTTTGTAGTATAGTCTGAAGTCTGGGAGCCTGATTCCTCCAGCTCTATTTTTCTTTCTCAAGATTGCTTTGGCTATTCGGGGTCTTTTGTGTTTCCATACAAATTGTGAAATTTTTTGTTCTAGTTCTGTGAAAAGTGCCATTGGTAGTTTGATAGGGATTGCATTGAATCTGTAGATTGCTTTGGGTAGTATAGTCATTTTCACAATGTTGATTCTTCCAATCCGAGAACGTGGTATATCTCTCCATCTGTTTGTATCATCTTTAATTTCTTTCATCAGTGTCTTATAGTTTTCTGCATACAGGTCTTTTGTCTCCTTAGGTAGGTTTATTCCTAGGTATTTTGCTCTTTTTGTTGCAATGGCAAATGGGAGTGTTTCCTTAATTTCTCTTTCAGATTTTTCATCATTAGTGTATAGGAATGCAAGAGATTTCTGTGCAATCACTCGATTTATAAAGTCAAAGTTTAAGTTTTCACATGGCTCAAATGAGATATCTAATATGTGCATAAGTTGGAAACTACAAGTTATTATTATTACTGCACAAAAGAAGATGGTTCTCTGAATCCAGTCTTAGTAGAACAATTCTAATCCACTCAACCTGTAGCCCCAGCATAAGTCATAGGTAGTTCAGGTAGTAGAGCAACTCCTTCGTAGGGCTGCCAGGAGGACTGAATATTGAAAAACATCTGACATAATTCCTGGTGTGAAATAGAGACTCAATACACGTCAGCAGTCAACATACTGATGGATGTTACTGACTATCACTGAGAAATCAGCCATGTTGATAAAAAATTTGCTTTCTTGAGGGGAAACCTTAGCAAATGGAAAAGGGATAAACTAGAGCCAGATGAGGTAGTGTGAGCCTGGGGGAAGCAGGAAAGGTTGTATCAAGGTGTGCGTATGTATATGTATACAGCCTTAGGCTCTCTCAGCGCGCTCATGAGGAAGGAACTCAGCTGTCTGTCACTTGGCATATGGCTCCTGTAGATCAGTCACTTGAAACAAACATGTTGGTTTTCAGAGTTTCCTTGGGTGCAGATTTCTTTACCCACACAGCACCATGAATATAGACTAATTACAAGCAAACTCTAAAAGTGCATAATTATGTGGCGGCTGATTTACAGCATTCTTTTTTACCCCTTCCCTGTCTGTGGCTGGGGAATGAAAGAGGCGGCTTTCTCTGTTAGACTTCAGTGAACCCCGGTCCTTTGCCTGCCTTGGGGAGGGCTGAGATTCCTGTTAGCTGAGTGATGCTTTCCAGAGGTTCCCCCAGTCCCTCCTCAAACCAGAAAGCACCCTTAGCACCCAAGCTGGGCTGGGCGGACTGGAGTATGGATGGGGGATGGTGTCCGTTCTTCCTCTAGCGCTTCTTTTCTTAGCAGTAAAAGAGAACTATGACAAATGACACTATTCTAGGTGTTTAGGTGTGTGTACATGTCTCTGTTTAATAATGGGAAGCCTTAAGCATTAAGAAACTTAGCCTTCAAGTCTGTATCATGTCTGTTTTGCTGTGTGACCTCAGGCAATTCCCTTCCCCTTTCTGAGTCTCAAATGACAGAACTGGATGAATTGGCTTTAACATCCAAAGGGTTATGGGGACTTCCCTGGTGGCGCAGTGGATAAGACTCTGCACTCCCAATGCAGGGGGCCTGGGTTCAATCCCTGCTCAGGGAACTAGATCCCACATGTATGCCGCAACTAAGGGTTCACGTGCCACAGCTAAGGAGCCTGCGTGCTGCAACAAAGGAGCCCGCCCACCGCAACTAAGACCTGGTGCAACCAAAATAACAAATAAATAAAATTTTTTTTTTAAAAAGGGTTATGAATGTGCATACAGTTGACCCTTAAACAACTCGGGGGTTAGCGGTGCAAACCCTCCTCACAGCCAAAAATCTGCCTATAACTCAGAGTCGACCCTCCATATCCGCAGCTCCTCTGTATCCTTGGATTCAACCAACTGTGGATTGTGGAGTACTGTAGTATTTACTATTGGAAAAAAATCTGCATATAAGTGGACCTGTGCAGTTCAAACTGTCGTTCAAGGGTCAACTGTGTATGAGCTTTGAAAGCCAGGGTTTGACCCAATTGGGGTCATAGATGGAGACAGAGGGGACCCTAGAGTTTACTTCATCAAGTCATTTGTTTTACTGATGAGACTCCTGAGGGTTGAAAGATGGGAAGGGACTTGTTCTTATCTGAAAAATGGGGGAAGATGGCAATGCCCACCTAATAGGGTTGTTGTGGGGATTCAGTGAGAGCAGTGGTCTCCAGCAGCCTAGTCTGTGACCCCCTTGGGGGCTGGACGCAGTAACCCCCTCCCCCAATTCTTCGTCTTTGTTCCTCAGTGTTTAGCACAAGGCTTGGCGCACAGTGACCACTTATGAATGATTGAATAAGAAACGATACTGGAGTATGGGCAAGCGGCTCTCCCTGTGCCTCGTGCATGGGACACGCTCCCTAAATGCCCCTTTCCCAAGGGACGTGATCAGGAAACGGTGGAGCCAGGACTATATTCACCTTTCACTGAAACGTGCACACCTGCCGCGTGCACTCTTTTTCAAAGGCAGCCTGTGCCCTTTCAGTTCGGAAATGGAGGCAGAGAGCTTTTGGCGGCTTCCATGTGCTTTCAAGTTAATTTCTTTAGGTGGAGTTCTTTTATTTTGTATATATTTTTAAAACAATACTTCAGAAAACATCTCCCTTGGTTGGAGTTCCTGCGGGCCACCCTGAGTTCAGCATTGTTGGACGCGGAGGCTGGGGAAACAGCGGGCTGGCGACAGCGCACTGACCTTCTGACTCTCCCACCTCAGCGGGGCGGGGGCCCTGGGCCTGGATAAAGCCACGTGGACTACAGAGAGGTTGCAGTGTCCCCATCTGTCCTTGCCAGTGGCTGCCTCCTCTCAGGGTGTGGATGTGGACTCAAGGAGAACCCAGGAGAAAGTGAGTTTTGTGGGCTGGCCTGGGAACTCAACACCCAGGTCAGGAAGGATGCTGAGACAACCCTCCACCTGTACTTTCCCCGCTGAAAGGGCCCTTCCTCCCTTGTGATTTAGTGAATTATTCACCTCTCTAGTTCCCTTTATGGTAAGGACAGTGAGTTTGGGCCATGCTTCCTCATCTGAAACACTAAATCCAGCTATCGTGTTGGAGGAAGGCCCACTTTCCAGGCACTGCTCTAGCTGCTTCCATACCCTATAACTTGATAGCAGCCTTGCTAAGTAGCTATCGTGCTCATCTCAGAGACGATGAACTTGGAGTCCAGAGAACTTCAGTCCTTTGCTCAAGGACTCATGTCTAGTATGCCACAAAGCCAGGATTTGGGGGGTATCTAAGTCCATATGTTCCCCAAGATCCCATGTTGGTTGCCTGCTTCACTCACCTGCAGTGTTTCACCTGCAGCATTCTCATGACAGTCAAGGGAAGTGCCGTGCCCTGCACGCTTGGTGATGGCCTCTGCCCTCCTGTGCAGTGGTTCCTGTTCCCACCCCCTTCTCTCAGACAGACGGTTAACCCGCATCCCCATGTCTGCCATCAGGGCCCCAGTGACTTCTCCATCCTTGTCTCCACCCCTCCCTTCACATAGCACCTGTTCCAGTGGAGCTAGACTCCCCCCCATCCCCACATGCCCTGCACTCCTACCACAATCATTACCCACCCCCGCCTTTCTGGGCAACGTGTCATTGTTCTCGAATAGACTCTCATTTTAGTTTTATGTTCCTAACTAAATTTTTCCATCCAGTTTTTAATTCCTCTCCTCTAGAAGTCCTCAGTGGTCACTTATGTCAGTAGCATCCAAGATTCTGGTGGGCTTGCTAAAACACAGATTGCTGGGCCCCACCTCCATGGTCTCTGAATCACTTCCTCTGGGATGGGAGCTGAGGGTTATACATTTCTAACTTGTTTCCAGGTGATGTAGCAGCTGCTGGTCTGGGGTTTCATGTGTTTACTAAGAATCTCCTAGGGCCTCGTTACTGAAAGGGGGGGGGGTCCATTCATATGCCTGCACATTTGAGAAGATGTGTGTGGGGAGCAGATATTCTGCCTTTGAGAATCCCACAGTCTAGGTAGCAGTTCTCAAGCTCAAGTACACGTTAGAATTACCAGGGGAGCTATAAAGACACTCTATGCCTGGGCTCCATCCCAGAGCAGTTGAATCAAAATCTCTGAAGTGGGGCCTGCCGTTGTTACAGTTTTTTAGCTCCCCAGAGGATTCTAAAGTGCAGCCAACCAGGGTTGAGAACCACTGGTCCAGGAAGGCGCAGTCTGGTAAGTGGAAAATCCTCTGCTGGAATCAACCACGTTTGTTTTTTTTTTAATAAATTTATTTATTTTTGGCTGTGTTGGGTCTTCCTTGCGGTGCATGGGCTTCTCATTGCGTTGGCTTCTCTTGTTGCAGAGCACGGCCTCTAGGTGCGCGGCCTTCAGGAGTTGTGGCTCGAGGGCTCTAGAGCGCAGGCTCAGTAGTTATGGCACACGGGCTTAGTTGCTCTGTGGCATGTGGGATCTTCCTGGACCAGGGATCAAACCCGTGTCCCCTGCATTGGCAGGCGGATTCCCAACCACTGTGCCACCAGGGAAGCCCAGCCACGTGTTTTTAAACAGAGACGTCAGGGAAGTGGTTGGGCTGAGTTAGAGGGAAGGACTTGAGTTGGGTGTCAACAACCTTGGGTTTTAGTTCTGTCACTGCTTTGTGGCTTCAGGCAAGTGTCTCAGCCTCTCTGATCTTGGTTTCCTGTGGGCCCCAGTGCTGTGGTGAGTCTGGGAGACCTCTGAGTGCCTTTCCCCGTCCTAGGTTAGTGATTCTAAGAAGAGCAATGCCGTGAGGATGAATCTCTATCTTACTGCAGTTATTAATAAACTCAAGGGCTGGTATATTACTGCAAATAACAAAGGAGAAGTAAAAAAAAATATATAGTTGACCTTTGAATGACACAGGGGTCAGGGGTACCAACCATCCACATAGTCCAAAATCCAAGTATAACTCATAGTCAGCCCTCTGTATACGCAGTTCCTCTGTATCTGTGGTTCCGAATCTGTAGAATCAAACAACCAAGGATCGCCGTGTAGCACTGTAGTATTCACTATTGAAAAATATCCACGTATAAGTGGGTCCATGCAGTTTAAACCCATGTTGCTCAAGGGTCAACTGTACAGCAAAACTGTTTATTTGGAGGCCCGAAAACAAGATGAGAACATAGACTGGAGGGCTTGGTCCATCTCATCTGTCTTGCCTTGTAGGAAGTAGCATGATTTTGCCAGTGAGGCTTTGCTCAGAGCCATGGTTCTCAAACTGTAGTGCCTGGGTCAGCGACATCAGCATCCCCCAGGAGCTTGTTAGAAACAAATTCTTGGGACCCGCCCCAGATCTCCTGAGTCAGAAGCTCTGCGGGTGGGGCCCAGCAGTCTGCGGTTTATCAAGCCCTCCAGGTGGTTGTGATGCCCACTTCAGTTGGGGAACCACTGAGCTGGAGAAATGTCGTTGTCACTTGTGGCTCCTCCCCAGCCCCAATGCTATCTGAGCACAAGGAGTTGATCTCAATCGTGGGCTCCCTGTGTCCTGTAGAACACCTAGTTTCCAGTTTTCTTAAAAAGAAAGATATAAGAGAGCTTGGCATCCTGTGTTCGTTGTATGCAATGGCGTTTTTTTGCCTTCCTCAAATTGTGGACATTTTCTTCTACTTTGGTTTTGGAATTGAATGTCCTTTTTTTAACATAGATGAAAGGGAGAAGCCACTGCTACTGTGTATGACTGAGATGGTTATTTTCCTCTAAAGGTGTCCATGTTCAAGTTCACTCTTGGGATTGCTCTACTGCTGCAGTTACAGGAATCTAATCAGATTACAATGGAGAAAAGTTATTATTTAGATGTGCGTTGTTCTATGCAAAGAAAGTGCCAGAACATTCCAGGGGAATGCCAATCAGCAGCTGGACCATGATTCTGGCTGGCAAAAGGGTGGGCTTGAAAGGCTTTAGAGGAGAATGGCCACATTGTGTCAAAGCAGTTAAAAGGGAAGTTCTCCTTTACTTTCAGCACAAGAGGGCTGCCTGTAAGGATTCCAGGTCTGCTTTTATGAATATGAGACTCTAAGAAGTGTTGCAATTGTGAGCCATGGGGGACCATGTCACCTTGATCCGCCAATTTACTGCCGCCAGCAGTCAAAAGAGCTAAACATCTTCACACGCTTCCCAATCCACTTTCATTTAATCACCCAAAGAGGTGCCTGGGACAATAGTCGTTGGATGTGACATTGATGTGATATATATTTGCTTCACCTAAGAGGAGCAGGTGCCTTTGAAGAGCCTGAAAATGGGAGAGGATTCTGATTCCCCTCCAGCCCTCTGACACCCTCAGGAAGTAAAAATAAGGTTTGGCATTAGTCTGACTCTTGTTTGACTGAAGCTTCTCTTAATGACAATCAAATCTGCAGCCCCCAAACTGTTCTCTGCCTCTTTTTTTTTTTTTTTAATTTTTATTTATTTATTTGGTTGTGCTGGGTCTTAGTTGCAGCAGGCGGGCTCCTTAGTTGTGGCACGTGGGCCCCTTAGTTGCAACCGGCAGTCTTCTTAGTTGTGGCATGCGGACTCTTAGTTGCGACATGCATGTGGGATCTAGTCCCCTGACCAGGGACCGAACCCGGGCCCCCTGCACTGGGAGCGTGGAGTCCTATCCACTGCACCACCAGGGAAGTCCTTGATCTCTGCCTCTTGAACTATCACAGCATCTGCCTGCTATCAGGCAGACCCCAGAAACCTTAGTATAGCATCCTGTTTCTGTGCCTATTCACTTGCAAAGGTTTTTTTGAATTTCATCTCAAGGTGATAGAAAAAACCCAAACATTGGGTAATGGCGTTTTGCTGCCTGCTCTCTTTAATTGATGTCTGGCTGGTTTCTTCCTCCCCCATCCCTCCTCCAATTTAGCTCCGGAAACATCTGTCTTTTTTATCCACCAATAGAGGCTCGAAAGGGTAACAAACCTGTTAGATAAAATATCAAAGTTATGAATTCTGATTGAATAAATGTGCATTCAAGAGATGATTCATGGCATGTGTGATGGTTTTCAATTGCTTTCTCAAAAGGTTCATGCTTCATTTCATTCAGAGCTTTAGTCAATGCCAACTGATTAATTATCACAGCACTAGTCATCTTTTGTTTAGTAAATACGTACACAGGACCTGTCTGGGCTTGGCCATATAGAAATTTGTTTTAAATGCGAATAAAAATGTTTTAAAATAGATATTTTATAGATGTTTTTAGAATTCCACTAAATATTGGAAATCATTAGTTTCTTTGCCTAAAAGATGCCTACTAGATACCTACAAGTGCCAACTATAGACTAAGTGCTTGGAGGATGCACACATCTGCCCTCAGTGAGCTTACAATCTAGTGGCTGCAAATCCTTCTATGTAAGTGATTTTAGGCTGAGGTATTCTGAATCCTGATTAATCAGGGTTAAGGACTTTAAGTCCCAGCTGGGCCACAAAGTGGCTGTGTGACAATGAATAAGATGCATCAACTGTACAGGACTCGGTTTCTCTTTTTGCAAATGACCTTGTCGGATTCTGTTGCCTTTCACGTCCTAGCAGCACTGACGTGATCTGATCCTAATTCTCGGGGTATTTTTGTTTGCCTCTCACCTCAATTTCAACAAAAGAGACCACAGAATCAAAACACTGAGGCTTAGCTAAGAGAGTCACACTAGAATTCTTCATTTCAGAAAACGTATGAATCTTTTTCATGTACTTTGAGTGTTCACACTGTGACCCTAATTGCAAAAGTCAAAGGGAAGATCTCATTCTGGAGGAAATGAGGTAACTTTAATAGGTGGAAATGAGTGTCTTTTTCATTTCATGTGCAGTCTCTCAAGGTTTTTTTGTTTTGTTTTTTTGTGTTTTTAATAAAAACACATTAAAAAAAAGTGAGAAAGTGACTTCATTAGTGATCCCTGGGGAAACTGCATGTTGCTGGTTCTGGAAGAAGTGACTATTCACACAGCTGGCTTCCTCAGACCCAACTGGACTTCCTCCAAGTGGCCTTGTCTCAAGAGTCATCAGAGTGGGGCTTCCCTGGTGGCGCAGTGGTTGAGAGTCTCCCTGCTAATGCTGGGGACATGAGTTCGAGCCCTGGTCTGGGAAGATCCCACATGCCGCGGAGCAGCTAGGCCCGTGGGCCACAATTACTGAGCCTGCGCGTCTGGAGCCTGTGCTCCGCAACAAGAGAGGCCGCGATGGTGCTGCGATGGTGAGAGGCCCGCGCACCGCGATGAAGAGTGGCCCCCACTTGCCGCAACTAGAGAAAGCCTTCGCACAGAAACGAAGACCCAACACAGCCAAAAATAAATAAATAAATAAATAAATAAATAAATAAATAAATAATTCCCATTTAAAAAAAAAAGAGTCATCAGAGTGGAATGCCAGGCTCAGCGTGCTCTCACTGCGGTATTTCCTCCTCGACCTCATTAGTTTTATTTGGTTAATTGTGGGTCATCGTGGCTGCCAAGAGCAGCCTTGAGGTGGAGGGACATTTACTAAAGGGCACTGTTAGAGCTGGAGAGGAAAGCTGGGAGGCAGAGAGGGCAAGAAAAAAGATGCCCAGAAGTCACCTTCTTGGTGGGGAAAAGCCTGGCGAAGCAGCTGTCACTGAGACCGAAATGCTTCAGAATAGAGTCCACTTGTTCTGGCTGGAAGGCAACTCAGGATTAGGGGACCGGCCCTCCCCAGAGGGAAGACAGGCATCATCGCGGTGGTAGAGGTGAACTGGTCATGTGTTTTATGGTCAGCCCCAAGTATGAACCCTGATTCCATCACGTTTAGGGATGACTTTAGACAGATGATCCTTAGTGTTTCTGTGCATTAGTTTCCTCATCTGTAAAATGGGTATACTTGTAACGGTTTTGAGAATTGAATAAGTTAAAGATGGTAAAGGGCTTGCCCCAGTGACTGGTAGTTATTAATTAATTATTAGAGCGTTGATGATTTCTTTACCTGTGTATTCATATTACCTCTCATGTGTAAGCACTTCACAGGTTAAAAAGCGTGTCTGTATCCTAAGTGTCTTTTGAGTTTTAATGATGCTCTGAGGGAGAGGCCATAAGCTGCATTACGCAGATGCGGGAGGCCTGCCCCATGAACAGGACCACCATGTAGCACCATTCTAGGTTCCAGTTGTAAAGCACTGGACAGTGTATGTTCATGGAAGAAATTTTGGATCGTACAGAGAAACATTAAAAATAGGCAAAATTTTCCCATAATTTGACCATCCAGAGATAACCGTGAGAAAGATATTTGTGTATTTCCTTTATATTCTTCACATATGTATGCATACATGGTGGGTTGTGTATATAATACGGGTATCATACTATATGAGTATAATTTTGTAATTTGCAAGATAGAATTAATATAGCACGTGTTCTTATATTCTTTAAAAAAATAATTTCAGACTTCATTAGAGCCCTAAATCTTTAACATTTCTACCTAATTTGTTCCATCAGTCGGCCTTTCTTTCTCTCTCTTGGTCTTACTCTCCCTCTGTATGTGTGTATGCATGCGTGCATATATACACACCAGTTATCGTTATTCATTTTCTGAATCATTTGAGAGCAACCTCCTTGCCACGCTGCTCACTTCTCCACTCCCTCAGATGCTCCACTGCCATCTCCAGAGTCCCTATCACCTCCTCTCTTGGCCTCATGGGCACAACAGGCCACCACCACCATTCCTCTTATAACTGCATCCTTCCAAGTTTGTTTTCCATGATAAATTTCAAATTCCATGAAGACAGGGAGCAAGCCTGTCCCGTGCATAGCTGAGTCCCCAGCACCTGGCATGGTGCTGGTATGTAGTTGGTGCTCAATACTTGTATGATAAATAAGAAGAGGTATGTATGCTGGGCTTTTCAATTTTATGGCAGCGTGGAAACATCACCTCTAAGCACTTGGGTCTTTGCTTTATGCCCATTTTCCGGATAGGAAGGACTGAGGCTGAGCTCCAGGCCTCTCGCACCATGTGCTTATATGAACACCTAAGTGGCTCTTGGCCTGAATCTGTGCTGTGTCATCCCGTCAGACAACATACCCTTTCTGGCCGCACCAGGTATTTGTCGCTTGGCAGGGTTTAAGAGCTAAGTTTCCAGCTGCTGGCAAGTGTTTATTTGTGACTCTGTCTGACAACAGGGAGGCTCTTCTTCGCTGTCCTCTTCTGCCTGACCTCATCCTTAATAATCCCACCCCACACTGCTCCCGGCTCCCACCCCTCTTTAGCAGCCCGTGATATTTGTTCTTCTTTGCCAAGCCTGCCTTGGGTAGACTGCTGATGTGGAAAAGACTGTTTCTCTGGCACCCTGAAGGGTTTTCAAATAAAGCTCCTTTCAGTTCAAAGACACCTGACCGTCTAGTACCAATGGTGTTACTTAACCAAACAGAGGAGCAGAGATGCTGGCGTGCTGCTCCCTTCCAAGCCTTTACCTGAGCCCGATGAGGCAGCTTCCCTAGAGGGCTCTGCAGGTCTTTCTGAATAGTTCAGGGGCACAGAGACCACCCACCTACCTCCCATGGTCCATGGCGCGTGGTGGGTTGCTGGATTCCTACGGATCTGGCTGGGTGGTGGGGTTGGGTTGGGGGCGGATAAAGTGCAGTATTCCAGAAAATGAGCAGCCTGTGAAGGAAGCAACCCTGACCTGAAATTCTATCAGTCTCATTTCAAGATTTCAGCTCCTTTCCCCACTCACTTTGAGGCCTTGGGAAACACGACCTCATCTGTAAAACAAGCTGTCGAGTCTGGAGGAATTTAAAGGACACTTAGAGGTGGCTGGAAATGATTCTCTGGAGTGCTTCCTACTGGGACAAACGGCAGAGGACAGAGAAGGGTCCAGCCCTTGACAGCAGGAAGTCTTGATTTTAGTCTAGGCTTTGCCCTAAGCCTGACCTTGGAGCAGCGTCTGTCTTGCTCACCCGGGTAGCTTGGTCCCTTGGAGGGTGTCTGGTGTGGATAGTCCTGCAATATACCTAACCTTCGTGTTTGTTCTTGTTGGATGGATTGACCTCTTTTTTTTTAATTAAAAAATATTTTTTTTCTTAAAAATTTTTTAATTAAAAAATTTTTTTAATTAAAAAAATTGTTTAAATTAAAAAAATTTTTTAAATTAAAAACATTTTTTATTTTTTGGCTGCGTCGGGTCTTAGTTGTGGCACACGGGATCTTCATTGAGGCATGCGGGATCTTTCGTTGGGGCGTGCGTGTGGACTCTTCCTTGCGGCACATGGTCTTCTCTAGTTGTGGCACGAGGGCTCCAGGGTGGGTGGGCTCTGTAGTTTGCGGCATAAGGGCTCTCTCGCTGAGGCTCGCAGGCTCAGTAGTTGTGGCGCGCGGGCTTAGTTGCCCCACAGCATGTGGGATCTTAGGTCCCTGATCAGGGATCGAACCCGAGTCCCCTGCATTGTAAGGCGGATTCTTTACCACTGGACCACCAGGGAAGTCCCTGAATTGACCTCTTGAAACTCCTTGGGATCCAGTGTTCTTACCGGTAAAATTGGGACAAGGAAGGATGGAGATGTAAGGCAAGCACTGGCTTCAGTACCTGGCTCCAGGTCAGTGCTTAAGGCTGAGTTGCCATGGTCATTGCTTGATGCCGGGCTGTCTGCGTCCGGGAGAAGGCTCTTCCTGCTTTCTCAATTCTGGGTTCCTGGCTGATGAGCAGAGCTGAGAGCCACTGAGTGCCTGCTCTGTGCCCTGCACGCGGCGTGTGCTGTCACATTTCATCGTCATGGCCGCTCCCTGAGGCAGAATCGTCACCATCCCCAGGTTTCACACGAAGCAGGTGGCCCCCGGGGCAGGTCAAGATTTCTGTGAGGTCACATGGTTAGGAAGTAGCCAAACCAGGTTTCAAACTCCAGGTCGGCCTGACTCTAAAGTGGGTGCTTTTTCCACTGCTCCCCACCACCTCTCTGGATGGGGGCTGTTTGACTTACCTGCCAAAGTCCATCCACTCACCTGACGTAGGAGCCATCCTTGGTGTGACCAGAGTGGGCATCCCAGGGCCCTTGGGATCCCCTTATCCCAAACAGGGGGTCTTTGCTACCCACTTTGGCATTCCCTGGCAGACAGTATGGGTCAGGCTGATGGCTTTTGGCAGAGAAATAACCACAGCATCGTTACAGACTCCAACTGTATTTGATCCAGTGGCTAATGGGGTCATTAGCAGAGAAGAGTAATTGTAGGTGTCCCTTGACCCTGATGGTTGCTGCCAGATCAATGGCCGTTTATCATCCTTCGGCTTCCTGCCTAGGGTGCAGGCAGTGGCATCAGAGTGGTCCTGGCATCCATTCCTGGGAAGGTGAACACGCTTCATAACCATCCCTGATGCTAGTTGATGCCCTCTGGGGTCCTCCTGTGGTAGGAGCTTACAGCTGCCTGGGCCTCTGGCCAGAAATGGGCCCCAGTAGCTCAGTATTCTCAGCATGTGACGGGCCGGGCCCTGGGGGCACACGGGAGATGGCATGTTTGGTCCCGAAAGGCAGCCAGCAAGTCTTCTTGAAACAGCACTAGCTAGACAGGATCAATTTCCCATTGACTTTCAGCCCCATCTCAGACACAGTGTAATTCTTGGCTGAGGGTTTATAAAGGCCATTGAGTGTCTTATAAAAGATTTAAACACTTGCCTTGTGGCATGTGGGAGCTCTATCTATCACACG
Organism: Balaenoptera physalus; assembly: GCF_965194825.1. Classification (NCBI taxonomy): domain Eukaryota; kingdom Metazoa; phylum Chordata; class Mammalia; order Artiodactyla; family Balaenopteridae; genus Balaenoptera; species Balaenoptera physalus. The sequence continues at coordinate 47,906,968 of NC_138900.1, read as the reverse complement.
ATGCCTTTTTGACAATTTGAGGGGGTAGCATTGAGTTGGGAGAGGGGTCTTTGGTATTCCCACAGCAGGTGTGGCTCAGTCAGTGCCGCCTGGACCTGGCTGGACAGAAATGTGAATGGGTCAGTAGAAGGACCCTCCTAACACGTCACCCAGAGGGCTCTTCCCCACAGGGAGTCAGGCTCCCCTTGCTCCAGTTTGCAAACAAATCACATTGGACACAAGATAATCCTTCTACAGGATAAGCGTGGCCTCTACTGGAACCAAGGGCACACAACTGGGATGTGATTGGAACCAGAGGCATATTTATCTCACACAAAGGATGTTCTAGATAACACCTGGAACGATCATGATGACCCTTTGCACTTGGTTAGTCCCACTCTGTAAGGCGTGTCCTATCCATTCTCTTTTTAACTCACAGAATAACTCTGGAAGGTAGGTGGAGCCAAGATTGTCATATTTATCTTATAGATGGGGAAACTGAGTTTCAAAGAGGTTAAGTGTGTATTCGACCAAGATAATCTCAATTTTCAGGCAAAGCAGTACTTTCCAACTTATCTTTCTCCTACCCTTCCGCTGCGGACTCTCTCCGTCCATCCGCTCTGTAGCCAGCCACGCGGTGCTTCCTAGGGAAAACGAGAGGAAAGGGATGTTAGGAATCCTATCCTGAAAGAGCTCAGTCCAGTGGGTTATGTAGACAGGGAGTTGGGAAATTGCATTTCAGTGTGTTTTGTGCTATATTGGCTTTATGGTCAAGGAAAATGGGAGCAGAGGAAATGGGCTGGTCAGAGCTCTGGGAGGGCGGTCAGGAGGGTCGGTGGTCAGTCAGGTATGGCACCAGAGCACAGGCACGGCGCGGTCAGGAGGGTCGGTGGTCAGTCAGGTATGGCACCAGAGCACAGGCACGGCGCGGCCAGGAGGGTCGGTGGTCAGTCAGGTATGGCACCAGAGCACAGGCACGGCGCGGTCAGGAGGGTCGGTGGTCAGTCAGGTATGGCACCAGAGCACAGGCACGGCGCGGTCAGGAGGGTCGGTGGTCAGTCAGGTATGGCGCCAGAGCACAGGCACGGCGCGGTCAGGAGGGTCGGTGGTCAGTCAGGTATGGCGCCAGAGCACAGGCACGGCGCGGTCAGGAGGGTCGGTGGTCAGTCAGGTATGGCGCCAGAGCACAGGCACGGCGCGGTCAGGAGGGTCGGTGGTCAGTCAGGTATGGCGCCAGAGCACAGGCACGGCGCGGTCAGGAGGGTCGGTGGTCAGTCAGGTATGGCGCCAGAGCACAGGCACGGCGCGGTCAGGAGGGTCGGTGGTCAGTCAGGTATGGCACCAGAGCACAGGCACGGCGCGGTCAGGAGGGTCGGTGGTCAGTCAGGTATGGCGCCAGAGCACAGGCACGGCGCGGTCAGGAGGGTCGGTGGTCAGTCAGGTATGGCACCAGAGCACAGGCACGGCGCTGACGCACGAGAGCGCCCAGCTTGCTCGGGGAATTGCGCCAGTGACGTTTCAGAGAAAAGACTCGTGAGGTGCAGGGCAGGGACTGACAGAGGAGCATAGCCTGGCCTCCTTATCCCCTCTGATGGCATCTCCCCCTCCTCTCCCTCTTGTTCAATTTCTTTTGCCCACACTGGCCTCCGTGCTGTTTCCCCAACACATCTCAGGGCCTTTGCACTGGCTCCTCCCACTGCCTGGCCTGGTCTTCCTCTGGATATCCTTGAGACCCACAACCTCACCTGCTTCAAGTCTTTGCTCCAATGTCCTTTTCTCAGTTAGGGTGATTCTGACCACCCAGTTGACACTTGTCACTCCTCCCGCACTCTAGACTTCCTTTCTTCATCCAACATCTTCTTTTTTCCACAGCACTTACCACCTCCTAAATTATGCACAGTAATTTATGCATTTATTATGATTATTGCTTATGTTTTCTCCATCATCTAGAATGTGAGCTCCATGGAGGCAGGAGTCATTGTTTCTGATTTATCCCAAGTGCCTAGAACAGTGCCCGTCATGGAGTAGCTACTCAATGAATGTTTGTTGAGTAGATGAATTAATGAATGATTGGCCTTCAGTGGTTAGCACGCTGAAGGGTTGGGATTCAGGGTTGTAAATAATGGGGGGCCTGGGATTTACTGTGGACAATGGAACTGAAGGAGGTTAAGCAGAGGAGTTCTGTGGTTATAGTTTGTCTTAGAGGGGCCTCTCCAAAGGCCTGGAGTGATTATGAGGAGGGGCAGATGGGGGTCGGGGGGGATTGGGGAGACATGATCCAGATGAGGGATGAGGAGGTCCTGGGCCCAGGTGGGGAGGGCGGGGACAGGGGGACAGGGGGACAGCTCATGGGGATTGGACAAACTTGGCTCTATGGACTGCTTGGAAAGCAGGACTGAAGTTGATTCTTCAACTTGAGGTTGAGTGACTGGGTGGAGAATCTAGTCATTCATTGACTCTGAGACCACAACTGGGGGAAAGCACATCAAGCAAGGTGTGTGTGTGTGTGTGTGTGTGTGTGTGTGTGTGTGTGTGTGTGTGTGTGTGTGTGTGTGTGTGTGTGTGTGTGTGTGTGTGTGTGTGTGTGTGTGTGTGTGTGTGTGTGTGTGTGTGTGTGTGTGTGTGTGTTGGCAAGGTAGGTGTCTCCATCATGCTGGGCTGCAGGCTGTGCCGACCACGTCAGGGCACTGTGCATTGGCTTGGATGTTGGGAGTCACTTAGCATGGAGCTGGTTGGGCCACCAGAGACCTGGAGTGATGTGGAATTATTAACTGGCTCAGTAGAAAGATGGTGGGGTAAAAAATCAGAGTGGTTATCTGACTGCCTTCTACTTGGTGTTCTAGGGTGGGACCAGATGCTCTGGTGAAAACACTTTCTCAGAGAGGAATTCAGTGCTTGTTAAGTCAGAGCAAGGAGTGCAGAGCCATTTCCTGTGGGGCTGAGCTCGGAGGCTGAGCGCGTCCTGCTTCCTCCTTTATCCTGAGCTCCCTGTGCTGGGGGCATCCGTCCCTACTCCTCTTTCTAGAGGCTCCTCCACCATCTCCTCCTCATCACGCATCTGTGTGGTTGCCAGTGGTCCAGAGGTCTTCGTACCCATCACAGCCTCTGTGCTGACATACATGTGACCCAGCTCCTAAGGGGCTTCTCATATTGGACCATGTGGACCCTGGGGTCCTATGGGCGACACCCCGCTCCACAGTGGCAAGAGACCAGGTTTCGGTCCCAATTCTGCTACAGACACTGGACATGGGACCCAAGGAAAATCCCTTTCCTTGTAGAATTTCAGGGTCCTCCTCTGGAAAGGAGCATAGTAATGACTGCCCCGTCTATCTAGGTCAGAGTTCTGGAATCTGAGGGCTGAGGATTGGAACAGTTGGGCCTGCAGTGGGCAGGGAGAAGGACGCTTTGGTCCTGGACTTGCAAATATCACACGAGATAACATCCGGTTCTTAAGAAAGTTGCCTCTTACAGCATATTCTCTGTTAAGTGGTGCCTTCTGTAGTAGGAGAGCCGTCTCAAGAAATAACCACATAAAATTTGTTCCTGGAAAGGATATTTCCATTATGCTATAAATGTATTCCAATTTGGGCCGCATTTGATGAATTTCCTCTGAAAGTTTAAAAAAACTTTTCTCTTCTACTAAGAGCATTGTTTTCAGAAGAGGGGAATGAATGTGTGCCCTGACAGAGGGGAGCTCATGTCCACTTAAATTCCCAGTCACCGTCCTTCAGTTAGCCCTTATGAAGGCCGTGTTCACTGCTGCCACATCATCCTGGTACACCACGCATAGGAGAGCAGGTTTTGCCCCTAGAGGCAGTGGGAAGCATTTTAGAATGGCGGGTCAGGAGAGTAACATTCCTATTTTCCCTCTTAGCTTGGAGTAGAGGCTGGATTGGGATGTGCATGAATTAAATATCTTTGGGCAAATTTGGAAATCCAGAACACACCCCTGCTAGTGGGCTGGAGAGTTGGGAAAGATTTAAAAGCTATTAAGCGGGCAGGGTCAGAGTTGATCGAACTTTAATTTACTAGATGGGAGAAGGAAAGAAGAGAAGGCGGTCAAGTGCAACTCCACGTTTGTTATTGACCTTCTTCGAGTAATTTCTCGGGAAGCCAGACTGCAGAGGCAGCGAAGGTGAAGGAGCAGAGTGAAGAGTGTAGACAGCTCTGTGGAGAAGCTTGTCTGTATGAAGGGGCTGGAGGGGGAGAGAGAGTTGAGGGAGATTTTTCTTCTCTTTTTAAGGTTTGGGAAGCCTGGGCATATTTATATGCTGAGGGGAGGGGTCTTTGGTGAGGGGAAGCCTGGACGCACAGAATACAGAAGTGGAAACTGATGGGCAAGACTCGCGAGTGATGCTTGGTACAGAGGAAAGTGGAAGCAGGCACATCTTCCCCCAAGGAGGAGGACATGGTAAAAAGAGATGCGGGGGCTTCTAAATCTGTGGGCAGGACTTCCCTGGTGGCGCAGTGGTTAAGAATCCACCTGCCAATGCAGGGGACACGGGTTCGAGCCCTGGTCCAGGAAGATCCCACATGCCACGGAGCAACTAAGCCCGTGTGCCACAACTACTGAGCTTGAACTCAGGAGCCCGCAAGCCACAACTACTGAAGCCCGTGTGCCACAACTACCGAGCCTGCGCCCTAGAGCCTGCGAGCCACAACTACTGAAGTCCGCATGCCCAGAGCCTGTGCTCCGCAACAAGAGAAGCCACTGCAATGAGAAGCCCGCGTACCGCAATGAAGAGTAGCCCCCCCCACCACAACTAGAGAAAGCCCGCGTGCAGCAACGAAGACCCAACACAGCCAAAAATAAATAAACAAAATTGATTCTAAATAAATGAATAAATAAATAAATAAATAAATTTGTGGGCAGTGAAACAAAACATTGAGGGAGTTTATACCTAATCCCTCTATTACCACTTGGGAGTAGGAAGCCAGGTGCTGTGCTGTGGGACTTGAGAACAGTGGAGCAGCTCTCCTTAGAGTGATGGAGGGGGTTGGCCTGGGAACCAAGGTGTGTTGATGCCACAGCTGGGATGGGGGCCAGGATAGGGTGTGGCTGGGTCATGACCTCCAGGGTGAGGAGGGGCCCAGCGGGGCAGCACCAGGGGCAGATGTTTGGTTTAACCCATGGTTGGGTTCTTCTGGGGCATGTAACAGAGGCACTGAGGAGCAAGGACCCAGAGGATGGTTGACGTGATGGATCATAAGAATGGAATGAAGAGAGCTTCCCTGGTGGTGCAGTGGTTTAGAATCCGCCTGCCAATGCAGGGGACACGGGTTCAAGCCCTAGTCTGGGAAGATCCCACATACCACGGAACAACTGAGTCCGTGCACCACAACTACTGCACCTGCGCTCTAGAGCCTGCGCTCTTGAGCCGGCGCTCCGCAACAAGAGAAGCCACTGCAATGAGAAGCCAGTGCACCGCAGCAAAGAGTAGCCCCTGCTCGCCTCAACTAGAGAAAAGCCCGGGTGCAGCAACAAAGACCCAGTGCAGCCAAATATAAAATAAATAAATTTAAAAAAAAGAATGGAATGAAGAGAAGGGTTAAGCGGGGAGGTTGAGGTGCTCAAGGTGAACCACTCGAGGGACCGGACATCATGATAAGGCCAGACAGAAGACGGCAGGTGATTGAGGGAGCTGAAAAGACATAGGCTGTGGTCAGATGTTACATTTTAAGATTTCAGAGCCAGAAACTTTGTGAGTGACCTTAAGATCCTGGGTATGGCAGCTGATGTGGAGGTAAAAATGGTCACCGGCATGTCAAACACAGCATAAATGCTTTGGGTGGATTTTCTCATGAAATCTCATAACGATCCCTATTTTACAGAGGAGAAGCTGAGGCACGGAGGGAAGAAGCAGCTTGATCGAGGAGCCACAACAAGTCATTGCTGGAGGCTGGGATGTGAAGGTAGGTGATCTTTTCCACTCTCAACCGCTATGCGTAACACCCTGATGGCCGTTGGCTGAGTCAACTCTGTGCACGTGCGTGATACTGTCCCCCAGGATTATGGCTGGTTGGGGTGGGGAGGAAGATGATAAAACAGGGGCTGAGTCTTCTGTGAAACGTTGACCTGTTCCCAAATGACCGCTGAAGCGTCACTCTGCCCCACCAGCTCCACCACCATCCATACTGGCCAAGTCAGCTCTGGGCTTCAGAGGGCTGATAAGCTTCCTGTGGGGTGTATTACTCAGCCTTGTGGGGGGCACTCAGCTTTCTGGTGCCGAGGCTCTGTGTCTGGTAACTAACTGGAGGCCAGCCCCGGCACAGGATTCAAGTCACAGCCATCAGTGGTTAGAATTGGAGCAGGGGAGGGAACAGCCTTGAAGTGCACTGCTGCTATTACGGAGGGGAGTGTCTCCCACAGGAGAAGCACAGCTGAGCAGGGTGTGCGTTCATCTGGGGGAGTGGGTGGCTTCTGTGGTCTCTACCACACTCCCTCATCAGGCCAAGATGTAGAGTCTCCCTGGGGCCATATTTTCCAAGAGGTGTCGGTGGGTGCCCCAGATGCATTTCACATCATGTGGTCACTTTCTTTGGAATAATCCTCCTGGCGCATTCTGGATCCAGGCGAATGATATGGAGAATACTCTGGTTGTTCATCAACTTCGTCCAGTTATCTCAGTTGGTTCTTTTTTTCCCTCGTTCTAGTTGAAAGCCTTTTTCCTCTCTGTTTATCCCATCATTTAAGAGCACAGCGTGGGGCGGTAGAAATATCTGTATTCACTTGTTTATTTGGCAGCTATTCTTTGAATCCTTCAAAAAATACATGGAACATGGGTTTTGGAAAAAGGTGGGCCTGGGTTTAAATCCTAGTTGTGCTATCCTTGTGGGCAGGGGCCACATCGTGGTATACTTTGGATGTCACAAATGAGCTGTTTTTAGCCTGTAAATGATAGGGGCGCTCTGTGGCCATGGGAGAGTTGCTTACACTCTCGGACCCTCAGTTTCCTTTTCTTTGCCCTGGGCTTTTGTAACAACTTGGCACACTGTTCACGAGAAAGCGTGGAGAAAATATCAGTAAAAGCTCAGCACTGTGCCTGGCATATGCATCCAAACCTGTTGATTCCTCCTCTCCTAGATCCCATATATTTTTTAACTGACAGGGAAATGCCATTTCCCCGGAAGAACTGGTGTGCTGGTTGCATTGCACTGGCCTGCAGGGTTGCATTTGTTGTGCCTGCGTGGTGGGCGCCACGTTGACGCTGATGGCAAAGGTCATTGCAGCCATGGGTGCCTGTCAGTCCAATTAACCCAGCTGAAAGATGGCATTTTGGATGGAGCAGAAAGAGAGCTGTTAAGAGCTCATTTCAGAGCTCACTGCTTCAGTTCCTAGCAGCAAAGCTCTACCCCCCTCCTCCCCCTAGTTCTGCTGGTCTGGAACAGGCCTGGTCAGGGGATGTGGTGGGATCTGCTTGGCCGGCATTTGCACAATAATCCTGGATGCTGGGATTGAACTAGGTGTGATATAGTCCGTGATGCCTTACAGTTTAGGAAACTGCAATTGCATTCTTCACACCAGATACATTTTCCAGATGATCCAAGCCTTTTCTCTGCTGGCAGCTTCCATTTCAGCATTTCTAGACCTGGAATAAGGCCATGGGCGCCAAGGGGGCCCGTGCCCGCTTTGGCTTTGCGGGAAGTCAGTATTCTGTCTTGGCCTTGCCGGCCATTTGAGCTTGGATGTTGTATCATCGAGCTGCATGTCATGTTTCTTCTCGCACATGGCGTGACATTTGTTCAAACGGAAGAGGCGCTGTGGTTCTGGGGAAAGTGATGCTGCCTGGGTTGATGCCTGGCTTTCAGGCTCTCTGAGTCTCTGTTAGGCCAACTCCACTCAGTGCTTGTGAAGTCCAACCGCACAAACGAGTGTGAAGACGCCAGGAGCGATGCAAAGAGCTCTGTAGATATCACTGTTTTATTTATGATTATCCTTCAATTTATAGACCCATACCTACATTTTGGTGATAGGCTACGAGAATGTCACAGCTTATTTGTCAAAATACCATTAATCTCTCAGGCACCTAATAGAGGAGTAAAAATGGCTTAATATTTACACGCTCATTATTTACCTTTAAATGCAGGATTTGGTTGGTCTGGTCAGGTGAGCTGCGGATGAGAGGGAGGTTTTGAGAATCTATTTACAGGCTTTTTTTCTTTTCTTTTTAATTTTGTTTAAAAAGTCAATGCATCATCCTCAAAGACTTTAAGGGAAATTAAGTGAATGAAGTTCCCAATCTTATCAATGTTAATTAAAAAAACAACGCCCGAACTGTCAGATTTGATGCACTAGGACCAGTAGGAAAAGTCAGTGATGGGGCTTCAGAGTGGAAGCTGATAATTACCAAGGTCCCCCTTCTCCCTTGTCTCTGCCCACCCACAGCAGCACCCTCAGCCTGGACCCTGTATCCTCGCTGCATCCTCCTCTCCTCAAGAATCTGTCATGGCTCCCTATCGCCCCATCGGTCCTCCAGGGTCTGGATCGTGCCCTCACTCGTCGACACTTTTCCCCCGGTTTTCTCCCGCTCATTATCTGTGTTCTGGTGTTTCTGTACTACATCCTCTTCAAGATTTACTGTCAACTTGCATGTTCATTTTTGTAAGACTAGCAACTCTGAGGTGCACCTCTGGCAGAGCGCTGCCAGCGTCGAGCCGTTCCATGCCATTTCTCCTACAAGAATGACCTACCTTCTAAATATTACTCAGTGCCAGCCCCACTTTCTGCAGAGATTTGTCCTAAATAGTCCAGAGAGGAGGATCACGCCCCTTTAGGTAATTCATTGTACCAACTCACAGCCCGTTGGAAAATTCTCAGAGTGAGTTGCTTTAGAAGACAGTGGGATTCTAGTAACTATGTCCCAACAGATCCCCGTTAGGAACAACTGCCCCTCTTAGTAACCTTCGTTTGGCCACTACATGCATACCTCGTCTATCCTATAGACTGTGAACAAGCTGGAGCATATTTGATCCTGTGTAATGACATAGGTCCTGTCACAATGTCTGCACAGAACATCCCTTCAATGAAATTCACCAAATGCTTTACTATTATGGTTTCTCATGGGTCTTCAGAGGCCCAGGTCCTTGAATCAGGAACCTTCCCAAATGTTGGTAATGCAAGCTATCCCTCTCTGGCATATATGAAGTAGGACTGGGGCATGAGGGCAGTGATGAGAAGAGGTCTGTTTAGAATGGTGTATAAGTTTCTGATTGCTGAAACAACTTACTACAAGCTTAGGGACTGAACACAACACAAATTTTACTATCCTACCATCCTGTCAGAAGTCTGACACGGTCTCATTGGGCTAAAATCACAATGTCAGCAGGGCCGCATTCCCCTGTGGAGGCTCTAGGGGAGAATCCATTTCCTTGCTTTTTCCAGCTGCTAGAGGTTGCCTGTGTTCTTTGGCTCACGGTTCCCCTTTTCCATCTTCAAAGCCAGCAGTGTTGCATCTCTCTGACCATTCTTCCACCATCTCTCCGCCTGACTCTCCCTTCTGCGCCACTCTTTTACTTTTGAGAGCCTTTGGGATTACAGTGGGCCCTTCTGGATAATCCAAGGTAATATCTCTATTTTAAGGTCAGTTTATTAGCGATCTCCATTCCAACTGCAACCTTAATTCCCCTTTGCTATGTAACCTATTTACATATTCCAGGGATTAGGACATTTTTGGAAGAGCCATTATTTTGCCTACCACAAATAGAGACTAGGAAATATGGTGCCCAAATCCACTTTGCCTTTACCCAGAGTGAAAGCATTCAAATATGTAAAAGACATCCACACTGAGGTCAAAGCTGGTGAGAAAATATGGGCCAAGGCCAGGATAGAATCCCTGGCAAGTCACTCAGCTCCCCAACCATCAACCACCCACGCAAACAACACACATTTACTGATGCCTGGTACATACTAGAGATTCTGAGGCAACTGTTTATCATCATGGAGTGTGAGAGAAAAGGACATAAGGAGACAAGACACTGTGATGAAGGCTTCAGAGAGGAGTGGGCACATCAGCTGACTGTTGAAGGAGACATAGGTCAGATGAAGATGTTCTCTGGGCAAAGCGGGGAGAGCGTTTCTGGCAGAGGTCAGAGCATGGACAAAGCATAGAGGTGTAGACCAGCACAGCATCTTCCAGAACCAGCCAGTAGCTCTCTTTTTGCCATGTTGGACCCTGTGGAGGCCTGCTGGGATCATGACTTCTAAAACACCAATTACGTCTGGAAGGCTGTGGTCCAAGGCATTTTTGCTGGCAGTAAGCAAGGTCTTCCAAATCAGGAGGAGCACACAGCTCTTCTTAAAACTGAAAGTGTTTATGCCTGAAGTGAACCCAAATTTTATCTAGGGAAAACAAAATAGTGACTTCTGGAGACAAACCAAGCAAAACCAGAGTCATCCAGGGAAAGATAACCCACTTCCATGGAACAGTAGCCTGGTTTGGGCCAAATTCTGAAGCAAGCTTCCTGCTAAGGCCATTGGCCATAGAATCCGTGTGGGGATGCATCCCTTAGAAATTTAACTTGTTTAAAAGTAAGCAAATAAAATTCAGGGGAAAAAAAAAAGAATCAGTTTTTTGATGTGATTTGACCAGAGATGTTTGGAGAACAGTTGATAGAGGAAAATGATAAGAGGTAAGTAGGTGTTAAAGGCTGAACTGTGCTTCCTCAAAATTTGTGTCGAAGTCCTAACTCCTGGGACCTCAGAATGTTACTGTGTTTGGAGATACAGTCTTCAAAGAGGTAGCGCAGATAAGATGAGGTCATTAAGGCAGGCCCTAATTCAATGTGACGATTGTCCTTATAAAGGAAATTAGGACACATACACGTGGAAGACCATGTGAAGACACAGGGAAAAGATGATCATCTGTAAACCAAGAAGAGAGGTCAACCCTTCTCACAGCTTGATCTCAGACTTCTACCCATCCAGAACTAGAAAAAAATACATTTCCATTGTTTCAGATACCCAGTCTGTGGTGCTTTGTTATGGCAGCCCGAAAACTAATATAGTCGGTCATAAAAATCATAAGAGTCATTGAATGCCAAGAACTAGTTGCTGTGATGTATCACTCAGATCTTCTTTCAGGTCTGATGGCCTTCTTCCTCCAAGTGCTGGGAATACTACTGGCAGACAGCCCCCAGCTATCAGCTTCTTTCAGGAATTTGCCTTGGATCAAGCTACCTTGTCCCAGGTCATGCCCCCTTTCTCAGGGTGGTCTGTATCCAAGACTTGTTGCCATGTGCGTATTAAGGCTTGGTCCCTTTGCCCAACTTGGTTTAACTCTTGAAAGGTCATCTGGCTTCGGAGCTTCCCTTGGAGTTGACTGAGGCCTTTGTTAGGACTGCATCATACCTTCTCAGCTTCTCTTCAATTCTTCTTCCTTCCCCCACTTCCCTTCCACATGGATTGATCCCAAGGGCGCTCCCTAATACACTTCTATTTATTTATTTATTTTGGGTGTGATGGGTCTTCATTGCTGTGTGGGGGCTTTCTCTAGTTGTCACGAGCGGGGGCTACTCTTTGTTGCGGTGCGCGGTTTTCTCATTGTTGTGGCTTCTCTTGTTGTGGAGCACAGGCTCTAGGTGCGTGGGCTTCAGTAGTTGTAGCATGTGGGCTCAGTAGTTGTGGCTCTCGGGCTCTAGAGTGCAGGCTCAGTAGTTGTGGTGCATGGGCTTAGTTGCTCCCCAGCATGTGGGATCTTCCTGTACCAGGGCTTGAACCCATGTCCCCTGCATTGGCAGGCAGATTCTTATCCACTGAGCCACCAGGGAAGTCCCCTAATACATTTCTATATGTTAACTATTGTCTCAGGGTCTACATCTGGAAGAATACAACCTGTGACATCATAATAAAGAAATTGGACTTTGTCCTGACGGCATTGGGGAGCTATTGAAGCATTATATTCTGATGTGGTATGATTTGTAATGTGGCTGGTTTGACGGCTAAATTAAAGAGGATCAGACAGAAGCAAGTAGACCAGTCAGACAGGGCGGAGAGTAGGCAAAAGGGAAGGTGATAGAGGCCTGGTTGTAAACGGTTATTCTTCACCTAAGGCTTCTCCTGGAGCCTCTACCTGCTGGGAAGCTCAAAACCATTCCAGTATATGAAGTGCATTGTCCTGGCTTGACTGGCGTTTACATCTCACTCAGAACATTGAAGGGAGCTCAGGTCTGGTCTGCTTTCCAAGATGTGAGAGCCAAACAAGACTATAGGTGAATACATCGTGGGTGAATGATAAGAGCTTAATGCGCCAGGTATATCCTCAGGGATTTAGATATGAATCAGAGGATAAAATACGTACTTTCTCCTTACCCCATGCAAGTGCAAGTGTCTCAGGAGCTTAATCTGACGGGGTGCAAGCTGTCACACACCAGCCCTAACTACCTGTGGCTCTTCCCTCACATCACACCATAACTGAACCCTGAACACTTGATAATGCAGTTCCCTCTGTCTGGACTACATCCCCTCTTGCTCCATGACCTTCATTTACCTTATTCATCACGTAAGTCTCTTTTCTGCATTTATTGCTTCCAAAAAACCTATACTGATGGCTCCCTCAGGGTGGGTTAGGTATATTTTTACTGTATTTTTATAATCTTTTTTGTTTTTTTGACCATTAGACTGTAAACTTCAGGACAGTAGAAACTAAGTCTTCTTAGGGACTTGGAGCAAAAGAGGCACTGCTTTCTTCTTCCCATTCAATGTTTGACCATTAAAGAATATATACACAAAGAACTGATTATTGAATGGGGATCCCTTTATCTACTTTGATAATGCTTGCAAAACACTCAATAACCATCAAACCTAGAGATTCTAGTAAACTGTGTAGGAGCTTGCGGCTTAGACTTGGGACCAAGTGGTATCTCCTACTTGTTACATTATATTATGTATTTAAACTTTAGGATCTGCAGACTTGAGCGAACTACGAGAAAAGTAGCATGACTTGTAGACTCCAGATTCCTAACCTTGTGCAATAGGACTGCAGGCCTGCCTGCATCAAGCATAGAGGTCAGTAGGGGAGTAGAGAAGGGGGAGGGGGGAGAGTGGTGGGTTTGTCTTCTGAGAGGGGTCCTGCCCTGCTGGTTTCAGAATGGAGAGGCAGGAAGGAGGAGGAGAATGTGTGGTGCCAGAGCCTGGATGGCAAAGGGCAATGAACGAAGGATTGTGTCTTTGGTACAGTATCCTTCATTGAATCTAAATTGACCAGTTGGGTTAGACATTCCTCCTTCCACAGGAATCGGGGAGTAAGAAGGCAGAGAGAGCGGACCAGAGTTCCCTCTAAGGCATTTCCCCGCATGGGAAAAGTGGATGGAAATGTGGCCTTTACGAGATAAAGTGGAAACACGGGGGAAAGAGCACACATGACTTTCCATTCAGGCCTCTTGATTTTCATGTCCCCAGAACCCAGTATGAGACTGGCCCGAAGTGGGTATCACCCTGTGCTTACTGATGGGATGGATGAATGGATCACTAAGTGGTTAAGGAGTGACAGTTGCTGATAGATTTGTGGTTCTGCACCTTTCCCTGTTTCTTTCAGTTACTAATTAATGTCCTCGGGCCTGAGTAGTATTATAAATGTAATTCATTCTCAACTTTGCAGGCCTGTCACTGAAAGCCCCCTCAGAATCTCTTGTAATCTCGCCTTTAGCCACATGCATCGTGAGGGTGTGCTGTTATCTAAAATGAGCTCCTGCTAGGTGGGCAACGGGATGTGGCCAGAAGGGGCGGCTGGGAGCCTGGCTGTGCTGCTGTCCCAGGGCTCCTTGTCAGTGTGACGGTGGAGTGAGCTCTCTGTGGGGCCAGGCCGGCCTTGGCACCTGACAGGGGTCAACACTGTAGACAAGTTAAAGGTAGGGAGCAGGTGGAAATCAACGGCAGGTGGGTGCCGGGGCATGGCTGTCTGTGCTTCATCCGCTTACGGCAGAATGGAAACAGGACGGATGCCCTGAGTAAGGACTGGGAAGAGACTGACCAGGGACTGTGGCCCCTTAGAAGCGGATGAGGATTCAGGAGAGAACTAGAAAGGCTGGACAGGAAGATGGAGGCCAACGCCCCATGGTAGGGGTTAGGAGGGGACTGTTGGAAGGAAGGCAGGGTCCCTTCTGGGATCCACAGCGTGCAGCCAGCTCCTATGTTGGTTGCTCTGAGTTAGTGACTTGAGTTTGAAGGGTGTGCTGGTTCCCTACATTTGGAGGAGATAGACTAAACTCTTTACTGTTCTGGGGTAGATGCTGTGATGTGCTTCTGAGGTCCCCCTTCAATGAGGACTTACTGTGCCAGCTGCCAGAGGACTGTTGGCAGACAGCCTTGATATCTGTCAACCTCTTTTTGCGGAAAGCCACACACCTGAGATCGTGCCCCTTCTCGGGGTGCCCGATCTAATATTGAATAGTCGCCATGGGAGTATAAAGGATTTGAGCTCAGCCTGGAGCAGTGCTGAAGGGTCACTTCTAACTCCACAGCTTCCCGTGGTGTCAGCAAAACCTGCCATTGGGTTTGCGGAATGTCTCCCTCTGCTCCCTACTTCCGTTCCCTTCCCTTCCCCATGTTTTGATCTGAAGGGCATGTTAATAAGCATCCAGCATGCTCAACAGCTCAGCATTTGCTTCCTGGGCAGCCTGACCTGTGACTGTCCCCTTTGTATAGTGTGTTCTCATCTGGTTTGGGAAGAGCCTGGAGTGGGTGAGGTTGAGTGTGAAGGGGCGGGTCTGGGAGTGATGGGAGAAGGGGGCCAGGCTTGCACGAGATTGGATCTGGAGTAAGAGTCCCCCAACAGAATTTGTTCAAGACCTGGTTGATGGCACTAGTGACATCTTATTGCCGTGATGCTCGAAAGGGATGCTGTAATGTGGAATAGGATGGTGGTGGTGACCCAGAAGCAGATGGCTGATGGTATGTGGACAAAATGACTCGTTGGACCCTGGGCCCACTCTTGGGAAACAATCTCTCTCATGCAGTCGGGTGGTCCATCAGTCAATAGATATCTCTAGAGCTCTTCTTTGATGAAGTTTGGAAAGTTGCACAACAAATTCTTAACATTGCAAATATAATACAGTTGTCATGGTTATAGCCATTAGGGTGGCCTAGAATGTGCAAGTACGGGTTTGAGTCCAATCTCTTCTGGAGAGGAAGGAGGCAAACTGGAGAGAATATTATGAATTCTGAGTGTCAAACCCCTATTCCTCAGATTTGTCATAGACACTGAAAAAATTTCTCCTTTTGTCATGCCTCCATCCCACGCAGCCTCTGGGAAGTTACACTCCTCATATATTAATTTCTTATGAATAAGCAATTCTTTGAGTACTTCCTATATGCCAGATTCCGTGCTGAAAACCATGGGCCACCCTTGAATAGCTCTCAGATTCCTGTGAGAGGCAGACACAGAAATAATAGAAATAATGGTGGCATTGGGGTTCTGTTAAGGGGTTTATGATTAGAGAACTGAAGAACAGGTATGCATGGTTCACACCCGTAGCTACCCACAAAGGTCCAAGTAAGGTGTATGCATGGCATAAACACAAGGAAAGGGAGCAAAAGGCCACGGGGTGACAAAATTCTGTTAACTGGGCAGAGAAGACCCAGAAAGCCAGACTGAGTCCTGTTGGGCTTCCCCTTGTCCTAACACACTAAGGATTCACATGCAAGCAAGTCTTGGAGTCTGCTTTGTCTCAAATCTCTCCACGCTCCACACAAAAGGTTCACACAGGGTATTGTAAGCATTTAGTGCTGCTGGAAATTGAAGACAGCAAAGCATTAAGAGATGAGACTAACCACCTGGGCAGGTTCCAGGTCATCAAGGACCACCGTGTTATCATAGAGTTTCTCATTTGCCCTGAGAACAAGTGGCTTAAAATTGTATATTCATCAGAATCACCTGGAGAGCTTTAAAAGCAGTGGCTCCATGGTCAAGTGCCTAGACAGTGGCTCTCAAATGGGTAGGGGGCAGTGAGAAATGGTTGGCAGGGCCATTTCTGGGACAGTCAGGGCTCTGGGTCCCCCAGCTCTTAGGTGTGGACTCAGGGGAATGATGGGGTTTGAATGTCACATCCTGGACGGCCAAGTCCATTGGGATCAGGTAGACTAAGGTTGTCAGTGATGGAGATGCCACATAGGAATAAAAGCTTTACATGAGAGACCAGCATCATTTCCATATCCTCACATTGCCTTGGCCCTAAGGGTATTAGGACAAACTGGGAAAACTTTCAGATGTTCCAACCAACCCAGTAAGGAGAAATCATTTCCTCGCAAGATCACTGGTCCCATTCTGGGGTCATTTGGCTGTTAGAAACTCCTCCCCGACCCCATGCCTTCCACCCATTGGTTCCTATTCCATCCCTAAGTGTTGATGGGATAAGCCAGAATTGATGCTTGAGGCCTGTTTTAGCTGAAATTAATAATCAATGAAATCTTCAGTCAATAGGCACAGGGCAAAATAAATAGTCACCTGAAGGTGACCAACCCTAACTTAATGAGTGTGATTCATCACTTCAAGCAAAGTGCTCTTGGCCCCAGATATTGGAATCGGATCTTTAGCAGGAGGATGGGGCTGCCTGGGGAGGAAGAGAGTGGGAATATACATGGGACCTCAACGCATTAGTTCTGCTGAGGGCCCTGCATACAAAACATGGACCCCTCAGCAACAAAGCTACCACTGAGCCACATTTGTAGGTCACATTTGGATGGGAAATGATTCATGAAAATACGTTTAATGTCCAAAAACAAAAGTACTGATTATCCAGTGAAGAAAGTATTAGGAAACTCATTAAGAAATATGTTTTTGTCCTTGCACTGGCCTAAGCATCACAATTAACATCCATACCCGCACAAAATGCAGATACAGTTGTGAAATGAATTTTGAAAATTGAGTCCCTCAAGCTTTCTGGTTCCCGTGCCAGCTGTGTCCATTTGATGTCACTTGGATCACGATTGCATGAAATGTACTTCCTGTTCTAGCACTTCCATAGCTTCTTAAAGGATGGGACTGACGCTCTGTACATTTTTGGTGTGAAAAAGAAGGTTCTATTGTTGAAGCCACTTTTGTGAGACATTTCATCACTCACAGCTGAAAGCATCTGTGCTCTTCCTCCAGACAACTCCTGCCTTTTGTGGGATCTCCCTCTCAGCAGATCTTTCCTCTTTTGCTTGTTCAGGGTCTCAGCCTGAAAGCTCATGTAAGCTCTTTCTCATCCCACCTCCTCCCGAGCCATCCCCCCCCTCTTCTTTTTACCCCAGACTTCCTGAGTTGAGTTGCACACTTGCTTCCTTGGCCTTCTAATACTGTGTCCCCTCTTCCCTTTGCAAGATGACTGCCCTCCCTCTATTGGAACCTCTCTTGAAAGGCTTTAGAAAGGTCCAAGTTGCCAAACCCAGTGGCTCCATTTCAGTACCCCTGATCTGGTGCTCTTCACTTTCTCTCTTTTCCCCAGAGCTTTACCTTCGGTGGCATTCAGGAATCCCCTGGGCTGTGCCCCACGTCTAAGCTCTGTCTCCTCTCACCCTCCTTCCCTCGCCTCAAAGCCAGTTTCCTCTGAACATATTTGGATCTCTTCTTCTCCTTCTCTGTAGCCTATCCTTTGTTGATGTCTTCTCTGGGTTTCAAGAAAGACCTCCATGTGGGAGTTTCCCCCCACCCACCCCCATCTCCATGCCAGGTCCTCACCTTTAGACCTGGGAGGTCTCAAAGCCCACTGGACACCTCAACCTTCGTGTCTGGTTGTACCTCAAATACAGCATGTCTGAAACCAAGCTCTCTGTGTTCTCTCATGAACCTGTTTTTGTGAGGGCCTGCTGACGGTGCCCTGGCCTGGTCTGGGGGCCCGGGCTATGGCATGTGTCTCAGTTTTACTACCAGGTTCTTAAATGAGCCAGAGCCCTGCTACTACTCCCTACCATGGCAGAACAAGGCAGAAGTCAGGCTGCTTGGATGCCAGGCCCTTTGGGTGCAGAAACAGTGCTCTCTCAGGGTCTGACTGAGCCTGTGGTGACTCCCGGGACCTTGAGTGGAGCTGAAGCAGTGAGCAACAGTTTTGTGCCTCCTGCCGTGGGGCGCGGAGAGGTGGAGAATTTGGGAAACAAGGAGGCCTTGCATGTTGATTTATTCACTCTGTGTGTCACCTCTGTCCTCCTCTCACTAAGATGCAGAGTCTCTGCAGGCAAGAATGTTTCCTTTGCTTCACTGCTTGATCCTCAGCACCCAGGAGAAGGCTTGGCGGGACCTCGGTAAACATTCGTTGAAGGAGTATATTGAATTGGTTAAGCACATTCTCAGCAGATTCAAATAGAGAAATAGAAATAAATCCCAGCAACTTGAGGTTCTTGGGTGGTTCATTTCTGTTTAGTTGAGGTTTTCTATTTCAGCCCTCTGGTCCTGGTGCATCACTGAGGTCAGTGAACCAAGGGGAGGCTCGTGGCTTCTTCAGCGAAGGAGTTTCTGAATAGCCTCTGGCCAAATAGTATTGGAAAACCCTCAAAATATGCGTATCAAGTGTGAACACAATGCAGCCATAATCAGGGACTTTGTTTATAAATCTGAGCTTAATTTTTTTTTTGTATGAAGAGAAGCTGAGAAAACCTTACAGCCAGCAGAGCGACCAGATCAGGGACCTGAACAGATATGTGAGTTGATTGGCACCTTGAAATCGCTCCTAACTTGTCTTCCCTTGTCAAAATTGCATTTGCATCTGTATTGGAGAAGATCTTTTTTTGTGGCAAAAGTGTAAGTCCAGGGACACACAAGATAACTAGATGTTGCCTGCTGCTGGTGGTGGGGAGCACTGCTGAGAACCTGGGCTGGCAGCTGGAAAGGCATTAACCGGACTTTCTGGAAGTCCATGCATGATGAAGTGCCGTCCCAGATGGCAGCAAGCCCCCTTGGGTTTGGGTTTCTTAGGGAGCTTTCAGGGCGTGCTATCCTGTTCTCCTAAGTCAGGCCCCAGACTTACCAGGGACCCCACTTGGTTTGGTGCTTTATAATATTTCCTGAAGGTTTTCCTTTGCTTTGTGACAATACGGGGACTGACTGAGGCTGCCTGGATCCCCACCAAGACATGTCCTTGGTAGGGGTTTCTATGTCACTTTCAGCCCACAGTGATAGGTGACCTGCAGAGGAGTTCTGATCTTCATGGGGCAATTGTACACCTTTTAGGCCCGGTGGTTCTGGAAAATGTCTCTTTTCTGGACAGGTCAGGTCCTTTTCTTCACTGTTCCAGCCTCTTCTCATTTCCCCGATTCTCTTTTCCCCATGCCTCATGGGGAACAAAGCGTCACTTTGTTGTCCTGGGTAATCCCTAGACTTTGCAATTATACAAGAAAACAAAGCTTTCTCTTTACTGACAGTAACTGGGTCCACGAAACCATTGCAAGCTTATTAGTAGACACCCCAGACTGCAATGGGTACCCATGTACATTTCCATTTGCCTCATCAGTGAATGAGAGGAACTGTCTCACCCCAGCCTTGCCAGCTTGGAGTATTATCACTTTTCATTAGTCTTTGTCAAATTAAAAGACAACTATTACTGGTTCAGTTTTATTTCTTTAATTATTCAAGAGATTGAGCAGTTTTTCATGTGTGGATTGGTCGTTTGCATTTCTTCTTTTGGGTCTTACCTTTAACCTCTATGAATTAATGTTTTTGGTTTTCCCCTGGATGAATTCATAAATCGAAGCAGCCAGCCGTCAGACCCACATTAGTATATTTGTGCTGCATTGCAACTGCATGCCATTCTCTTCTTGTTCACCATGTGCAGAAATCAGTCTGGACTCAAAACTCAACAGGAGTGTGGAGACGGAATGTCTACTATTATTTCATTCATACATACATATATATTTATATATATGTGTATATATGCACACATATGTACATATTACTTATATGTATATATTGAAATATGTGTGTATATATATTCAATAGGGTTCTATATTCAACTTAAAGTGTGTGTCAGACTTTAATGGGGAATATT
Source organism: Balaenoptera physalus (assembly GCF_965194825.1). Lineage (NCBI taxonomy): Eukaryota > Metazoa > Chordata > Mammalia > Artiodactyla > Balaenopteridae > Balaenoptera > Balaenoptera physalus. The sequence goes on along the minus strand of NC_138900.1, from coordinate 47,887,036 downwards.
AGGAGCTATAATTTTAGTGAAGAGTATTCTTAGGTTGAACCAATATGAGGGCCCATGAATCAAAAAATATTTTCACAAGTTGCTCTGTAAATCCCCTAAAATTAGTCTCTGGATTCAGTATTACAGAAAATGTGCTGGTCTTTAATGGTAGCCCCCGATGCGCTTCTAATTACATGTTGGAATGCCCTTCTGGTCTCTTTGCCCTCGACCAGCCACTTCCCGTGTCAGATAGAAGGGCAGGAGTGTTCACGTGACTGGTGTTTTTTAAGTGATGGGCTCAGGTGTTTCTTCCAAATCCGTAATGCTTTATTTATGCCGCTTCCTGCAGAGGTGCCGCTTCCCGAGCTAAAAAAATGAACACGTGACCGGCACTCTTTTCTTCCGTGGATATTTGCATCTATTTCTGGGGTCTGTGTGGGGGACATGGGTGGGGTGCTTCCAGCCCCAGGGCCCCCTGGAAGTGCGACCTGGGCTGGGCGTGAAGCCAGCGGAACCTGCGGATTTACGAGGCACAGATTGTGGCGGCCACACAGCTGTGTTTATCAGGCCACAGAGCTGGGAGACTGTGGGTGGAGGGAAATGGAAATCTATTTTATGGTAAAGATGACTTATGCAGTAAAGCAAGTTTATGAAAGTGCTCACAAGGCTGGTGTTTAATGTTCGCGTAAGCCATCGATCTCCTTGGTCTCACCCACCCTATCTCCTGTTCTCTTCTTCCCTACCCTCATTGTTCTCTCTCTCTCCCCGTCTCTCCCCCACACCTCCACCTTTCCCTCACTTGTTCTGTCTCCTGTTTCCTGATTTGCTCCAGGAAGCCCAGGTGGTGTCTGCCGCAGCCCAGGCTCACGCGCCCCTGACCTTCACACCCACAGCTGGCCCTGGGGACACACGCGTCCATCAGAAGTTCCATCGCTTTCCCCGTTGCTGACAGCCATTCCCTCCAACTCGCTCACTTGACTCTCCCCCTCTACTCTCTCTATCCTTACTCTCTGACGCTGCCCCCAGCTCACTGCATGAGCACACAGCCCCCTACTCCACCCTAGGGTGCTGGCATCAGCCTTCCTGCCAGACAGTTCTATCTCATGCTGTCCTTCAGCGCTCAGACCCCTGTCGGTCTCGTGTCTGGCTAGCAGACTCCTGCACTCTTGTGTTCCTGGCTTTGCACACTCCTAGATTCAGCTTATTCGCTGGTCCAAGTCAGAGATGCTCAAACTCTGTCCTGTGGGACCCATTCCATGTCGGCTGCTTGCTTGGCCTTTCCTATAAGATAAGAACATTAGTGACCTTATGCCTTTAGAAGGAGGAAGGTGATATCCAGGTAGGAAATATTCATTCAACATACCTTCCTGGATATTTACTACATGCTGGGGCTGGGCTAGGGGTCAGATGTCTCTCTGAACTGGTCAGACTGCCTGGGCTGGGGCTTAGCTCCAGGGCCTGCACCTGTGGATGGGAATCCAGAGTAGGAAGCTGAGAGGGTAGCCAAGTCATGGCAGACACTTGTGAGCGGGGTTGTTCGCTCTGCACGGAGGGCCTGTCGTTTCCCATCGCGGTGTTCCTAAGTGCCAGCACAGGCCTGGCCTGCTGCACAAGTACTCAGTGCTTGCTGGGTTGGTAAGGGAATGAACCATGTCTTGAACATAACGGTTGAAGAACTGGGGTTGTCTAGCCAGTAAAAAAGGGAGGCTGAGCGAATCTAATGGGACACTTGGAGCACTGTCACAACAGAGTGTTTCGTGGGATTCCAAATGCCTGAACTGAAGGGTGGCATTTATGAAGATGTAGATTTCAACTGCACATCTGGAAACTCTAGTTGTTTAATGAGGACGTGGGCTGAATCTCAGGATGATGAACTCCTTGATGCTGGAGATACTCACTCAGAAAATACTACATGACCTCTTAATTGTGATGATGTGGAAGGGAATTCTTACGAGGCCCGAATGATGGAAGAATTGTTAATTGGACGCCTATTGTGTGCAAGGGACTATATCAGGCTCTGTGAGTGGAGAGACAATGGAAGCCCTTTGTCCTAAGAAGTGCTCTAGCAGGTTCCTTGATTTGGTGCTCACTTTAAATAGACTCCCACCATGTACATGGGGAAACTGAGGTCAGGACAGTGAAGGGCCTTTTCTAGAGGCATCTGGCATAGAACGCTTGTGGTGACCAGGCCCATGGGAAGGGCTTACTTGCATCTTCTCACTTAGTCTTCCCATCAGCCCTGGGATGAAGATACGACTTTTAGGTCTTTGATCCAGCATCAAACCCCATTCACCAACCTCCTGATCTAGTGCTCTTCCCATTATAGCAATCACAAAGACAAATTCCAGACATGCAGTCACGAAGAGACTCAGAAGCTCAGGGCAGGGAGTAAGCAAGAGATTAGAAATAGGTGGAGGCTGATAGAGAAGGAAATGGATGCTTTCTGAGCCTGCTGTGGGCCAGACAGAGCTTTACCTACAATGTAAGATTTGGTACCAACAAGATCCATGAGGGTTAGATGATTTTACTACCATTTTACAAATGATGAGCCTATGGCTCAGAGAAGTTAACTGACTTGGTTTACATCACACAGGTAATGAGAACTGGGACTCGGGTACTTCTTTACCACCGTTACTACCACCACTATTAGCCTTATTGTTACTACCAGTACTAGTACTACTATTAGTACCATTACAGCTAGTAGAACTACTTGCTGCTATTGCTACTACTACTATAATGATTAATTTTACTGCCATGGGTACTAGTCCTCCTACCATGCTTACTAGTATTATGACTATTATATTACTAGTGTATGACTCCTACTCATGACAAAGTCTTGAGTTACGGAGTGTGTATTCTGTGTAAGATCGAGACTAAGCCCTTTCAAATCTATTTTGTTTAATTTTCAAAACAATTCAGTGAGATTTAGGATAGTCTTTACCCCAGAGCTGATGGGTTGCCCCACATTGTGGGGTAAACGTCGGCATCCCTGATCTACAAGAAAAGGGCAGGAGGTGGAAATTGGTAAACCGGGAACTAGTTTCCGTGAGTCCGAACACATACTCATGTATTTATCTTAGGTTTGGGATTAAAACAAATTCAGCCTATTTTCGCTGGAATTTTTGCTTAGACTGGTCTCTCCAGAATTCAAGTCAGGTAAGGTCTCCAGAAAGAAGGGATAATGCGTCTATCAGGAAGAAGAGCGGTGCTGGGTTTTCCCTGCTCCTCCCTTGTCAGGTGTTATGTCAGACGCTCTGTGTGCTGTCTCTTTAATTCTCCTGCTGGGGGGCAGGTTCTGTCCACCCCATTCTACAGATCTGGAAGCTGAGGCAGAGTGAAGGCAAGGAGCTTGTCCGAGGTCCCATCTCCAGCCAGACTTGGTCCTTCTGGCCCCTCCTGCTTCAGCATGGGGCCTCTGCAGCAGAATTAACATGTAAATCAAAACGTAATAGGCGTTGTGTGCACAGTTTAGATAAGATTTACTTTTGAAGAATGACTTTGTGTTCTAACCCAGCAGGCCCAGCTCCACGAGGCCCACTTGCACTTAATAACGGCCAGGGAGTGGGGCCATAAATATTGCTAACGATGCAGCTTGAACGAAACACCCTATGAACCGTAATAAAACCCCCCGTGATTAATTCCAGAACGCGCTCTGTTCATATTAGACCTGCAGTGGCTCCCCTGATGAGATCAATACAGTGTGGCGGAGTGATCCTAATAGAAGTGTTATTATCTTTTAATCTTCGGGAAAATGCCAACTTCTCAAATCCTTCACCAGGCCGCCTGCTTTATTTTCTTGGTGCAACCTTGAAGGCAGTTGTTTTCCCTGAAATGAAGATACATTAGAGTCTTTTCAAGGATTTATCAATAACAGGACCTGGTCCTTCTTTGCAGGGCCCACGGCTAAAAGGCACATTTGTATGCGGCGAGTCAGAACTGGTCACGGTGACCTTTGCTGTCAGCTGCGATTTTCCCAGCAGACAAATGCCTCTGGAGAGTGATTGTTAAAGACAGATATTCACAGGAGGGAGACGGAGAAGCAAGAGGGGAAGAGAAATAACACCACTAACAAATAACCACGGGAGGGTCGAGGAAGCCAGGCGTGTCCCGTGTGTAGGACTCCAGGAGGCAGAAATGGCCCGCATGGCCCCGGCCAGGAAGCTGGTGTCTTCTGCGCCACTTCCACAGGCCTCCAGGGACCAGAGCACAGTGGAACTGGCTGGGAGCCCCGGAAAATGAAATGTCACTGCCCTGTAATGAGTGTCCAGGCAAGAAGGAAGGAAGACAAGGATCACTCAGCCTCATGCCTCCAGGGTTGCTGGACCTTCAGGCCCACAGGGGGCAGGAGAAGCTGTGGCTGGGGTTCGGTGTCCTTGTGGTGACACCTCCCTGGGAGGTGGGGCTACGTGGGCCGTGCCTGTTGGATGTGAAGATGAACCAGCTCACCAGTGACGACGCTGGGAAGTCTGTAAAGGGCACCAGCGCCGCTCCTGCGGGTGCCCTCAGTTCTGATGGAGGTGCCACCCCAGGCCTGGCAGACAGCCCCAGAGAAAGGCAGCGGAGCCCATGGGAAGGAGGAGGAGTCCTCAGTGCCTTTCTTCTTCCTCCTTTGCTTAAAGCGGCGTGCACATCCCTGAAAGGCAGCCTTCTTTGGAGGCGCCTTGGCTATCATCTGGTCCCACCCTTATCTTACGCAGAAGGGGAAACCAAGGCCACGGTGGGGAAATGATGGGGCAGCAGGGCTCACAGCAGGTTATCTGGAGGGCCGTGTCTCCTGGGCTTCCGCCCAGGGCTCTATCTCTTCTTGCTCAGTGCTGTCACTCAGGGACCCAGGCTCCTTCTATCTCGGGGCTCTGCCATTCATGGGGGCTTCTGAATCCTGCATTTTATCATCTGTGTCCAGCCAGCAGACAGATGAAGAGGGGGAAGGGAATGGAGGTTCTCGTGGGCAAATATGAGGACCGAGGAGTATGTATGAGACCCCTATACCTTGTGTCCAATTCCATCAGCCAGGACTCAGTCACGTGCCCCCGCCCCCCCCAAAACTCAGGTGCTGTGAAGTGTCACCCACCAGGGTGCCACAGGAGGAGGGGGCATTGAACTTGTGATCAACTAGCTTATCATGGCTGTAGCATCCTCATCTATAAAACTGGGGGACAGACTACCCCCTTATTGGGCCACGGCAGGGACTATAAGGAAATGAAAAGGTATGAGAGCTTCTGACAAATAGTAGGTGCTACATTAATGTGAATCCTACCCCCTTGGTTTTGCCAGTCTCTCCTCTCAGGGACTGGATGCCTGAGCCCACGTCTGAGTTTCCCCTCCAGCTCCGTGGGGCTAGATTCCTGGTGGCTGGGCTCGGCCCTTTGGTGGGATTAAAGACAAGGTACCGTCCACATTCTGATCTGGCATTGAAGATGGCCTTGCCTTGCTTGCTCAGCTCACTGGAGGCTGTTGGTGAGACTCTCCACCTGCCCATTGGCTCTCCCCTCCAGCCCCTGCCTCCTTCTGTTTACGTCCCCCTGAGATGGTCTGTGATCTGTTCCCAGCAGATAATACCTGGCTCCTTAGATTCAGCTTTGCCACACCCGGTGTGCTCCAGGAGCCACACTGAGCTGCCTGGTGTCCCGTGGGGGTGGGGTTACCTTTTGGCTCCCTCGCTTATGACCTCATGACCTTAGGCAAGTGGCTTTGCCTCTTTGAGCCTCTCTTGGATTATAAGAATCCCTTAAAAAGGAACAACCAGCAGGTGGACTGTTAGGAGGAGGACACAGAATCATGGCTGTGAAATGGTTGAGCACAAAGCCCCACAGAGCAGCTTGGAGGGAGGGTGTGTCTCAAAAAGTGGCAGTGCACACGCTGATGCCCCCTATGCTGACATCCCTCGTTTTCCACAAATGGGAGGTCGGGGTGGTCTGTGAGGGTGATCGTAGTGGCAGAGTTGATAAGGAGGGGTTGGGGGAACCAATACCCATAGACCACCGCTCTCCAGGGTGGTGCTGAAGGACGTGAGGTCCCAGCACCTTCTCGTGCCCCTTTCCGTGGAGCTCAGCTGGATCACTCACTCCTTTGCCTCTGGTCCAGACTCAAGGGATGCCATAGCCGTTCTGGGCTGAAGAAATCTGTGTTCTTGGCTGAGCACAGAACTGAGGGGAGTTTTTAGTTTTACAGGATGTTACTTCCCCAAACCTACCCTCTGCACCCTACAGAGCTTTTAGCGCCAGGCAGATGAGTTCTGAGTAAACTCATCAGAGATAAAGGCAAATAGGACAGTTGAGAACAGTGGTGGAGGAAATGTAGATTCTTGCCTTGTGATATAGCTCCTTCCTGTTGTACCTTGGGCCATCTGTTCTTCCTTTTACTGAGATACTTAGATTTTTATGGCACCTTGTGTTAAGGATGGTACTCTCAAAGGAGGCCAGAGCTGTGCTGATGGGGAATTCCAGCATGTTTCCCATTCCCTGCCGTTTAAGTACTTACCTATCTCTGTGCCTTGGCTCTGCTGTTCACCAAGCCAGTCATGCCCTGTTCATCTGTCCTCATTGTACCTTTTTCAAGGTCCTACAGAAATATAACACTTCTCAGGAATCCTCTGATGGTCCTTGAGTCAGGGGAGACTTCTTCTTTCTCCAAACACACACACATATCTTCCTCTTGTCTACCTTGTGGCAGTTCTTACATTTTCTGGTAGGTATATTAGTGCACCTCTTCTCCCTTTAGCTAACCATAGTAATAATCATAATAAATATTAATAACAGCCAACTTTTTACTGATCTCTAGATGTCAGGAAATTTACTGACATTATCACAGTGAATCCTCATAATGGCCCTTTAGAGGAGGCACCATCAGAATCACCAAGTTACTGATGAGAAAATTGAGCCATGCAGAGGTTAAAGAACTTACTGAAGGTCCTCCAGTCAGTGAATAGTGGTTCCAAGATTTACTATAAACTCTTATGACATCCAAGTCCCTGTTCTTGACCACTGCAATTTGTCTTCAGTTTGACTATAAAGTTAAGATCTTGTAGGTAACTGATTTGGCCACAACATCTCAGGCAGAGCATACAGAAGAGAGGATGGGCTTTGGAGTAGAAAAGATCCAATTGGATCACCCAATTGGCTTGAGGATCTTGGACAATCTACTTGAGCTCTTTGGTTCTCCTTTTTTCTTCTGTAAAATATAGAAAATTGTATGCACCACAGGTTTGGATGTGATGAGGCTTAACTGAGATCAGGGGCATGTAAGGCCACTCCAACAGTGTCCCATAGGTAACAGTATAGCTAATACTTACCAAACACTTGCTTTGAGCCACATGCTTTTCTGTATGATGCATATGGATTAACTCATTTAACCCCTTATAAAAATGCAGTGACTGGAGTGGCTATACAAATCTCAGACAAAGTAGACTTTAACACAAAAAATATTACTAGAGTTAAAGAGGATTATTTTATAGTGATGTAATGATCAACCTATCAGAAAGTCATAAGTATAAACATGTATGTACCTAACAACAGTGCCCCCAAATACATGAAGCAAAGCCTGATAGAATTGAGGAGAGAAATAGAAAGTTCAAAAATAAAAGTTTGAGATGTTAATACACCACTAAGAAAAAAATAGGAAAGACTCAGTTTACTAAGATCAGAGATGAAAGAGGAGATACAACTATTGACCTTACAGAAATTTAAAAAAAATCAAGTATAAGGGAATACTATGAAAAACTGTATGTCAATGAACCAGGAAACAGAAGATTTGAAGAACATTGTATACAAATTAAAGCTAATATATATTTATAGAACAGTCCACCCAACAGTAGAATACACTCTTCTCTAGTGCAAATGGATCTACAAAATCTACCATATTCTAAGCCATAAAAAAGCTTCAATAAATATAAAAAAGATTGAAATTGTGTAAAGTATGGTCTTTGGTCACAATGGAATGAAATTAGAAGTTCATTACAGAAAGCAATTTGGGAAATTCACAAATATATGGAAATTAAACAACATGCTACTAAATAACCAGTAGGTCATAGAGGAAATCACAAGAAAAATTAGAAGATACTTTAAAATGAATGAAAATGAATATAAAAACATACCAAAACTTACGTGATGCAGCTAAATCAGTGCTTAGAGGGAAATTTATAGCTGTAAATCCCTATACTTTTTGAAAATAAAGATCTCAACATCCTAACCTTCTACCTTAAGACACTAAAATAGAAGAACAAACAAACCCAAGCAAGCAGAAGGAAGAAAATAATAAGGATCAGAGTGTAAATTAATTCAACAGAGAATAGAATCAATGAAACCAAATGTTGTTTTTTCAAAAAGACCAACAAAATTGACAAACATTTATTTAGTCTAGCTAAGAAAAAATAGAGAATATTCAAAATACTAGAATAAAAAACAAATTAAAGGACATTACTACTGACCTTACAGAAACAGAAAAGTAAAGTCTAAGGGAATTCTATGAGTAGCTGTATTGTTCAGTGGTGAGAGGTATTGGTGAAAGTGTTCTAGTGGCAGCTGAATTATTTACAAGAGTCAACCTTAGCCGAACACCCAGCGTGAGTCAGGGATTGGTCACACCTTGGTGTGATGCGTACAAAGTACTCCTTTCACATGCCATATGCCCTCAGATCCGTATTAAGAGAAAACATAACCTGAAGTAAGACTTGTAGTACTTACCGTATTCAATGTTCTGAAATTACTACTGTGAAATGCAGATCCAAAGCCCCTTGAAGTTCCTCAGTTCAGTAAGTTCTAGATTAATGGAGGTGGAATGGGATGGGAGTTAGGAACACAGGCTCTGGGGTCAGAAGGGCCAGATCCAAATTTTATCTTGAGCCTTTGAGAAGCAGCATGACTGTGGGCAAGTTGTTTAATCCTGAGCTTCAATCACCCTGGCAAGTGGGGGGGTAATAAGAATATCTTTGTCAGTTATTTTGAGGATTAAATCAGATAATGCTTGGTAAGTCCCCAAGTTTGGTAGATCCAGTGTTTGAAAAATGTGAGCCATTGCCATGAGCATGATGATAAAGCCTTATTCAGGTCACCCTCATTGACGCTGCCAGTGTCCATCATCAAAGACAATAGGATGCAGAGGGCTTCTCTAGCTGCTTTACACACATTTATTCCCTTACAGGAGTATCATCCTCATTTGATAGAGGACGCAAATGGAGCCCAAAGAGATTAGATCACCTCTGTAGGCTCCCACAGTGGAATAGTCCTTTGAAAATGGTTATTCTGACCCTTTCTGCCCTCTTCTCACCCTGCCACTTTCATACCAAAGAGGCGGGGGGGGGGGAAGGTATCATGGTAAGAGCTCAGCCTGGTGCTGATGAAGGACTTGATCAGCCAGCCTTCCATCCCTATGAACCATTCTCTTTCCCAGGTGCCTCTGTTTGCTGGCTCACCTTGTCTGAGGGTGAGCCAGAGGCTTCTTGGCCGAGTTGCTGGGTAATAGAATTCATAATTGCTTGTGGCTTACAATGTGGGTGGATAATTCTTCATTAGTCCATGCCATCCATTCTAATGGGAAGAAGGTGAGCTGGAGATGCTACTGGCCAGCACTGCTCTGGATGCTAGGTTCTTTGTCTGCAGCATGGCGGTCTCGGTTTCCCTCCGGTTTACTGTCTGAGGCTTGTGCAGGCTGACCGCTCAGGTTCTCTGCTCTCGTCACCGTTCTCTCATGCTGTGGCCGCACTTGCTGGTTTGAGTCCCAATTTTTGAAAGAGAACAGTTTTTACTCCTGGTCCTGCAGATCAAACTTAGACAGCAGGGATGTGCCCTGGAAATAGCATCATTACTCATTTTTGCAAATGTGATAGAACTACAGCTTCAAGAAGTAACTTGTGCGAGGTTGTACCATGGGTGGAGACAGGACATTGGTGCAGCCCGGGCCAGTAACCATGATGCCACCCGACCTCAGGGATGAGGGATAACAGGGCTTATTGGACAAACCTCCAGCACCTCTCTCCTTTGGACCAGCTCTCTACTTCTTCTCTTGGTTTGGAGTGGGGTTGTGTGCACAGAAAAAGAGAGCAAGAGAGGCGCTTTCCCATGTACTGTGGGGGCTCAGACTTCTAGGCTGAAGTGTGGGTATTCTCCAAGGTGGGGGAGAAGAGCTCTCCAGGCAGAGTGAAGGGCCCATGGGAAAGCTGTCCTACCATGCTTTCCCCAGATAGTTGGTGATCTGGTGCATGATGGTCCTGTGGGTGGGACCTCAGAGACAAAGAGGGCTCAGTCCTTGTTCAGGAAGATCTCAGAGCCCAGGGGCACCTGGACTTCGCAAGTCCTGAGTCTCCTCCCCCCACAGTCCCTGCCTTTGGTGTCACTTTGGGCTGTTGGCCCTGTGAACCTCAGCTCTTTGGGGCTTTCCTCTCCTAAAAGGACCAAGGAAGACTTTGCACTTAGGGCCAAAAGAATCTTTACATCAGTGGGCAGAATGCAGAGGAGAAGATGCTGATTGAGACCTGGGTGGCCATCCTGGAGAAGGTGGTGAGTGAGGGCGGTCCTGCACAGCTGTAGGGAGGACGTGATTCTGACCCATGACTGCTTATGGGTCTCTGATGCGATGAGCTACAGTTTCTGGAACACGCCTGGACAGAGAAGTGCTTAGTAGATACTAGGGGAATGGTGGAATTGGATAAATAAAGGGAACGGCAAGGGAAGGAGAGAAGACTTTGTGAATGAATGAAAACCTCAAGTAGTGATATCATTCACCATTAGCCGTGCACTTACTCTGTGCCTGGGACTTGACTTCTGTTATTTCATTTAACCTTCCCATCAACCATGCAGGTGGACGTGTTTATACAGGTTTCATAACTGAAGAAAATAAAGCCAGAGAGGTTGAGAGACTTCCCCAAGGTCACGCAGTCAGGATATGAGAGAACCAAGCTTTAGTCCTTCGATCTAGCTGCAAAGCCCTTATTCTCTATAGCGACATGCTTTCTTTCCTCTCCACCATGACTCAGGAGAAAAGTCAATTTTCAGTGGTTGTGGCTGTTTGCTAAAAAGAGCAATTCCCTTTCCTCCATCTCTAATTTTCCTCCAACTAATTGCAAATTAGTGGTAATTTTCAAATGAAAAGAGGGAGCCTGAATGCCATCCATTTGTGCTTACCCAGCAAAGCCCTGGATCTGTGACAGCTCCGTTGCCATGGCAACCTTGCAGCAAGGCCTTCCCTGGCTCCTCGGCAGTGCTGCCCTAGGCTCTGGAAGTGTGGCCGCTTACCCTCTGGATTAGCCTGTTTCTTTGTTCGAGTGTCCCCCGCACAGGCCCAGAATTTCAGTGTTTAACAAGGCTCTACTCTCCACTGCTCATTTTGATACTCTTTATTTTTAGGAGTTTAGAATTAATAGTGATAATAATAAAGAAGGAAAGAAGAAAAAAGTCCTGACAAAGAAACTTAGCCATGTAAACTGCAGGCTGAAGAAAAACTGCCTTTCCCCCCTAAAACATGGGGAAATCATTATCCTTTTCAATTCAACTGCTATTGGTGATGGAACAGGCTTCCCTGCCCCAGGATCCTGTGGGTGCAGAAGGTCCTGCCTTCGATAGATCTGGAAGGCCTGGTGGATGGAAGAGATATGATTAGCAAACATCCACTTGCCCCACCTCCAGGCCAGAAGGGTATCCCTAGCAGGGGGCTCTGGACCCAGAAGGAGGAAGGTCTTTGCAGAGCACTTTTTATTTATTTTTTGTGAGTGTGTGTGTGTGCACATTCTCAATCCGTAACAGTTACTAATGACCTCCTGTGTGCCAGGCTCTGAGGATGAAACAGCAAAGGATTCCTATCCCCTGCTATTAAGTAGCTCTTCCCTAGTGAGGGAGACAAGTGGCCAATGAGGTGCTGTGAATGATGTGATGACAGGGGTAGGGGTGGGGCTAGCACCATTGGGTGTGTTTGTTTGCAGAACATTTGCAGACATTGGGAGATGAGCTTCACCTTGAGAGATATTAGCAACTTGCTGGAAAGATAAAGTAGGAAGAAACATACCCTAGGCAGAGGGAATAACAAATATAGAAGCATGCAGGTGAGACAGAGGTTCATATATTTTGGTAACTCTCAGTGGCAAGTGTGGCTAGGATATAAGTGACTGGGGCCAGGAGTCTGGCGGCAGAGAACAATACGCATCGAGTAATTTAAAACATTACAGTGAAAATAAGAGCACTCGAGATCCTGGGCTTGGCACTGAATGGGAGCCAGGCCTGTATAAGACCTTTAGATTCCTCAAATAATGACGGAGGGCAAGGGCTCAACGTTACCTTATCCCACTATGACCAGAAAACCCACCCAGGATGGGGGAGTCAAGACCATGAACTTCCTGGTTCCTGGGCTGCAGGGAAGATCGGTGGCACCTTGTCTAGTCTCCAGTGTGCGTTTCAGGGGGGCTTCTCCCATGGCGATTGGGGCAACAGCTGACAGAGGGAGACATGGTGGATTTGCAGGAATCCATGTGCTGGGACCAAGAAAGGATTTTCATTCGTTTTGGGGGTTTCCCTTCAACTTCTACCAAGATGATGTGAATGGAGGCTGAACCATGGGGTGAAAGACGGGGGTACTGACAAGGTGGCATGGACCCCTAGAGGCCCCCAAAGCTCAGACCGTGCCCGTGAGAGGGACAGATGGCTGGGCAGAGTACATTCTGACTCTGGGTCTTGCAAACAGGCAGTCCCTCCTGTGTCACAATCACGCATGCGCCCCGCCCCCTGCTCCATCACTCTGATGATCTCCTGCTACCGCCTCTCCTGTTCCATTCCACCCTTCTCTGTTCTGCATCTTCTACAAAATTATTATTAATTAAGGTCAACAATCACACACGATGAAATGCTATTCAATGGTTTTTTGACAAATGTATCACCATGTAACCAGAACCCCAACAAGATACAGAACATCTCCATCCCCCTAGAAGGTCTCCTCCAGCCACTTTCCAGTCAATACCTGCTCCCCACAGGCCACCACTGTTCTGATAAGTACCTTGTTTGTGAATCTCTTATAAATGGAATCACACAAGTATGTTTTCTTTGGGAGTCTATGCCTTGGGTTTTGTTGCTATCTCCTGTATTCTGCTCCTGCTTTGCCCTGGAGGAATCAGGGGCGCCTCCCAGGACTCTCTTGTCTTATTCCCAGAGGTTTCTTTGGGATTCATTGTGTCTTTGTGGGAGTCATGTCATTTCTCTAAGATTTCCCCTTACATCAGCATCCTGCCTGACCCAGGTCAGAGGGGACGGCAGGTCAGGGGGCCACAGGAAGCAGCAGCTCTGAGCGTCTGCAGAGCCGGCAGCTGAATGGCTCAGGCTCTGGACCTGCCTGGTCCCCTCTCTGTGCCGCCCACATATGATGTGGGAATCAGGCAGTTGTGCCTCCTTCCAGGAGTTGGACCGAGATGATGCTTGTACAATTCATAGCAGGATACCTGGCACTTAGGAAGTACTCAGCCTTCGTGTTAGTGTAACAGATCCAGAGAGCACAGAGATAGGCGCCTGCGGCTTAAGAGAACATCTTAACCTGCAGAGGAGAACACGGGAGCTACCTCCTCCCATTCTGCAAGGACAGTGGTCATCTAGCTAAGACTTCCTGGGGGCGTAATATGTGTCAGGAACTGTTTTAAGTGCTTTGTAGAAATACTTACTTTAAATCCCCACAATTCTGATGATATCTGAGTGACTGGAAGACAGAGAGTTTGGCAACTTGTCAATGATCATACACATGGCCAGTGGCCTGACTGGGGTTCTATCCCAGGAGATCTGCTTCCGCGAACTTGACTTTTTACCACTGGCCTTTACCACGGGATGGTTCCTTTAAAGTACTCCCGAATCTGGGTAGCTTGAAAGAGAGTAGAGGTTACCCAGGACATGGATCAACTGATCATAGATTCTCTACCCCAAAATACTCTTAAAAATCAAGGGTATGGTATATATATATCTGTCTGTCTGTCCGTCAGGGATGAGATTTGTAGCCAGGCAATCAGCTGGAAGAAATCTTTCTCCACAAGTGGGGTTTCTACTTAAGGAAAAGAAGAGTACACACACTGTACTGTACACACTGAATAGTCACATTTAGGATCAATGAGGGACACAGTGTTCCCTGAGTGTGGCATTCAGGGTACTTGTCTTGCATTTGCATTAAAAAAAATAGGGTCAGGTTTTGCTAAAAGTAGTCAGCCATAGCAGCCCCTGAAGTGTTAGAGAGGCAGTCATTTTCCTGAATATTCCCGTTTACCACGTAGGGCACCATCTGGATGCCCTGCTGGCGGGAGAAACAGGCTGGTCTCTGTCCTGTTTCAGGAACCTCCCAGAGGAGGCTGGCAGGTGCTGGCCTTTCCTGCTCTCTGAACTGGATGCTCTTACCTGGGCTGGATGAGCATTTTCTCCCCAGATCTGGGGTCTGGGTCTTTCTGCACACGGGACATCTTTATTCTATCTGTAGTCACACACCCCTTGGGACTTGCCTCTAGACTTTGGGAGACATTTGCCCTCACAGGTTACCCCCAGATTCATTAGTCTATAATAAAGGCCCTTTTCACTTATTTCTATTTCTTTGGGTTTAACCTCTTGGAATCTCAATTATCTCATAGTTCAGTGGGGATGACAATAGTGAACTCAACGGAATTACTGTGAGGAGTAAATGATGTGACTTAAGGGCATCTCTAGCAAAGGTCCTGGCGAGGGAGACACCCTCGGCTCATGTCTCTTCCCCTTAACAATTCTGTTTGTGTGGAGCAAGAGAGATGTTCCCTTCCTTTTGGTTCTTGCGTAACCCCCAACACCAGTCTCCTGGGGGCTTGGGAGAGGTCCTAGTAACTTCCTTCCTCTTCTCAGCATCATATTTCTCTTCTAGTCCTCTAACTTCCTAAGGAATAAACTTGCTAGAGTCATAATAAAATCCCTGAGGAATAAATTTCCAACAATAATGATAATGCTAGTTGTTGTTGTTTAATGATCCATCACATATATCAGAGTTAATAAGTACTTATGAAATGAGTGAGTGCAGTGATTGTTCATATTCACAACTACCGTGCAAGGAAGCCGCAACCCCACCCACCCATTTTACAGATGAGAAAACAGAGGCTCCTAAAGGTTAAGTGATTTCCAAGTGAAGGATATCACAGAGTTAGCATTCAGAACCTGGCACATGCATGTCCAAATCCTTTAAGGGGGTCAGACCATAAAACCACCAGTGCCCTGTCCCCCAGAACAGGTCTGCTCTTGAAAGGGTTTGCCTTGACTTGTAGTTATTTGCAGATCCCAGCCTGCAGAGATTGATTCTGAATTTATGATGTGCACTCAGGTCTTTTGTGGCTTGTGCTCCTGGAATTTCATTAGGCCGACCTGTAATTGTTGTGGTAAATGTTTACACATCTATAAATTATTATTTAGGCAAGAGGGGCAAGGTCAACCTTTATCTTTTAAGGTGCTGGGAACCGACTCCAGAGATTTCCCAGCAGACAAAGGGGCTGAAATCGGATCAATTATGGGCTGTGTTGGTGTCATATTGACAACACTACTTCTTTCTGTTAATTTTGAAGACCCAAATTGGTCATCTTTCCTGAGCATGAAAAATTATCACCCTTTTACCAATTGTTTTGCAAGTGATTCCATTTTAAATCACTAATGACTATTGATAGGAAGCAAAGCCCAAGATGCCTTTGGGGTTTCAGGCTGAACTTTATTTTACTATACTTTTGCTATCTGTTTAGGCTACTACCTCTATTTCCAACTCATTTACATTTTTGGCATCATATACTAATTGTTTAAGAGAATTGCAATCATAGCATTACAGAAACATTTATAAGTGGAAAAGAACTACTTAATACAACACTCATTATACCTCAGACACCTGTATATGTTTGTCGTCTAATGCAGCAACCACGTGGGGTAGGTATTATTGTTATTTTCAAGTTGTTGAAACTCAGATGCAGAGTTCAAGTTACTCTGTCAAGATCCCATGGCTACAACAGTGTGAAGTAAGGTCTTTGTGGCCACAAACCAAATTCTCTCCCCTGTGCGTTTAGGCTTCACACCAAGAGTCCTTTAATCAGGTTCTAGAACCAGGTTGAAAGGTGAAAGAAATAGTTGTATTTTTATCGTGTTTTGGGGTCACACTGTCAGCTTATACAACGCGCTTGGTGGCAACACAATTACCAGAAATCATACAACATCACCTTCAACAACACTTTTCTCACTTCTTGGGACATAGGAAAGGGCTGTGTGAGCTTCATGACCTCAGGAGATACTCAGGGATTTTCGAACCTCCCCACATTTCCACTTTTCCGATCCTCTTTTTATTGTCACTTCTAATCTGAAACTGCCTGTAGGTCATGTACTATTGCTATGTCTCGTTCATCTCTGAAGCCCTAGCAGATAACATGATAACTGGCACATAGTAGGCACTTAAAATCTACTGAAGGAATGCAGGAATGCAAGAATCTCTATCTCCACCCGAAGGAAGATTATAAATACAGCCATTGCTAGAATGTAATATCCTGTGTGTTTATATGTGTGTGTATACATGTATACACACACATATATATACACATGCATTCCATGTTTCTAAATTCTCTTCATTTCCCTTTTAGATAATTCCACCATCTTACCACTGACAGGAAGAGGTAGGTAAGAGAATTGCTCTGTCCTATGGAAAAGTAAATTGGAAGGCAGTATTTTTTCAAGCCACAAAAAGTGTTAGAGAGAATCCCTGGTGACTATAGCCTTAAAGTCTGTAACTGGAAACCTAAGTGTCCCTTCTGTACTTAGAGAAGGTCTGGGATATGCTCCCCTGGTACCCTTAGTGAGATCGGGAACATTCAGCCTCTGGAGGGTAATTATTGGCACTTAAGCTTTTCTCTCCCCAGAACACTAGGCAACCTCTTTCTCCTGCTCTGCCTGCCTCCTGGGGCCTCTGCCTTATTATTGAGAGAATTGCAAGGTTGGGCTCATTATTCTGGCCTCTTCTTTTCTCTTCTGGCCCACCCCCTCTTTGTCCAGGTTACCCCTTAATGTATAAATGCCCTTTATAACTCAAAATGCAAGGATTCCATCAGCAAATGAATACTCAGGTTCAACTCACAGTCACTGATTGCCCACTGTGTGCCAGGACTTTGCACATTTAATTACCCAGCAAAGACATTTTACTTAATCCAGCTCCTACTGTGTGTCTGTTCCTTTGTCATACACTGTGGGGATTAGCAACGAATGAATGGCCTAGAATCAGCCCTCAAGATCTTGTGGTCTGACGGGGATGGCAGTAGGTAGGATCTTCTAGGAATTGTGAAGGCCATGGAGATGTTGCCAGACTGTAGAACATTTAGTGCCCTCTTATAAATTTCCAGAATGAGCCAGGATCCTCCCTTTGAGGAATATGAAACCTCACTGTGTTTGTAAGAAGTAACGACACTAAATTGTTTTTAAAGACTTTTCTTGGTCCCTCTCCTGTCTGCTGTATATAAGAGCAGCCCACACGAACAAGGAAAGACCTTATTTAGGACCCTTCTGGAACAGCTTGCTTGGCTTGCAAACCCTGGTTGCTAGCATCTTGATTCAAATGTCCAAGCTGTCTTCCTGCCTCAGCAATGTCTAGAGGTGTTTATTCACTAGAATCTTCTAGGGGAAACACAAATATTAGTTGAATGGACTCAATTCACCTTATGAAATTTACCCAAAAGTAACTTAAGCATATCTATCTGTCTGTGTGGAATGTTTACTACAAATAGCCTGCATATGGGTCTGGTTTCATGAGCAGTCCCTTCTTTCTAGATCCTGAGGTCACGTTTATAATGAGTAACAATGTCCAGGTCCTGAGCTGATCCACACACTTATCCCATCACATGGTTCTTCATTGTCTGTTGGCCCCTGACTGCATCCTACAACTAATGGCAAGAAATAGGGTAGAAAAGGTTAAAACAAAAGGCTAAAGGGTCTTCTCTGGCAGTCCAGTGGTTAAGACTTAGCCTTCCAATGCAGGGGGTGTGGGCTCGATCCCTGGTCGGGGAGCTAAGATTCCACATGCCTTGGGCCCAAAAAAACCAAAACATGAAACAGAAGCAATATTGTAACAAATTCAATAAAAACGTTAAAAATCATCCACATCAAAAAATCTTAAAAAAAAAGGCAAAATTGGTTTTGCATTTCATCTGGGAGCTGCAGATGTCCAAATTCTCCTTAATATCATGAATGATGGAAAATGCAAGTGCGCCATCACCTGTGGGGCAAGCTCTTGCTCTTGGCCTCAGTTTCCTCAACTGTTCTACATCAAGCTCCACTCCTCAACTCCCTCCTCTGGCCCAAGGACCCTCATCTCTACAGTATAGGGGCAGAAGTTCCCTAAACATCCTCTGAGTTCTTCAATACCATGGCAATTGTGAAAGATTCGCCAGCTCCACCTCAGAGGTTGTTGAATCCCTTGAGAGGCACTAGAACAACCCCAGTGAAAGTATTAACACATGGATGCAAATTCTTTGACATTCCTCCTTTCCAAAGATGGGGCCTGTGTCCTTGACCCTTGAATCTGGGTGGGTTGTGACTACTTCAGCCAACAGAATATAGCAGAAGTGACACTACATAACTTTCAAAACTAGATCATAATGGCCATGCAACTTCCACCTTCTTCACTAGAATACTGTATCTGGGAGCTCTGGGGCCAACAAGTTGGAAAGGCCATCTGTTCCAATAGACCATCCTAGCTGAGCCCAGTCGTTCAATCATCCTGTCAAGGTGCAGACACATGAATAAAGAAGACTTCGGATGATTCCAAGTCACTCCTGGCCATTTGAATCTTTCTAGCAGAAGTCCCAACATCGTGGAGCCAAGATAAATCATCCCCTCTGTGCTCTGTCTGAATTCCATACCCCAGGATCCGTGAGCATGTGAAGGAGTTGCTGGTTATGCTAGTACATTTTGGGAAAGGTGGTTTATTACACCACAACAGATAAGCGGACACACTCAGTGGGACATCTAGCTGGCCCTTTGAGATGAAGTTTAAAAAGTTTGTTGAGGGGGGGACCTTCTAGATGGTGGAGGAGTAAGACGTGGCGATCACTTTCCTCCCCACAAATACATCAAGAATACATCTACATGTGGACCAGCTCCTACAGAATACCTACTGAATGCTGGCAGAAGACTTCAGAATTCCCAAAAGGCAAGAAACGCCCCATATACCTGGCCGTGTGGCTGACAGGGTCTTGGTGCTCTGGCCGGGTGTCAGGCCTGAGCCTCTGAGGTGGGAGAGCTGAATTCAGGACACTGGACCACCAGAGACCTCATGGCCCCACGTAATATCAATCGGCGAGAGCTCTCGCAGAGATCTCCATCTCAATGATAAGACCCAGCTCCACTCAACGACCAGCAAGCTCCAGTGCTGGACACCTCATGCCAGACAACTAGCAAGACAGGAACACAACCCCACCCATTAGCAGAGAGGCTTCCTAAAATCATAATAAGGTCACAGACACCCCAAAATGCACCACCAGACACGGACGTGCCCACCAGAAAGACAAGATCCAGCCTCATCCACCAGAACACAGGCACCAGTCCCCTCCACTAGGAAGCCTATACAACCCAGTGAACCAACCTTATGCACTGGCGACAGACACCAAAAACAATGGGAACTATGAACCTGCAGCCTATGAAAAGGAGACCCCAAACACAGTAAGTTAAACAAAATGAGAAGACAGAGAAATACACAGCAAATGAAGGAGCAAGGTAAAAAAAGCACCAGACCTAACAAATGAAGAGGAAATAGGCAGTCTACCCGAAAATGAATTCAGAATAATGATAGTAAAGATGATCCAAAATCTTGAAAATAGAATGGAGAAAATACAAGAAACGTTTAACAAGCACCTAGAAGAACTAAAGAGCAAACAAGCAATGATGAACAACACAATAAGTGAAATTAAAAATTCTCTAGAAGGAATCAAAAGCGGAATAACTGAGGCAGAAGAACGCATAAGTGACCTGGAAGATAAAATAGTGGAAATAACTACCACAGAGCAGAGTAAACAAAAAAGAATAAAAAGAACTGAGGACAGTCTCAGAGACCTCTGGGACAACATGAAACACACCAACATTCGAAATATAGGGGTCCCAGAAGAAGAAGAGGAAAAGAAAGGGTCTGAGAAAATATTTGAAGAGATTACAGTTGAAAACTTCCCTAAAATGGTAAAGGAAATAGTCAATCAAGTCCAGGAAGAGCAGAAAATCCCATACAGGATAAATCCAAGGAGAAACACGCCAAGACACATATTAATCAAACTATCAAAACTTAAATACAAAGAAAAAATATTAAAAGCAGCAAGAGAAAAGCAACAAAAACACACAAGGGAATCCCCATAAGGTTAACAGCTGATCTTTCAGCAGAACCTCTGCAAGGCAGAAGGAAGTGGCAGGACATATTTAAAGTGATGCAAGGGAAAAACCTACAACCAAGATTACTCTACCCAGTAAGGATCTCATTCAGATTCTATAGAGAAATTAAAACCTTTACAGACAAGCAAAAGCTAAGAGAATTCACCACCACCAAACCAGCTTTATGAAAAATGCTAAAGGAACTTCTCTAGGCAGGAAACACAAGAGAAGGAAAAGACCTACAATAACAAAGCCAAAACAATTAAGAAAATGGTAATAGGAACATACATATCGATAATTACCTTAAATGAAAATGGGTTAAATGCTCCAACCAAAAGACACAGACTGGCTGAATGGATACAAAAACAAGACCCATATATATGCTGTCTACAAGAGACCCACTTCAGACCTAGGGACACATACAGACTGAAAGTGAGGGGATGGAAAAAGATATTCCATGCAAATGGAAATCAAAAGAAAGCTGGAGTAACAATTCTCATATCAGACAAAATAGGCTTTAAAATAAAGACTATTACAGGAGACAAAGAAGGACACTACATAACGATCAAGGTATCAATCCAAGAAGAAGAAGATATAACAATTGTAAATATTTATGCACCCAACATAGGAGCACCTCTATACATAAGGCAAATGCTAACAGCCATAAAAGGGGAAATCGACAGTAACACAATAATAGTACAGGACTTTAACACCCCACTTTCACCAATGGACAGATCATCCAAAGTGTAAATAAATCAGGAAACTTTAAATGATACATTAAACAAGATGGACTTAATTGATATTTATAGGACATTCCATCCAAAAACAACAGAAAACACTTTCTTCTCAAGTACTCATGGAACATTCTCCAGGATAGATCATATCTTGGGTCACAGATCAAGCCTTGGTAAATTTAAGAAAATCGATATGGTATCAAGTATCTTTTCCGACCACAACACTATGAAACTAGATATCAATTACAGAAAAAAATCTGTAAAAAATACAAACACATGGAGACTAAACAATACACTACTAAATAACCAAGAGGTCACTGAAGAAATCAAAGGGGAAATCAAAAAATACCTAGAAACAAATGACAGTGAAAACACATGACCCAAAACCTATGGGATGCAGCAAAAGCAGTTCTAAGAGGGAAGTTTATAGCAATACAATCCTACCTCAAGAAACAAGGAACATCTCAAATAAACAACCTAACCTTACACCTAAAGCAATTAGAGAAAGAAAAACAAAAAAAACCCCAAAGTTAGCAGAAGGAAAGAAATCATAAAGATCAGATCAGAAATAAATGAAAAAGAAATGAAGGAAACAATAGCAAAGATCAATAAAACTAAAGGCTGGCTCTTTGAGAAGATAAACAAAATTGATAAACCATTAGCCAGACTCATCAAGAGAAAAAGGGAGAAGACTCAAATCAATAGATTTAGAAATGAAAAAGGAGAAGTAACAACTGACACTGCAGAAATACAAAGGACCATGAGAGATTACTACAAGCAACTATATGCCAATAAAATGGACAACCTGGAAGAAATGGACAAATTCTTAGAAAAGCACAACCTTCTGAGACTGAACCAGGAAGAAATGGAAAATATAAACAGACCAATCAGAAGCACTGAAATTGAAACTGTGATTAAAAATCTTCCAACAAACAAAAGCCCAGGATCAGATGGCTTCACAGGCAAATTCAATGAAACATTTAGAGAAGAGCTAACACCTGTCCTTCTCAAACTCTTCCAAAATATAGCAGAGGGAGGAACACTCCCAAACTCATTCTACGAGGCCACCATCACCCTGATACCAAAACCAGACAAAGATGTCACAAAGAAAGAAAACTACAGGCCAATATCACTGATGAACATAGATGCAAAAATCCTCAACAAAATACTAGCAAACAGAATCCAACAGCACATTAAAAGGATCATACACCATGATCAAGTGGGGTTTATCCCAGGAATGCAAGGATTCTTCAATATATGCAAATCAATCAATGTGATACACCATATTAACAAGTTGAAGGAGAAAAACCATATGATCATCTCAATAGATGCAGAGAAAGCTTTTGACAGAATTCAACACCCATTTATGATAAAAACCCTCCAGAAAATAGGCACAGAGGGAACCTACCTCAACAAAATAAAGGCCATATATGACACACCCACAGCCAACATCATCCTCAGTGGTGAAACACTGAAACCATTTCCCCTAAGATCAAGAGCAAGACAAGGTTGCCCACTCTTACCACTGTTATTCAACATGGTTTTGGAAGTTTTAGCCACAGCAATCAGAGAAGAAAAAGAAATAAAAGGAGTGCAAATCGGGAAAGAAGAAGTAAAGCTGTCACTGTTTGCAGATGACATGATACTGTACATAGAGAATCCTAAAGAGGCTACCAGAAAACTACTAGGACTAATCAGTGAATTTGGTAAAGTAGCAGGATACAAAATTCACAGAAATCTCTTGCACTCCTGTACACTAATGATGAAAAATCTGAAAGATAAATTAAGGAAACACTCCCATTTACCATTGCAACAAAAAAGAATAAAATACCTAGGAATAAACCTACCTAAGGAGACAAAAGACCTGTATGCAGAAAACTATTAAACACTGACGAAAGAAATTAAAGATGATACAAACAGATGGAGAGATATACCATGTTCTTGGATTGGAAGAATCAACATTGTGAAAATGACTATACTACCCAAAGCAATTTACAGATTCAGTGCAATCCCTATCAAACTACCAATGGCATTTTTCACAGAACTAGAACAAAAAATTTCACGATTTGTATGGAAACACAGAAGACCCCGGATAGCCAAAGCAATCTTGAGATGGAAAAATGGAGCTGGAGGAATCAGGCTCCCTGACTGCAGACTATACTACAACGCTACAGTAATCAAGACAGTATGGTACTGGCACAGAAACAGAAATATAGATCTATGGAACAGGATAGAAAGACCAGACATAAATCCACACACATATGGTCATCTTATCTTTGATAAAGGAATCAAGAATATGCAATGGAGAAGAGACAGCCTCTTCAATAAGTGGTGCTGGGAAAACTGGACAGCTACGTGTAAAAGAATGAAATTAGAACACTCCCTAACTCCATACACAAAAATAGACTCAAAATGGATTAAAGACCTAAATGTAAGTCCAAACAGTATAAAACTCTTACAGGAAAACATAGGCAGAACACTCTATGACATAAATCACAGCAAGATCCTTTTTGCCCCACCTCCTAAAGAAATGGAAATAAAAGCAAAAATAAACAAGTGGGACCTAGTGAAACTTAAAAGCTTTTGCAGAGCAAAGGAAAACATAAACAAGATGAAAAGGCAACCCTCAGAATGGGAGAAAATATTTGCAAATGAAGCAACTGACAAAGGATTAATCTCCAAAATTTACAAGCAGCTCATGAAGCTCAATATCAAAAAAACAAACAACCTAATCCAAAAATGGGCAGAAGTCCTAATAGACATTTCTCCAAAGAAGATATACAGATTGCCAACAAACACATGAAAGGATGCTCAATATCACTAATCATTAGAGAAATGCAAATCAAAACTACAATGAAGTATCGTCTCACACCTGTCAGAATGGCCATCATCAAAAAATCTACAAACAATAAATGCTGGAGAGGGTGTGGAGAAAAGGGAACCCTCCTGCACTGTTGGTAGGAATGTAAATTGATACAGCCACTATGGAGAACAGTATGGAAGTTCCTTAAAAAACTAAAAATAGAACTACCATGCGACCCAGCAA
Source organism: Balaenoptera physalus (assembly GCF_965194825.1). Classification (NCBI taxonomy): domain Eukaryota; kingdom Metazoa; phylum Chordata; class Mammalia; order Artiodactyla; family Balaenopteridae; genus Balaenoptera; species Balaenoptera physalus. Next base: position 47,862,938 of record NC_138900.1, on the reverse strand, counting down.
TCCCACTACTGGGCATATACCCTGAGAAAACTATAATTCAAAAAGAGTCATGTACCACAATGTTCATTGCAGCTCTATTTACAGTAGCCAGGACATGGAAGCCACTGAAGTGTCCATCTACAGATGAATGGATAAAGAAGATGTGGCACATATATACAATGGAATATTACTCAGCCATAAAAGGACACGAAATTGAGTTATTTGTAGTGAGGTGGATGGACCTAGAGGCTGTCGTACAGAGTGAAGTAAGTCAGAAAGAGAAAAACAAATACCGTATCCTAACACATATACATGGCATCTGAAAATAAAATGGCTCTGAAGAATGTAGGAGTAGGACAGGAATAAAGACCCAGACATAGAGAATGGACTTGAGGACACAGGGAGGGGGGAAGGTAAGCTGGGAAGAAGTGAGAGAGTGGCATGGACATATACCCACTACCAAATGTAAAATAGATAGCTAGTGGGAAGCAGCCGTGTAGCACAGGGAGATCAGCTCGGTGCTTTGTGTCCACCTAGAGGGGTGGGATAGGGAGGGTGGGAGGGAGATGCAAGAGTGAGGAGATATGGGGATATATGTACATGTATAGCTGATTCAGTTTGTTATACAGCAGAAACTATCATACCATTATAAAGCAAAATACTCCAATAAAGATGTTAAAAAAACCCAATATTTGAAAAAAAATTAATTAATTAATTAAAAATAAATTTTAAAAAAAGTACAGTGAGGTATCACCTCACACCAGTCAGAATGGCTATCATTAAAAAAAACTACAAATAATAAATGCTGGAGAGGGTGTGGAAAAAAGGGAACCCTCCTACATTGTTGGTGGGAATGTAAATTGGTGCAGTCACTATGGAAAACAGTATGGACCTCAAAAAACTAAAGTTAGAGTTACCGTATGATACTACAATCCCACTCCTGGGCATATATCCAGAGAAAACCATAATTCGCAAAGATACTTGCACCCCAGTGTTCATAGCAGCACTATTTACAATAGACAAGACATGGAAGCAACCTAAACATCCATGAATGGTTAAAGATGAATGGATAAAGATGTGTTATATATATGTATACAATGGAATACTACTCAGCCATAAAAAAGAATGAAATAATGCCGTTTGTAGCAACATGGATGGACCTAGAGATTATCATACTAAGTGAAGTAAGTCAGACAAAGACACATATCATATGATATGACTTATATGTGGAATCTAAAGAAATGATACAAATGAACTTATTTACAAAACAGAATCACAGACATAGAAAACAAACTTATGGTTACCAAAGGGGAAGTGGGGGAGGGACAAATTAGGAGTTTGGAATTAGCAGATACAAACTACTATGTATAAAATAGATAAACAACAAGGACCTACTGAATAGCACAGGGAACTATATTCAGTATCTTGGAATAAACTATAATGGAAAAAATTAAAAAAAAAAAAAAAAGGTTGTTGGTAGAGCCCTGGCCTCTAAACCATCTGTGTGTCTGTATCAAAGTTTATAGGGAGCCTTTGCCTCTTTGTCCCTGAAAGGGTGTGTCTGAAGCGACCAAAAAGTCACCTTTTAAAGAGGATCGCTCGTTTCTCTTTTGCTGACACTTTCTCCTCTCTGCTGTATTCCTCCTTGTGCAGAAATTCACCTGCCGCACCTCCCACCCCAGGCCAAGTGGTTCACAGGCGCAGACCAGGATCATCACTCATCCTTGCCAATCCTGTCAGAACTGCTCATTGTGCGTGAAGGCTGGGCTTCCCATCAGAGAGACCGCAGGGGGCTGGGAGTGATGAGAGGCAACATTCACTGAGTTTTTCCTGCACAGGAGGTGCTGTAGAAAGCGCTTCACATTCTTCATCCTCCTGACTGGTCCCAGCCCCACTGTGAGAGAGGCAGGTACTGGGCGGGTTCCTGTTTAACAGGGGAGGCTTCGTGGAGCTGAGTCAGCAGCCCGCATGGTGTCTGCCGCACAGTCGGACCTTTAATTGTGAATGAATGAGGAGCGGTTAAGTGAGGGAGTCTGTGAAGAGGAACCCATGAGGGTGGGATCACAGGAAGTGAACGAAGATTGCGTCTTCTCTTAAGGTCCCAACTGGAGGAAACAGGCTGGACACATGGCTGTCAGGGCCCAAGATGTCTGGCTTTGGACTCACGTAGGTCTCATGCCCTTGACCCCTCTGCTATCCTGCTTCATAGGAAGACCCCAACCTGGGAGTCTGTCTCCAGCAGTTAGGGGTGAAATCTTGAGCAACTCATGTCACCTGGATCTCGGTTTCCTCAGCTGTCGCTTGGGGCTCAAACTTTCTCTCCTGTGAGCATTCAAGGGCTTTCTAGGGTCTCATCATGCCCAGTTTGTGCAAAAGTGTTTGCAACCTCTTGTTTCTGTGCATTTCCAGGAAGCACCCTGAGTTTCTCTTCCTTAGATACTGTCATATTTTTAAGATGCATAGTTTTCATGTTGAAAGAAGAAGTTTAATAGAATTCTGGTTAAACATAAGTATGCCTCTTTCTTTTGTCTTTGACAAAAGTCTGAAGCATTCAGGTTGTAGGAATCTTAATCCCAGGGTAACCTCCGCCTCCTCCCTGGCAATGACAGTGTCTTGCATCTCAAAGGTCGACCCAGTCAGAGCAATGAACCTGGGATGTATTGAACTGCAGCTTGGTGGTAATTATTTCTTTTACTTTTCAGTAGATTCCTATTCGCTGGTTAAAGGTTTGCATTTGCAGAGGGCTCTGTGCTCTGCATATGATTCAGTTCACCTCCAATGCCCCAGGCTTGAGCCTGAGCAGCCACCAAGCCCATCACTACCAGCAGCTATTTCTGTGTCTTCTCACCCCTGCCGACCAGCCACCAAGTGCTGTTCACTCTTCACACGACCTTCTTAATACTTCCTGCGTCCGTTGTTTCCACTCCATCCTTGCTGTGTCTCCCTTTGTTGGGTCCCTCATCAGCTTTCTCCTGCCACAATCTCTCGGCGTCCTCACTGGCCTGGCAGCCTAGCACTTCCTGTGTCCCCTCTAATCATTGATTTGTTGAGAATGCAAATGTCCCACCTCGTCCAAAGGAAGGGGCAGGGATTCCTTGAAGTGGTGGAAGCAGTGTGGGGAAGCGGGCAGAGGCCAGTGCCCTGTGATCATCTCCCCGAGTGTTTGCCCCCCCTCCCCTCCCCCACCACCGTAGAATACAGGCTCATGGAGGGCAGGGATGCAGGAATTCTGTGTTGTTTATCTTCATGTTCCCAGCAGCCCACACAGTGGCTGCTGCAGAGGTTGTATCTGAACCTTTAATTGTGAACAAATGAGGAGCAGTTAAGGGTACAAGGATGTGAAGAGGAACCCATCAGACTGGGGTGATAGGAGGTGGACAAAAGATGTTATCTGCTGTTCGGTCTGAACCTGGGGAAACAGGCTGGGCAGAGGTTATCAGAGTCCGAGAGGTCAAGGATCCAGGCAGGTGAGACAAATGCCGGGAGCAGTATGACGTGTCGGCAGAGATCTGTCAGACTTGGCAGTGTGATCGGCAGACAGGGAGAAAGGCAGGTAGGAGCCATGAGCTGGGGTTTCACTGAGGACCAGCTTGAAGATCTGGGTCTATGGGCGCCTTCTGACCTGGGTCCCAGTCATGTCTCTACTCCTTATTAGCGCTGTGAGCTGGGAAGCTTGCTTAATCTTTACGCGCCTCTGTTTCTCAGTCTGTTAAAAGGGAGTTGAACCGCGTTGAAGAGTAAGGACACTTCCTCCTCTGACAGTGTAGACTTCTCCAGGGAGGAGAGATCTGGGGAAAAGGGTGTGGAGTCTGGAATCAGACAGATCCATGTTTAAATCCCAGCTCTGCCCCTTGCTACCTGTGTGAACTTGGGCGAGTTACTTAACATCTGTGAGCTTCAGTTCCATATTCTGTAAAATGGGTAATACCCACCTCACACAGGTTTTGAGAAGACTGAACGGGGTTTTTATAAAGAAGGTGGGGGACTTCCCTGGTGGTGCAGTGGTTAAGAATCCACCTGCCTGTGCAGGGGACATGGGTTCGAGCCCTGGTCCAGGAAGAGCCCACATGTCACGGAGCAACTAAGCCCGTGCGCCACAACTACTGAGCCTGTGCTCTAGAGCCTGCAAGCCACAACTACTGAGCCCACGTGCCACAACTACTGAGCCCACGTGCTGCAACTACTGAAGGCTGCGCGCCTAGAGCCCGTGCTCCGCAACAAGAGAAGCCACGACAATGAGAAGCCTGCGCACCGCAACAAAGAGTAGTCCCTGGTCGCCACAACTAGAGAAAGCCTGCGAGCAGCAACGAAGACCCAAAGCAGCCAAAAATAAATAAATAAATTTATAAAAATTAAAAAAAGAAGGTGGGTTTTGAAGAGTAGTTGCTGACACTCTCGTTGGGCAAATCCAAACTCCCCCCTTGGCAGCCCCATCCCCTCCCTCCCACCCTGGGCTCTGCTGTCATCTTACTTCTGCTCCCTCATCCCGCCCTGCTAGCTCGAGTTTTGCCTCCTGTCTCTCCCCTGGCTCCATGAACTGCCTTCACTTTTCCTTCTCCTGAAGAGCGATTTTACATCCCCGGCTTTGTGTGAGCTTTTGACATATGTTAATGTTCGGAAAATCAGCCTGGAACAGAGAGGGGAGCCTTCCAAATATGAGCCCCGAGGCAACAAATAAATTACTTTGCAGCAAGGGTTCTATCTGTTGCAAGTTAAAACTTAACAAAGAAAACAATCCCCTTCTGTTTTGTACACCTTGGAAGCTATGGGCATCCTCGCCTCTGGGTCAGAGCTCCACCTCTGCTACAGCCAGGGCTGTGCCGTCATCAAAGGTGCCTGGTGCCATGTGGCCAGCGTTGTGCAAGACCCTTAGCACACATACTCCAGACGAGAAATGGCGGCTTATCAAGGGTAATTAACGTGTCCAAACTCACCCATAACGTAGGAGCCAGATTTGAAAGTAGGCCTGTTAGAGTCCAAAGCATGTGTGTTAACCACTCAACCTCATGGCCTCTTCGAATGTAAAAAGTAGGGAGCATCACTTTCTTTTTTGAGAGGAACGAGTGCATTTTAGAAGATTTCCTCTGGGTACAGCGTGGATTGATGATAGGCGGGAGTGTGAATAGAGATGGGCATCAGGTAGAAGGTTGTGGTAATTGGTCAGGTGGACGGGGAGCCTGAACTGAGGTCAAGAAGGCAGAGATTTATCAGGCACACGGATGCTGATGCCCAGAGCTTTCTCCCAGGTGCACTAGGCATGAGTCTTTGACATTGGAGGACTAACCCCAGGCCCTTTCCATATCCTCTGTAGGTTTCTACCTTGATCATGCAGGATGGTCTCTGTACCTTGTTATCTTTATCTCTAGCACAGTGTGGTAGATTGTTTGCAAAAATGGCCACAAAAATTCCTCCTGACCCTTTATCCAGTCTCCTTTGCAATATAACTCTGTGTTACCTACCATCAAGCAGTAGAGTCTTTTTCTCCACTCCTTTGAATACAGGTTTAGTTTGGTCAATGGGACATTAGAAAGTGAGATGCAAACAGAGATTGGAGTCCATTGGGGCTCACCCTTTCTTGCTGCTCTTTGGAACCCTGAGACTTCCTAGTGAAGATGCCCGAGCTAGCTAGCCTGCTGGAGCATGAGACACCATGTGGAGCCAAGATGAGCAGATCCAGCTGAGACCCCCTTAGATCAGCCAGCAGTGTGAGCAAGGCCATGGAGACCACACAGCACAGGTGAGCTGCCAGCTGACCATGGAGAGCAACTGAGTTAGCCCAGACCAGGAGACCTGACCCACAGAACTGTAAGAAACAATAATGTTTGCCTTTTCAAGCCCTTAAAGTTTGGAGTGGTTTGTTTATCAGCAAAATAATAGAGACTATCAGAGTCAATGGGCAGAAGGAGCTCAGGGTCTCTCTTGATTCTGAGCTTCCACTGCCTTTGGTACCTTTAGTGCAGCACATATATATTCTACCCACCCTGAATTAGAACCTGAAAACTCCCCAGATATCTTGGGTCAGAGTTGAAGCTGAAAGTCACCTCATTTAACCTCTTTTATTTCCCAACTAGACTCTAGGCTCTTGGAGGCAGAGGCCAGACCCCTGGCAAAGAACCCAGACTATATCTTGAAGGTATTTAGGGGCCTTGGAAGTTTTTACTTGTTTATTTGTTTTAAAATAATAATTGAAACTGTTGTGTATCCTGACGTGTCGGTGGTTATACGACTGTATGCGTTTGTCAAAACTCACTGAATTGTACACTTAAAATGGGTCAGTTTTACTGTATGTATATTATGCTTCAAAACATGCTTTAAAAACATTTTAAAATATATAAACAATTTTTAGTATGGGGAAGAATGAGAATTTGAATGAAAACTGTGGACTCCCAAGGCCCATCATGAAAACCATGTCACTATGACTAGTTATAGAAATTACATCATGATAGAATGACAAAAAATCAGATGAGAAACAAATGTATATTGACTGTTAAACACAATCTAGTTACATTCCATTCATGGGAAGGTGGAGTAGATATACCTTTTCCTGTTCCTCTTGCTAAGTGCCACTAGAAAATCTGGATATTATAAATAAAACAAACATAAGAAGGCTCTGAAAGGTGGAAAGAAGAAGACAGACAAGTTAGGAACGTCGGGCCTGAGGAATGACACAGTTGCGGATTTTCTTTTTGCTTCATCTATCCCAGACTAGTAGCTGAAGAATCCAGCAAATCAAACCCTCCTAGTTGGAGACAAAAAAAAAAAAAAAAAAAATCCCTAGCAAAAGCCTGTTTTCTGTAGTCAAAGGACCAGGAAAAGATAGGCTAACAAGATGGCACATTTTAATACAATAACCACTACACTTTACAGCCAAATGCCTCAGAAAAAAACAGTGGCTCCATCCCCATCTATGCCAGCAAAGGCCAGGTGGGATATCTAGACTTCCATTTTTTCCCAAGAGAAACCCTTGCCTGGTAATGCCAGAGAAGTTTAAGTGGGGACTTTTATCCCTGCTGGGTAGTGGTAAGAAGCCTCCTCTCCTTAGCAGTGGACACTCTGAACTTCCACCCCTAATGGGAATAATAAAATGCCTCTCCCCACCCCTTCTGGGAGGCCTGTCAGAGGAGGCCTCCAGGGGAGTCAGGACATTAATCACTGCCCATCTGTAACAAGACCACACACTCTGCAGTATAAGTCAAATGGGAGTGGTAATGAATCACTTCTACCCCTCCAGACTGAGTGATATCAGTGGAGGCATACTGGGGGGATGGAACTCCCTCCCACCCAGAAGGAGTGAGGAGACCCCTGTCGGTTGTCACCAAAGGTCAAGTGGGAGACCTGGACTTCTACCCCCACCTGGCAGTAATGATACAGTTTGCTACCTATGATAGGAGATTATGTGTGTGTGTATATATATATATATGATCATCAGTGATACTGCCCCTAGCAGAGCAGTGTCAGAAAAAGCCAGCTAAAACAGAAGGTTAAAATAAGTTCCAGATAAATTAGGAATTTGGGATTAACAGATACAGTACTACTATATATAAAACAGATAACAAGGACCTACTGTATAGCACAGGGAACTATATTCAATATCTTGTAATAACCTATAATGGAAAAGAATCTGAAAAAATATATATATATGTATTCATATACATATGTATAGCTGAATCACTTTGCTGTATACCTGAAACATTGTAAATAAACTATACTTCAATTAAAAAAATAAAATAGCAAATAAAATAAGCTCCAGAGCATCATAACATAACACAATACCCAAGATATGTCCGGATTTCAATAGAAACCAAAATCATACGAATAAGCAGAAGGATTTCAAACTGAATGAAAAGAGGCAACCCATAGATGTCAACACAGATGATAGAGATGTTAAAATTCTCTGACAAAGATTTGAAAGCAGCCATCAGAACAATGCTTCAGTGAACAATTACAGAAACACTTGAAACAAATGAAAAAGTAGAACATCTCAGCAAAGAAATAAAAACTCTCAGTAAAGAAGAAAAGATATGATGAAGAACCAAATGGGAATTTTAAAACTGTGAAAGAACTGAAATGAAAGCCCAGTAGGCTCAACAGCAAAGTGGAGGCAACACAGGAAAGAATCATGAACTTGAATATAGAAAAAATGACTCAACACGAACAATAGAAAATAGGCTGAAAACAAGAGAACAGAGCCTCAGAGACCTGTGGGATTATAAGGAAGATCAAATATTTGTGTAATTGAAGTCCTGGAAGTAGAGGAGAAGGAGAGGAGAGAAGTGTTTTTGTTTTTAAAAACAAAAACACTCAAAGAAATAATGGCTGAAAACTTCCCAAATTTGACAAAAACACATGAACATAGAAAGTCAAGAAGCTGAGTGAACCCCAAACAGGATAAAACCAAAGAAATGTCCACCAAGACACAGCATACTCAAACTTCTGAAAAATAAAGACAAAGATAAAATCTGGAAAGCAGGGAGAGAGAAGTCATATCTATAGGGGAAAAAACCCCCACAAATTGAATGACAGTGGACTTCTCATCAGAAACGCAGAGAGGCCAGAAGAAGGGGCACAACATTTTTTCAAGATCTGAAAGGAAAGAATTGTCAACATGCAATTCTATATCCAGCAAAAATATCCTTTAGGGATCAAGGGGGAAATCAAGGCATTCTCACATGAAGGAAAACTAAGAGAATTTGTCACCAGCAGACCTACCCTTAAAGGATAGATAAAGGGAGTTCTATAAACAGAAAGGAAAGGATAAAGGAAAGAATTCAGGAACACCAGGAAGGGTGAAAAAGACAGTGAGCAAAAATATAAGTCGATACAATAGACTTTCCTTCTCCTTTGAAGTTTTCTAAATTGTGTTTGAAGCTTGAAGCAAAATTTTTTCTTTTTTTATTCTATCAATATTTTTTATTGAAGTATAGTTGATTTACAGTATTGTGTTAATTTCTGCTGTACAGCAAAGTGATTCGCTGATTCAGATTCAGTGTATACACATATACACACATTCTTTTTTAAAATATTCTTTTTCCATTATGGTTTATCATAGGATATTGAATTATAGTTTTCCATGCTATGCAGCAGGACCTTGTTGTTTATCCATTCTATATATAAAAGCTGACATCTGCTAACCTCAACCTCCCACTCCATCCCTCCCCCAACGCCCTCTCCCTTGGCAACCACCAGTCTGTTCTCTATGTCTGTGATTCTGTTTCTGTTTCATAGATAGGTTCATTTAAGTCATATTTTAGATTCCACATATAAGTGATATAATATGGTATTTGTCTTTCTCTTTCTGATTTACTTCACTTACTATGATAATCTCTAGTTGCATCCACGTCGCTGCAAATGGCATTATTTCATTCTTTCTTATGGCTGAGTAATATTCCATTGTATGTATGTACCACATCTTCTTTATCCATTCATCTGTCGATGGACATTTAGGTTGTTTCTGTGTCTTGGCTATTGTGAACAGTGCTGCTATGAACATAGGGTTGCATGTATCTTTTCAAATTAGGGTTTTCTCTGGATATATGCCCAGGAGTGGAATTGCTGGATCATATGGTAATTCAATTTTTAGTTTTTTGAGGAACCTCCATATGCACTGTTTTCCACAGTGACTGCACCAACTTACATGCCCACCAACAGTGTAGGAGGGTTCCCTTTTCTCCACACCCTCTCCACCATTTGTTATTTGTAGACTTTTTAATGATGGCCATTCTGACCAGTGTGAGGTGGTACCTCATTGTAGTTTTGATTTGCGTTTCTCTAATGATTAGTGATGTTGAGCATCTTTTCATGTGCCTATTGGTCATCTGTATGTCATCTTTGGAGAAATGTCTATTTAGGTCTTCTGCCCATTTTTCGATTGGGTTGTTTGTTTGTTTTTGTTGAGTTGTATGAGCTTGAAGCAAAAATTATAACACTGTCTAATGTGGTTATAAATGTATATAGAGGAAATATTTAGGACAGTTATCAATACATTATAAATGAGGAAGGGTAGAAGAATATAAAAGGAGGTAAGATTTCTGTACTTCATTCAAACTGGTAAAAGAATGACACACACACCACGAGACTGGGCCCCTTTGAGGGCTGTTCCCACTGAATTCACCCAGCCTCGGAGGCTGATCCAGAAATTCTGTGCTGGGAATTAGGAAGCCTTTTTCTTTCCATCAGAAACTTGCTTTGTGATCTTAAATAAATATATTGTCCTATCCATGTCTTAGTTCCCAAATTTGTGAAAAAAAGACAGTGATTTTGTGTCACCCATGAAAAGGTTTCTTCACAGGGAATTCTGTGACGTCTTGCATATAAAACAGAAAATTTAAAGTCGGAGGAACCCCACCCCTTGCCTCGCACGGACCACACAGCTTGATGACTGTCCTTCTCCGTGGACTTTATGGCAGCCCTGGCATCCTCCAGGTTTACGACTCGGTGCCTTCTCTTCGTGGCACCTCCCAGGAAGATCCAGGGTCCTTCTCAGTGATTTCCTCTTCTGTTTCTGTGCCCTTCCCCACACTGGCCAAGGAACACTGGGAAACTCGGAAGAGCGACTTTCTCCTCTCTGTGCCTACTATTATTGAATGACACGTAAGCTGTGACTTCTCAGGGCTGTTCCAGAATCTGCCTGCCTTCGTCTGTACTCCCAGAGGGGCCAGTGCTTCCCCAGCAGAGCACGCGGCAGGCTCTGCAGTTACCAGTCATCTCCCCGCGAGGTCACGAGCCTGGTGAAGGCAGGAATAGTGTCTTGCTCCTCTCATTATCCCTTCTGCCCAGCGCAGGATCTGCCGCCGAGCAGGAGACCTTCAGGGGCTTGTGAACTGACCTGCACGGGCTCGTCTGCAGCTTCCTCCCAGCCGCAATTAGCAGATGGTAAAATTCCTCTCCAGGTGGTTCTTGACCTAACAGGTGCACACGTGGAAGGTCTTCTCCTTTGCAAGGCATTTGAGGGTCTGATTTATTATTAACAGCAAGTGGTGGGCCTGGAGCAGGTCCAGAAAACAGACATGAGTAAAGAGGCAACAGCTCCTAGGAGGAAGGTTTAAAGTAAATACAGTGCCTTAGTCTAGGGCAGAAGAAACAGGCCGTAATGTATGAGGTGTCAAACCTGTGAGGAGTCTCTTGAAAAAGGCATCCCTCCCTTCCTCCTCCTCTGCTATCCTTTCTCCCTCCCACCTGCCTGCCTGGAGCAAACATCGATTGAGGTTCTACCATGCCCTCGGCACTGAGTTAGGGGATGGGAAAGAGAAAGAGGTTTATGATGCATATTCTGTGCCTTCAAGACACTTGCAATATGGTAGGAGACAGAAAACGAATAGCTGTAATAAGAAAACCAAGATTAGGTTGTATGAGAGGTCAGAGGGAGCAAGCAGAGATCACGCCTAGCTTGGATGTTTGGAGAAAGCTACATGAAGGAAGAGGTGAACTTGAACTTGAATTGGGGGAGGATTTGAATCAAATAGGGGAACTCATTAAGAAGGCAGGCTTTATGCAGGCAGACCTGCTCTGAATCCTGGTCTGCAGCCAGCCAGCTGTGTGGTCTTTGTAAAATCACTTCACCTCTCTGAACTTCAGCTCCCTCCACTATAAAATTGGTTAAAATGTTCTCCTATAGTTGTCCTTTCTCCGGCGAAGAGCTGGTCTTTCTCTGCTAGGTGATGCCCATGAGCACACAAGCATGTTTATACCGCCAATTAAAACAAAATAGAGGGCCTTCCCCGGCGGTCCAGTGGTTAAGACTCCGCGCTTCCACTGCAGGGGGCGCGGGTTCAGTCCCTGGTCAGGGAGCTAGGATCCCGCATGCCGTGTGGCACGGCCAAAAAATAAATAAATAAATAAAACCGAAGCCTCTCCTTGAAACCACACCCCCCTTTCAGCTACCACCTGTCTCACTGCCTTCCTTTAGAACAAACTCCTCACACAAATTGTTTACTTGTCTCTCCATTCTCTGCTCCCATTCTTTCTTGTACCAGCTCCACTCGGCCCATTGTCCCTATCATCTCACTGTAATTGCTTGGGTTACGGTCGCCAGTCACCTACATGATGCAAAATCCAAAGGTCAGTTCTTTGATCAAATCTTACTTGGCTGAGCATCACTTGACACGTGACCACTTTCGCCTCCTTCATGTGGCTTCCAGGATGCCACTCTCCGTTGGTTTCCTCCCAGTTTCCCCCCAGGTTGTGCCTCTTTTGCCCTTCTCTCTTCATTTCTCTGACTGTCATCTGAATGCTGGACCAGCCCGGAGCTCAGTCCTAGGACCTATATTCTCTGTCTTCTGGCACACCTCTGGTGATCTCACTCAATAACGCCCTGACATTTTCCCAACAAATATCTCTATACCAGGCTCTCCCCTGATCTCCAGACTCAGACTCTCAGCTGCCTGGTGGACATCTTCTCTTGAAAGTCTCATTAGCATCTGAATCCCAATATATCCAAAACCAAACTCTCCGTCCTCTCCACCCACTCACTCCTTCAGAAGCTTCTCTCATCTCCATTTTTGGCAATTCTATCGTTTGTGTTGCTGAGGACAAAAACTTTGCAGTGGGCCTTGACTCTTCTTTCTTTCAGACTCCACATGAAATCCACAGCCAATTTCATGGGCTCTGCATTCAAAATACATCCAGAATGTGAGCATTTCTCACCACTCCACTGGTCTCACCCTGGTCCAAGCCACCATCACCACTCACCTGGACTGTGAACTATAGTTTCCTAAGGGCCACTTGGCTCCCAACATTGACTCACAGCCAGAACCATACTTTTGTAATGTGTCATATCATGTCACTCTCCTGTCTCAACCCTTCCTGTGGCTTCTCTGTGTTCTCAGAGTGAAAGCCAGAGTCTTGCCATGGCCTGTAAGGCGCCAGGATCTGCCCCCGTCCCTCCCCCTTCTCTCTCATTCTGACCTCATCCCTTCTCAGGATGCTCTGTTCCAGACATGCAGGCTTCTTTGAAGTTCCTCAAATCCACCAAGTATGCTCCCACCTCAAGGTCTTTGCATTGCAATAGCTGCAACTCTTTTCCTCCAGAAATACACAAGCTTTGCTCCTTCATTTCCCTCAAGTCTCTGCTCATGTATGACCTCATCAGAGAGACCTTTCCTTTTTTAAAAAATTTTTATTGAAATATAGTTGATTTACAATATTGTGTTAGTTTTAGGTGTACAGCAAGGTGATTCAGATACAAACACACATGCACACGTATTCTTTTTTAGATTCTTTTCCATTATAGGTTATTATAAAATATTGAGTATAGTTCCCTGTGCTATACAGTAGGTCCTTGTTGTTTACCTGTTTTATATATAGAAGTGTGTATATGTTAATCCCAAACTCCTAGTTTATGCCCCCCCACTTTTCCCCTTCGATAACCATAAGTTTGTTTTCTATGTCTGTGAGTCTATTTCTGTTGTGTAAATAAGTTCATTTGTATCATTTTTCAGATTCCACAGATAAGTGGTATCATATGATATTTGTCTTTCTCTGTCTGACTTACTACACTTAATATGATAATCTCTAGGTCCATCCATGTTGCTGCAAATGGCATTATTTCATTTTTTTTATGGCTGAGTAGTATTCCATTATGTATATATACCACATCTTTTCTTTGGGGAACATCAGATGCTTTTTATTTTTTAATTTTTAAAATTAAGTTTTATTGGAGTATAGTTGATTTACAATGTTGTATTAGTTTCTGCTGTATAGCGAAGTGAATCAGTTATACATATACAGATATCCACTCTTTTTTAGATTCTTTTCCCATATAGGTCATTACAAAGTATAGAGTTCCCTGTGCTATACAGTAGGTTCTTATCAGTTATCTATTTTATATATAGTAGTGTGTATATGTCAATCCCAATTTCCCAATTTATCCGACCCCCCTTTCCCCCTTGGTAACTATAAGTTTCTTTTCTACATCTGTGACTATTTCTGTTTTGTAAAAATGTTCATTTGTACCACATTTTTAGATTCCACATGTAAACAATGTCATATGATATTTGTCTTTCTCTGTCTGACTTACGTCACTCAATACGACTATCTCTAGATTCATCCATGTTGCTGCAAATGGCATTATTTTATTCTTTTTTATGGCTGAGTAATATTCCATTGTATATATGTACCACATCTTCTTTATCCATTCATCTGTTGATGGACACTTAGGTTGCTTCCATGTCTTGGCTATTGTAGATAGTGCTGCAGTGAACATTGGGGTGCAGGTATCTTTTCGAATTAGAGCTTTCTCTGGATATACGCCCAGGAGTGGGATTGCTATATCATATGGTAGTTCTGTTTTTAGTTTTTTAAGGAACCTCCATACTGTTCTCCGTAGTGGCTGCACCAATTTACATTCCCACCAAGAGCGTAGGAGGGTTCCTTTTTCTCCACACCCTCTCCAGCATTTGTTATTTGTAGACTTTTTGATGATGACCATTTGTTGTTATTGTTTTTATTTAACTGTCCCCTAATCACTGTCCTCTCTCAGAAGAGAGTTTAGCTGTTTCATTCCCTGCAGTTTCACCAGTTCTTAGACAAATGTGCCAACAAGTTGGATTCTCTACATATTAATGGTGATTTTTGTTTTTTGTTTCATGTATGTAAGTGCCATACTTAGTGGCTCTTACGTACTTACATTACCTAGTAAGTACCCGGCACATGGAAGCATTTGATGAATGTCCTAAATTATTAGATGGTGATGAGAGGGAAGGACCTTTTATGGGGTGGGACCAGCATAAGCCAATTCACAGAAGTAGAGAGATATGGCATAGTTACATGGAATATAAAGAGTTCTTTTGGGTCTGAGCGAGCTTTCCAAAGCTATGCAAGGAAGTCCTTGCCTGTCATCCTCGGGTGTTAGGACCTCATTGGCATTTGGGAGCTATTTAGTATTTTGTAGCAGGAGAGTGGCTTGCCTAGAGCTGGGTTTAGTCTGATTAACCAAATTTGATGGAAGGGGTGGACTGGGGGCAGGTAAGCCTTGGGGTAGAGAACTCCAAGGAGAATTTCTCAAGTGAATAAATTTGATCAATTGACTCTGCATTATACAGTCTGCTACCCACTGTCTATCTTTTATATTTTATTTCAGTAGTGTGTTTTCATTTAAAAGCAATATTTTCTGATCTTTTTTCACGTGAGCCGTGTAATTGGTAAACAACTTATTGAGGATATAAATTAAGAGGGGTTTTTTTTTTTTTTTTTAACAAATCCTGCTTTCCACACAACTGCAAGACAATATTCTACTAAACTTTTTTTTTAATTTTTATTTTTTTGACATCTTTGTTGGAGTATAATTGCTTTACAATGGTGTGTTAGTTTCTGCTTTATAACAAAGTGAATCAGGTATACATGTACATATATCCCCATATCTCTTCCCTCTTGTGTCTCCCTCCCTCCCACCCTCCCTATCCCACCCCTCTAGGTGATCACAAAGCACCGAGCTGATCTCCCTGTGCTATGCGGCTGCTTCCCACTAGCTATCTATTTGACATTTGGTAGTGTATATATGTCCATGCCACTCTCTCACTTTGTCCCAGCTTACACTTCCACCTCCCGTGTCCTCAAGTCCATTTTCTAGTAGGTCTGCATCTTTATTCCTGTCCTGCCCTTAGGTTCTTCATGACCTTTTTTTTTTTTTTCTTTAGATTCCATATATATGTGTTAGCATATGGTATTTGTTTTTCTCTTTCTGACTTACTTCACTCTGTATGACAGACTCTAGGTCCATACACCTCACTACAAATAACTCAATTTCGTTTCTTTTCATGGCTGAGTAATATTCCACTGTATATATGTGCCACATCTTCTTTATCCATTCATCTGTCGATGGACACTTAGGTTGCTTCCATGTCCTGGCTATTGTAAATAGAGCTTCAGTGAACATTGTGATACATGACTCTTTTTGAATTATAGTTTTCTCAGGGTATATGCCCAGTAGTGGGATTGCTGGGTCACATGGTAGTTCTATTTTTAGTTTTTTAAAGAACCTCCATACTGTTCTCCATAGTGGCTATATCAATTTACATTCCCACCAACAGTGCAAGAGGGTTCTCTTTTCTCCACACCCTCTCCAGCATTTATTGTTTGGAGATTTTTTGATGATGGCCATTCTGACTGGTGTGAGATGATATCTTGTTGTACTTTTGATTTGCATTTCTCTAATGATTAATGATGTTGAGCATTCTTTCATGTGTTTCTTGGCAATCTGTATATCTTCTTTGGAGAAATGTTTATTTATTTAGGTCTTCTGCCCATTTTTGGATTGGGTTGTTTGTTTTTTTGATATTGAGCTGCATGAGCTGCTTGTAGATTTTGGAGATTAATCCTTTGTCAGTTGCTTCATTTGCAAATATTTTCTCCCACTCTGAGGGTTGTCTTTTCGTCTTGTTTATGTTTTCCTTCGCTATGCAAAACCTTTTAAGTTTCATTAAGTCCCATTTGTTTATTTTTGTTTTTATTTCCATTTCTCTAGGAGGTGGATCAAAAAGGATCTTGCTGTGATTTATGTCATAGAGTGTTCTGCCTATGTTTTCCTCTAAGAGTTTTATAGTGTCTGGCCTTACATTTAGGTCTTTAGTCCATTTTGAGTTTATTTTTGTGTATGGTATTAGGGAGTGTTCTAATTTCATTCTTTTACATGTAGCTGTCCAGTTTTCCCAGCACCACTTATTGAAGAGGCTGTCTTTTCTCCATTGTATATTCTTGCCTCCTTTGTCGTAAATTAGGTGACCATATGTGTGTGGGTTTATGTCTGGTCTTTCTATCCTGTTCCATTGATCTATATTTCTGTTTTTGTGCCTGTACCATACTGTCTTGATTACTGTAGCTTTGTAATATAGTCTGAAGTCAGGGAGCCTGATTCCTACAGCTCCGTTTTTCCATCTCAAGATTGCTTTGGCTATCCGGGGTCTTTTGTATTTCCATACAAATTGTGAAATTTTTTGTCCTAGTTCCGTGAAAAATGCCAGTGGTAGTTTGATAGGGATTGCATTGTATCTGTAGATTGCTTTGAGTAGTATAGTCATTTTCACAATGTTGATTCTTCCAATCCAAGAACATGGTATATCTCTCCATCTATTTGTATCATCTTTAATTTCTTTCATCAGTGTTTTATAGTTTTCTGTATACAGGTCTTTTGTCGCCTTAGGTATTTTATTCTTTTTGTTGCAATGGTAAATGGGAGTGTTTTCTTAATTTCACTTTCAGATTTTTCATCATTAGTGTATAGGAATGCAAGAGATTTCAGTGCATTAATTTTGTATCCTGCTACTTTACCAGATTGATTGATTAGCTCTAGTAGTTTTCTGGTAGCATCTTTAGGTTTCTCTATGTATAGTATCATGTCATCTGCAAACAGTGACAGCTTTACTTCTTCTTTCTGGATTTGCACTCCTTTTATTTCTTTTTCTTCTCTGATTGCTGTGAATAAAACTTCCAAAACAGTGTTGAATAATAGTGGTGTGAGTGGGCGACCTTGTCTTGCTCCTGATCTTAGTGGAAATGGTTTCAGTTTTTCACCATTGAGGATGATGTTGGTTGTGGGTTTGTCATATATGGCCTTTATTATGTTGAGGTAAGTTCCCTCTATGCCTACTTTCTGGAGGGTTTTTATCATAAATGAGTGTTGAATTTTGTCAAAAGCTTTTTCTGCATCTATTGAGATGATCATATGGTTTTTATTCTTCAATTTGTTAATATGGTGTATCACATTGATTGATTTGCATATATTGAAGAATCCTTGCCTTCCTGGGATAAACCCCACTTGATCATAGTGTATGATCTTTTTAATGTGCTGTTGGATTCTGTTTGCTAGTATTTTGTTGAGGATTTTTGCATCTACGTTCATCAGTGATATTGGCCTGTAGTTTTCTTTCTTTGTGACATCTTTGTCTGGTTTTGGTATCAGGGTGATGGTGGCCTCGTAGAATGAGTTTGGGAGTGTTCCTACCTCTGCAATATTTTGGAAGAGTTTGAGAAGGACAGGTGTTAGCTCTTCTCTAAAAGTTTGATAGAATTTGCCTGTGAAGCCATCTGATCCTGGGCTTTTGTTTGTTGGAAGATTTTTAATCACAGTTTCAATTTCAGTGCTTGCGTTTGGTCTGTTTATATTTTCTATTTCTTCCTGGTTCAGTCTTGGAAGGTTGTGCTTTTCTAAGAATTTGTCCATTTCTTCCAGGTTGTGCATTTTATTGGCATATAGTTGCTTGTAGTAATCTCTCATGATCCTTTGTATTTCTGCTGTGTTAGTTGTTACTTCTCTTTTATTTCTAATTCTATTGATTTGAGTCTTCTCCCTTTTTTTCTTGATGAGTCTGGCTAATGGTTTACCAATTTTGTTTATCTTCTCAAAGAACCAGCTTTTAGTTTTAGTGATCTTTGCTGTCGTTTCCTTCATTTCTTTTTCATTTATTTCTGATCTGATCTTTATGATTTCTTTTCTTCTGCTAACCTTGGGGTTTTTTTTTTCTTCTTTCTCTAATTGCTTTAGGTGTAAGGTTAGGTTGTTTATTTGAGATGTTTCTTCTTTCTTAAGGTAGGATTGTATTGCTATAAAATTCCCTCTTAGAACTGCTTTTGCTGCATCCCACAGGTTTTGGGTTGTTGTGTTTTCACTGTCATTTGTTTCTAGGCATTTTTTGATTTCCTCTTTGATTTCTTCAGTGATCTCCTGGTTATTAAGTAGTATATTGTTTAGGCTCCATGTATTTGTATTTTTTACAGGTTTTTTCCTGTAATTGATATCTAGTCTCATAGCATTGTGGTCGGAAAAGATACCTGATACGATTTCAATTTTCTTAAATTCACCAAGGCTTGGTTTGTGACCCAAGATATGATCTATCCTGGAGAATGTTCCATGAGTACTTGAGAAGAAAGTGTATTCTGTTGTTTTTGGATGGAATGTCCTATAAATATCAATTAAGTCCATCTTGTTTAATGTATCATTTAAAGCTTTTGTTTCCTTATTTATTTTCATTTTGGATGATCTGTCAATTGGTGAAAGTGGGGTGTTAAAGTCCCCTACTGTGATTGTGTTACTGTCAGTTTCCCCATTTATGGCTGTTAGTATTTGCCTCATGTATTGAGGTGCTCCTTTGTTGGGTGCAGAAATATTTACAATTGTTATATCATGTTCTTGGGTTGATCCCTTGATCATTATGTAGTGTCCTTCTTTGTCTCTTGTAATAGTCTTTATTTTAAAGTCTATTTTGTCTGATATGAGAATTGCTACTCCAGCTTTCTTTTGATTTCCATTTGCGTGGACTATGTTTTTCCATCCCCTCCCTTTCAGTCTGTATGTGTCCCTAGGTCTGAAGTGGGTCTCTTGTAGACAGCATATATACGGGTCTTGTTTCTGTATTCATTCAGCCAGTCTGTGTCTTTTGGTTGGAGCGTTAGATCCACTTACATTTAAGGTAATTATCAATGTGTATGTTCCTATTACCATTTTCTTAATTGTTTTGGCTTTGTTATTGTAGGTCTTTTCCTTCTCTTGTGTTTCCTGCCTGGAGAAGTTCCTTTAGCATTTGTTGTAAAGCTGGTTTGGTGGTGCTGAATTCTGTTAGCTTTTGCTTGTCTGTAAAGGTTTTAATTTCTGCATCAAATCTGAATGAGATCCTTGCTGGGTAGAGTAATCTTGGTTGTAGGTTTTTCCCTTTCATCACTTTAAATATGTCCTGCCACTCCCTTCTGGCTTGCAGAGTGTCTGCTGAAAGATCAGCTGTTAACCTTATGGGGATTCCCTTGTATGTTATTTGTTGTTTTTCCCTTGCTGCTTTCAATATTTTTTCTTTGTATTTAATTTTTGATAGTTTGATTAATATGTGTCTTGGCATGTTTCTCCTTGGATTTATCCTGTATGGGTCTCTCTGTGCTTCCTGGACTGGATTGACTATTTCCTTTCCCATATCAGGGAAGTTTTCAAAGTTTTATAATTTGTTCAAATATTTTCTCAGTCCCTTTCTTTCTCTATTCTTCTGGGACCCCTATAATTCGAATGTTGGTGCGTTTAATGTTGTCCAGGAGGTCTCTGAGACTGTCCTCAATTCTTTTCATTCTTTTTTCTTTATTCTGCTCTGCAGTAGTTATTTCCACTATTTTATTTTCCAGGTCACTTATGCATTCTTCTGCCTCAATTGTTCTGCTATTGATTCCTTCTAGAGAATTTTAAATTTCATTTATTGTGTTGTTCATCATTGTTTGTTTGCTCTTTAGTTCTTCTCGGTCCTTGTTAAACGTTTCTTGTATTTTCTCCATTCTATTTCCAAGATTTTGGATCATCTTTACTATCATTATTCTGAATTCTTTTTCAGGTAGACTGCCTGTTATCTCTTCATTTGTTAGGTCTGGTGAGTTTTTACCTTGCTCCTTCATCTGCTGTGCGGTTCTCTGTCTTCTCATTTTGCTTCACTTAGTGTGTTTGGGGTCTCCTTTTCTCAGGCTGCAGGTTCGTAGTTCCCATTGTTTTTGGTGTCTGCCCCCAGTGGCTAAGGTTGGTTCAGTGGGTTGTGTTGGCTTCCTGGTGGAGGGGACTAGTGCCTGTGTTCTGGTGGATGAGGCTGGATCTTGTCTTTCTGGTGGGCAGATCCGTGTCTGGTGGTGTGTTTTGGGGTGTCTGTGACATTATTATGAATTTAGGCAGCCTCTCTGCTATTGGGGGGGGTTGTGTTCCTGTCTTGCTTGTTGTTTGGCATAGGGTGCCCAGCACTGTAGCTTGCTGGTCATTGAGTGGAGCTGGGTCTTGATGTTGAGATGGAGATCTCTGGGAGATATTTGCTGTTTGATATTACGTGGAGCTGGCAGGTCTCTGGTGGAGCAATGTGCTGAACTTGGCTCCCCCACCTCAGGGGTATAACCCTGACGCCCAGCTGGAGCACCAAGACCCTGTCATCCACACGGCTCAGAATAAAAGGGAGAAAAAAATAAAAATAAAATAAAATAAAGTTATTAAAATAAAAAATAAAAAATAATTATTAAAAATTAAAAAAATGTTTTAAAAAAATTTATTTATTTATTTATTTATTTATTTTTGGCTGTGTTGGGTCTTCGTTTCTGTGCGAGGGCTTTCTCTGGTTGCGGCAAGTGGGGGCCACTCTTCATCGTGGTGCGCGGGCCTCTCACTGTCGCGGCCTCTCTTGTTGTGGAACACAGGCTCCAGACGCGCAGGCTTAGTAGTTGTGGCTCACGGGCCTAGTTGCTCCGCGGCACGTGGGATCTTCCCAGACCAGGACTCGAACCCATGTCCCCTGCATTGGCAGGCAGATTCTCAACCACTGTGCCACCAGGGAAGCCCCCCAAAAATTTTTTTAAAGTAATAAAAAAAAAAGAAGGAAAGAAAGAAGAGAGCAACCAAACCAAAAAACAAATCCACCAATGATAACAAGTGTTAAAAGCTATACTAAAAAAACAAAAAATATGGACAGACAGAACCCTAGGACAAATGGTAAAAGCAAAGGTATACAGACAAAATCACACACGAAAGCATACACATACACACTCACAGAAAGAGAAAACGGGGAAAAAATATATATATCATTGCTCCCAATGTCCACCTCCTCAATTTGGGATGATTCGTTGTCTGTTCAGGTATTCCACAGATGCAGGGCAGATCAAGTTGATTGTGGAGATTTAATGCGCTGCTCCTGAGGCTGCTAGGAGAGATTTCCCTTTCTCTTCTTTGTTCCCACAGCTCCCGGGGTTCAGCTTTGGATTTGGACCCGCCTCTGCGTGTAGGTCACCTGAGGGCGTCTGTTCTTCGCTCAGACAGGATGGGGTTAAAGGAGCAGCGGATTAGGCGGCTCTGGCTCACTCAGGCCGGGGGGAGGGAGGGGTACGGATGCGGGGCGAGCCTGTGGCGGCAGAGGCCAGCGTGACGTTGCAGCAGCCTGAGGCGCGCCGCGTGTTCTCCCGGGGAAGTTGTCCCTGGATCACGGGACCCTGGCAGTGGCGGGCTGCACAGGCTCCCGGGAGGGGCAGTGTGGAGAGTGACCTGTGCTCGCACACAGGCTTTTTGGTGGCGGCAGCAGCAGCCTTAGCGTCTCATGCCCGTCTCTGGGGTCCGCGCTGATAACCGCGGCTCGTGCCCGTCTCTGCAGCTCCTTTAAGCGGCCCTCTGAATCCCCTCTCCTCGTGCACCAGGAAACAAAGAGGCAAGAAGAAGTCTCTTGCCTCTTCGGCAGCTCCAGACTTTCTCCCGGACTCCCTCCCGGCTAGCTGTGGCGCACTAGCCCCCGTCAGGCTGTGTTCACGCCGCCAACCCCCGTCCTCTCCCTGCGATCCGACCTCCGAAGCCCGAGCCTCAGCTCCCAGCCCCCGCCCGCCCCGGAAGGGCTGGTGAGTGCTGCTCGGCACTGATCCTCTGTGTGGGAATCTCTCCGCTTTGCCCTCCGCACCCCTGTGGCTGCGCTCTCCTCCGTGGCTCCGAAGCTCCCCACTCCGTCCCCCGCAGTCTCTGCCCGCGAAGGGGCTTCCTAGTGTGTGGAAACCTTTCCTCCTTCACAGTTCCCTCCCACTGGTGCAGGTCCCGTCTCTATTCTTTTGTCTCTGTTTTTTCTTTTTTCATTTGTCCTACCCAGGTACGTGGGGAGTTTCTTGCCTTTTGGGAGGTCTGAATTCTTCTTCCAGCGTTCAGTAGGTGTTCTGTAGGAGTTGTTCCACATGTAGATGTATTTCTGATGTATTTGTGGGGAGCAAGGTGATCTCCAGGTCTTACTCTTCCACAGTCTTGAAGCTCCCTAGAGGATTTCTTGAATGCTGTCTCTCTCGCCGTCTTTGGATATTGTCTGTATCATTCTGCTTATATCTCACAACGATCTTTATCTTATGAACTACCGAATATTCTCAGAAGTCTAGTGATTTCTCTCCTATTTCGCATTCTTGGAGAGAGGGTCCATTTGCCTATTGTTGGGAGAAGAATGAGTTCTGGCAGAGTTTGAGTAGTTCCTTGTTCACGTGCTTGGGTCCAAGAAAAATGAGAATTTCTTGAGGTGGATTTTGACTTACTTGGAGACTTGCCTCCTGTACAGGTGGTGAGATCAGTAACATCTTGGCATGGAGGTGGTGGTGGCTCTCCTGGGTTCATGGAGGTGGCCTGGGGCACTGCTGTCCTCCTCTTTCCGTCCCACTCTAGCCAGACCCCTTCCCACTGTCCCCTGAATGTTTCACTTATAGCTCCCTCTGCATCAGGGAAGCCTGAAGTCAAGCCCTTCCCAGCCGTGCTATGTCCCCGCTCTATCTATCTCCACCCCTTGTCTCTCTGATTTTCAGACTCTATACGCTGGCATCACAGTTGCTTTCCTTAAATAGGCACTGATCCCAAGACTAATTTGTTTTTCTGCCTCAGTGTTTTCCAAACTGAGGTCTGAGTCACAGTTACCTGGGGGTAGCCATGCAGATGCCTGGCCTCCTCCCTGAGCATGAAAACCTGAAATTTATTTATTTATTTTTCAGTCCTGTCTGCAGGATTTCTTGTAGAATCTGCACTTAATTTTTGGCTCATCCATGGTACTGTTGCCCATATTATTTAGGTATTATTTACTCTAATGTTGTATATATATATATATATTCTAATTTTATATATACTCTACTTATATATTTATTGGTCATTTCAGAGGGAACATTTAAAGGGTGAGGAATTAAATCTTTCAAAACATTGAAACACTTACTATCCTTAGATGGGTTTTTATATTCTTTATAAGTTTTTATGAGGACAATAAAACCATATTGCCGAAAGCTTAGAAAATAGGGAGAAAAGCATAATTTCCCCCAGTTTGATGCAACGACTGTTTTCACATCGGTATGGTCCCCTTGGGTCTCTGTAGAAGAGTATTCATAAACGTGAGCAGCCTTGGGCGTGATGTGCAGTCAGAGAGAAGAGAGCAGACCCTGCTCTGGGCTCCATCCTTCTCGGAGGGCGTGGCCTTGGATTCACGGAGAGACCCACTTGCAAGAGACCCAGCCCAGGGCTCCCAGAGGCCCCCCAGGGGAGGAGGTACAGAATTGCTCCAGGTCCAGACCCCCTGCATCCCCGGAGCTGGTGTGCACAGTGTGATTTCCAGTCTAGCCTGTGTTTGTTGTCACCTCCTATGTGCAGTGGATGAACAGGACCCAGCTGCTGCCCGGGGCTCCCATGCCGGGGTGGGGATGGGGATGGGGGAGATGTAGCACTTAGCACAGAGTGAAGTACCTGTCACTCGGGAGGTGGAGCAGGGTGCGGAGGAGGCTCAGCCACTCACAGGCCAGAGAAGGGAGATGACAGGGGTGTGAAGTTAAATAGAGGCGGGCACTCCTGAGCACAACTTGGCCGGCCCTGCATTTCAGGCACAGCCAGTGGCCGTGTGGGCTGGCACTGGCCCAGGCCCATCTGAGGGTTTTATGGCCTTATTCTCACCCCTGACTTGTTCCCAGGGGAGCCAAGGGACTTTCAAAAAGAAAATATTGAGACTGATGTGTGCAAGATGTTGTGTTAGGCAGTGTCACCCCTCAGCAGGGAATGGTATTTTCTCTCTTTATAATTTTATTATTTTTGTTGCAATTCTGAGATATTTAAAATATATGGAAATTGACAGAAAGTGATGAAACACACACACATATATACACTGGACAGATTTAAACAAAGACATTATATTGCCACATTTGATTCTTATTTTCTTTAAAAGAAATTTAAAAATTATACCGTTGAAGTCATCTTTGTAACCCTTATGGATTACATTTCTCTCCTGCCCTTCTTAACTAGAGGTAAACCTATTCTGAAGTTGACATGTGTTTCTCCTGCATGTGCTTTTTTGCTTTCATTACCTGGGTGTGTGGTATGTGTTTTAAAGTGTATTTCTATCTATCAACCTACCTACCTACCTACCTATCATGTATCTATCTGTTGTATGATACATATATTTTGTAACTTCCTTTTTTTGCATCTCTCGATACTAAGTTTTTGAGAGTTACCCACATGGATCATGTGAAATCTGGTTCTTTCATTTTCACGGCTATAGAGTGTATTTCATTGTTTGAAAAAATTAAGATGTACTTATCCATTCTCCTCTGAATAGACACTTGAGTTGTGGCAGAAAACATCCTTCCATGTATTTCCTTCCATGTACATATAAGAATGTCTCTTGATCATATTTCAGAGACAGATTACCTGGGTCTTTGGGAATGTGCATTTTAAGTTTCACTACATATTTCCATATTGCTCTCCAAAAAGTTTGTACACATTTTCACTCTGACAGCAGTGTAACAGATCCCATTTTCTAACATATTATCACACATCACAGTTTTTGACAGTTTTATGAGTACAAAACAGCATCTCATTGAGGTTTTTATTTATGTCTCTGATGATTGGAGAAGATTATTATGTTTTCATGTGTTAATATGTGTAAGTTCTTTATATTTTCTACATACTAATACTTTGTTGCTTATATGTATTGAAAATATTTTCTCCCAACCTCTGATTTATCTTTGAATGCTGTTTTCAGCAATTTCTCTCTTACAGAGATTTAAAACTCTTTCCTTTGGAAAGTTGTGCATTTTCATTTTGTTTAAGGAATTCTCCCTGTTCTGGGGCCATAACTACACAGTTGGCCCTTGAACAATGCAGGGGCTAGGGGTACCAACCCTCTTTGCAGTGGCAAATCCATGCAAAATTTATATTCGACTCTTTGTATCCACTGTTCCTCCGTATCCACAGTTCTGTATCCTTGGATTCAACAAACTGCAGATTGTGTAACACTGTGGTATTTACTATTGAAAAATATCCACGTATATGTGAACCTGCACAGTTCGAACCTGTGTTGTTCAAGGGTCAACTATATTCTCTGAGATTTTCCTCCAGAAGATTTAAGGTTTTAATTCTACATTTAAATCCCTAACTCGAGTGGTTTAAAAAAATCAAAACTTTTTTTAATTTGGAAAAGTTCATGAAATTAAACTGTGTAGCTTATTTATGATAAAGCCAACACAATGTAACCATGACTTAAGTCAAGAAACAAAACATCAGGGCCAGAGAAACCCTCCATATGCCTCCCTGTCAATTATACCGCCTTCATCTTGCCCCAGTTCATCACTAACCTGAGTGTGATGGCAGCCATACGCTGCTCTCCCTGCCCCCTCTCCCCGTCTCAGAATTTCATCTCTGCCCTGGCCTCCCTGCCTCAGTGCTGCCTCTGGACCTTGCACTTACCAGAGGCCTGACCCTTCCTGGAGAAGGCCCCTGAGCTTGGGCTTGAAGGAAGAGCAGGTCCAGGAGAAGAGAAGAGCGTTCAGAGCTAGGGAGAGAGGGAGCCAGAGGATCCGCCATTGAGAGGCTGGAGGCTTATGTCTTTCACCCCAAGGAGCTGGAGCAGAGAGCATTTGCAGAACGCGTAGCAGGATGAAGCCAGGAAGATTTCATCCTCCCCTCCCTCCTGAACCAACAAGAGACAGAACTCATTTTCCTTATATTGAACAGACAGAGAATTTTCTCCTCATAATGCTTTAGAGAAAGAGAGAGAGAGAGAGCACAGGAAAAAATGCACAAGATACATAGAAACAGACGGGCTTGCAGAGGGCAGATGTTTTCTCCAAGATCCCTTCCATCTGACTAAAAACACCTGGTGCTTCCAGAGCCACCCTGTCTCCTTTCTCCACCAGCCGCCATAGTTCTTTCTGTCCTTATTTTCATTTGCCCCTTCTCACCTTCATGGGCAATGGCCTGGTGGCCCATTCTGCATTCAGAACCATGTCCCCCAGAGGGTATTGGGTCATTGTAGGTCCAGTCCTGATTGCTCCGGAAGATCTTGAGACTCAGGCTGTACACAGGACTTGCTGTTGGACTCTGGGCACTGGGGCTGGAGGCACAGACCCCTGGCCCACCTTGCTTCTGGTCCATGCTCACCACGACCCAAGACTTAATGGAACCCAAGTCCGTCTTCACTGTGGAAAAGGAGTGGGGAAGTTAGTCAAAGTGGGCAGAGGTTTGGGGAGGAAGGCATTCAGACTGGAATCCCGAAGGAGCTGTAGAAAACAAACAAACAAACGAAACATGTCAGGCCCTGCTCCAGGTGCTGGGGGATCCCAATGTCAGCTGGTTTTCCAAGACAGACTGGAATTTTACCATGTCTCCTTTGCTTTAGAACTCACTGTTTTTTGGAGATTTAAAACCCATTAGGGAATGGCTTAAGAAGTTAATAACCTGTTATCATCCTGGAGAGTTGCATTTGATATTTATAGCTTTTTGGCTTATGAAAATAAATTAAGTGAGATTGGGAGCCAATTCTTATTCACACCACTTACTGAAGGCAGACCATCCAATAATAAACAAATATCATTAATCTTAAATCCATGTGGGGAGAATTTCATTTTTTAAAACTGATTGTACTAGTGAGAATATATATATATGAAAAGTAGAACCTAAACAAGAAGTACACTAATACGGTAAACTTTGCATCTCTGGTACGGAATTTGATTTGTGTGGGAAAAAACAAATCAACTGTGCAATGTAACCAGGAAGAGTAATGTTGATTACAAGGAGCACATAATCAGGGCAGCTTGGATATGCACTAGGTTCATCTTTGCTTCTACCAAGCCTGAGCACTACTGACTAGGTGTTCAATTTGGTTTTAATTATCACGTTAGTGTTAGTTGTAATTTCCATAAATGACTCTTAAGCCACAGGAATGGATACTAGAGTTGAAAGACTTTTTTTTCCCCTTTTTCCTATTTGAGTGTTTATTTCCCAATTATCAGGGCAGCCTGTGCAGGGAGACAAAGTCACACAAAGATGGTCATTTCTCAGTGTGGTAATTCCAGATCCTTTCTGAAGCCAGGTCATTTGCTTCATTTCACTGGTGACAGTTTATTCATTCACAATTAGGAACACTTCCTTAAGTGTGAGTGTGCTAGGAACTCAGAAATGTAGAAGTCTTTGTCTTTGCATTAAAACTGAGCAAGGGAGATATACATGAAAACTTTAAAAAAAATAATTAAACTGTTCTGAGATTGATTACACTCATACACATTAAGGTCAGCGATGATATAAGGTGATAGGAACACACGGAAGAGGGAGAGTAAAGCCTTCCAGGGGTGAGGGTATGCAAAGGGCTACTTTGTGTTGGGTTTTGATGGATATGTAGGAGTTCACTAGAGGAAGGAGGAGGAAATGGCTTGAGTCAAGAAAGTACATGAGGCGTTCAGAGGACAGAGTGAAGCTCAGGAGGCTGGAGGGCAAGGTGAGTGGGAGAGTTAAGTCTGGAGAAGAAAATTCTTGTCAGCTCGTTCACCCATCTTGAATACGTCCTTTACTCCCAGTTGTCATCTGTCACCTTAACCAGAGCAGAAGCCTCCACGTAGTCCTCCCTACTTCCCCCCTTGCCCTCCTGTGATCTGTCTTCCACACTGCAGCCAAAGGGATCTTTTTGAAACCCAAACCTTAGCACGTCACTCCCCTTGGCTCTCGGGATAAAGTCCAGATCTGCTTGATCCACCGAGAAGCTCCTGGAGCTAGCCTCTGCCAACCTCTCAGCCCTCACATCTTATCAATCGCCTTCTTTCTCCCTAATTCCCACCACGCTGTCCTCCTTTTTGTTCGTAAGCCTGCCAGCCTCATTCCCTCCTCTGAGCCTTTGCATATGCTGTTCCCACTGCCTGGTAAACTCACTATTTTCTAAAATAAGCATCTCCCCTTTCCCTCTCCCATTCTCCTCCCCCCTGTTCTCTGAGTCCTTTGGTTTTTTTTTTATTTCTTTTTTATTCCTATAACCTGTATACAGTCTGTAATTTTTCCTTTCATTCAGTATCATGTGTTTTTTTGTCTGTCTTCCTCATTAGAGTTCAAATTCCATGAATGGGAGAATGATCCCTGTCTTGCTCACAGCTGTGTACCCAGTACCTGGCACTGTGACAGGCACCTCCTAGGTTCCAAAAAATTACTTCTTGAGAAAACAGATGAAAGGACCAGATTCCAGAGGGCCTTGTGTGCCAGCCTCTAGGCTTTAGCCCTTATCCTGTGAACAGTAGGAAACCAAGAGAGAGATTTAACCAGGCCTGCAATGAGCATGGTGTGTGTCTGCCTGACACAGAAAATTAAGTTTAAAATATTTTCAGTAATTTTACTCATACCATGACTTCACTGGCATCCCTTCGTGGTGATGCGATGATGGGAACAAAAAGTGATTTCCATTTCTCGAGTAAAACATAAAACCTCTCCCTGCAGGGCCTTAACACTCTCAGAATGAAAACTGAACCCACTGCCCCGTCCAGACAGACGAGCGAGCTGGTTAGCGGGAGGGATGGCGCGTCGCTGACAGCAGACAGGCCTCTGGTTTGCAATTTTAAGGGGACATAAAATGCTGGCTGGCTTTCACAGAACACCGAGCTGAGCTGCAGAAAACCATAAAATCTCCCTGTTGCAATATAAATATGGGATGAAAGTTGATTAACCAATTTTATGTTGTTATCTGAGCCTTCAATCCATTTGCACTTGAATTAAAAAGACACAAATTGAGTTTTGGCTGGACCGGCATTTTTCGACAGGCAATATAGGTTTAATTCCTTTTTCACCTGAAATCTTTATCGGGCAGAGGATTTTCTACGATGTTGCGCTGCTTGATTGCTGTGGAATAACTGCCAGGGTTTAACATGTGGGCCCAGAATATATAGGCTACAACAAAAAAAGGCATCTCCTGAATTTTCTTCTAGGGCCGGGGTATTCTTGTGGCCATGGACACTTTATTTCTCAGCTAGGTTATTGCAGGAGTCTCCTTGCAGGACTCCACATAGCTTTTGAGGCTACTTTTGGTCCATCTCTGCCCAACCCCTAAGATGTCTCACCAAACAGCCACAGGAATGTTCTTCCAGTGCAAATCTGGAACTGCGCTAAACCTCTCCGTTGATTGCTCGTTAAGAACACAATTTAATTCTTTGGCATGATCATCAAGGTCTTTGACAATCTGTCTGCACATGCCTACCTTTCTAAACTCACCCCTTTCTTCTCCATCATCCTCCCACATTGACATGCCCACCATATTCTATTTTCCAGGCTCACCTGTCTGTTTACTTGTCCCAGAAACCATCAGGTGCTTTCTCATCACCCTGCTTTGCTTCTGTTCTTTCCCCAGCCTTGCATGGCCCCCTTCCCAACATCACCACTTCCCATTCAAATTCTCTACCTCCTTCAAAGTCAAGTCCAGAGGCATGGCCACCCATTTTCTAGGAAGCAACATGGGAGACTGCAGCGTCCCCCAGATGGCCTTGGGGTAACATTCATTGGGGCAGGTGCCAGATCAGAAAGAGCTACATTAGCCAGATGAGAAAAGAGAAATTTCATCAAGAGAGAGGTTTGCTTGTGCAGGGACATATGGTCATGGTTCTAGATGACACCATTGCCCAGTCAAGCTGGTGTCCTATGGTCTTGAGTATCATGCCATAGAGAGGTGCCAGGAGGGTCTACCCTCTCTAAATATCCCCACAGAGCTGTGACCTGGTGGGGCTCAGTTCACATGGTGTTCTGATTCTGAGTTCTGCTTGGGCAGCCTGGACAGTTCATCCTGAATCTCCATCCCCACTTGTCTACACTATTCTCATATCCATAGCCCTGTGATCACTTGAATCCCCCAGAAAAGCATGTCAACAGCAGAGAAGCCATTCTTGGCTTATGCACATCCAGTCTATTCTGGGACCCTTGACCAGTTAACCTGGCTTCATAACCTGTAGCCGACAGCTAACGAAAAGGGTCTGGTAACACCCTCGCCTCATTGACAGCTGATGTCCTGGGCCTTCATCCGAGCTCCCTCCTGCCCCCATTTCCATGCTGTCCCTGCCCACCCAGTATCGGTTCTCTAGTCTTGTCTCCTGTCTGTGGGCTGCCGTCTATCCCTCAGCCCCAAATCTTGATTTGAGTCTCTGGTTCTAACCTCCGGCTTTTGGCTTTGACCTCCAAGACTCTGGATTCTCCAGAATCATTCTCCCTGCCCCGGACACCATCCTCTCATCAGTGACAGCCTTAGGCTCTGCGTTCACCTCCGCTCAGGGAGGGGACTCATCCTGGGTCACTCTGCGACTCCCTGCTGCTCACGGAACCAATACAAAACCCGGTAGTTTGGCCTTCAAGGCTCTTGCCACCCTGCCCTCTCACGAATCCAGGCCGTCCTTGGCTCTGTGCCCTACACTGTACCTTCTGGTCCAGCCCTTCGTGTAAGCTGCATTCTTGAGCACACCATGAACTTGACATCTCTTTGCCTTACTGTGGCATTCCACTGCTTTGCAGTGAGGACCTCCACGGGGCTATGAGAATCCTTCGAATTTAGATTCCACAGTCAGAACCGGGTTCTAAGCCAGAGCATCTGTGTGACCTTGGGCATATCACTTAACCCTACTGGACTCATTTCAGTGGACTCATTTGAAAATGAGAATAGTGACCCCCACTTCACGGGGTTGTGGTGTAGGATTCAGGGTGACACGATGCCTGGCACATTCCTCTCCCAGTGGCAAGGTAACCTGAGTGCTTCTTCTCTGCCCCATCACTGACTTTGCTGGCAGTTCGGAAAGTTGATGGTGGTGCCTTGACTAAGGTGTGAGCGTGATTCCCTCAGAGAGTCCACAGGCTTAAGGCTCAGGGGGTGGAAACTGCTCCTTAATGTGAGTCCCACTCCTTTGGAGGCCGCACAGGGGCCGCCGTGTGAGGTGCTGATGCAGAGATAACTCCTGGTGGTCCTGGGTTCTCACTGTGTCCGCACTTGTAATGAGTTGAGGTTCCAGTTTTAGAATTTCTTACAGCACGCCCAGGGAACTGTCACTTAGCAAACCCCCGAGCTGAGACAATTGCATGGCACTGGGGAAGGGGGATGGGGAGTCTCTGGAGAGAATATCCTCCCAAGGAGAATGCTCCTGGCCGGGAGGCCATGCTGACTGCAGTGGACGGGGACCTCCACTGGCGAGCAAGGGGCCAGTTTCTAGTTCTACTGCTGATTTTTAGTGACGCTTGGAGAATCTCCTCCTCTCTTTATGCCTCAGTTTCTTTTATTTTAAATTAATTTTAATTAGAGTAGAGTTGATTTACAATGTTGTATTAGTTTCTGCTGTAAAGCAAAGTGAATCAGTTATACATATACATACATCCACTCTTTTTTAGATTCTCTTCCCGTATAATTGGTCATTACAAAGTATTGAGGAGAGTTCCCCATGCTCTACAGTAGGTTCTCAGTAGTTATCTATTTTATATATAGTAGTGTGTATATGTCAATCCCAATCTCCCAATTTCCCTCTCCCTCCCTTCCCCCTTGGTAGCCATTAAGTCTGTTTTCTACATCTGTGACTCTATTTCTGTTTTATAAATAGGTTCATATGTATCATTTTTTTAGATTCCACATATAAGCAATATCACATGATATTTGTCTTTCTCTGTCTGACTGACTTCACTCAGTATGACAATCTCTAGGTCCATCCATGTCACTGCAAATGGCATTATTTTGTTCTTTTTTATGGCTGAGTAATATTCCATTGTATATATGTACCACATCTTCTTTATCCATTCCTCTGTCAGTGGACATTTAGGTTGCTTCCATGTCCTGGCTATTGTAAAATAGTGCTTCAGTGAACATTGGGGTAGATGTATCTTTTTGAATTATGGTTTTCTCTGGATATATGCCCAGGAGTAGGATTGCTGGATCATATGGCAACTCTATTTGTAGTTTTTTAAGGAACCTCCATACTGTTCTCCATAGTGGCTGCACCAATTTACATTCCCACCAACAGTGTAGGAGGGTTCCCTTTTCTCCCCACCCTCTCCAGCATTTACTGTTTGTAGATTTTTAAAAACAATTGTTTGTTTATTTATTTAGTTTTGGCTGCATTGGGTCTTCCTTGCTGCGCGTGGGCTTTCTCTCGTTGCGACGAGCGGGGGCTACTCTTTGTGGTGGTGCGTGGGCTTCTCATTGAGGTGGCTTCTCTTGTTGTGGAGCACGGGCTCTAGGCATGTGGGCTTCAGTAGTTGTGGTACGCGGGCTCTAGAGTGCAGGCTCAGCAGTTGTGGCGCACAGGCTTAGTTGCTCCGCAGTATGTGGGACCAGGGATTGAACCTGTGTCCCCTGCACTGGCAGGCAGATTCTTAACCACTGTGTCATGAGGGAAGTCCTGTTTGTAGATTTTTTGATGGTGGCTATTCTGACTGGTGTGAGGTGATACCTCATTGTAGTTTTGATTTGCATTTCTCTAATAATGATGTTGAGCATCTTTTCATGTGTTTGTTGACCATCTGTATGTCTTCTTTGGAGAAATGTCTATTTAGTCTTCTGCCCATTTTTTGATGGGGTTGCTTGTTTTTTTGATATTGAGCTGCATGAGCTGTCTGTATATTTTGGAGATTAATCCCTTGTTGGTCTCTTTGTTTGCTTAGTTTCCTTAATTGAAAAATATGGGCCCTGGCCCAAGAGATCTCTAAGGCCCCTCAAATGATTACATTGTGTGGTTGGTATTAGTGAGCGGCCCATGACAGCCTTCCACCTGCCCACACCTTGTCATGATGCTGAAGTCAGATGCAGCTACAGAGGGCCAACACCCCAGCTGACACCTTAATGCAGCACTCAGTAATTGTCATGCCCTATAAGTGTTTTTTCATGGGAAAATATAAAACACATTTGATCATACTCTTTTTTGTGCCTACCCTGTACTGGGCGCTTTGCTTATATTGTAGCATGAATTCCACCTTGTATTGGTATGCATTTCCCCCAAAGCAGACTCTGGGACAAGGATGAGGGTGCAAGTAGTTTATTTGGGGGTGGGGACTGATCACAGGACGCATGAGTGGAGGAGTGAGACAGGGAAGGGGAAAACCAATTAGGGTGCTTGGATGAACGGTTACTGCTGTGGGCACCCGGGGGGCAACCCCCATGGGGCTCATCTCAAAACTGTACCATTGCGGGGGATAAGCTGGGGGTTTATTCACCACTTCCTGGCCCTGGTTGTGGAGAGTCTTCTGGGCATTAACTCTCTGGCACCTTGGTGCACCTCTGGTGTGGGTCAGTCAAGCTGCCTTGGCTGGCAACACCTTTATGCAGGAGACACAGAAGGCCATTGGAATAACCACCTGCCAGCACCTCTGGGGCGGGTCGGAATCAGCGATGCTCCGGAGTCAGCTCAGACCAACGCCGACTGAGCCGATTGTCGACTTTTCAAGAATTTTTGCCGGCTGGTCATGAAACACAGCCATTCTTGAGAATTACATTTTACAAACTTGCATCAAATAAATTATATGAAAGACAAAGGTAACAAGTACTAACATCTCATCCAATTAATTTACTACACATTGCTATTCTCTACGCTCTGAAGTTATCACATTCATATGGTGAAATAACAATTGGATGGTGTGTATGTATGTCATCAGCCACTCAGGGAATATTTATACCATGGGGATCAGTAAATGCTATCAGGGCTTTTTTTTTTTTTTTTTTCCTGCAAAGAACAGGTGGCTAAACATGAACCAACACCCCTGGTTGGGTTGCTCCCGGCAGGACACTGAGTGTGTCTTTTACACACCCCATCGCGGCAGCCAGGGTCTTAAATGACCTACACAACCATTAAGAGGTGAAGACCCAGGTGCTACACTAGGCTTCCAGGGGTGGTCCCCAAAGCATGACCACAGAATTGAGGTGCTAAGGCTGCTGCCGCCTCTGGCACAGTCAGGAAGCA
Organism: Balaenoptera physalus; assembly: GCF_965194825.1. NCBI lineage: Eukaryota > Metazoa > Chordata > Mammalia > Artiodactyla > Balaenopteridae > Balaenoptera > Balaenoptera physalus. Next base: position 47,828,318 of record NC_138900.1, on the reverse strand, counting down.
AACGGTAGACGTGAGAAGCTGCTTGTGGAGTCAGGGGGCCCCCCTGCGGATGGAGGCCCCACAGCCATCTTTGCCCTGATCCACACCAGCAAAACGCCTGCTGCCCTGCATGTGATGAGCAGAGAAAAAAAAAAAACCAAAAAAAAATCTCGCATCTGGATCTCCACCTGCAAGGGACTCTGAGAACAATCTTAGATGTCTGGCTTCGGCATGACAGAAAGGGGTTAAGTGCGTGCTGAGAAAGTGCTTCACTGCCTGCCACGGTGGTCACCTTCCTCAGCAGCCTGAGAACGGCGGCTGCCTCGTGGCCCTCCTGTATCCCCAACGCTCAGCACAAGGCCTGGGGTGTAGTGGGAGTTCAGTAGGTGTGTATTAAAGGATTTGTGACTCTAGAAAATGAAATTTCGTTTCCTTTGGCTGGTCCTCATCTTTGTCAAAAAGGAAATTCTGAAAGGGAATTTGGACTCAGAAAGAAACACGTGACGTGAAAGCCACGCCACCTTCCCTCCCCTCCCACCTCTTCTCTTCTCCCTTTTATCTTTTTCTTTTTCTCTCCTCCTCCTCCTGTCTCTCTCAGCTTCCATCACTAAGAAACCTGCTTCTCCTGCAGACACACAGGAGGACCCTTCGAATCCGGCCCACGGCCTCTTGCATTCCACGCGTCGCCTCCTTTAGCTAAACGTCCCCTTCTTTAGGGCAGTCTCTCGGTGCTGCAGGATGATCAGGTGTGGAGGAGCGCCGTTCATTCAGAACTGGGACCTGGAACGACTGGGAAACGTGGTCCAGGAGGTGGGCCCCCGCTTGGGGAGGGCCAGGCTCCCGCCCTCAGGGACCGCCACGTCCTCCTTGCTGGGAGGGCACGTGTGTGGTCCAGGCTGCACTCTCCGGGCCCTGCTGGCTGGAAGAGGTCATATGCCCTTGTGAAAATATGAAACACGTGCCTAAGTGGCTACATCACGGTGTCCCATTTCCCCTAATGATACGTTAATCGGGGCTTTTAATGGCAGCGTTCTGTGGAAAGAGACATTGGCGTTGCGATGTTGCCTCTGATTGTGGGGTTGGGGGCTGGCCGTGAGCCCTTGGAGAAATCTCTTTACCCCTCTATCCCAGCTCGTTCATGTCTAAGATGATGTTCTTTAAGTGCTTTCAGTTCTATCCAGAAACGCCTTGGTGAGCGCCAACGCTGCTAGGTGCGGGGAGAGGCTGTGACCTCCCTGTGGGATGGGATGGGGGTGGCAGGAGCTGCAGTTCAACTCGGGCTCCCGTGTTGGGGAAGTGGCGTACATGCCCCTCTTTCTACGCCAAGCCCACCTCTATCCACCCCGCCCTGACTGCTAGAACAGGCCAGGGTCACTGTGCCCAAGAGGAGAGGCAGGAAGCTGGCCCCCCGCCTCTCCATCTCCAAGGGAGCTGAGGGAGGGTCAGCTTCCCAGAGCACCTGCCAGGTCCTTCTCTTCTCTCCATGCTGCGGGAGTAACAAGGGGCAGTGCAGGTGCTCCTCTGTGGACACTGCCGCCTTTCTCTCTCTCTCTCAACCTGCAGACATTCCTGAGTTCTTACACCGAGATTAGGTTCAATGTCAAACCCACACCCATTTTTTTTTTAAAGCCAAATGTGCAAAAAGCCAAGAAAAACAAAAACAAAACAACCAAGAGCCAGAATCAGGGTCATTGAGCAGCAGCTTAGATATTAATAACATAAAAAAAGCATTCCCAGTCTACCATGGTCCCTTCTGTAAGGAGCCCCCAAAGCCCAGAGATGGCAGGGGTGATGTGCTGGGCAGCGTGCACCCCTTGCAGGGGTCACTCAGTCCCATGCCATCTCCAAGGCACCCAAGCCTTCTTCTGGCAGTGTAGACCAGCTTCACACGGACACGAGATGGATGAAGGTAAGGGCTTCCTGGCCATCTCAATGTGCAGAAAGCCTCCGAGTCACAGCAGGGGCAGGATTGGGAGAGAAACATTGATTCTAGCCCTTGAAACTGATAGAAAATGCTCCTGGCAAAGAGTTTTGGGAATATCTCTAGTGGGAACTGCATATCAGGTCGCTTTAGTTGAAAGTAATAGAGAATAAATCAAATCTATTGACTGTCTACTATGTGTCTGAGATCATTTTACATGCTTGGGGCATAGCAGTCATCAAAACTGAGTCTAGTGGACCTTAAATAGCCAACCATGGGAAGGAAAGTTGCTGCATCTGGCTTTGGGGCCATCAGAACTAGAGACTTGAAATCCGGCAAGATTTCTGTGATTCGGCTTCTCTTAGAGTCACTCCCTCTACCCAACTTCTTCCTGTCTCTGCATCCATCAGGAGGGGGACACAATAGCTACCATCCACATTCCCACTCCCATACGAGGATCCCAGGCTGATTCAGAAGGTGCCGAATGAGGAAACTGTACTTGATCAGCAGATAGGTGCCGTGTAAGTGACAGCCCCACATCTGGTATGAGACCAACTGGACAAGAAAGTTCCAGGTCCGGTGGATGGCATCCGGAGGAGGACACGGGCAGGCAGACCGCACAGTGGAATGCTTCCCTGGGCAGCCACTTGAACCTGAAGAAGAAAGCACAGCTCAAGAAGGGGGACCAACCTGAGCTGAAACCAGGAAGGTGAGGGTTGCCTTGTGTGACACCAGGCCAATGGCTTTCTGGTTGTGAACTTGGCTGCCTTCCCCTGGATGGACTGCCTGCATGCAGGGAAAACTCCCACCTGTGGCCTCCCCAGCGTGTCACCACGCACAGCGCATGTGTCGTTGGCAAGATCCAATGCATCACCATTGTTTTCTAGTATCCTTATTTTCTTCCTTTTCCTGTGCCTGGAATGTCCTGGGCTCAGTGCTAATCCCAGATCTTTGCTTCAGCTCCAGCTCCCTGCAACCCCCATCCCTGGACTGCCTCGTGTACTCCCTTTTCCTTATTAAGATATTACACACCTTCAAGGCCATCTCAAGCCCCCTCTTTCGGGAAGCCCTTTCCTATCTACTCGCGCCCTGTAGTCCCTGAGTACCTGGTACAATATTAGAACTGAAACATCCATCATTTCATTCTATGCTCCAGCACCTCTGGGAGGTTGGAGTCATTTCCTCCATTTTTCAGATGGGGAAACTGAGGCTCAGTGAGGCCTTACATTGCCCCAGGGAGGAGCTGGAGCCTTTGCAGCTGTCTGCTCTACTCTGTGTTATGTCCTCACTTTCTGGGGAGGTCACTTGGCATTCAGAGCAGTGGTTCTCAGACTTGGGGCTGCATGAGCGTGGCACAGAGAATGTTTCACAGTGTGAGAGCCGAGCTGCAGAAGCAAACTCTGGGGTGGGGACCCAGCCCTGGGCGATTATGGCTGGTCTGGTCACACTCAGAGAACCACTGATTTAAGAGATGGACATTGTGGTGTAAGTGACGATTTGGGTTATGTGGGACTTGGGATTCAAATCCCTCCCCAGACCTATTGAATCAAAATGTCTAGGGTGAGTGGGCTGAGGAATCTCTAGTTGACTAAGTGGCCCAGGTGGTTTTTAATCATCTGGCGAGTTGGGGAGAGCTGATTGACAGTCAAGCCCACCCAATTAGCACTTAATTGTATCCTGCTTTATCTTCTTCTCCAATTAGTTCTTCTACATCAATTAAGCTCCCTGGACGCCCAGACAGAGCACTCAGCTCAGAATTGTCCCAGGAGCTGGTGTCTCCCGGCCAGGTGACTCGTGTCTCCCGGCGGCATCCACACTCAGAGGAGAGGCATTTCTGGAATGGCAGGAAAGGGGGCTCTGGCAGAGCGGACACAGGGCTCCTACACCTCCCAGCTTGGCACTTGCTCGTGCCTCTCATCTCAGCAAGGCTGAGTCCTTCCTGCTGCGTAAGGACCAGCTCAGGTTTCTTTCATTCTGTGAAACAGACTTTATTACCCCCAGCAAGGGATAAACCTCATGCCATTGAGCCTTTTGATCCTTATATGAACTGACTTGGGATTGGCACTGTCCCTGGTGGGAGGCTTCAGGAATGTCCCTGGCCTGACGCTGTGTTAGGCATGTACATTGTAAGCACACTTAACACCTGCTCTTTCCTTCCTACTTCCTCTTTTGGGGAGGGCATCTTATCCACCTTGAACATCGCCGGCGTGTAGAACAGTGACCTGCACAAATGCAGTTAATATTTTAGATTCCTGCACAAATCTCAGAGATATTATCAGAAATTACAGTATCATTGCATTGAATGTGAATAATGCATGTTGTGCATGTGTGTTAGTCCCACTTTTAGGTGCTGGCTTCCCCCAGCACCTAGTCCAGAGCCTTACACAGGATTGCTTTCAAGAAGTAAGTTTTTTGTTTCTGACTGAAGTTATTAACTTCTCAGGGTGAAAACTTGTAAAGCGGAAAATGTGTGCTTCTCTGTTAAAAAAAAAAAAAAAAATCAGTATCTTCCTCTTAAACCCACTCCTGACTTGACTGGCCTCCTTCAGTACTCAAAGGCTCTGAACATCAGTTTCTTTATCATTAAAAATGGAAAAAATAATAGCTACTTTATACGTCTTTAAGTATCTCTGAAAAAATATTTATCACAGTGCATACAGATAGCAAGCTCTCAAATTGTAGCTTCATGATACAACGCAGACAACTTGAGGTTTAGACAGAAGGCAGATCGTATATTTGTCCCTATCAAAAAAAATCAAAACAAAATAAAGAAATTATAAAAACCCAGCGTTGGTGACCTTGCGATGGAAAAGGCACACATATTTTGGAGGACTGTTTAGTAGTGCATATCAAGTCATGAATATTTTCACATATTTTATGTTAGAATGTCAGTTCTAAGACTTACTATGAGAATGATTTTTAAAGAGGAATAATTTAAATATAGGCATCAGTGTAATTTACAAAAAATGAAAATAAGTAAATGACAAAAATAGGAGAAGGGTTATATAAATTATAGTGCATCGACATATGGAATATTTCACAGCAATTAAAAAAGCTAAAGGCAAATCCTATGTAAAAACATGGACTGGTTTAAAATAATATAATATTAAAAACAGTTTTATGTACACTTTGATTAAAATGATACAGAATTATATATTTACACACAAACATAATGATTAGAAAAGAACAAAAAGACAAGAATATGTTTGCTTTATTATACTGGTGATGCTAAATTTATTGTATATACATACATCTCTCTCAGTATTTAAAGTCCCCCTAACAGTTCTGCAAGGCAGCTTTTATAACCTTCATTTCTCAGATGAGGGAACAGACACAAATATTTTGCTAAATCACACATCTAAGAAAAGGTGAAGTAGGCCTTGGAATGAACTTTGTCCCTTTGACATCCAAATCTGTACTTTTTTGAATCAGTTATTCACAAATTATACATGTGTGCATTTGGTGTTGGTTTCCTTTGAGAACTCATTTCTGAGTAGACCTTATTTCATATTTCAACAGTGTAGATAGATAAAGAGATACATCATAAGATTCATTATATATACTGTAAAAATTTATAAGTACCAGAGGTATATTGTCACATGGTTGGCCGAACATTTCCCCATATTCATGGGCTTGTGTAGACCCCTTTCGCACAGACACTAGACTTGGCTATGTGACATGCCTTGGCCAATGGGCCATTGGCAAGCATGACAAAAGGAGGCCTTGATAAACACTTGTGAGCTGGGATTTGTCCTCTTGGAACCCAGCCACCATGTTACGAGGAAGCCCAAGTTAGCCACAGGGTAGGCTTTTAGAGAACTAAAGCATCCCAGAAAAGAGCCCCAGGTGAACTCCCAGCTCACAGTTTGCACCAACTGCCAGCTCATGGATGATCTAGCCCCTGTCAAGCCTCTAGATGACAGTGACCCTTGTCGAAACCGTGTGGATAGAAGAATCACCCAGTGAGCCTAGCCAACCCATAGAATCATGAGAAATAATAATTCTTTGTTGTTTGAAGCCATTAAATTTGGGGATGATTTGTCATCTAGCAGTAGATGACTGATACACTAGAAATGAAAAATTTTAAGTAGCAGGATAAATTTAGCACATAGTAGGTGCTTAATTAAAATGTGTATGAGGAGGAAGGGGTAAATTCTGTCACTTGGCATTGAGATTCCCTTATGATTGTCCACTGTAGCCTTCCACTTTAAGAAGGCAAGCTCTCTGTTGAACTGAATCTATCTATAGCCCAGGCCAGCAGTCCTGGCTCAGGGCAATCCTTCCTAGAGAGCAGACTGTGCAGTTCCATAGCAAAGGGGCATTGTCCTTTTGGAAATGCCAGATCCTTTATAAGCTGGAGAGTTAAAGTCACCGCTTGGTAATTGCCCTGCCCCCCAGCTAGTGCTTCCATTCTTGGCTCCCGTAATAAAGTTCAGTCTCATGCTTATTTTTTATCTTCCTAAATGGAGCCTGCCATGGGACAGCCATTTGTATCAGGATCTTAGGCAACCATGACTGTTCCCTGCCACAGCATCCCCATGGCCACTGCCTCAGTTCAGGTCCCCATTATCCCTCCCTTGGATAATTACAGCAGCCCCTAACAAGTCTCCTGGCATCTTGGCTTACACACCTCCATTCCATTCTCTGCAGCAGGCAGTAGGCCATTTCTAAAGCACAAATTGAATCATTTCACTCTGCTTTTTAGAATCCCTCCAATAGGCTCCCCACTGCCTCAAAGCAGCATCACTGGATTAATGAGTGTTTCATAGGGTATGGGCTAGGAATGAAATTCGTAGTTTAATACATTTGGGAAATCCTGGGTTAAACAAAGTTAACCAGGTGTGTGTGTGTGTGTGTGTTTGTGTGTGTGTTTGTTACAGGACTTCTCAGAGCCTTCGATATGCTGATGTGAATTGTGACCCTTCAAAAGAGGTGATATAAAATGCAACATTTACTAAACTTACTTTCTTGGCAGGCTGTCTTCGGTTCATTGAGTTAAGGTTTAGAATTGTTGAAGTATTTCCAAGTTCCTTAGTTGCAAGGAAGCATGCAAGCTTCTTCATGGTCTGACCCCTGCTTATCTCTCCAGCTCAAATCCCTATGTTTCTGCCAAGTTCTTGCTGACGACAACTTGGTGCCTTTGCATCTGCATTCCTTGCATCCCAAATCACCCGCTGTGCTCTCTCATAGCCTAGTTAATTTTTATTCATCTTTCAAATCTCAGGTCAGTCTTCCCTCCCCCGGGAAATATCCTATCCCCACTCACCCAACCCTCACCACCTTGGCCTGAATTATATGTTCACCCCACATCATCCCATGGTTTTTTTCCTGTTATATTAACTTCTATACAGACTTATAATTGCCTGTTAGTCTTTTCTTCTAGGTTGCATGTTCCTCTGGCTAGGGCTGGCTACTTAGCGCTTTAGTGGGCATTCGATAAGTGTTTATTGAATAAATAAGCATTGAAAAGTAGAATGAATTTTGAGACAATTATTGTTGACTAAGAACTTCCTGGGAGCAGGAATATTTGTAGTAGCTGTCTTTTCAGGTGTCAATCCACCTGTGGTCCAAACAGGTCTCTCATATTGACGTTACTAACCCACAGATGGTCTTTGAGATGCTGTTTCCTCAGGCCATGTAAGGGCACGTGAACAAAACTGGGCCTACTCAATTTACTGTCTGAAAATTTGGATTTGTCATTTGTTGGAATGTTGTTCAAACTGCAGAAACATAAACTCCAGAGCTCTGCTGGCCACTCTATGTGGGAGCAGATGGGAACAATGGGAGCAGAGAGAGAGAGGGAAATGTGAAGGCTCAGCTGTTACTGAGAAATAAGCAAAGATGGGGAGAGATGGTGGCCTGTGTTCCTAACTGGTCTTTTTTTTTTTTTTTAATAAATTAATTTATTTATTTTTGGCTGTGTTGGGTCTTTGTTGCTGCGTGCAGGCTTTCTCTAGTTGCAGCGAGCGGGGGTATTCTTCATTGCAGTGTGCAGGCTTCTCATGGTGGTGGGTTCTCTTGTTGCAGAACATGGCCTCTAGAGCGCAGGCTCAGTAGTTGTGGCACACGGGCTTAGTTGCTCCATGGCATGTGGGATCTTCCCAGGCCAGGGCTCGAACTCGTGTCCCCTACATTGCCACGCGGATTCTTAACCACTGCGCCACCAGGGAAGCCCCCCTAACTGGTCTTATATGCTCCTTTCAGTGGTAGCTGCGGCCTGGGTCTGTTGCCTGTGTTTGAGTTATGAGTGTATCATTCTGATGAATTTCCTTTTTCCCACTCCAGCTTGTTTGAAAGGGTTTTTTGTTATGTGTTACCAGTAGGGTCTTGACTAAGCAACATCCAATTATTTTTCCTTGAAAAACTCGAAATGTGGATGGCCCTGTCTTCATGCTTCTTTGTCACAGCCATGTTGTGAATATTAATGGCGATACTTAAGTGGGTCGATTGTGCATTGAGAGTATGAAATATGTATGTCACTTAAAAACAAATGATTGTCAACATAGTGTCTGGGCTGAATTAGTCTCACCCAGCTTGTCACAGCTGATGCAAAAGGAAACTATGGCAATGCATTTGTGCCAGACTTTATGGATCCCAAGGTCAGGACCTAAATGTGCAGATTTAGGAAGGTGCTTTCTGACTAATGATTTGTTATCATTAACTTGATGCACTGGTGGATTTATAGAGAGAAAAATGTTAATAAAAGGTCATTTGAGCTGCATTTCTGCTTTGCTGAGTTGTCATTCCATTAAGCAAATTTGAGGCAATGTAATTGCTACAAGATTCTTCATATTTGCACATGAATTTGTGAATTTATTTGGGAAATGAATGGGTTTTAACTTGACTTGTTGGACTAATTCCATCTTGTTTTCAGGAGATGTTCTGATTATGGTTTTCTATGAGCTTGCAGGATAGTAAAGCAGTTTGCTGTTGACAAGATAGCAGACAGATAGGTCTGGATTTAGATCTTGACTCTGTCACTTACTAATGATGTGACTATGGCCCAGTTACTTCTCTGAGGCTCAGTTCCCTCATCTGTCAAATGGGCACAATGGTAATACCTCACCTATAGGGGGTCAGGTGATTAAATTTGATGATGTCAGACATTTCTCCAGAGAAGACATACAGATAGCCAATAGGCACATGAAAAGCAGCTCAGCATCACTAATTATTAGAAAAATGCAAATCAAAACTACAGTGAGGTGTACCACCTTGCACCAGTCAGAATGGCCATCACTAAAAAATCTACAAATAACAAATGCTGCAGAGGGTGTGGAGAAAAGGGAACCCTCTTACACTGTTGTGGGAATGTAAACTGGTGCAGCCACTATGGAGAACAGTATGGAAGTTCCTCATAGAACTAAAAATAGAGTTGCCATATGATCCAGCAATCCTACTCCTGGACATACACCCAGACAAAACTATAATTCGAAAATATAGATGCACCCCTATGTTCACAGCAGCACTATTTACAATAACCAAGACATGGAAACAACTGAAATGTCCATTGACAGATGAATGGATAAAGATGTCATGTATATATATACAATGGAATATTACTCAGCTATAAAAAGAATGAAATAATGCCATTGCAGCTACATGGATGGACCTAGAGATTATTATACTAAGTGAAGTGAGTCAGAAAGAGAAAGACAAATACCATATGATATCATTTATTTGTGGAAGCTAAAATATGACACAAATGAACATGTCAGTGAAGCAAAAACAGACTCACAGATATAGAGAACAGACTTGTGGTTGCCAAGGGAGAGGAGGGGAGGGATGGGGGAGGGAAGGATTGGGAGTTTGGGATTAGCAGAGACAAACTATTATACATAGGGTGGATAAACAACGAGGTCCTACTGTATAGCACAGGGAACTATATTCAATATCCTGTGACACACCATAATGGAAAAGAATATTTAAAAGAATATATATATGTATAACCGAGTCATTTTGCTGTACAGCAGAAATTAACACAACATTGTAAATCAACTACACCTAAATAAAATTAAAAAATTTTTGATGATGTGTGTTAAAAAGACTGGCATCCAATAATTGGTAGTTATTATCTCATCTTAAGCTGTCTTTTGATCATTCCTATTAGAGCAAAAAGGAAATTTTCCATTCACACAGATATTTACAGACTTAACTGTGTGACTACAGATGTGGGATTTAGGCTAAAGTGGTTGAGGGGAAGGGTGCTAGAAATCGTTACCCCCCCACACACACACCTGTGACAGGTAGCATCCAGTAGGGGCAAGAGTGAGCCCATATAAGTTACACTCAAAGTAAAGCCATCCCAGACTTCAGCTTCATGATCCCAACGTACACGTTTGGAATGTACAAAACCCAGGGAATGGACTCGGCCCACGTGTGGGTAACTTACAATCATTAATTGGCTGATTGACATGGTGTTTGAAGCGCTTATATTTTTGGAACGTTCTATGGCATCCTAATCCCCTTCCTGAAAGTATCTGACAAGCAGCAATTTTTGAAGTTAGCGTGCATGATGGGGATGACATGGAATTTAGAGTAAAACTTGCATTCTACTTATTTTGACTATTTCCTGTTTCTTTGCCTTTGGGCTCATCACTTCACTGCCTGGATCCTGTTTCTGTATTTGCAAGATTAAAATAAGAATATTGCCAAGTGACATAAATGTATGTTCGTACGTTCATTCAACAAGTGAGATGCTCAGGGCCAGGGATCCAGCAGTAAATAAACAGACAACCATTTTAGCCTCATAGAGCTTACATTCCATTGGGGGAGGAGGTGAGATAATAAATATCTCAAAAGAGTAAAATCTAGAGTTTGTCAGATAGTGGTAGCTGACTGCCCGGGAGTGAAACAGTTCAGGGAAGAAGGACTTGAAGTGTCAGTAGCGGGTGAGGTCATCAATGTAGAATAGAGTGGCTAGGCTAGAGCCTAGGGGAAGATGGGATTTGAATAAAGACCTGAAGGAAGTGAGGGAGCAGCGCAGGATGATGTGGGGGGAGGGGTGGGAGCATCCCAGGCAGAGGGACCAGCAGGACAAAGAACTTGAAGTGGGAGTAGGTCTGGAGAGTCTGAGGTGGCCAGAGAGGAGTCAGTGAGGAGGAGAGAAGCAAGAGATGAGGATGGAAGAGTAGGCAGGGGCAGACACGAAAGGCCTTGTGGACCATTGTCAGGACTTTGACGTTTCCATTGAGTGTGATGGGAAACTGCTGGAGAATTAGGAGCACAGCAACAGTACAATGGGACTTAGGCTTAACAGTATTATCTCGACCTCCAGTGCCCCAAAGGGGAGCGACAGACCTTTGGAAAAGTGGCTGATGAAATGGAGGGACTGACTTTTCATTTTATTTCATTTGAATTAAATTTAAAAATCATTTCTTGATTCAGTGATTGGAAAACTTTTAAGTGTGTTTGGAACAACTTGGGTATGTGGATCTATTTTTTTCAACTGTACGTTTATGAGTTCTAAATATAGATCAGGTATTTCCAATAAAAATTTTACCATGTGACTTGAGATGTACTATAATTGTAAAAGATACTCTGCGTTTCTAAAACATAGGATGAAAAAATTCAGGTTAAAAAAAATCTCAATGATAGTTTATATTCATTATATGTTGAAATAATAATATTCTGAATATATTGGGTTATATACAATATATTAATGTTAATTTCACCTGCTTCTTTTTACATTTTTACAATGTAACCACTGGAAAATTATGAATGACAAACATGGCTCATAATTAGAGCGCGCCGATGCAGAAAAAGTTGTGCACTGAGCTTGGCGTATGTGAATGAACTCTTTCTTTTTCTTGCTTCCTTTCTTCCTTCCTTTCCTCTCCTCTCCTTGCTTTTCACATGTGTTGGGTGCTTTCCATGGGTAGAGCGCAGTGCTCCTAGAGAGAGGTACGGGTGCCCCCTGCCCTCATGGGACTTCTATTCTAGTGGGAGACAGAGACAAGACCAAAAAATCAAATAATGCAAAATCGTGGTAGGTGCTGTGTAGGCAAAACTAATGGTCTGAGAAAGAGCATACTGGGGAGGGGACTTCATGTGGGCTGTCAAGGCAGTCTCTTGGGGGACCTGAGGAATTACTGCTGCCTGAGGATTATTATCAAATTGCCACACAGAAGTGCTTTTCAAACCCTCAAGTGCTGTCAAAGTGAGTTACTGTTAATATCTGTGTTCTTAGGGGCAAGGCATTTGGCTGGAATATGATCCCCTCGAGAACAGAGACTGAGTCTCAGTTAACATTTCACATGGGTGTCTGCTCTGTGTCAGACACATACAAGGTATTGGTGAGGATTTATAGCATCGGGGACCCCTCAGGAGATAAATAGAAGCACTAAACAGGTTCCAGATTTCACCGAGTTTCGTTGGAAGGGAAATTCAGTGGTACAAATAGGAGTCAAGTGTCCTCAGGGCTGACTAAGTGATATGCATGGGGGCGTGGTAGGGATCCTAGGAAGTGAAGGCCAAGTGAGCGGGGAAGATCCTTAGAGGAAGAAGATGTAGCACGTGGGTCTGAATCCTGCGGGAGCTTTGAGTAGGTGGAGAGGAGCAGGGAGGGCAGGAGGCAAGGGACAAGCAGAAGTTTGGAGGTGGGATCTGGTAGCCAGGACTAAGGATGCCCCCCAGGAAGGAGGGGGAAGAATTGCTGTTCGACGCTGTCCTTTGCAACCAAAACTGTGTGTCTGGTCTTCGGAGTTCTGAGAAGTCACTAAATACGTGGGCTCAGAGAGAAATGAGATTTAAATATAAATCAGGTCTTTCTAATAAAAATGTACCATCTGAATTGAGTTAGTCTGTAATTGTAAAAGCATTCCAGATTCTGAAAATTTAGGATGAAAAAAAGGAATAACAAAACTCAATTATATCTTTTATATTTATTCTACATTGAAATAATATTTGGATATATTGGGTTAAACAGGTTATAGTAACATTAATTTCACCTGTTTCTTTTTTCCTTTTTAAAAAAAAATGTAACAACCAGAAAATTTTACACTGCGAACATAGCTCACATTGGATTTCTGCTGGAGAATGCTGCTTGTGGTCCTGCCCCGGCCAGGGCACCAGCAGGGGCAGCCTGGCCCCAGCCCAGCCCACCTCTCCTCTCTGTAAAGGTCTTCAGATGGGCCTTGAAGGTCAAGGCTTCCAGACACCCTTGTAACTTTTTACAAGGGGTCATCAGGTGTTGGAGGCACAGCCTCAGCATCTTAAGGAGCAGCTTAGCCCTCGCCTTGGAAGGGAGAAAAGGTTCCTTGGTTAGATGCGCCCGTATTTCTTTCCACCAAGAACCCTCGTTCATTGCCACGTGTCCCTCTGGTGAAGTCGAAACTCTTGTCCTAACTTTGTAAATCACACGTATGGGGAGCGAGATCTTTGGCCTCGAGTCGCACAGTGTAGACAGGATCCAAACCTAGATCCTGGACAAATCCTCACCCCGCATGCAGTCCTCAAGCCCTCGACAATAATGCTTTCAGGGACCTCCCCCATTAGCACATCAGCCCCTCCTTGTTTCTCAGGCGGGAAACTGACACCCAGAGAGAGACAGAGACTTTATCGAGGATCTTGCTCCCAACTGGCTTCCTCACCAGCAGTTCCCTGCTACACGGAACTCCATGGAGAGGAAGATAGTTTACCCCCTCCGGAGCCAGGGGAAAATGAGACTCTCTTCTCCTGGATCCATTAATGTAGGACAATAAATCCAAGATCTATTAGGCACTGACTTGAACCAGGAAAAATGTTGCCAAGGTGATGGTGGCCTGGTTGAGAGAGAATGTCCCCTTCCAAAATCCATCAGCCACTCCTCCCCCTCTCTCCCGCCCAACACTGACTTCCTGGAGGCTAGAGCTGTGCATCTGGCTTTCCTGCCTCCAGGGAGACTGGCAGCTGTGGACGACGCAGGCTGGGTGGGGACAGCGCTGGCTCCAGGTGACACACAGAGGCACCGGCCACTGCTGATCTCGCCCGAGATTTGGGCTGGGAGCCAGGCAGGCAGAGATAAGGCTCACTCTGTCAGCAGGGTGTCACCCTCCCACGTGCTGTTTATAAGCACATCTCCTGCCATCTGGGCCCTGTCCCCACACCCAGCCTCCGTCCTGGGAAGCCGAGCTGTGTCACACACACACTCTGCACTTTGATGTGTCCCAGGCCAGAGTGTTTGGGTAGAAATGTGAGATGGAGCAGAGGCTCAGCCCTGTTGTGGGACCTGAGAACTCAGACCCAGGCAGGACCATCCCCAGGTGCCGCCATATCCACAGACGCCTCACAGCCTAATCCTGGGGGGCTTATTGGAGGCTGTACCCAGGGCTTGTTGGGGAGGTGCCGGGCTCCCCAGCTCTGCCGCCCCCAGCCTAGGGGATGTGACAGCGGCTCGGGAACACGACGGACTGCTCCTTCCCTCCCCAGTGTCCTCTGTGGTCACGGCTCTCCGTTGATTGACAGCATTTCACATCCCTAAAAATTACATTCTTTATCTGAAAAGAAACACCCTGAAATGTTAGCAACAGTAAATGTCTTTGGGTGCTGAGGCTATGGATGATTTTTCTATCTCTAGTTTCCTTTTCTTTACTCTGAACATTTTCTTCACAGAGCCTATGTGATTTTATAACAGTAGTATTTGAACAAAGTTTTTTGGTTTTTTTCCCCCTGCCCAGAAGGCAAGATATGACTTCCATGGAGCAGATTGTCTCCTTGGGGCTAAGATGACTGCTTCTGAGTTTGCCCCAGACCCGCCCGCATCCCCACATGCCTCGTCCTCCTTTTTGCTCCATCCCTATTTCTTCTTCCTCAGGGGGGAAAAATGCCGTTCTCTTGAAGCCTGGGGCTTTATTTACGTTGTTTCATTTCATCATCAGAAATAAAGCCAGATTTAAGAAGGAAATACCATGGGGGAGGAGAGCTCTTTGATCCTGGGTCTCGAGCTCCCACCAGCAGTTCAGGCATCCTTGCCCAGTGTTTGTTCCACGACCACGTCGCTTTCATCTCACGCTATATGCTGTCACCACCGCTCCTCCATTCCCGTCACAACCTCGGAGGCTCCACTGGACATTTCCACGACTATTTTCTGTCCTCCCCTCTTACAGATTGTATTAGTCGAGATTCTCATTTTATACAGCTCCTGAACTGGGAATTTGAATCTCTGAGCTTATCTCTGAGCTCTTTCTTTCTCCACTTTGTCCACTGACATGAGGAGCAACCAGCCAGCTTCATTACATTTGTTGGTTTACCAGAAATGTTTGAAAGTATCGTATGCAGTCATCCAGCCCATGCTTCTTATCAATTATTGATGAGGAGTATGCAGCGATGGTATTTTGTGTATCTCTACTATCACATTACGCCGTGGACCATCAGCGGTCTCTTTACTACTGGAAATAGAGTCATTAGTGTCTTTACATCTAATCAGATTAGAGAGTCAATCCCATAAACCCCAGAACCAATTCAGAAAACTCATCCTTAAAACTCTGTTCCTCTGGAACCGTTCTTGGTACTAAAATCTGTATCAGTCATGGTTCTCCAGAGAAACAGAACCAATAGGATCGATCCATCTAGCTAGCTAGCTATCAATTTATTATAAGGAATTGGTTCACATGATTATGGAGGCTGAGAAGTCCCAAGATCTCAGTCCCCAGATCTCAAGCTGGAGACCTGGGAGAGCTGGCAGTTAGTTCTGGTCCACGTCTGAAGGCCTGGGAACCAGGAGAACCAATGGTGTTAGTTCCAGCCTGAGGCCAGGAGAAGACTGATGTCCCAGCTCATGTAGTCAGACAGGCAACATTCCCTTTTATTCAGCCTTTGTGTTCTATTCAGGTCTTCAATGGATTGGATGAGGCCCACCCACGTTAGGCGGGACAATCTGCTTCACTCAGTCTACTGATTTCCCTTACTTTTTTTATGAGGTCATCTGTTGATTGAAAAGCATCACTGTTCTAGGTATTTGGTAATGAGAGGGTTTTTCAGAATATCTATTTGCCAAGTTGACTGGACCAGAAGTCACCCATGTTATTATTGGTGTTTGTGTGTACACATGCATGTATGAAATTTATTGAATTTTATTAAATTAGTAAATTTTATGTACTAAAATTATATCTTTGCCTAATAATAATCTAGAATAGAGTTTACATCTGGAAGGCAGAAAGGGAAATGGGATTAGAGAGGGATACACAGAGGCTTCAAATTTATCTATAATATTTTATTTCTTAGAAAAGTGCTAAAATCTTATTAAGCTGGGCAGTTGTGAACCAGGTGTATATTATATTATCTCAGTACTTTATGGTATGTTGAAGATATTTTACAATGGAGGAAGGAAGGGAGGGAGGGAGGGAGGAAGGGGGGAAGGGGCAAGAACAGAGGAGACCAGGCAACACACAGAGTGAGAGCCAAAATCAGGGTCCACGACCAGCTGGAAGGACCCCTGCCACCACTGTCCCCAGAATCTCAACATTGGCCCGAACACTGTTGCCACCCACTTCCAGAACAGAGTCTCTACGGTCCCCAAATCTTTGTGTCACCACCTCCCCACTCCGTTCAGGCACATCCCAGGTTACAGACCTCACTCTAGATGCTGGGGGGTGGGGGAGGAGAAAGGAGGTATCTTGCATTTTCACCTTCTCTATTGAGAGGCTGTCCCTGATGCATAAAATGGAGAATTTCTTGAGCACAGGAAGGGCATGGAGGTTCAAATAACAGCCAGAAATGAAAAGCCCAGTGCCAAACGTACCTGGGAAGATTGGGCTCTCTCTGCAAGATCCTAGGCTGGGTCCTGGACCTACAATCCTTCCTTCCATCTTGGCCCATCCCCCACTTGCTCCCAGAGGGGCAAGTGTCCTCAACCCAACTTTATGGACAAGAGAGAATTGGACTTGCTCCACGTCACAAGGTGAGCCAGAAGCAAAGCAAAGTCTGAAATCCACATCTCCTTAACTCCCAGTTAAGGGAGGCGCTTCCTGTATAACCTTCCACCTCCTCTCTATTATTTCACCCTTATCACAGGTATGGTGACTTCCAGCGCACACTTCATCCTTGCCATGGGGAAAACGTCAAAGAAAAGGTGACTTTTTTCTTTGTTGTCCTAGAGCATAATACTTCGGTGAGCATTTGGCTTTGCTAAAGCCAACATGGTAACAGACAACCAGGCATGGCATTGAATGGAGACCTATGTGGGAAGAGGTGTTTTCCCAAAGCCAGCGATCATGGGGGTGGGGGTGGTTTCAGGGGCTGCGACAGTGAGAGGAAATGTCTGATTTGAGACTTTGGGGGCTCTTCAAATTATTCTGGGTAAACATCTGTATCAATAGTCCACCAATAATAAAGACTAAAGATCTTGATTGTAAATAGGAAAAAAGGTGGGGCGAGGGTGCGGATGTGCCTAAACAGAGCATATCTTCGTGCCAAAGACCTGGATTGTGTGCGGAACACTGAGCCTTCTTCAAACCACCCAGCTGACTGTGTGCTCGAGGCTCAGAGACGGGTCACATTTTCTCAAAATTAAAATTCAGTAAGAGGCATCTTTCATTTCAATCTCCTGCCTTTGTGTAGCAGACACAATACTCTAGTGACAAATGCGGGTGAATTGAATTTTGGTGGTTTTTTTTTCCCATAATAGTTGCATCCAGCAGCAAACGGATGTGTTAGTTATCAGACATGAAAATAAGCATAATGCCTGATCCTGAACTTGAAATTGCATAACTGCAGCCAAATGCCTTTTGACTGAATTGCGCATTTGTTTTCCTTGTCTTTTTTTTTCTCTTCTTCTTTTTGTGAAATCTCCATTTATCTGTGATGACCATAGCTTATTAGTGGGCTGCTTTGGAGCACACTGAAATGAGGGCACCCTCATTTAATGCATCGTTACGTCACCCACAGGCTCTTAGACACTCACCCCAAAGCTTTTAGCATTTATCTCCTCCAAACCTAGACGCTAGGACATATCTTCTTCCAATTCTTTTTTTTTTTTTTTTTTTAAATGCACAGGTTCAGAACCTATGTGTCTGTTCAGGAGAATGGGGGCTTTTGTTCAGCGACTAGGGGCACAGTATTGAAATGGGTATCATTTGATTACTTCCTGTGTGCTTGGCACTTTCTGTATGTTTTGTCTAATCCTCACATCATCTGAGGAAGGGAGATATTATCCCCACTTAAGGAAACAAGATCTTAAAGAGGATGGTGGACTGATTGGAAGGGTGAGAGAAAGAGAAGGATAAACATTAGACCCTGGAATTTGGCCTGAGTACGTGGTAGGTGGTGTTGCCCTTTAAAGCTGGAAGTCTGAGGGATGGGGGTTGATTGCGGGGTGAAGATCAAAGGGCTGGTTTAGGAGTCATTTAATTTGAGAGGCCTGCTTAAAGGCCAAGTGGAAATGTCGGTTACAGGGTTGATGAATTTAAGGGTTCAGAGAAAAAGAGAGAGATGAACATTTGGTCTGGCCTTGGAATCAGTGTACCTAAGTAACCCCCTGAATGCCAGCCGGCTGGCAAGTGCCTGAACCAGGAGTCTCACGCCCATCCCCACCCCTTTCTGGCCTTTGTGACTGAAAAACCCTGCTTCTCCCTCTGTCCCTTATACCCCACTGCTGAGCTGGGGAGGGAGGGGGTGACATTCGGAGTCAGTCACCCACGCTGGGGCCTTTAGTCTGAGAAATGACTAGAGATTTTATAATTGAGGGAGAGGCTAAATTTATCAAAGCAGCATGTACATTTCTTTGCCTCATTTTGTTCGCACCTAAACACAAGAGAAGATCGGAAGTGGGAGCTCCCCCGTGAGAGAAGTTCGCATTTCCTGGCCTTAACTCAGAATTATCGTAAGAATCACCGTCCCGTCGCAGCCATCAGCCAGAGCGCTCTGAGTCTTCTCAGGGTTCTCACAGACATTCTTGCTCTAAATTCCACAGAACAGGACGCTGAAATTCGGTGCTCAGAACACTGTTTAATCTCCTTCCCTTTGACTTCTGTCCAGACCAGCTAAATTCAGAACAAACTTATTAAAAATGTATGTGTCTATATAAGTCCATGGACTTATATATACACTACCAAATGTAAAATAGATAGCTAGTGGAAAGCAGCCACATAGCACAGATAGATCAGCTCGGTGCTTTGTGACCACCTAGAGGGGTGGGAGGGAGACGCAAGAGGGAGGGGATATGGGGATATATGTATAGGTATAGCTGATTCACTTTGTTATAAAGCAGAAACTAACACACCATTGTAAAGCAATTATACTCCAAAAAAGATGTTAGAAAAAAAAAAATGTATGTGTGTTGAACCTGATGGAGACAAACAGGGGAGTATATATTATTCCCTGAAAATGAAGATCATGATGTAGGATCTGTCCAAGAATCTTTTTGGGGTGGAATTTAATTACATGACCATCAAAGAGGGCTACGTTAAACCACTTGTACCTAGACATTAAGTTAACCACCTTTAAGGAAACTGACTACATCATGAGCCTGTCAGTCTGGCGGTAAATGTGGATTTTAGTCCTGTGGGTGGTTTCTGGTTACCATGGATGTATGGCGTGGCTCGAGAGGGACTTACTCTTAGGGCAGAGGCAGGATGTCCATCTCTGAGACATAGCAGGAGAATAGAATTAGGAGTTAAAATGAAGTCAAAGCCTGAGCATATAGCACTCAAAGAAGACCCATTTATTAAAAATCTTTTATGCAAAAGGCTCTGTTAACAAAGCAGGAATGATAAGTTTGGCTTATTGTCCTCTAGCTATTCACAGGCTAATAGGGAACTGATAACCTGTTCACCAGTGATTTTAAAACAATGCAGTAATTTTAGGGGCAGAGTGAGATGGGGGTGAGAGTTGGAGATCCCACCAAGGACTGGGCGAAGTGGGACGGACTTCCTGGGAGGGGTATCATTAGAGCTGGGCCTCCGGTGCTGGAATTTGGATGAGAAGATGGGTGTGGAGGGAGAGCCTCACAGGCAGAGAAAACAGCAATTAAAAAGGCTTGGAGTTGAGGACCCAGGATTAAGTCACGGGAAGAGTGACAGACACACTTTGACCACACAGGACAGAAGTTCTTGAACAGGGGTCATGATCACCAAGACTGAAATGGAAGTATGGAAAAAAAGTCAAAGGGACTGTGGATGTTTGGCAGTGATGGAGGCTGGGATTTATTCTTTGGGTGATGGAAAGGTACAGAGGTTCCCTGAGCAGAAAGAGACCTGATGTGGTCAGGGATATACTTCAGGGAGCTTAGTCTGACAATTGTGTGTGCCGTGAACTTTGGCAGGGGGGCATGGCATTTGAGGCTACCATCCAGCCCCGGGAACATTTGTTCACATAAGGGTGCCAGGGTATCATAAGCACATGGGTGCATATAAACATGTTAAAAAAATAAGGGATTTGAACTTAGTAAAATCACTGGTCCCTCCAACACCTTCTCTGGAATTCTTGCCTTGTCTCCAAACCAAATAACTCATCAGATTGTCGAGAGAATCCAATCATGTCATCTTTGGGTCTAATATCCCTCAGTGGCTATTCTTTGTCTTCTGAGTGTGAGCCAGGGTTTGGTGTGGAATTTCGGGTCTTTACCCATCTGGCCTCACCTCCCCCAACTCAGGGCTCCCCCCAAACCACCATGGCTGTTGTGTCATCTCCACTTATTCTACCAAAGGCTTTTTGCTCCCGTTTCTCTGCGTCCACTCGGCACTCCCTCATCCTTCTGAGCAGCTGGCCCTGTATTGCATTTGTTCAGGGGCCTCCACAGCTCCTTGAGTCAGGAGGTTTGTCTCTCATCCGTGGACCACCAAGGATCAACAAGATGACCCTGTGAGCAGATGCTCTCCTCCCATCCAGCCCCAGCAGTGCTGGCTTCTCAGCAGGGGTTTACACAGGAGTCACACCTTCCTCCAGGCCATCAAAAGAGCATCTCAGACCTCTGGCTTCTCTCAGGACCCCTGTTCAACCAGGGAGGCTGGCCTCTGGGGCTTTCCAGTGGAGGCTCTAGGAGCATGGAGTCTAAAGGAAACTTACTTTAAAGGATTGAGACAACAGACAATTCTTGGCCAATTCTAGTCGAGAAGGTGCCTGTTGGCCTCTTTTTCCCAGGTTGTCCAGGGGAAGGGTTTTCCAAGCTTAAAGGATCTGGGTCCTTGGCTCCCATGACTGTGTAGGTAGAGGAAGCTGGCCAAGGGAGGTGAGTGCCTCTAATGGACTACATGTCAGACTCCAACCTCAGTTCCAGATTCTCCACTAAAAGTCTTGGTAAATGGAGACAGAGCTGCTCAGAGCTGTGTTTCCTCAAAAACACAGCCTCAGACTTCCCTGGTGGTGCAGTGGTTAAGAATCCACGTGGCAATGCAGGGGACACGGGTTTGAGCCCTGGTCCGGGAAGATTCCACATGCCGTGGAGCAGCTAAGCCCGTGCGCCACAACTACTGAGCCTGCGCTCTAGAGCCCGTGTGCCACAACTGCTGAAGCCCTCGTGCCTAGAGCCCATGCTCCGCAACAAGAGAAGCCACCACAATGAGAAGCCCGCGCACCGCAACAAAGAGTAGCCCCCGCTCGCAGCAACTAGAGAAAGCCCGCGCGCAGCAATGAAGACCCAACGCAGCCAAAAATAAATAAATTTATTAAAAAAAAAACACAGCCTCAGGCCGATCCTCAATGTATTGTCATTTTTGTACCATTTGTATCACAAACCTGCTCCTTGCCAGATGCTGTACATTGGTTACCTCCTTACATCCACACCATGCACCAGTGAGTCCTTAGTCTACACTGTATACAAGGTCCCACCTGAGGACTTGACATCTGACTATATCTCCACCCCATAGAGAAGAGGAATGGTGTCCACTGAGTGCTGCGGATGCCTGGGAAGGGGGTGGAGGTTCAGATAGCAGACCAGCAAGAATTAAGAGTCAAGTGCCCACTATGTCTATGACGATTGAGCTCTTTCTACAAGATCCTTACTGTGGCCAGACCAGACCCTGGTCTGGATCCTTTACATACAATACCTCCTTCTTCACCCAATGCCCCCACCACCTTGCATCCTCATGACCACTCTGAAGGGGCCACTATGCCCATTTACGGAGCAAAAGGAATGCAGCGTTCAGTAACTTTCCCCAAATCTCATGGTTAGTAAATGCTGGAGCTGGTATTCAACTCCGGATCTGCTGGGTCAGAGTTTAAGTCCAGCCACCATGATAAGAGGGGGCTTTTGGAGGCTGGGAGACTGGGTTTCCTTCCTCGTTCTGCACAACTGAGCATGTGACATAATTCTCTTAATCAGTATCTATTGACATAGAAATCAACACTGTGTTTATTGCAGTTTAGATCCAAGGCTCAGGAATCCTGAGTTCAAGGCCAAACATTGACATTCACTCATGTGAGAAATAAATTGCTATACATCTCTGGGCATGGATTCTCATGTTAAAATATGTTTTCCTTGCCTCCATACTTTCGCACATGCTTTCCTCTGCCTGGAATGCCTTCTCCTTTCTTCTTATTTACTGTTCCTCATTCTTCAAGATCGAGCTGCAGCATCTCCTCCCTGGGTGATTTTTCCGAACACTCAGTGCAGTCAGGTGACCCCTCTTCTGGGCTCATGCGGAGATGCCAAGGTGATCTCTGTGCTCAGCTGTGCCCAGTTACTGAGAGCCACGTGACGGAGCCGTAGCAGCGTCAGCGGCTGCCACCTTCACGTATAACTTTGTTCTGCACGGTGGCATCAAGCTGTGAAGTGGATTCAGCACAGAGGGATGGTGGTTAAAGATGCTCTCACCTTGGAAACTTGACTCTGGGGAAAGATCCAGATTACTGCTTCTGTCTGTCTCTCTACCTCCAACTCCTGGGACCCTAATACTGTGGGAAATTAAATAGCAGAGTAGAGCTTCTGAGGGCACACATGCATCTGATGGTGGAATTGAAATTTAGCTCCTTTAGTTAAGCTAATCAGGCTTCTGCTCTGGGCACAGGGTCAAGAGAAAATGGATGGCTGAGGAGACACCTGGACGGCAGCAGCAGATTGGGCTTTGCAGCCCCCTAGTGAGCC
This sequence comes from Balaenoptera physalus, assembly GCF_965194825.1. Lineage (NCBI taxonomy): Eukaryota > Metazoa > Chordata > Mammalia > Artiodactyla > Balaenopteridae > Balaenoptera > Balaenoptera physalus. Next base: position 47,805,423 of record NC_138900.1, on the reverse strand, counting down.
CAGGCAGTCCTTGATGTAATCCAGGGATGGGGTCTTGAAAAACCTTGTACAACCTAAACTTTGTATGTCCGTAGAGCCCCCTGCTGCAGGATTTCCTCAGCCGGAGAGAGCTCCCGCCCCAAAATCTTCCCGTCTTTGGAGGTGGCCTACCTCCTGTGGCTGAGTGCTGTGGGGGTCTAAAGGCCTGACCCTCTCACCCCAACTAGGCACAGTTGTGCAGGGTCCCCCAGCCCTCAGAATTCCCTGTGCATTTGGCTGAGCTTTCCATGGAGACCCCGCTGCACCTAACGTGCTCCCTCTGCCCAGTCCGGCTTCTTTCCCTTCCCTTCTGCGGGTGTTGAGCCCGAGAGGACTCCCTAATAAACCTTCTGCTTATCGACCTCTGTCTTAGATTCTGCTTCCCAGCCAGCCAACCTGTGACAATGCCCAGAGCAATTTTGCCATAAAACATTGCGGTAAACGAGAAGACCGGAGGGCCTCAGTCTCTCCTGAGCGGTACAAGCCCGCAGCTCCCCTGGTCACGTGTAAACGAGGAGTGGTTGAGGGGAGGCGGGTGGGGAGGCACAGGGGCGCAGGGTGGATTTGTGAGTGACCACGTGCACAGATGAGTGAAGCGGCCCGGTGGCCTGTGTGTTCCCTGCGGGCTGAGCTCATGCGGGGCCATCTGTGAACCCACCACTCGCTGGTTAGCGGCTCCTTCGTCTGGCCAGGAGGGGCCTCTGAGGACTTACCTTGTGTGCTCATCCTCTGCCTCTGCCTGCGTGGAAACAAACTCCATCTGGTTCTGAGGAACCTTTAGATGGTGCCCAGTCTGTCCACGCTGGAGGAGACCCTCCTTCTGAGGCTGCCGTCCTTCTGCCAAGTCTCCCCGCCCTGTCCCTTTCCACTTAGGCCCTCATATTAACTTGCGAGACCTGCCACCGACTGGGTGGATTAAACAACAGAAATCTACTGTCGCACAGTTCTAGAGGCCGGAAGTCCAAATCTAGGTGTTGGCTGGGTTGGTTCCTTCTGAGGGCTGGGAGGGAAGGGTCTATTCCAGGCCTCTCTCCTTGGCTTGCGAGTGGCCATCTTTTCTCTGTGTTTCTTCATCATCTTCCCTCTGTACTTGTCTGTGTCCAGAATTTCCCCATCTTACAAGGGCGCCAGTCATATTGGATTAGAGTCCACCCTCATGACCTCGCTTTAACTTGGTGACCTCTGTAAAAACCGTATCTCCAGATAAGCTCATATCCTGAAGTTCTAGGGGTTAGGACTTCAACGTATGAATTTTGGGGAGGACACAATTCAACCCATAAGACTGGCTTCTTTAAGCCACGCCTGGAGGAAGGGTGTGGGGACGGCATGCTGCCTCTGTCTCTGCTCCCTGGTTTCCTAGAAACAGCAGGAGCTCTGGTGACTGACATCTAAAAGCAAATTGTCAAGACAGCCTTCTCACCCTTTCCATGGCCTTGTCAGTCTCTGTAATTGAACCTTTAGAAACCTATGCCTTTTCCATCATCTTTCTCGCTTGAGTCTAACGCAGTATCACATTCCTCCTCTCCCTTAACCTCTAACTTAGGATGATGCTAATCTAACCCTCACTCTGCATCAGTTGTGCTCTTGTAGGCTGGACAACTGTTTTGCATTTTTGAATTCATTGACTCTTTTCTGCAAGTTTCCTCATCTTTGAAATGAATAACGGGGAAAAGTGAATGTTCTATTTGCTCCAAACGCATTTACTCTTTTATTAAAAAGTCAATTCAGTTTTATTGAACACCTACTATATGCCAGGCACTTTACTATTTCACCTGTGGCTTTTAAAGGCATTGCAAGTGGTTTATGCTTGTCTGCTTATCTGATTATTTTGCTTGCTGATGTACCTAGATATCATCCCTTCTTCCACAGTGTCAGACCATAGGATTTGCAGCTGGAGAAACTTGGCTCAAGTTCAAGTTGTGCCATTTGCTGTCTGTGTAAATTTGCTCAAGGTGCTTAAGCTGTCTTTTTTATTCATCAGCTGTAACATGGGAATAACAATAATTAGGTATCTCTAGGGAATGAGTGAAATAATGAAATACAGTTTGTGAAATTGCTTAACAAGGTGCTGGGCACTAGGTAGACACTCAGTAAATGTTTGTTTTTAAAAATATTGGTTTTAGTCAATATGCATCTAGTCAGTGTGCATCTGGGGTCTGGGGTCACAGACCCAGGGTAACAGATGAGCCAACTTCCAGGTGCTGTGGCTCCTGAGGGACTGTTGAGATCCTGGAGGGTCGCAGAGCCACATGGAAGATGTTACCACTGCCAGAGGGTCCTGAGAGCACAACTGCTGTTGGAAGCTCTTGCTGTATAGATATCATTTCACCAGTGACAAAATCACTTGACTTTTTCTAACTGGAGAGAACCGCCTCCTCATCCATGTGTATTAGTTTTGTGTTGCTGCTGTAACAACTTACCAAAAACTTAGTGGCTTAAAACAACACAAGTTTATTATCTTAACAGTTCTGTAGATATGTATCTCACTGGGCTAAAATCAAGGGCTGTGTTCCTTCTGGAGGCTCTAGGGGAGAATCTGTTTCCTTGCCTTTTCCAGCTTCTAGAGGCTGCCCATATTCCTTCACACATGGCCCCTCCTCCATCTTAAAAGTCAGCAACTCTGGGCTAAGTCCTCATGCTGCTGCCATCTATCTGGTTCTCTTTTATGCTCTCGTGATTACATTGAGCCCCCCACCCCCAGATAATCCAGGATAATCTCCCAATCTCAAGATACTCAATCACATCTGCAAAGTTTCTTTTGATGTGTAAGGTGACATATTCGTAAGGTTAAGATGTGGACATCTTTGGGAGACCATTATTCTGCTTACAATAACAAGTGAGGACACAGGCTCAGAGAAGGCAAGGATTTGACCAAGACCACACAGCAGCTGGTGGGGAGTCAGGACTTAATGATTGGCTCAGATCTGGGGTGTGAAGCGGTGGAGGCAGAAAGGAAGGAATCAGAGATAAAAACAATGTCGAACAGTCCAGCATACTGTCCCCCTGCCTCTGCTTCACTCATTTCTAGAAGCTTCCAGAGTTTGGCCCATAAGTCAGAGACAAAAGAGTAGAAGAGGACAAAATGATGATGTCAGGGGAAAATAAACGCACATTTCTTCCAGCTTCTGTTGTGGGTGGAAGCTCAGCTTCCTCGGTGTTACATCTGTGGACATAATTATCTGGTAACTCAAATTGAGCACCAGGAACCTGCTGGAGCTGGCGGGGAAGCTAGACCCCAGCGATACAGCTGCGGGAACGCAGAACCCCTCGGCTTTCCAGTCTTCTCCCCCGCCTGCCGCATCTGCTCATATGTAGTCAGCTGGTGGGCAGCCAGACAGTGGCTGCTGTTCTGCAGGGAAACTGAGCATTTATCCCTGCGTCTCTCCCTGGCATGGCGTTGAAACGCCCACCCGAATGTGGCAGATGTGGTTCAAATCCCAGCTCTTCCTTTTACAGCCGTGGGGTCTTGGGCAGTATTCCTACCCTCCCTGAGCTGCCTTGGTTTCCGGTATTATAACATGACATTGACGGTAACTATTTCATATGGTTGACCTGGGAATGAATACCGTGAGAATGCAATTAAATAAGGAAGCACAGGGCACATGGCAGGCTGTTGGGAATACCTGTTCTCCAGAAGGCAGCTGGGTATAGACTGGTGGGGAGACAGGCTGGAGGAGGCCCAGGCTCATTCTGCTACCTGAGCACAGGTGCACGCACCTGCCCCGGATGGCCCCTGTGCGCAAGGAAGCTACGTTCCTTTATATTGCCCTCTCCATCCATCCTAAACTGCTCCCTGGATCCCAGGGCAGCAAAGCTGTTCAGAGGGCCTTTTAGGGAAGAAGGCAGGGTGGCGGCATATGGTGCTATGAACTTGGATAGCACTGCGTACCCTTCTCCTTGCAGATTCGTCACGTGTGTCAGCATCTCAGCCACTCTGAAGTCCCACCACTGCAAAGAAAGTGCGGCTGAACCTTTTCCAAAGACTTGATCTCAGAGATTTTTAACTGGACCATCTGGCAGGATGCTGGTGTCCGGAGGATCTCCTGGCACAGTTTCGGGGACACTGGGTCAAATGTGCCTCTGGGCACAGCCTCCTCTCTGGCCACAGGTGCCTTTTCACGCAAAGGCTGAGGCAGCTCATCTTAGAAAATATTGAGCCATCCCAAACTATATAAAAACCCATTCCCCATACCCCTAGAGTTTCCCTTTCCATAAGTAGATGAATATAGCATATGTTGCAGAAAACTAAAATGCTTTATATGTCAGCCCTATTGGCTGGCTCTCTTTGCGGGGTGTTTTTGGGCCAGGTGTGGGTAAAGCTCCCATTTGTCAGGGCCGTGCTCATTGCCTCGGGCAGCTCCCTGGCTCTCTCAGCCTCGTTGTCCTGGCCCCTTCTGCCTCTAGGCTTTGGGTTGCCCCTGCCCCCTGGCTGGTGGCAGAGAGGGCAAAAATGTCAGAGCTCCTCAATCCCAAGCTGACCTTGGAGATAAAACCTCCTTCAGCCCTTCCCCCCACCCCCCAGGATGCTGCCGTTTGTCCTTGTGTGGAAATGAATGCACCCTGGGTTGCTTGATCCATCTATTGTTGAAACCCCGCTGGCAGTGGGGCTGCTGTTGGTCGGTCTGGGTCAGCTGCCGCCCCGGTGCGCCTCCGCCGTCCCTCTACCAGGCTTGCCTTTTCTCCCCAACCTTAAATGTTGCAATCCCACCATATCGCCCTCCCAGACCAAGATCAAACACTTCCTTCTTCCTAAAGTCTTCTCTCTTCCGTTTTTTCTTCTGCTGACCCTCTGAACTATCCTCATGATTTACTGGCTTTGGTCACAATCTCTGTGCATGATTTTTCCTCTCCTATCAGGAGACAAACTTCTCAGTGGCAGCCAGTCTTATTCTAAGTAAGTGTTTGCTGAGGACCAGCCATGTCCCAGGCCCCTTACTTAAGTATTTTGCCCTCTAACCACTCTGGGGAGGGAGCATCTTTATCTTCATTTTATTAATGAAAACATTAGGGTTGGGGACCTGAAGAGGCTTGCCCAAGCTACTGATGTTTCAGAGGCACCAGGGCCTGAGTTTGAACCTTGATCTAACTGCAAGCTTCATGGCATCACTTGAAGCTTCATATCATCAGTTCTTCTTTTTTTTTTTTTGAATGAGACTTTGACAAAAATTCCATCACCAGGTTTCCAAATTCTGTTCCTTTGCAGTAAGGACAATGCAACTTCATCGCCCATTTAAATGTCGTTATCAGTTTTATTGAAGGTGTAGAGGCAGGAGTTAGATAATGACCTGAGTGGACTGAGATTCTGGCAAACTTCCTAGACTGTAAGGTTATCCTTTTCATGTTGGGTTTTTGTTGTACTAATTGGTACCAATGCAATCAACCTGCTCAGCTGTGATTTTTTCGACCAGAGGAAATTTCCAATCGGAAGCCTTCGTGGCCCTTTGTGACACGTATTTGACTGTTGGAAGGAGAATACCAGCCACGCTTAGGGGACCCTCCAGGTCAACCAGGGTTTGCAAAGCCACCCTCAGCAAACAGGGATGTGCTGAGGCATAATGGACCAGAGCGCTCGTCCTCAGGCCAAACTGCCCTGGTGGGGCTTTAACAGACCCGAACCCCAAGTTGCCCCTGGTGAAGCAGACTCTCTGGAGAGAGATGGGGTATCTGTGTTTGCACAGAACTCTGCAGCTTGAAGGCAACTGAAGGTGGGCATCACTGGACCCCAATGGGGAGGACCCAGGTCCTAGGAGGGGCAGGAAACACATGGGGATGCTCAGCGTGGGGTCCTGGGATGGGCCCAGAAGAGCCAGGACAAACTAAGTTAGGGGATGTTCCGGGGAGGACTGGGCGCCCAGAGGGAGGGTGACTTCTTAGCGCTGAAGACACTTCTGAAATTTGGAAATTCTAGGACCGTTACAGCATTGCCCCATTCCATTCTCCATCCAACGTGGAAAAGAGACTTAAGAAGAGTGAAGACGACCTTTGTAAATAAGTTTAAGCATCTGCTATTCACCAGGCCCTGGTACTGCGCCATCCATAACAGCAGGTAGCAAGTTGCTCTGTGTGTTGCTGAATCTTGTTAAAAGTCCAGCAGACACGAGCCACTCAGCATTCACTGAGATGGAGAAAGGAAGGAGCAAAAATCCCTTCCAGACTCAACACCTGTGAGGCCCTGGTCCCTCATACTGCCCTGGAGCTGCCAGTTATCTCATTGATCAGTGGCCCCTAACCTGCTCCCACCTTCCCAGCCCTCCTGTTGGCCAGGGGTTCATTGGTCATTTCTGATTCACTTTCACAAGAAGTTGTGGGTGGATCACTGGAGGCCAGGACTTGCACCCTGAACTTCTGGGTTTCAAACCATACTTCTGTCACTTATAAGCTGTGTGTCCTTGGGCAAAGTACTTAACCTCTCTGAATCCCTGTTTCTTTTAATAGAAAGGACTTTTACAATGATCCCCAGGGCTTTGGAAAAGGGTAAGATGAGTTAATGCATGGGTCAGCAAAATTTTTCCGTAAAGGGCTAGATAGGACATATTTTAGGCTTCGTGGGCCATACGGTTTCAGTCTCAGTTACTCTGCCGTTGTAGCACTAAAGCAGCCATAGATGATACATAAACAAACTGGTGTGGCTGTTGCAATAAAACATTATTTACATAGACAGGCAGTGGAGGTGGGTGTGTGTGTGTGTAGATTCAGGCCACTTGGTAACCCCTGAATTAATGCACATAAAACGCTTAGCACAGGGCCTGACACAAGGTAATCTATGAATAAATAGTGATGGTTGTTATTAGTATTACTAGTCATATACGGGGAGAGCTGAGCACAGTCTCCCGGTTCCAGCTGGAAAGGTGTGCATGAGGGGAGGAGGAATCCAGGAGATCCTGGTGGGTGTTATGAAGAGCATCCCACAAACATCCTGTGACGTTACAGAGTGCTCTGATGTTCTAAAATAGCTGCAAAGGTAGAAGGGGTGTTAGCACAGTGCAGAGCAGGGTAAACGTGTGTGTGTGTGTGTGTGTGTGTGGTTGGGAGGGCAGGAGAGGAACATATTAATATTCTTTGCCAGAGGGATCTGTGTGCAGTTATAACGGAGCTCCACATCACCATTTGTCACTTAGATTCTTACCTGTAACTGGCAGGGAAAACCCAGCACCATTAGAAGGGCCCTAATTGGAAGCACTGCCCTGAGATAATTACCATCTCTTTGGTTTGAGCATGGCTGGGACCCTCCCTGCCACCTCTCGAAGACACCCAGGGCCGGGGAGAATGTGGGACCACCTCTGTGACTGTCCCATGGTGTAGCTCTCTCCCTCTGGATCCCTTTTCTCTAAGTTCTAGAACATTATCTGGGGCCTTTTCTTACTGGCTTTTCAGATACACTGTCTGAGGTTCGTGCTAGAACCCAGGGCTGGAGGCTTCCATGCATGGGAGCTCAGAAAGTCCCCACAAGTTGCCTTCCTGATGATTTCATTAGGGGAGAACTGAGATGCTGCTGCCCCAGGCGCGAGTGAGGGGCTTCCCTGAGGGCCACACTCAGCTTCCAAACAGGAGACCCTGGCAGAGGGAAAGTACAGACCTTTGTTGACAGCCCCACATGCTGATCTGTCTAGATAAAATCTTGGGAAAGAACATTATCATCCAACAGCGATGCTGGAAAATTGCCCAGATATCAATTCCTGGGTGAGTAACCACAGAGAGACAGTTTCTGTCTCTGGGAGAACGGTCGAGACAGTTTCTGAAAGATTCCAGAGCTCTTGGCTCATTTTCAGCCAGGGTCTCAACGTCTTCACTTTGCAGCCAAGGAGGCCGAAGGTCATGGCGGGTGTGCCTGGCTTCCCGTCCCACAGGCAGGCAGTGAACATGCCGGGCCCAGAAGCGGAAGGCCTCCGTCTAGTCCTGTGCTGTGATAGTGCCTTCTCCCTGCGTCGGAGTCACAGCTGGTTGGATGTTTGTGCCTCTTAACCATGCAAGTGATGTCTGTCGGCGCTGCTCACAGCTGGACCCCCAGCCCCTAGACCAGTCCTTGGCCCATGGCAGCTCTAGGTATATGTTTGTGGAACAAATGAATGGCCATAAAGGCAAGTTCCCCCAAGCTGTGCTACCAGTGGGACAAACGGGCCCATTATCCTCAGAGAAGTTTAAACCCCTGTGGCCACTATGAATTGGAATTACAAAGTAACTGAGAGAGGAAGGGGCAGAACATTTGAAAATAGCTCCCCAAATCTGTCTAAAGAATGTGTCTCAAGCTGGATTCTCCCAGAAGCAGATTTTGATTGCAAGTAGTTGGTTTGGCAGGTGCTCAGGGAAGCACCGGCGGGGGTCTGGGGAGGGGAGAGAGGGCAGGAAGGGAGACAGTACAGTGTGCGTGAGCCAGCAGGCTTTGGGCGTTGGGGCACAGCCCCAGGGGGGCCTCTGGGAGACTTGGGAGTCGTTCCACCTAAAGGTGAGGAGCTAGAGTGGGGACCCACCAGCTCGCACTAATCACGGGTGGAGAGCTGCTCCCGGGGTGTCGGCCCCTCCGTGCCCCGGTCTGCCTGAGCCGCCAGGCTCACGCACGTGAGTGCTGATGCAGGCGGGCGGGCGGGAGATAACTGCTGCTCCCTTCCTCCTCCTTCTGATAAGTTAGGAAACTGAGGCTCCAAGCAGTTAAGGGACTTCCTGATACGCAGTCAAGCTGGGGTGGATTTTTGCTGATAAGCACTCAAGCTGGACTTCAAGTCCAGTTCCGGCTGGCTGTGGAGCTCTGCTCTCTCTGCTGTCCTTGTGGGTCCCCACCACTTTCCCCGAGTGGAGCGTGGGGTGAGAGGGTCCCCCTGGCAGAATCTTCTCTGCCTTTTTGTAGGATATGACTGCCCTGGTGTATTCCGTTATAACATCCTTCTTCCTTCTGTTCAGAGCAGTTAACTTTGCCTCATTATTATTTCACTGGGCTGAGCTTTAGTGAACCACAGCCTTTAATTTGTTTATTTAACATTCCTGGTCTGCACTTGCTGATAGAGTAAAACTGATTAGTTAATTAATTGTAGCCTGCCACAGCTCATGCAGGATCGTGACAATATTTCAGAAGCTGATGGGAGCTCAGGCAGAGGTGGGTGGTGATGGAGATGGGTCACAGAGCCCTGGCCTGAGTGCAAGGCAGGGAGGGGACAGGCTGACCTCCATCAACCCTGCCTGCCGAGTTCTGAGGCCACACAGGCCTGGTCGAGGCAAGAAGCAGGCCCGTGGCCTCAGTCCCAACCATTGGGAATCCAGGTCCACCATGTTTCTTTGTGTAACACTTTTGGTTGTATTTTTGGACCCAGGATTGGCTTTGGTGACATTGTCTTTCTGCCACATTGATCCAGAAGTTCCAGAGAAAGGGTTCCAAACATGGGGCATGTCTGAAATGGTCCTAGTTCTAACGGGCTTGGCTGGGACAGCTGTGAACTCCAGGGGGCCCCTAGACTCATCCCAGCAGCCAGTCTTGCCAAATCAAGTGCCCCATGGCTAGAAATCAGGCACTTTCTGCCTGTTTGAGATCAAGGCTTTGCCTTCCTCCAGATACTGGGTCTGGAAGGATGATGACCTTTCTCTCATTCTCCAGTCATGTGTTGACACGAGACCCTGGCCCCCAGGATTCAAGTTTTGCCCAGCACGTTGTCCGCCATTGACCTCTTCTTGTACCCCCATGACACTGCCCAATCTTCATTCATTGCTAAATTCATAAGTGTTTATTAAAAGGCCTATTATATGCCAGACTCTGTCCTAGGCACTGGGACACAGATGTGGCCCCTGCCTTCACAGGGCTTCTTCTCTTCCATCCAGGGAACATGGCTTTGTTTTGGCTCCCTCTGAAACCTTCCTACATTGCCCACCAGCCTTGGTGGATCTTTTTTCTCATGTTTGTTGAAAGCACTTCCTGTGTGCTGGATGTTACCGCCTTTGATTTCCACCATAAGTGGAAAGAGTACTGCAAGAAGTACTCTTACAAATACTGCAAGAAGGAGTATTTAACTTGATGGGGGACGAAGGCTTCAGGAGATGACATGACCTGTGCCAAGCCAGGAGGTATCAGAGTTAGCGCTTGAACCTGGGAATTGCACTTGGAAGTCTAGAGTACAGTCTATACAACTTGGCTGACTGAGCTCCAGCCATCCCTCCTCTGTTCTGTTCTGCTGCTTTTGAAATGGCTGTGAACTAGTGTGCTGTGCTGGGACATTTCTCCCAGGATTGGGAGAAATGGAAGCTCTTGTTGTGAAATTGTATTTAGTGATCCTTTGCCTCGGGAAGGAGGAAAATGGCAGAAGAGACAGATTTTTCCAGGGTTGGGTTCCTCCTTGGACCCGGCCCCGGCTACTCAGCATGTCCCGTCTGGTTAGGACATACAGGCCAGTCTCAGATTAAAGCCCAGCCCTACAGGGACTTTGGCCTCTCCCAATGGCCTGGTTTGTCTATGGACACAGTGCCCATTACTCTATGTTAAATACTTGTAGCTCTACAAAAAATACCTGTTGAAGAGTGAATCAAAATGAATGAAGAAACTGTTCAAATTTTGGTCTTGTCTCCTGCTACCTAGGGGGCTTTGGGCAAATCACTTCATTTCCCTGAGTCTGAGATTTATCAGCTATAAAATGGAATTTATAATATAGAGGGTTGTTTTGGAGATGAAATGAAATAATGTGGAAATGTCCAGCTCGGTTCCTGGTATACAGTAGGTGCTAAGTGCAGCCTCCCACATTCAGGTTCAGGCAGGGATGGACAACGTCTTTCAGATTCGTTCTGTGCTCACCAGTCCATCTTTTCCTCTTTCTCTAGTTCTCCCGGAAATGGAGAAATGCAGCTGCACACAGATGTTCCCACCACGCCCAGCGACTCTGGAAACATGTGCCTTGTTTATTCTCAGTCTCCTCATCCACAGGATAGGGACACAGGCCTTTCATTCAGAGAGCTCCACAGGCAGCATGGAAGGCCTTGCCCACCTCTCAGCACCCTGAAAGAATGAGTGAGGTGTTCTTCCCGTGCGCTGGGCAGAAGGATGGCAATTAGGAAGGATTAATTGTAATTACCTATTTATCTCTGAGATTTGACCTAGGAGTGTTTCTGTTCAAACAACAGTGTTTAGCGGTGCCCAGCTAGGCATACAACCTCCATCTGCTCCTTGGTTTCGGTGGACAGAGCCTGGGGGTGAGAGGGGCATCACTCTCTCAGCCTCACCAATGAGCTTTGCTTTGTTGTCACCTTGAGTAGATCACTTTGCAGAAACACCAGTCAGTGATGGCTCAAGGACCAACTAATTTGGCTTTTGCTTTTTGATTGAGGAGTAGAGAGGCATTTCTTACAAAGCATTCCTGACAGGGACTTGAGAAGGGACACAGTAGTTTCCAAGACAGTGTGGAGGATTTTTTAAAAACTCATTGAAGTATTGGAGAAAAGGTAACTGATTTGCTCTGAGGCTGCTACGCTGAGGTGAAATATTAAAAGGAAAATATCTGTTGACTTGGGTCAACTCAAAGCATCCAATTGTCTTTTTTTTTTTTTAATTAATTAATTTATTTTTGGCTGCATTGGGTCTTTGTTGCTGTGCGCGGGCTTTCTCAGTTGCGGTGAGCAGGGGCTACTCTTCGTTGTGGTGCGTGGGCTTCTCGTTGCGGTGACTTCTCTTGCTGCGGAGCACAGGCTCTAGGTGTGTGGGCTCAGTAGTTGTGGCTCACGGGCTCTAGAGCGCAGGCTCAGTAGTTGTGGCGCACGGGCTTCCTTGCTCCGCGGCATGTGGGATCTTCCCGGACCAGGGCTTGAACCCATGTCCCCTGTATTGGCAGGCAGATTCTTAACCACTGCACCAGCAGGGAAGTCCAATTATCTTTTAAGCAACAAACATTTAGAGACAGTCAATGGTGGGAAAGGTATCATGGCGGGTGCGGAGGTGGGAGTGATGATGAACTAAAAACAATTAAAATGTAACTGTCTTTCAGGGGTCCAAGGTCAAGTGAGAGAGACCCACCATGGACGTACCAGAGATACCAGTTGCCATGGAATGGCTGACCTGCACAAAGTAAGGACAAGAAGCCAAAATGGGCTGCTTGGGTGGTATGGTGGGAGGCTGCTTCCTGGAGGCCGCATAGTCTTGATAGAGGGAGAGATATAAGCACATAAGGGCAGGAAGAGGTCGTTTGGGCATGAAAGGCATTGGATCAAAGGCCCTGAGAGTGGTCTGGCCATGGGACTGGTGGGGGAACAGTCAGACTTGCTCAGGGATAGGCTGGGTAGAAGACCTCAGATCCCAGTTTCTACTTTGTCAGCTAGTAGCTGGGTCACCTGGCCTAGGCGACCTGCCTCTCAGGGCATCACTGTCCTAGTGAATCTCATGGCTGATTAAAGACAAGAGCATGAAAATAAATGTGAAGAGATTGTGCAACTCCCCTCCCTTTCTTCTCCTTAATTTCCTGAGAATCAATTCCACGTGCCCAGTGGCCACCGGATATAAGATGAGGAAAGCCCCATGATCCACAGATGGTCATTGGGTGTGACTGGCCAGTGTTACCCTTATCTTTCCCCCAGAGAACTGACTGGAGTCTGCATCCGCAGGTGACAGTGTGAGACTCTGTGACCACAACTGCACCCCATGACCGTGCCGGAAAATCAACCAAGTAGGTCTCATCTTCCTGTCATCCTTAAACTGAGATACGCCATCCCGCCACAGAGTTACGTACATGCTGTAGCTGCTCCTATGACAAAGATATTCCCGTAAACAATGAGGAAAACTTCCGTACAACCTACTGTGGTAGGCAGAGTAATGGTCCCCAAAGAGGTCCTAATCCCTGGAAACTGTAAATATGTTACCTCACATGGCGAGGGGAATTAAAGTTGCACATGGGATTAGTGTTGCCAGTCAGCCGCCCTTAAAACAGGGAGATTATCTTGGATTATCTAGGTGGACCCAACTTAATCATAAGGGTTCTTAAAAGTGGAAGGCAGAACAGAGATGGCAGTGTAGCAGCACAAGAAGAAATTAGCCCAACACTGCTGGCTTTGGAGATGGAGGAAGAGGCCTTGAGCCAAGGAATGTGGGCAGCCTCTAGAAGCTGGAGAAGGCAGGGAAACAGTCTTTCCTCTAGAGCCTCCAGAAAGGAGCACAGCCCTGCCAACATATTGACTTTAGCCCAGAGAGACCTGTGTCAGACTTCTAAGACTTAGAAGGACTTATAGGACTGTAAGATGATAAATTTGTGTTGTTTGAAGCTACCAAATTTGTGGTAATTTAGGAAATTACCACGGTGATAGGAACCTCCACCTACCCTCCACCTCTAATTCTCCTTCCTGAATTCCAAAAGATGCTGTCATTCGTATGTATGTTCACTCATTCATTCATTCATTCAGTTGCGCTTACATATACTCATGTATTCCTATACTTTAGGTTCCTAATTTGTAAATAGAAGTTAGCAGTAGAAAAATATTTCATAGGGTCTTTTTGAAGATTAAATTAAATGAAACAAGAAAAGGGCTTAGCACGTTGACTGGCATGGTGCAAGCACTCATAAATGTTAGCTGTCTCTGTTATTTATTTATTTTTTCTTGTTGTTCAGTCATAAAACCTCTCTTGGGCACCAGGCTTGTCCCAGCTCTGCCTGAGCTCAGGCCGTGGTTCCTGGATGGAAGAACAGGTTGGGTGAGGGTCAAAGGGGGCTTTCTCTGAAGCCCTTCTCAGTAACTGTGTGTCATTGGCCCCCTCTACCTACAAGGCAGGCTACTAGATTCAGTCCTTCTCTTAGGCTCATGGCTGCCCTCGAACAAAACCAGGGTTCTCTTAGGGAGGCAGGGAGATTGGATTTTAGTATGAAATTACCCACAGTTGGTAAAGCTTTGGAGAAAAGGAAGGAAGTTAGTGAGAACAGGCAATAATCATTTTGGGAGTACCATTAGGTACCATATCTTTTATATGTGTCCTTCCTTTTAACCTCACAACCACCCTACAAGGTTAGTAGTCTTGTCCCCATTTCAGTGTGATGGGACAGAGACCCAACCTCACACAGCTAATAGGTAGAGGCAAAATGGAACCTCTGGATTCCAAGTCTACTGGATTCCAAGTCCACGCCCCATCCATCCACCACTGCCTCACCTTCAAGGTGGGGGGCTGCAGACGAACCCAGCAGATTGAAACCCCCATTTCTCCCTGCTCTTTTACTCTCTGGCTTGACTGTAAAAAGAGGTGTTTCCTGCAGCAGGACACAGGCTGGTTTTCTCTGGTCTTTCCAGCTCCTCTGCCGCAGTGCTGGGGGAGCAGTGTTGCCCTGAACACCCACGCCAGCCCTGTCCCTGGGCAAGTGCAGCCAACAGGGAGCATCCCACGTAGATCCAGTGCAAACACAGCCGCCACCGCTGAGCAAGGCTTCCAGAAGAAAAGCTCTCTGACTCTTGAGAAACCTCATGTCCTGCTAACCTTTCCTTTGCAGCTTCTCTGGGCTGCAGGGGGCTGCCCCCGGCACTGCCTAGCACATACCTAGTTCCTCCTCTCGCCAGAGCGTTTCTTGCATCGTTGAAGTCCGTTGAGCTTTTCTGTTCACACTTCAGGACAACTTTTTGCTTCCTGGGTGCCCACTGGACAGCTGAGCCCGTCTTGTGTGAGCCAATCATCGTGGGAAAACCCTTCAGGAGGCAAGACACAGGCAAGGGGTCCTCATGGAGAGTCCATCTGTCTGAGCCGAGATCTGTCATCAATTGTCCTAACTGAAATTGAGGCACATTATTAAGACAATCGGCCAGCAAATAAAAGGGGGCCTTCAGCTATCATTTGGAAATAATTATCCAAGTAAAAATTGAATGAGTGATTAGGCTCAGTAGCTGAGGCAACATCTCTTAGACTAAAGCAGCTGTGCCTTTTAGGTGCCCAAGGGTGACTGATGGCAGAGGAAAGCCTGCGTGTATCTCTGGGACCACATAAGGAGGCACGGGCAGGAGTTTCATAATGTCCTTCCCTGACTCACTGCAGGCAGGCCCTCTGGGGCTGGGCTGTGAGCACTTTAACCACAGCACTGGAGACACACCGGTGACTGTCCAACTACAGGACTCTTTCATCCAAACAGCAGGTTTCCCTGGCACGGGCTTGGGAAATTTTACACCTCAGTTAGATTGGCATCCTGAGTTTTCCTCTCTAATCAGCCTTCATTCCCAACCACAGGATGGCCATGACGATTAGACAAGATGGGGTGTGCCCTGCAGATGTGCAAGTCGCCTTCCCTACCCTAAACCTCCATCACTTGCTTTGTCAGCGTCTCCTCCGTGAGGACAGTTAGGTGTTCCATAGTGCTTCCTGGTTCTTTCTCTGCATGTTTATTTTTCATGCAGCTGAAATAGAATCCAAAAAAGAGAACAGTCAAAGTAAAGTTGACTAAGTGCTTGCTATGAGTGAGGCTTTGTGCTAAGGACTTTACAATAATTATCATATTGTTTCCCTAAGGCAATTACCATTATATTTACAGATTGAAAGTTTACCAGTTTACAGATTGAAAACTAAAGCTTGTAGAGGTTATCCTGCCCAAGTACAGCCAGCTAGTAAGTCTAGAGCTAGGATTCAACCCAGATTGGTTTAACTATGAAGGAAGTATAAATGAGAAACCTCCAGTAATCCACATGTTTACCCTCAAGTCTTAAGACAGTGGATGTTTCTTATTATTTTCTGGAGGCAATACAAAATACTACTGCACCTTAGAAGCCCTTGGATAAATATTAAATTATATTTGATTAAAACTTTGATCAAAAAACCTGTTGCCATGTCCCAACGTTGAAGACTAGAATTCCATGCATGAGAGATCTGGTGCCTTCCTGTTACATAGAACATTCAGCGCACTAGAACATTAGGGTCCCGAGCATTCCAGATAAGAGAGTTTTCTCTGTAATAAACGTAATGTATGCAATTTGGAGAAGAACTCACAGAATATGTTTTGAGAAATACTTGGAAGGTAGTGGTTACTGTATCTAATGATGAATGGTCTTCATTCTGTTTTTTCCTTTCCCTTCAGTTTCCATGTCCTGTCTGGTAACGTGGGAGAGGTATAGAGGAGGAACGGTATTCATGCTTTATTTTTGCCTTTTATGTGTCTGCTCCCTTCGTGGGTGGGAGGGGAGATGGCACAGGATCCACAAATCCTAGAATGACCGTAGAATGTGCCCTAATCCACTGATAGCCTCCTCTTCTACACTGGGCTTCCCATCTGATAAAGAAGAGACTTGGGTTAATCTGCTCTCAAGTCAAAAAGACCTTCTCTTGGTTGTGTCTATTGCATCCACTGCAGTTCCCTTTTTTCTCAAGAAGGGATGGTGAAAAGGGATCACATGTCCATGTATCATTTCATTTTCTCAACACAAGTCTTCCAGGCTAGGGTTTCACCCAATTTATAGACAAAGAAACTGAGGCTCTGGATGTTTGAATGGCTCATCAAAAGCCCTGTAGCCAGTGAGTGGTGGAGCTAAGCTTTAAGTCTAGGCATTTCATACCCTGGCAAGAGTTGGGGTCTTGTAAGAGGCTACAGTTCTAAGCGGGGAACACCAGTGTAGACCACCCTTGAAGAAACTCTGCCCTGGGTGGAGGGGGCTGTCCAGTGGGACGTCTTGGCTTTGCCCACAACCTCTACCCCCTGCATCTTCAAGAGAAGAAGGCTGTTACTTGTATCACTCCAAATAAAATTTTACTTATTAAAAAAGCATACTTAGACTATAAATAAGGCAAAGAGGATTGAATGATTGAATGTTAACAAAATAAACCCCTTAGAAATAAATGAACATCTCATATTGCGCTTCATTTCAGTTTCATGAGCTCCAAAATAGCACTTCAAGTGATTAATGTTTTCTTCATTAATTGTAAGTAAACCCAAGTAAAACCTTGCTCTTTCCTCTAACATGTTTTTTTAGAAGATTGAGGGTAGTTCATTTCTAAGAGTAACCTTTTGAAACCTGCTGTAGGCAATTCGAGGTGGTGGAGAGGGTATGCACTTTGGTGTCAGGCAGACCTGGGCTTGGATCTCGGTGCTATGACTTTCTAACCGTGTGGCTCTGAAAGAATGAGCCTTAGTGTCACATTATGATGTGGAAATATTAATGTGAGCCTCACAGAATCATGGCGGTCTGTTACATTGTTGGCCCCCAATGAGCCAGGTCTCCTGGTATCCATGTGCTTTGAATCTAGGCTGTGTTTATGGCTTGTTTTAACCAATAGAATGTGGTAGAACTTCCAAGAATACTAAAGTGTAAGTTGTTAGTTTTTCTAAAATTGTGATTGTCAATGGGAACCAATTTTACTCCCCAAGGGACATTTGGCAATGTCTAGAGACTTTTTTTATTGTCCCAACTGGAAGAGTGCTACTGGCATCTGATGAGTGGAGACCAGGGATGATGCCAAACATTTTGCAATGCGCAGGACAGGTGTCTGCCGCCCCCTCCCCAGAAAAGAATGATCCAAACTCAATTGTCAGTAGTGCCAAGGTTGAGAAACCCTCCTCTAAAGGCTTAGACTGGGAACTGGCCACTGGGAACTGGCCCTAAGTCTCCATGCAAGAAAACCGGTTACCTTGCTGGAAAGACCATGTAAAGAGGCTACCTGGAATTGATGAGACCACAGTGAGAAGAAGAAGCCCTCAGACTCCCTGGAGAGAGACCCACCACAGCTTCCTCAGCAGCAGAATACAGCCAATGAGTGGTCATCAGCAGGACCGGCAGAAGAACCGCCCAGCTGAGCCCAGCGCATTCTGCAGAATCATGAGCAAAATGGAAATGTTTTGTTTGTTTCCGGCTAAGTTTTGAGATGGTTGTACATCAGTAGATAACTAAAATGATAGCACGTATTAAAGGAAACTATAGTGTTTCAACCAACGTCAGAGTCCTTGGGCAGGGGATACTGTGACACGTCACCCGGATTCCCTCTTCAGGACTCAGCTCGCATCCCCCGCAGCTGCTGGTAGTGTTGGTGGCTGACAGTTCACAGCCGAGTGCCTCTCTGGGATTTGCCTTCTGCTGAAGAGAGTCGCCTCACCCAAGCTCAGAATGCCTTCCCTGGGGCAGCCTGCATCAGAGGACTGGTCCATGTGCGGGAAGAAGGTCCTGGAGCCCTTGCCTTAAAGCAGGACAACAGTAAAGTGTCATCTCAGCACTAGTGCTCCCCAGGGCCATTGCTGAGATGGCAACTGCTAAACCCCTCCCTCGGCCAGCTCCAGCTTCTGTCACCTCCTCCAGGTCTTAATCTTGAGAAAATTCCCCCAGGAATCTCCTGTATGCAGATCTCGGTCTCAGAGTCTCTTCCCCAGAAACCTGACTTGGAATACCTTCTTTCTCCCTGTCTTCCTCCCATCTAGAAGTTTTTGCCTTAAGACCCTCAGGACAGAAGGTAGTTTGGCCAAGAGCATGTCCTGGGATGCTGAATCAAGCCATAGTCCCCGCTCCATCACTGGCTTTTCGGTTTCTGTTAAGTTTCAGTTGCCTTGACAACAAAGAAAGAAGCAAAAAGCCATGCCCTGAATGTGACGAGAGATTCGAAAGTTTAACTGTAACTCTGGGAAACTTATAAATAGCAAAGAAACACAGGGAAACATATTAATCTTCACCAGAAATGCAAGAAGTGCAAATTAAATCCACCTTGAGATACCATTTTACACTGACTAAATTAGCAGAACAAAGTAAAAATAAATTCAGATACACATTGCTGGTGACATTATGGTGAATATTGGGTCCTCTTAATCTGCCAGTTTAAATATAAATTTCTCCACACTAGGAGAAAGCAATATGGCAATACACAGTGGAAACTGTAAATATGCCCTTGCCCTCTGGCCCATTAATAAGAATGTATCTGAATAAATTTGTTTAAGAGAGGCTTGGGGATTTAAATTCTCATCTCTTAAATTTCACCAGGCTGAAAAACAAATGTAGTGTAAATAAATATGTGCTGGATAACAAGAAGCTAGAACATAGAATTGGAAGATTGGGAGATATATATTATATAAGAAATAAAAGACTAGTATTGAACACGCGGCAATGTTTCTCAAAGCGTAGTCTCCTGACTACCAGTGTCCAAACTGCCCGGGGTTTTATTAAAAAGTACGACCCTGAGCCTGACCCCAGATCTCAAGTAGCAGAGTTTATTGTGAATTGGGCCTGGGGACCTGCATTTTGAGTAAATTTTCCAGGTGTCCTTGTGCCTCCCAAGTATGACAGTTCTGCATTGAAGCCATCCCTGTATGCCTTCTTGAGGGGTTAGAATTGGGAGGGACATTACCTTTTTCAAATTTGCTGTACTTATTTTGTTTTTATAATTGTTAAGAGGAAAAGAATGTAATTTTCCTTGAGCACTCTGGAGAAAAGTCATTTTAATTATAGGTGTCTTAATAGTTCCTCATTAAGGGGCATAGCTTAACCTCATCCACGGGGGTAGGTTAAGTATCAAGAGAGAAAAGTCTTGCACTGAGAAAGGGCATTCTTATCATTATTAATCTTCCTAGTAATAGATACGTATGATATATTTAAGAATCTTCCATTATTAACCATTCCCAAGTCCCCTTGGGTTCTGTGTCAAGCACATTCTTGGCTCCCAGCTTGGGAGGTTGGGATGGCTTCAGAGTGGTTGGAGCTCTGTCATTGGGTTTAGGGAGAGCTGTTCTGAAGGTTGAAGCAGAGACATTAAATCCCAAAGCTTAAAAATACTGTGCCCTTTGATCTGGAGAGAGGAAGAACAGCCGTGAGACAAGCATGCCGCAGAGCGGAATTGGGAAGATGGGCAGAAACATTCGATTTTGACCATGCCCGGCCCCCCCTTGCCTTGTGGCGTCATTAGCACAAACTGAGCTAGCTGTCGTAAAACTAACATATATTCTGTCTCAAGAGCTTATTTTAACGACTGTATAACTAACTCTGTGCTAATCTAGCAGACTTTCTGGTCTAAAATTTAAGGAAAAAAAGTCTGGCTTTATCAGAAACATCTTTTTTTTTTTTGGTTGGTGGTTCCACATGTGAAAGATGTTAAATTTATTTCATGTTATTCTGGTCTACAGATTTGAAGAATTGAAGAAATATGTATTTCTATAGCAGGCTTAATTATATGAAGTGCTCATTTGACTTTCACTGTATATTTTTAAAATTAATTTCTATTAGAGTATAGTTGATTTACAGTGTTGTGTTAGTTTCTGCTGTACAACAAAGTGAATCAGTTATACATATACATATATCCACTCTTTTTTAGATTCTCTTCCCATATAGGCCATTACAGAGTATTGAGTAGAGTTCCCTGTGCTATACACTAGGTCCTTATTAGTTACCTATTTTATATATAGTAGTGTGTATACGTCAATCCCAATCTCCTAATTTCTCCCTCCCCCACTTTCCCCCTTGGTACATCTTTAAGCTCTGTATCAGAGGGATATCGGTCAGGGAGATTTTTAAAAGGTGAGACCTCAATGCTAGTTTATGTTCTCTCATATAGAGCCCTGTTATTGATTGGAGGGATTGAAAGAGGATTCGAATGCAGGTACTACTCATGTGTGCATGTGCTCGCGTGCGCGCGCGCACGCACACACACACACACACACACACACACATACACACACGACTCAAAAGGACAAATAACAAATACAGTGAAGAAATGTTACGAGGTTATGGAAAGCAAACAGTGATGTTGATGAAGTCAGGTGAGATAGGCAGAAACTTCCCTTTCCATCTCTGTCATGTCTAAAGAAGATGGAACAAATGTCTATACTTGGTTATATGTGAGCTGGGACCAGGTCACTAGGGAACCAAATGGCTATAGGGACTTTGACTTCAAATGAAGTTGTGTAAACCTTGGCGTCCAGAGAAGTCTCAAAGGTTTTGCTTTTTCTAACAAAAGAAATAGTGATTATAAAAGGACATTCCTCTTAAGACTGATTCCTATGACTAAGATTTCATCAAGTGGATTAAGGATAAGCATGGATAGAAAAGGGCGTTCAATTCAATCTCAAGCTTTATTTTCTTTAAATCTTGCCCTATTTATATTAGCATTTAAGCAGTACATCAAGAACTGCTAGTTAAGATAGCTATGGTTAAATGTCCTAACTAAAATTACCATTTTACTTTACTGGGGTGTAGTTGCTTTACAATGTTGTATTAGTTTCTGCTGTACAGCAAAGTGCATCAGTTGCCAGACACCATTTTACTTTAATATTAAACTGTTTGATTGAAAAAACTCAAAAAACTCATTCCTTAATCTCTGGTAAAATGTGTGTCTTGTAATTTAAACCATGGATCTCATAAGGGAGACCCTTTTACCCATCTGAAAAACCAAAAATAGAATGACAGTAATCATGTTACAACAGTGCTAAACTCTTCAGGTTATTTAGCTCTAGGTACGTGTGAGTATGTCTTTTCTTCCTTCTTCTAAAAGAACTCAAGATTACTTGTAAGTATAGATTACTATAATACAGTATTTTGAAAACATAAAAATCTAACTGAATATTAACATCAGTTAAAACTAGGGGTGGGGACTTCCCTGGTGGCGCAGTGGTTAAGAATCCGCCTGCCAATACAGGGGACATGGGTTTGATCCCTGGTCCGGGAAGATCCCACATGCCACGGAGCAGCTAAGCCCGTGCACCACAACTACTAAGCCTGCACTCTAGAGCCCACGTACCACAGCTACTGAAGCCCACGCACCTAGAGCCCGTGCTCCGCAACAAGAGAAGCCACCACAGTGAGAAGCCCACGCACTGCAACGAAGAGTAGCCCCTGCTTGCTGCAACTAGAGAAAGCCCACGCGCAGCAGTAGACCTAACACAGCCAAAAATAAATAATAAATAAATTTTAAAAAAATAGAAAAAAAACTTGGAGTGTATGATGATCATCTATTGCATTTGTTTTCATATTTAGCTATATGCTTGAAATATTTTCCTTCTAAAAGCAAATGCATAAGCAGAAAAATTATCTGGACAATCTATAAATATATGGTAGATGTGTGTGTATATATGTATGTGGGTATGTCACAGGTAGTAGGCAGAGTGTTTGTTTTTTAGGGATCAGCACATTTTTTTTTGTAGAGGACCAGCTAGTTAATATTTTCAGCATGGCGGGCCATGCAGTAGTCTCTGTTGCATCTACTCAACTCTGCCATTATAGCACAAAAGCATCCATAGAGAATACATTAATGATTGGATGTGGTTGTGGTCCAATAAAACTTTATTTACAAAAACAGATGGTGGGCCAGAATCAGTTGTAGTTTGCCAATCTGGTTTAGAGAGTAGACCAGGCATAATGGGTATCATTAGAACTGTCTTTTCACACACACCATTTCACTTAAGGAGAACCCAAGGCCCAGAGCGATGAAGTGACTAACCCCAAGACACACAGCAAAAGCAGAGTCAAAACCAGCTTTCGATAGTGTTCTCTTGATCCCTGTAACACAGAGTGGAAACCAAAGTGGCAGCTCCCTCCTTAGGCAGAGTGGAGGGGGCTGGAGGAGGGAGTGGAGGGGCAGAAGAGAGTGACAGTGCATACAGGGATGCCCCCCAAATCTCTTCTCCCTGATGATCACTGGGGCTTGTCTGTGTTTTGCCCATGTTTTCATGTTTGGTTTTTAATGGCGGAAGAATCACCAGGCAGGGAGGCTTGGACCTGCCATCCACTTAGCTCTGTGGCCTTGAAGCAAGTCACTGCCCCTCTCTGGTCTTCATTTTCTTTAACCTGTAAAACAAGGGGCTTGTCTTGATGATCTTGAACTCCCATTCTGTTCTTGTGAGTCTTCTCATTCTTCAAGTGTATTCCTTTCAGTTTAGCATCTCCACCATCAATCCACGATGATTCCCGAGTTGGCTGAGACTTACTCGGGCCTTGGGTGCAGAGAGGCCCTAAGTTGGTAGCACCACCCCCCCCACCCCGGGTGTCACCTGATTACATGTTCCTTTGCTCACTTCCCTCAGAGCATCCCAGGAACACTGATGACCTCATTGCTTCTTGGGCCCAGAGCTGATTACTATAATAAAGGTACCCACCTGCCCACAAAGCCTTTCTGTTTTTGGCTCTGAACTGCTGAGCTGGGCGTTTTACCAACTCAGTAGTCTTGCTTATAGATTTATCTGTCCCTTTAGAATCTCCACTTCTCTCTGAACTTCTTCACAGTAAGCAGTTTTATAACAAACCGGGCCCTGGTTTCGGCATACGCTGGGCCAGGTGAGATGAGGCCCTCCTGTGGACTTGTTCTGGGTGCGTGTGTTATTGCCACTCGTCCGTATATTTTTGCCAAGGACTCAAATTTTCCTTTCTCCACTCCAGGACTTGCATCCACTTAAGTTAATTTTAGTTAAACTCTAGTTCAGTTTTCCTTCTAGGAAATATGGTATAGGAAATGGAGTACTGGACTGAATCTAGAGACCTGGGTTCAAATCCCAATGGCATCACAACTTAAATGGATGACTTGGGCAAGTCCTGTAACCTCTCCCAGCTGCCCAGGCACTGAGTGTTACTGAATACTCTCCAGGTGGTTCTAAAGAGCAACCAGGCTTGAGAGCCACAGGTTTTAATCGTCTGAATGATCTAATTGATATAAATGCATATTTCAAAAAGGCCTTATCAATGTGTTGTGCTATTATTTTTGTTTATTTCTATTTAAAAGAGAGATACCAAAATCCTGTACGAATAAATCCCCAAGAGAAATAAAATGAATAAGTGAATAAAATGAGGCAGTGTGATATTGTGATTTATAATAAGAAATATACTTTTGGTGTTTGTTCTGTTTCTGGCTCAAAGCTCCCCAAACCCTTGGAAGAGCAGTGGGAGTATCTTTTGTTATAATATGTGGTCTCTTGTCCTTTGTTCCGGAAATGGCTGCAGAGTCATAAAGGTGAAATGGGTATCTTGTTATTCATAACAATTCCCTTTCAACCACACCTAGGTTTTGTTAATGAGGTGACTTCCATAAATCCCCTAAAGCTGGGGGGAGATCATTGGCAGCCCAAAGCTGGTTGCTGGGGGAGCCAACCATGTGATTGGAGGGTTGGAACTTCCAGTCTTGCCCCCCGATCTCCCGGGAGGGGAAAGAGGCCGGAGATTGACGTCCATCACCTGTGGCCAGTGATGTAATCAATCATGCCTGTGTAATGAAGCTTCTATATAAAATGAAGCTTCTATATAAAACAAAAGGATGGGTTTGGAGAGTTTCTGGGTGGTGAACAGGTGGAGATTCCGGGAGGGAATCTGGAGAGGGCATGGAAGCTAAGTGCCCTTCCCACGTACCTTGCCCTATGCATCTCTTCCATCTGCCTGTTCCTGAGTTCTGTCTTTCTATAATAAACCTGTAATCTAGTAAGTAAATGTTTCTCTGAGTTCTGTGAGCTGCTGTAGCATATTAACCAAACCCTAGGAGGGGGCAGTCATTGGCACCTCCTCTCGATAGCTGGTCAGTCAGAAGAACAGATGACAACTTGGGCTTATGATTGTCATCTGAAGGGGGTGGGGGCAGTCTTGTAGGACTGATACTGTTTCCAAGTAGATGGTGTCAGAATTAAGTTGTAGGACACCCAGCTGGTATTGGAGGATTGGTCTCAGAATCTTAGGCAGCCCATCCTGCAACATATTTTAGTTCTTTGAGGTTTTCTTTGAGATACACAACCTTTCTAGATTAAAGTTAGGGTCAAGTAATTTAACCACCCAACAGCCCCATGGGACTGGATTGAATGTGCTGCCAATTTGTTTAATCCTGTGGAAACTCTGAGAGATGAGGTTGGTGGCCCTGTTTTTCAAAGTGAAGCAAGTAAAGCTTGGAAGGGCAAACCACTGTAAGGAAGTTCCCATCACTGGGAGTGGAAGCGATGGGACCAAACGTCAGAGTCAAGGGCTCTTTGCGTTAGATCTTAGCTGCTTCCTGATCCTACCACATAGAGCTTAAAACCCCATGCTTTCAAATTGCAGATGACAAGCGAATAATACTAATGATGGCAGCAATATGACATTATCATCTTATGTCAAGTCTTCAAGATGCTTTCATGTCTTTTGTATTTTAGAGAATCATCGTATTGAAATCACAACCTCAGGTGGCTACTATGAGTCCGCCCTCAATTTAAAGGTAGGTAGAGTTTTACAAGTCCTAACAGGGAGTCTCCTAGGGAATGAATGCTATGAACACCTAGCTGGTAAGTTCTCAGGCACTCCCATTGTTACCCTGCACAATGCCAAGGGGGAGGCTGGGTCCCTGGCTGCTCAAGACACCACCAGGGAAAACATAAATTTACCAAGTGACCCAGCAAATCCACTCCCGGGTGCCTACCCAAGAGAGATGAAAACACTGCTCCACAAAAGCTTATGCCAAAGCTCAGAGCAGTACCATTCATGATTGCCAAAAAGTGGAAACAGCACAAGTGTCCTTCAACAGAAGAACAGGTAAACAAAATATGGAATGCCCGCACAAGAGAATATTATTTAGTCATAACAAGGAATGAAGTACTGATACATGCTACAGCATGGACGAATCTGAAAAAACATTATGCTATTTGAAAGCTGCCAAATACGGAAGACTGCATAATAGATCATTCCCTTTTTATGAAATGCCCAGAAAAGGCAAATCTGTAGAGACAGAAAGCCAATCAGTGGTTGCCTGGGGCTAGGAGGTGGAAATGGGGATTAACTACAAATGAGCACAAGTATCTTCTTGAGCTGATAGAAGAGTTCTAAAATGGAATTGTAGTCGTGGTTGCACCCTATGTAAGTTAATTAGAAAATAAATCATTGAATTGCACACTTAAAATGAGGAAACATTATGATATATAGAATTTACTTCACTAAAGTTGTTTCTGCTTGTTCATTTTTTTTAGGAGCCCATCAGGAGTATAACAGCAAAGTCGGTGTGGTTCAGACTTTGACTTCTCCTTTTCCACCAAGACTTTACGGCAGAATGTGGGAGGAAATCGAGCTCACGGGGAGTTGCCCCGGAAATTAGATTCAAGAGACATGTTCAAACCAATTTGCAGTCTATAAATTTATATGAAGAAACTGATCTTCCCAGGAACAAGGAGGCTCATGTTGCCCCACCAGGGCTTCGACTTTCTGTGCTGAATAACCAGGAACCCACTTTCTGGGTGTGCCTGGATAAGAACATTGGGTGATGGATGGTGTCAAGGATGTTGCACAACAGCCGCTCAGGTGGCCTGTGAACCAAACCAGCCACTTACTGGCGATGCTGTTTATGGACCAGTTTGCTTATGTTTCTCAGATCCAGTGACCCTCCGCCTGGATGTTGCAGGTGAGTCATTGTCAAGTCTGTTCCTCTCTTCTCCCCTTTGCCACGTTCCACTCAGACAGTTATCGTTCTGTTCGAGCAGTCTTTCCCCAGCCAGGCCACCATGCAACATTTTAGGTCTCTTCATTCTTCTGTATGATGACATTCTGTATCTGTCTTCTTGAAACTTTGGTGTGGTTATGCTGACCCCCCTTCCTGAGGGTAAGATGTGCCTACAAGTGGCCAATGCTCCCAGGACCCCTCAAAGGCCCTCGTCTAGATTCTGGAGCTGCCTGCCACTCCTGCGGGCAAGGTAGAGCACTTACTGGCTGAGTTCATTGGCTTGAACCTCATAAACTTCCTATTCTCTTAATACATATGGAACAAACCGCTGCCTGTTCTCAAAGTGGATCTAGTATCGGAACGTTGTAGCTTTCTCCCTTTGCATGAAACCCAGATCCCTCCAGCTTACTCCTGCCCCTTCCTCGTGGACTTGGATACAAAGGGTCATCCGTGTGCGGCAGTTTCTATTAGTTGTGGGTGGGCCAGCCTGACCTGTGTATGTCACATCACATACCTGTGTATGTCACATCAGCCTGACCTGTGTATGTCACATCAGCCTGAACTGTGTATGTCACATCAGCCTGACCTGTGTATGTCCCATCACATACCTGTGTATGTCACATCAGCCTGACCTGTGTATGTCCCATCACATACCTGTGTATGTCACATCAGCCTGACCTGTGTATGTCCCATCACATACCTGTGTATGTCACATCAGCCTGACCTGTGTATGTCCCATCACATGCCTGTGTATGTCACATCAGCCTGACCTGTGTATGTCCCATCACATACCTGTGTATGTCACATCAGCCTGACCTGTGTATGTCCCATCACATACCTGTGTATGTCACATCAGCCTGACCTGTGTATGTCCCATCACATACCTGTGTATGTCACATCAGCCTGAACTGTGTATGTCCCATCACATGCCTGTGTATGTTCTGCCTCTCTCGTCTCCTTGAACTGCAGTTGACTCAGATTTGGATGCTTGACGCTGGCAGGGATGTCTGCATGTTTCCAAAATAATTAGTGAGCTTTGGCTATTTCTTGGGAAGGGTCTGCCAGTGGGCTGTTCCCCAGCTCCAGCCCTGATCCCAACCCTTACTTGATCCAGAGTTCTAACAGTAACCCTAGTCATAGAATTGGGTGAACCCCTATCTCAAATGCAATAAGAATACAAAACACTTAGCATGATGGCTGACACAATTTCATTCCTAGTATATTGTTTCACCTTTAGCCACATCCACTGTTTTATCCTAACCCTCATGGTGTTAATCCAATCTTCAGATTTAATCAAAAGTCCCTTCCATTTGTTGAATGCTGAGCGTCTCCCATGTCAGAATATCGCTCGTCGTCTATCAATCCATTTATCTATAGATTTATGACCTATAAATCTCCAAAATCAATTTCTTCATTAGCTGTTTACCTATCTTCCATCATCTGCCTACCTATATCAAATCCAGGGTTTTTCAGTATCAGCACCATTGACATTTTGGGCTGGATGATTCTTAGGGGCATGTCCTGTGCTTGTAGGGCGTGTAGCAGAATATTGAACCTCTAGTCACTAGATTTTGGTAGCTCTCCTCGCCCAAGTCGTGTTGTGGCCATCAAAATGTCTCCAAGCAATGCCAGATGTCCCCTTGGAGGAGGGGAACAAAATCGATCTAATCTATCATCTATCCATTATTTTTTACTGTTTCTTTCAAGAAGGTAGACACTCTTGACAACATAGACACTCTTCTCATTTTACAGATGAAAAAATTGAGGCTGAGAATTTAGGTGACTTATACAAGATTACGTAAGTATTAAGTGATGGATCTGGGTTATAAAGTTAGATTTGCCTTATTTTAAAACATCCATGTTATCTCTCTCACACTAGACTATTCTAACTTAAACATAATGCTACCCATTTGATCCTCAGTGCCATTATTCTCCTTTATTCTCAATTTAAAATCATCCTCAAATTTAAATCTGACTCTCAAGCACCAACATATGTGAACGTATCTACACCCCAAACCTTCATTCTAATCCTGTCCTCGACTCAAGGTGTAACCCTATTTCCGACCCCAAGTCTTAACCGTACACTTGCTTTCTAAATCCTGTTTCCCATCATCCCAGACAATGAGAGTGTTTACTAGAAGAGAGCGCTTCAGCGCCAGCGAACCCAGCAGAAGTGGACAAGCTCATTTGCAGCCAGGGACATGTATACTGTTCCGTTCTAAGGAAGAAGGATGCAAATGGCCCCTTCTCCGCTGCTCTGCTGAGTTAGTGTGCACATAGACCGTGGTCTGCCACAGACCCCCTGAGGTTGGGATATTTGGAAATTCCCAATAATAGAAAGCTTCTATTTGCCCTCTTCAGTGACACGCTAGAGCTTATAAATGTAACTTTTGAAAAACTGAGCAAATGAAGAAAGGGATTTTTAACTGATCAGTTGGCTTCTCGACCCTGATATACTGGTTCAGCTTCTACCCAGCGGTTTTGATTTCTGCCCTGATACTCCGAGGCCCATTAGATGGCTGACAGCTTCTGGCCTCCATGTCCAGAATGCAAACAGGGAGAGACGTCGTTTTATAGCAGTTAACAGTGATGCTTGGAAGAGATGGCAACAAGCTGAAAAAAATTAATTGAAAATTTAACCTTCAAATAAAAATACTTAGACCTTAGGCTTCCATTTGTAAGCAGCTTATGCTGTCTGTGCACATTCTGTTGTATTATTTAAGTATTTTCTACACCATTTCTGATTAATACAGCAGTACTATTTTCCAGTCCAGTCTCCTTAATAAATATATGTGTCAAATATCCGTTTCCTCCCCTGAATGCAAAGGCTTTTAATTCCCCTTGTTTGCATGTGCTAACTGGTTGTGTAATGAGATTAACAATTCTGTCTTTTTCTTTCTGCAGATTTTATAAGAAAAGCCAGTGGGTTCCCAGACAAAGTTAAAAAGGTACCTTCTTTAATTTTGCATATTGTTAGCTATAATCCAGTTGCTAATGTTTGTTTTATTTCCATCTGTCAAAAGCAATGCCAAAATACGTTGTGTTTGCCTTGAGTTGGCTCAATTAATCCTCCTCTGGAAACAGTTCTGTCATTTCATGTTTGGTTAAGGCCCTGATTCAGTAGCTACCAAATGGGGGTCATCTCTGCCAACGGCAGCCAGTGCACATTTAATACAACTTTCTGGGAAATACCTGTTTGACAAAAGGGAAAGGTGGGGTAGCACCCTTATAGGAATGTCAATTTGAAGCCAACCCCATCTCTCCCTTGGGTACACATATTGTATCCTGGCTTGATCCTGTAAACCAGTTCCTGTGGAGCTAAAAGAACCCAGCTAATGGATCACACTGAGAGAGTGGCTTTGTGGGGTCTCAACATGGGGCACACTGCCCCGCCCCCCCTCACCGGCCCCCAAAGTGCAGCCTCCATGTAAGTCTGATGATGGTATATTAGTCTGCTAGGGCTGCCATAACAAAATACTGCAGACTGGGAGGCTTAAACAACAAACATTTATTTTCTCAAGGTTCTGGAGGCTGGAAGTGCAAGATCATGGTGTCAGCAGGGTCAGTTTCTTCTGAGACCTCTCTCCTTGGCTTGTAGATGTGGCCTGTGTCTTCACATGGGCTTCCCTCTGTGTTAGTGACTTGTCCGTGTCAAAATTTCCTCTTTTTACAAGGACACCCGTCATGCTGGAATGGGCCCACCATAATGACCTCATTTTAATTTAATGACCTCTTTAAAGACCCTGTGTCCGAATATAGTCACATCCTGATATACTTGAGGTTAGGACCGCAATATATGAATTTTGGAGGGACGCAATTCAGCCCACAACAGATGGTAACCAGAAAAAAACAATATGATGAGGTAAGAAGGAAAGATCTTAGGCCAAAAACTATAAAAGCAGTCACTCTGTAGCTCTCTCTCTTTCTCTCCCCTCTCACGCTTCTTGCTTCTTCTTTATCTCTGAATAAAAGCTCTAGCCATCATCCCTGTGCAGTCAGCATATTTTAGAGAAGGTAGGCTTTTGAATCAGCATGTTCTGAGTTCAAATCCTGACTTGACCTCTTATTAGCTGTATGGCCAAGGGCAAGTTGTTTAAATTCAGACTCTCAGCTTCCTCTCCTTGAAATGGGGTTAATAACTAATCCAGCTGATTTTGTTTCCTAAGGATAATAAGGTACTGTATTTGAAAGCCGGTGGCACACCAAGGTTGGGTAAATGGGAGTGGTCTGCCCTGAGTGCAGGTCGTAGGGGGGTGTGTTGTGGCTAGAAAATTTTAAAGTAATAACGTCATTGCCCTTTTAAACAGTGTCTGTAGTAAAATACTCTTCCCCCTCAGGGAAGGTGCCGCCCCCTGCTGACCCACCCTCCCTTGTCTGGAGTAGGGGAGAACTAGCTCTGTGTACTGCGTATTAAATGCATATGTCCACCCTCACCCTTCCCCCCCCCGCCACACTTGTGTCTTGAATTTAGTCATTCTCAGGGCAGCTTAACCAAAGGTATTTCACATGACTGCACATCTTATTTTTTATTCATTTTAACTCAGAAATTGCCAAACCTCAGAGCTAAATTATATATGATGGAGGAGAGTCATCATTCCTTGTTGTTTGGAAAAGAGGAGGCCTAGCAGTCTCTGGTTAGAGCCTTCCTCTTCGTTCCCGAATATCTTCAATTCTTTCATCCAGCTTCCAGGACTGGGTCCTCTCAGAAAACATCTTGACATGAGTCAGGAGTTAAAATACACAATAACTCACCACAGGAGAAGTGTGTGTGGCTGGGGCCGTCCCTTTTATGACTTCAGACCCCTTTCTGAAGTGGTACCTGATCCCCTGGCATCTTTATATGAGGTAGCCCCTTATGTGATCGCTATACTGTATAAGTAGCTATTTTATGTAAACAGAAGAATAGAGAGTTGGTTGGTTGTGCTAAAAAAAAATAGCAACATAAAACAGAATTCTGAATGGTACATTTCTTTTTTTCAATGGATGATATCTGTCTTCATACAATATCAAAAAGTCTAAACCCTTAGCATGAATCATTAAACATTTCCAGAGAGTATTTCACATGGGGATTACGCAAAGCAACTTGTTCAGTCTAGATCTCCAAAGGTGGAGGAAATAGATGATGGTGTGTACATTGCATGGGGAATCTTGCAGTAATTAAAACGATGGCTTTGAAGCCCATTTAATAAATGGAGCTATTTGATCATATGTTCAGTGAACAAAAAGAAGCAAAATGCCATATAATACATACTGAAAGGTTTAACAACAAAAAGTAAACAACACCAATTATGTCTAAAAATATGTAGAACTTGGCACACACTCACACAGGAAGGCCTTGGAAAGAGCCCTTTTCTGTGAAGCGAGTGGCAGGTGTTGAATCTGCTGTGTCTACATTGGGTGTCAGAATCTTAAACCTGTATCCCATAGGTTTGGGCCTGACTTGGATTTCTATAATGAACAGTACAGGTTGTATGGAATCTGAGGGTGAAGGGTGGGATCTAATTTAGGATTTAACAATGGCACTCAACAGATGGGTTAGCATGGTTGAACCCAATCTGAAATGAAAACGTTATAGAGATTTCTAGATGGCTGGCATGCCCATAATTCAGATAACCTTTGAATATTTCAAAGCAGCGCCTTAATAGAAAGCTGCAACTTCTTATTAGTAACACACAGTAAAAGGTCTAGCCTGTATTTACTAGGAGAATTATCTTTTTGCTCAGATGGCTCATTTTTGCCAGCCAAGTTCTCTCCTCACACCCTTCTGGACACATAATAGTTTTGCCCTAAGGTAACATTTCCATGGGTCAGGCCCGTGATTGTGAGCTGCAGCATTGTCAAGTTTCTGTTACTAGAAACTGTCAAATTGGTAGAATGTGAGTAACAAAGTTGTTATAAAACCGTGTTTGAAGGGCATTCTGCTTTCCTCTGTGCCCTGCCACGTGCAACCACGTCTCCGGTTTGTCCTATGCAGCTTCCTCTGATTTCTGCCCCCTCATCTGATTTTTCTTTGATTGCCGTGGGATGTAGAGCTGTGGAGGGTTTTTGGTAGCAGAAATTATTTTTCAAAATGGGAAAGAATGATAAAGGGAACATCTCAGCTGCAGGGCTGTAGATTCCATGCCTCTTCCTAAATACCACAATTCGACCCTCCCACTAGAGTTAGGCTGGTGGGTCACTTCACACCCACAGGCATGAGGCGCCACATTGAACAACACCTCGATATGAAGGAAACATATCGAGATGTTACTAGTGACACCACTTCAGTCTTGGGATTATGGGAATATTTTCTTCTCTTGTTTTCCAAGTGTCCTTTAATGACTCTGATGAAAAAGAAAAAGTTTTTTTTTTTTTTTTTTTAAAGCGTAATAGTCTTGCTACTTTTTTGTTTTTTGGCCGCACCACATGGCATGTGGGATCCTAGTTCCCCTGACCAGGGATCAAACCCGCGCCCCTTGCATTGGAAGCACGGAGTCTTAACCATTGAACCACCAGCGAAGTCCCAGTCTTGCTACTTTTTTAATGTGCATACCAAACTTCTTGATATCATGGGAGATAACTCTGTGAATTTTAACACTTTTATCATCACACATGCGAAATGGAAATATTGCAATTTATAAAGAGGAATAACCAAAAATTTCCATTACAATCATTACCATATGCTGGATGCTGGCAGGAATAACTTTCTAATTTAAAACTTTGAGCAACATATTTGTAAACTAAGATAAATAGAATAAGTAGAAAGAAATGGAGATTTTTGTCCATGATATTAAAAAATAGGTGGGGGTGGTTCATCCCAACCTTTATTTAATCACTTGTTTATTCAGTCAACATCTTATATGGGCTTGGCCGTCGGATTCACTGGTGAACCAAGTACATGGTCCCTGTCCTCAGGGAGCTTACAGTCCAGGTTAATTTTCTATCAGAATAAATATATTCTAGGATTAACAGATGCTAAAATTAAAAGTGGAGAAAAAGGAAAACAATAGATTACAGTACTATATTTTGCATGCATGGAAGTATGTAGGGTAAAATTTATTTTCCATTTCATCCAATACACACAGACACATAGACACACATATGTGCACACACACTCACAGTGTCACGCTCTCTCTACCTGGCTCAGAGACCCAGGATTTATACCAATCGTGAAAGTAGTTAGTCATTTATTTAAAGCACTTGTTCTTGACAGGGACAGTTGACTCTCCTACATCTTGTTCAGTCCCACCGATATCTACTTACAGACATAATAAATAATAAATAAATGAAAGCAATCAGTGAGGACAGACAGAGTTCCCTTATATCTGAGGGGCCATCACCCCTACAGGGAAAGGGCTGTACTGGGGCAAAGACAGGAAAGCCCTGGCAGCAATGCATACAATAAAGGTGATTCCTATGTTTTATTGAGTCATTGGTTTAAAGTGTCAGAGAACCAAACAAATGGACTAGGGGATGATCTCACCTTGGTCCCTCCATACCAGGAAGAACACCTGTTACAGACTAGCAATTCCATGTGGCATCACTCAAGAACTTTTATAAAAAAATATAAGTCAAAGGGGGTGGTTGGGAAATAGTGCAGAACAAAGAAAGAAATAACATCACCTTGAAAATAAGCTGCTATGTATATAAGTTGGGTGTGGAGCGAAACATATGGAATGTTTGGTGAAATACAGGAAGTTGGGACCCCAAAACACTATTTGGAAGCCTTTTTGGAAACAACTACAACACAGACTGATATGAGAACAATGGAGTGAGTGATATAAGAATAAGTTCCAAGGAAGCTAACACTCAGCTGTAGGGAGGTGAACCAGTAACTACCCGCAATGAAGACAGAAGTGATGAGAAAGTCAAATCCAAGCTGAGTAGGATAAACTTGAAAACATGTCCCCAAACTGGATCCTTCCTTCCCTCTCTCCCTCCCTCCCACCCCTCCTTCTTTTTCTTTCCTTCAAGACTGTTTATTGAACAGCCAATACATGTCAGAGGAATACAAAGCAAAAGATGTGAAAAGGATGGAGAGACAGAGAATGGATATAACACACATGCGTTTTAGATATTTCTAAAGATTAAAAGCGAGCAATTGAAAGAAAACAATCATCAAGGGTATAATTAGATACAATTTTCTGAAGCTGAAAGGATCTAAATATGGAGATCAAAAATCCCCACTGTATTGTAAAAAGAGATAATGAAAAAAAGATCTACACCTAGAAGGGCAGAGTAAATGCCAGAAAATGGAACAACTTGTACAGTGTTTTCAGAGAAAAGCGTGTGACCCAACAGTGTTCTAACCAACTAAATGGCCATTTATGGGTGAAGGCAAAAACAACAACAACAAAAAACAAAAACAAAACCCAAAACTTCAAAAAAAAACCTACACTAACAAAACAAAACAAAACAAAAAGCATATTGAAATTGAAAAACTTCCAAAATATGTTACCAATGAAATCTTACTTGAGGGAAAAAGAGCTTGAATACAATCTGTACACAACAGAAAAACTGACTTGAAATTTGTGACTCAAGAATGGGAAAACCATGGCATTAAGTGTGACTGTGGGAAAAGAAAACAATATAAAGTCAAAAGCTGGAAATATCCTTTCAACTTGAATGTAAATATCAGTATAATTCTCAAAAGTATAATTCTCAGTTATATAGTACTAATATAATGGAAAATGAATTTATAAAGGGGACATGAAAAATAAACTGTTTCAATTGCTCATCTTACAAGAGGGTGAGGGTTGACATTAAATCTTACAGGTCACAGAAAATTATGATCCAAATCTATAAAAGTCAACCAAAGCAAAAATTTTAAAAGGGTGAGTTCCTTCCAAACTACTGGGGAAAAATAAGCAAAATGTAGCCATAAATAAATAAATAAAGTTAAGAGAAGTAATGGTAACAGCATGAAAGTTGATATAAAACAAGATGGCCAAGTCAGTCAATAATAAGGGAGCAAACTCTTCATATGCATCTCATTACCTCATTTAATCCTCTTTTTACAGATAAGAAAACTGAGGCACAGTCCTTTTAAGTAAATACAGAGTGCTTGGAGCAGACCTCTTGGTAGATAGTAACTGGGACATAATAGTAACTTGCCATGTAGGAGTCATATAGTGACTTGACTCTTGATATCTCCCATGGCATTGTAGACGGGCAAAGCCCTTGTCTTAACCTGCCTTGGACAGAAGATGCTGTCTAAAATCTGTAATATGAGTTTCTCATATTTTATCCCTGTACCAACACAATGCTATTATGGCTCCACTGTCCCGTTGAGAGTACGGGAGAAGATGGCAGAGGGAAGAAAAATATGTGGAGAGGTCCTCAACAGATAATAGTATTATTGTAAACTCTGAGATTTTACCTAGTAGTAACATCTTATTTACCGCTCATTTTACTTATGTTCTCAGAGTTCTGAGCTGACTCTATAGCCTAGAGGCATGCTTGCTTAACCAAGACATTCCACCCAGTAGCCAGGAGTGAAATGAAGGGCTGACAGTTCACAGCTTTGCTTCCCAGAGGAAACCACACGGAGAGGGGTGCGCGGGTTGCCGATGAAAGGTGTCTGTCAGCATTTTTAGATCATTTTAAAAGATTCCGTATGATTAACAATATTTTCCAACAATTGAGAAGACCAGATTTCTCCTATTATGTTCAACAGTAAAATCCCATTCAAGGCTACATTAAACTAAAAGCCGAAGAAGTTGAAAAAAATTGGTTGCAAAATATACTACCGAGGAAATGCAAAAACAAAGAAAGCAGCACTGACAACCTTAGTTTCCAACAAACTTTATTCCAGGCCAAATAATATTAAAGGAGACAAAGAGTGTCATTTTACAATCCACAGTAAAGATAAAATAGTCATGAAAATTTATTTGCCGAATGACATAGAGTCAAGATATATAAAACTAAAAACGTTAGAAATAAAATGGGAAATCTACGGAAACATGTTGCTTTAGGGAGACAGTAACACACCTCTCTTACTCAAGGCAGAAAAAACAGACTAAAATAACTAAGTACATAGACAAATTAAAATAATAAGACTGTTCATATATTAAAATGTTTGTTTCACCAGAAGATTTATAAAATTATATCTTATTCTGAGCCACAACAGTAAGCGCAATAAATTCCTTAAAGCAGATGTTTTGTAAGATCAACTCTCCAAATTTAATGCCGGATAAATACAAATCAAAAATAAAAAGAAACAAATAACAACGAACATTAAAATTTCTCTCTAAATAATTTTGGGTTGATGAATAATAAGAAGTCAATTGCTAATTACTTAGAAAGAAAATAAAGGTAAGAATATGCCATCATAAACACATGTTATACTGCTAAAGCTATACTCCAAGGCAAATTCATATAGTAAATCAATTCCTTATTTCATAGGAAGTAAGAAAAGTAAGCTAATCAGTCTCTTTAAAATGTTAGACTGAGAACCCAAAACTAACCTAAGGAGACTAGGTAAATGCAAATGATGAAAATAAGAACAAAAATAAATTGAAACAGAAAATAATTATAAATAGAAGAAACAAATCATTGCAGGAAATGGTATCCAACCCTTCTCCCCCCACCCGTGGCCCCTGTGTCATAGAATATCGAGAGTAAATAAAATAGATCAACTAGATCAACTTCTGGTAATCTTATTAAAGAAAAAAAAACAAAAGGACTCACCATTCACCCTTAAGGAAAATTAAAGAGATACTGGATAATTGCAAATATAGAGAACGTTTAAAAATAAGAGAATACAATTATAGTGCACAACTTGAGGTAAACACAATGATAAAATTATTGATAAAATCAGTTATTTAGGAAAGAAATGGAAATAACTGAAATTGGCTCCAGAAAAAAAAAAGTCCCACTAATTAATTGCATAGACGAATAACCACAGAAGAAAATGCAAGCATACTGTTTTCATGTGGCAGGCAATTTCACTGATGGGTTCTCTCAAACTGTTGAAGATCAGATAATTTCTGTGACTTATAAATTCTTCCACAGCATAGACAAAATATGAATACGTATTTCTAAGCAATGCCACAGACTATATAGATTTGATATACCTTTCTACTAAAATACCTTTGACAATGCAAAAAGACAAACTAGCAAAACAACATAAATTTAAGAGAGGACTGTAGGACCATATGCTCTGAGTTTATGTAATAGATTTAATAGACTTCTAAGCACAGTCTCAAAACCAAACAGGCCCTACAGTTCAAATAATCTAGAGAAAAGTCTGAACCTATCAAGTTCTCTCTCTCACATATGTATTTCAATGCACATACATATGCATGTACTCTCTCTTACATACACACACACACACACACAAACACAAACACACACACAAATACAGAGCTTTGAGACTCACCCTCGCTGTCTAACCTTCACTTGAAGTCCCAGTAGTTTCACTGATGAGAATGGTAGGTGACCATCCACAAACATTGTGGAAAATTTATTATAAACGTGGAAGTTCTAGAACCCTGCTCAATGCTCGGGCTTCCATTAACTTCTGTACTACTACTTGCTTTTAAAGACATGGAAATAATAACCCAGGGAGATGCAGAAATAAAAGTGGTGGCAGGAGAAATGTTTCATTCTGGATTATTTATTTGCGTGAGAAAAAGTGGCATAACTAATGTCAGGGAACCCACTTGTTGGAGCAGGACAAAGTTAAACCTGACCCCAGTGAATGAATGGCTGTGGCCAGTATTCCAGGGAACCTGGGTGGTGACTATGACGCTATTGACTCTGGCTCCTAAAAAGCAGAGGTTTAGTTTTATTCCTCCCAATTTGGGATGAGCAAAATAAACAAATAAATAATTTTTAAAAATCACTAACCTGGGGGGCTTTGCTTAAGAGAAAGGAAGCTTTGCTCTGGAGACTCAAAGAAAAAGTGTATCTCTAAAAGTTATATTTTCTAAGATAAGTTTAAAATATAAGTCCAAGGCAAGTCCTAGAAACAGCCTCTGTGAAATAGAATCAAGGTGATACATGAGAGGCAAGAGATTAAGATGAATGCAGAGGGGCAAAGAGAGTCCCTTGGGAGAAGAACAGAGCATAAGAAATCTCAAAACGTCATGGTGGAATTTTAAATTTGCATTGGAGGCAACAGAAAACAGAACTGACATCACAGTGGAATCAATGACATCCCTGGAATCAATGATGTGAACTGAAAATAAGAGAAGACACGTTGTAATCTGCCATATGTTCCCACTAGGAGATTTGGAACATATTTTAATTTTACTTTTTGGTAATTTAGGATTCTCCTTTTAATTTCCCATTTTTTCACTCTGCTCTAATCAAATGATTCTTTTAGAAGCTACTGGGCCTACGTAGACTATGTAGACTTCTGCTTCTATGCAAAAGTACCCCAACCTGCTGCACAGTTCTTGAGTCACTCTTAAAATTTCTCTTCTTCATCACCCTCTCACTAGACCCCCAATGCCCATAATTTCATTCTGAGTGAGATCTGTCTCTCTTCCATCCCTTCCAAGGTTTACCCTTCAGGTGTATACGTCTTCTAATCAACTATGCAGTAGAAAAGCAACTAACCAATTTTATTAGAAGTATGTGAAAAAATAATTGCGAATAGACAAATTTTTTAAATGGTGCTGCCTGAGGCCATGAAGAATTCTTCTTTGAGAGTCAGTTAAGAGACATTGTGATCATTATTTTAACTCCTCAGTGGGTTTTTTTTTTTCCTGGTTCTTCTGTCCTTATTCACTTTCATTCTACATAGCAGGTTGATTTAGTTATTTAGGTGTTTTGTATATAAAATCATCTTAATGAGTATTGATTGAAGCACACGTTTGTACAACTGCCTTGGAGGTATCTGTAGAATAAGGCCATTGGGTTTCTTCTTGAATAGTTCACAAAGATGCGGTGTCTATTGTTTTAACAGACCTAGGAACTATTATCTCAATTGTAGGAACAGTTGGAAGGATTAGAGATGAGGATTAACCTAGAACATTTCCTTAAGATTCCTGGGAACTGGGATGAGCCCTCCATTCCCAGCCCCAGCTATTCTCGAATTCAGGGAAAGCCTGGGCTTGTACTTTCTTCCAAGCTTCCTTTCCTAGAGCTGAATGCAGCTTCAGAGCTGCTGAGGGACCATGCCTCTCTTCAGCCTTGAAATTTGGTTTATGTGGTCACAGTGGAAGGAGAAGTAGTGTAGCCTCTGCGTAGGAAGTGTCAGTTACTTCAGTGGAACCACTCCCTCCAGCCAGGTTGCTTGACTCTTTTTATTTTATTTTTTTATTAATTATTATTGGAATATAGTTGCTTTACAATGCTGTGTTAGTTTCTACTGTACAGCAAAGTGAATCATTAAACATATACATATATCCACTTATCCACTCTCTTTTCGATTCCCTTCCCATTTAGGTCACCACAGAGCATTGAGTAGAGCTGACTCTTTTTACATGGAGGGCTCCCCAACTTACGTTTCTGCCATCTTGCTCTCTAACGCTGCACGGGGTGGGCTGGGAATCTGCTTGTGGGACAATCAATCAATCACTTGCTCTCCGACAACCCAAGGACTAGAAGATCCCTCTGTGGGCATTTTTGGTAGTTCCCACTGAGATAAATGGGGATTCTAAATTTTAAATAAAACAGCCTGAACTACTAGGTAGCAGGAAGGGCCGAAGTTGTTCTGGGAACCATGTATTTTAGCTCTTTTGTTTAGTGGTTTACTAGGTGCTATCATTGGGCTGGTATCATTGACTTTATTTGCAAAATAAAGAAGAAGGAGAAGGAGAAGAAGGAGGAAAAAGAGGAGGAGGAAGAGGAGAAAAAGAAGAGAGGGGAGCCAAAATATGAGGGTCACTTTTCTCGGGAGAGAGAAGTTTGGATATAAGCATCCACCGTGAGTCAGCAGCCCCCCTCAGTACGAGAGAAGGAACTTCTACTGTCATGCACAAGCCAAAGACTAAAGGGAAAATGAAACAAAACAGACAGACAAACAAACAGAACTAGTTAGTTTTTCTCTCTGGAGACTGTGAGGAATGGAAAGTCAACCTAACTCCCGAGCCGTGAATCCTGACTCAAGGAAGATGACACGTGGAGTTAGGACTTTAAATGAGGAGGGATTTTGGAAAACTATGAGTTCAACTCCCCATTCTGGAGAAAGACATGGAAACCCTTCAACAAATAGCTCTCACTCTTTATGCACATTTTTCTCAGTCTGCTTCATATCCACTTTGGTCTTCTCCATACCGTCACCCCTCAAATTAGCAATAGTGGCTACGTTCTAGCTTCATTTTCTTCCAGTTTCCGGTTTTCCTTCTCAGTCCTGGGGGCTGGGGCAGACTTTAGATAGTGTCTCGGTCCTGAGTGCAGTTTGGGTGTGGAAAGAAAGACCCCTGAAGTGAAATTGCTTGCAAGGCACTAGGAGGCTAAGACAAAGCGAATGCCCCAGGGAAGATCAGGTTGAGAGACCCCTGAGCATAGCAGTCTGGCCGAGCAGGAAACGGATGGCATGCTCAAACTGCACCCTTGGAGGAGAGGGGAGAGCGGTGCTATGCCAGGAGCAGGACGTGACCAGCTTGAGGAAGCTCTGCAGGGAAGGTGTCTAAGGCAGAAGTACCCCAATCTTACTCTCCCGCTCCTGAGTTTTTTGTGAGGGCGCCCCACTGGCCACATCCAAAGATATGCCAGAAGGCAAGTGAATCCCCTGATGCAGTCCTAACAGGTGAGCCCTCAAGGACAAGGGCAGGAGAGAGGAGTGGACTTGGAGGGCGTGCGTGGAAGTCAGGAGAAGTCCTACAACTTTGACCCAACTGCTGTCTCCCTGCATCATGGCATGCGTCCATCACAGGGGCATCAGTGTGGGAGGGAAGGAGTGGGAGCTGAGTCCCCTCTCCTGCTCTGCCCATTAGACAGGTGAGCCCGACACCGTGCTGCCTCACGTGGGACAAGACAGCCATTCCTAACAGAAAGCTCTCTCCAGATAACACACCAGTCCATGGGCGTACAGATGTCTCAGACTCAGGAAAGCACAGAAGCACATTCTGCAGGACCACTGATAGCGTGTTCCCCTCACTGGACTAAAAGAGTAACAGCAACTCATGAGACCCCATCTGGTTATGATGCACGTACCAGAAAATGCGGTGATGTCTTCCATCATTCGATTTTAGTAGAAACTGCTTTCAAATGAAAGTAATCTGTCTTTCTCATGTCTGGGAAGAGTGGTTATTAACTATGGAGAAACTGTCTCTAATAGGAGGTCAATTAATTACTGCATTTTAGAGCTGCTTCTTGAAAAACAGCAATTAGTTTCACTGTGTTTCTGGGTATTTCTTCTCCAAACCTTATCCTTTTGAAATCACTGTTATTCTGGGCAGATATGGAGATTTGGTTATTTCTGAGGGCTTTACAGGAGATCATATTCTGTTTTTTTTGGTTTTTTTTTAATGAATGCAGGGATAGAATTAGGTTTTAATTATCGCTGGCACCTTTTCACTATTGGAAATAGACTTAAGAAGACAGAAAATGGGAAGAATTCATACTGAAAGGAGAGTTGATAAATACTCAGAAAGACTATTTATCCAAACACATCTTAAGTGACAGTGCTATCTGATATGAAAGAACAGAATCCAAACACAATGTGGGGTATTTCTGTTTACTGATTAATATTCTTTGCACTTTCCTGGTCTATCTAATGGGTTAGTTTTTCTGTAAGATTTTTTTTCTGGGCGAGAAAAATCAAGAGACTATTCTCACCTATTCCTTAACCTTTTAACTCAGGTTCAGCTGCATTATCTTTGACTGGGTTGGACCCTGCTGCCCTCCCATTTGGTTTCTCAAAAAGCTACAGAGAACTTGACTGGCTTTTGTCCGAAGGGCAGTGAGCAATAATTTTTCCTTGCCAAGTATCATCTGGCTGTGGGAAGTAGCCACATCTGGGTTTAGAGATGTAAGTTGGGCATTTCATGCTGACCTTGCCAGACCTTCCTGAGGCTGTGTGCTTTCAAACCATTCTCACAGGTAGAAACCAAGGTTTCTCAGCCTCAACACTTTCAACGTTTTGGGCCGGCGGATTCTTTGTGCGTTGGAGCATGTTTTGCAGCACCCCCAGCCTCTACCCACTAGATGCCCGTAGCAACCCTCTCCCCTCAGCTGTGATGATCAAAACTGTCCCCAGGCATTGCTAAATGTCCCCTGGGGTGGGGGGGGCAAAATCATCCCTAATTGAGAACCACTGGTATAAACCCAACTATTTATAGAGATAGATGATATATAGACTGTAGATAAATATACATGAGCATATGTATTTATAGCCCAATAATATGAGGGTTATGGTTTTTGGAAAGACTCTGTGTATTAGGTTCAAGAAACAGAACTGATAGGATATAGATAGATATAGATATATAAGAAGAGATTTATTGTAGGAATCGGCCTATTTGATTATGGAGGCTGAGAAGTTCCACAATCTGCCGTCTGCAAGCTGAAGAAATAGGGAAGCTGGTAGTATAGTTCAAT
This sequence comes from Balaenoptera physalus, assembly GCF_965194825.1. Lineage (NCBI taxonomy): Eukaryota > Metazoa > Chordata > Mammalia > Artiodactyla > Balaenopteridae > Balaenoptera > Balaenoptera physalus. The sequence continues at coordinate 47,762,681 of NC_138900.1, read as the reverse complement.
TTGAGTCCAAAGGCCTGAGAACCAGGAGCGCCGATGTCCAAGGGCAGGAGAAGATGGATGTCCCAGATCACCAAAGAGAGCAAATTCTCCCTTCTTCCACCTTTGTGTTCTATTCAGGCTCTCAGTGGATTGGGTGATGCCCACCCACATCTGTGAAGATAATCTACAGGTTCAAATGTTAATCTCTTCTGGAAACACCCTCACAGACACACCCAGAAATAATGTTTTACCAGCTACCTGGGAGTCCCTGAGCCCTGACAGGTTGACACATACCATTACCCGTCACGCCTTGTGGTGTGTGTTCAGGTACATGTGAATTTCGGTCCAGTCTTTGTGAAAAGCGAGCTCTGGGATACTTCCTCATCTCTGGAGCCTAACAATGTTGACCCCATAGGTTTTGGTGGAAAACATATGAGCTTGCAAAGTGCTTGTTACTGAGCCCAGGATACAGTAGGGGATCCAGGAAAGCTATTTCCTGCCCACATGCAAAAGCTGTTAGTGCTAAATAGACCGATAGCTGTAGTGGAAAGAGAAAAGTCATTCCCTTCATTGACAGATATTTCTACTCTCTTTGCTCTGTGTCAACTGGAAGAGATGTCTGTCTCTGTTTCATGCTTATCACTTCACATGAAATTGCTTTTCTTTAAAAAGTAAGTGTGTAAGCAACATACAAACACATTCTCATTGCAAAACTTCAAACACCACAGATAACGCTTGAGTCTCCCTTGACCTTTTACCCCAAGGTCACCCCCATCCCCAGAGGCAACCGTGAGCATCAGATTAAGGTGTTTCCTTCCCAAGTTTTTATATCATTATCAGTTTGCGTGTGTAAACACATGTTTTAATCTTATACATAGTGATCTGTTACCTTTTTACCGCATATACTGTTAGTGTATGGCTTATTCATTTTAATTGCTATTCGGGCAGTCCACAGTCTAGGGCCTTCAGTTGTTTCAGATTTGGGGCTATCACAGACAATCCTGCTGTGAACAGACTAGGTCTCATTGGGCATTTATGTATAATAGTTACCATAATAATTGTTGAGACAGAGATGGCATGCATATTTTAAATTTTAACAGAAAAGGCCAGGTTGCCCTCCACAGTGGCTGGAGCATTTTACATTACCAGCATTCAGTAGCGTCAAATCTTTTTTTTTTGCCAATCAGATGGAAACAAACAAACATATACTGTTTTAATTTGCTTTCCATTGATTACTGTCCAGAGGAGTATATTTTCTTATGTTTGTTGGCTTTTTTTTCCTTTTGAGATTTGCTTCTTCCTTTCTTGTGCCTGCTTCTGTATTGGATTGTCACCTTTTTCTTATTGATTGTATGAATATTTTTAATTTTTTTTTTTGGCTGCATTGGGTCTTCGTTGCTGCGTGTGGGCTTTCTCTAGTTGCGGCGAACGGGGGCAACTCTTTGTTGCGGTGCACGGGCTTCTCATTGCAGTGGCTTCTTGTTGCGGAGCACGGGTTCCAGGCATGCGGGCTCAGTAGTTGTGGTACACGGGCTCAGTAGTTGTGGCTCAAGGGCTCTAGAGCGCAGGGTCAGTAGTTGTGACGCACAGGCTTAGTTGCTCTGCAGCATGTGGAATCTTCCTGGACCAGGGCTCAAACCCATGTCCCCTGCATTGGCAGGCGGATTATTAACCACTGCACCACCAGGGAAGTCCCTGTATGATTATTTTTTATATGCTCTGCATATTCATTCTTTGTTATACACATTGCACAAGAAGAGATTTTAAGACACTGCACAGTGAGCATTTCATAGGGCATCGGGTTAAAAAGCTGCTGTCTGGGATAATTAGTGAGCTCTCCCAGCTGTAATGTGTCCCCATCTCCTTGTCCCTGCTTTCCTGATTACACCCCTGATGTTGGCTTTCCTCAGCTGCAGGTACCTCCCTGAACCTTCTCAATCTCTTGCATCCTGGGCAGTCCCCCACCTGCGTGCCTCTGAGCTTGGAGGCTGTGGCCTGTGCCTACTCCAGGCAAGTACAACAGTGTTCCTTGCAACCTTCCCTTCCTCAGAGCTGCATTCCCAAGTGTGTGACACAAAACACCATCCATGGAATACTGATAACTGTTGTGGGCAAACAAGACTCATGACATAAATGTGCAAAACACTTGGTTGAACCAAATTCATTACCTTTTCCCACTGCAGGCCGGTTTTTCCTCTCAGTGCCTTTGCTGTGACGCCCTGCGTGGCGTCCCTCCAAGAGGGGATGAGATAGCAGCATTTCCCAAATGCCTTTGACAAGACAGGGCTTCTTTCCTAGAGCTTCTCCTAAGCCCACCTCACCACGGAGGGAGGATGCTTCAGGGCATTTTGTCGTGGTGCATGCAACAAGGATGTGGCTTGAAAGCTGTCACAGGCTCTTCCTGGAATTGGTTTGTGTGTGTGTGTGTGTGTGTGCCATGCTACGTCCTGTTTCCTTTGCGTTCCGTGGGTATCTCCCACACACAGGGCATGGCATGCAGTAATAGTTCCGTGATAGCAGCTAGATGACGGGTACCAGCAGGATAAATGTGGGGAGTTGGGGTGGAGCTCTCAGGACGGTGCTGTTTGCCAGTTTTCAGGCCTGGGTGTGATGAGCTCTATGCCTTTGGAGCATCTCCTTAGCCTCCATGGGTGGGAGTTTGCCTGCTCTACAGTGGGAATAATAATATCTGGTTGTCAGGCGCTTTGAGGCAAATTGAATGAGATAAAGGATGCGCCAGCCTAAAGCAGATGCTCAGGTGTGTTCAAACAATAACGTGTTTGTGGTTTGAGTCTTGGCACAGTGTGCAGTGTCGGGGAAACCCAGAATCTCAAGTGTTCTCTGATGCCCCAAATCCATTCATTTTTCAGAGAGATAGGTAGCACTTAATGTGGAAATAATTCGGGGGGAAGGAAACATAGAGGCTCTCATCCTTTCTCATGGTTCTTCCTAGGGGCGTCCCATCAGTTTCCTGGTTTTTCTTCACCCTTCTGGAGCAGCAGGTTATCACACTTGGCAGTTTTTTCATCATTTGCAGAATCAGCCCATCACAACCCCTTGAGATACCTGCCCCCACCAGCGGGCATCACTTCCTCAGAGATCTGAGTCCCGACTCTGTGAGATCCCTCCCCCAGAGCTTCCTAATACCAACCTCTTCTCTTTGTGTTCTCAGCCCTAGCAAGTGGTAGCTACTCCTACAGTTGAACTATGGTGCCCTCTGGTTCTCTTTTTACCCTTTCAAGTACCTAGTTATCAACTTCATTCCTACTGAACAGTTCTTTGTACTAAGTTCTCTCTGTTCAAATAACTGGGTCGGGTTCTGTCTTTAGAGTGGACCCTCACTGATAAAAGAAAAAGGATGAACAGAAGTAAAGAAGGAAGGGATGGGCTAGAAGGAAGAATGGACATCGCTAGTCCTCTAAATCCATGTCTTGTGTTCATCCCTGGAACTCTCAGCTGCCAGCCGAGTCCTTGACTGGCTGACTTGCACCCTCCTTGATAGAACTCTGAACACGCAGTGCATGATGCTTCCCTCAAGCACATTAACACATTTGCCGTAGATTAGCTGGTTAATCGTGATGTGTCTCTTGTTTTCTCGTGGGATTGGCTGCTCAAATGTGTCTTTCTTTAAGGTGATGGAAAGTCATCAGTAATTCATTAACGTGTTCTGGTGATGTTGATTGCTGTTATAATGATTATTACATGGTTGTATTAGGTTATGGGTATTAACGTTGTCTCTTTTATGGGAAACCATTAATGAAATGGTTTCATACACTTCCACATACACTTCCTGTAGAGACTAAGCCCATGAGCGTGGTATTTGGAGCCAGTTATTTCTTGAGCTCAAATGGAGACCAAGGACCTTTCTAGTGATGGCCTCGATAGTGTGTGCTCTGAAATCAGACAGCTCGGCTCTGCCTTCTAATTACTTAGACAATTCACTTAGCTTTCCTGCTCTCAGTGTCCCCAGCTCTGAACTGGGGACGATGATGATGATGATGATAATAATAATAATAAAATAATACCTCCTCATAGATTGTTGGCAGATTAAATAAGATAATAGAGCTTAACATATTATCTTAGGGCACCCAATATCTTTTTTAAAATATATTAATTAATTAATTTATTTATTTGGCTGCGCTGGGTCCCAGTTGTGGCACGTGGGATATTTTTTTTTAGTTGTGGCATGCGGGCTTTTCGTTGTGGCATGCGGGATCTAGTTCCCTGACCAGGGATTGAACCCAGGCCCCCTGCATTGGGAGCATGGAGTCCTAACCACTGGACCACCAGGGAAGTCCCAGGGTGCCCAATATCTATCATTGCTTCTATAAACAGTTCCAGACACAACAATTTTGAGCCCTGAAACCCTTCTTTCTGCCCCAACTCCAACTTTTAAGCTTATTTCTCTCATCAGGTACCCATTAAAACAAAGAAGTGGATAGGCTATATCTTTGTGTGCCAGGGTAATCTAGAACAGTGCCTGGCCCTTAGTAGGTGCTTCATAGATGCTCATTGAATGAATGAGTCTGTTGGTAAGCCCTGGGCTTTGAGAGCATAAAGACTGAGACTGAATCCACCATCTAACACTACATAAGCTGGATAAGATACTGATTCTCCATGGTCCTCATGTTTCTCATCTATAACCAGGGACAATAAATATCTATCTTACTGTAGTGGTTCCCGAATGAGAATCCCTGGGAAGCTTGTTAAAGAAGATGCATATTCCCAGGCTTGTCCCTGGAGATGCTGAGTCAGTGAGTCTGGGATGAGCTCTGATGCTTATATTCCAACAAGCTTCCAGGGAGGAGGGGGGTGGTGCCATGTGGGTGCCCTGAGGACCACACTCTGAGAAACACTGCATTGCAAGTTCATTGTGAGACCTTAATGTGGCTGCAGGTGAAATACTCCTGGCTGGTGTCCAGTCAATTTTAACACCCTCCCGCTTCATTGATTGAGAGATCCTTTGTGGTGGGGTACCTTCTAGATTTTATGTCAAGACATTTGGGCTTAAATGTCACACCTGCCAAAAGACAGCTGTGAGAGATTAGATAAATTACTTTTCGGGGTGTCTCTTTTTACCTCATATGTACGTACAGATTTGAAGGGATCTTTTCAAGAGTATCACATGAGGAACTATGAGAAAAACACTCTGCAAACCATAAAAGGTCTTTCAAGTGTTATGTTTTTCATTTTATGGGTTTATTTTCTTTTTTACGATGAGCCCCTAAATCCATATCCTTAATCCTAAACCAGAAATGATTTCTTTTCAAATAGAGAATTGTTTATAAGGTGAATTGGAATTAAGGTAGCCCAGGGGACCACTCGTAAGACACAAAGGCAGTGTTGAAAGGAGACACGAGTATCAATGACCAGCCTGAGGTGACAGATGCAGGGCCTGAGGACGGAGCAGGCTGGGACAAGTTGAGGTCTGGCCTCGTGCCGCTGCCCGGTGCCCCTCCTTCCGTCCCTGCTGAAGGCTCCAGTCTGGTCCACACCGCTCACTCCCCGAGCTCTAGTCTCCGTCTACACACCTCTCTCCTCCTTTCCTGCACTCTGCAGGGTGGGGTCAGGGGGCATCCCACACCTTTCTTGTTGTCACCTCCATGTTTCTAATTATGATGAGAAAAGGCCACGTTTCTGGAACTCGGACCCTGGCAACTGTCTTTGATTTAACAAGAGCTGATGACGGGGAGAGTCAACGCGTTTCTGAGTCGGACAGACTTAAGCTCGAATCTGTGCCCTGTAAGCTTTCTGTCTCTGATGCATCCTCGCAGCCTCTGATCCTCACTCTTTTCCTTACCTAGAAGCTGCTGCTAAAGATAAGTTCCTCTCTTGATTGATGTGATAAATAAATGGGAATAAAGAGTGGAATAAAGAGGCGTTAATCCAGCACCTACTGTGTATTACGTTTGGCTACGTTACTCTGTATGACCCTTTGGCTACGTTACTCTGACCCTTGGCTGACCCTTTGGCTACGATACTTTGGCTACGTTACTGACCCTTTGGCTACGTTACCCTGTATGATCCTCACAGGCCAGTGCTGTTGGGTTATCCCTGTCATCGTCCTGTTAGAGCCAAGTGTCCAGAGCACAGGGGTGTTTGCGCCTTCCCTTCACTAGGATCTCCCCAGTATCTAGAACATGGCAGATGTGCAGTCATGCTTTCTCCCTTTGGAAGGAAATGGATTCTACCAGAAATGAAAATATCAGCAATCTGCCAGAAGCTGCCTGGCCTGGAAATGACAGAGCAGGAGCCCAACCCCAGCCTGCCTGCTTCTGAGGCCCGGACACTGTCATGCTCAGTCACGTGGGTGGCCCAGCTTTCAGGGCAGGGGCAGGCTGGATGTCGCTGCCACGCTCTGGACCTGTGGGGACCTGTGTGCTCGGGGACCCCTCCTGTCTCCCTTAGATCTTTATCTTCCCCCTCACTATCTCTCTCAGACTCACCATCACCTCATTAAAATGCAATTGCACGATTCATCAACATTATAGGAGAAAGCAGTTAGATAAAATAAAGGGGAAAATAGTAGTATTTGCAAAGACGAGTAGTACTGAGCTTTCCACCTTATCTAGGGGCTAAATGCGCACGTGGAGCCGCACCACCCAGACTGCCTGAAATCCCCCGAGGGTGGAGTGGTTTTTTTTTTCTCTTCTGTCTCGTATATGATCCATGATCTTTACATTTTGCCCACCGTTGTGAAATCTAATGGCATCATTTTCATGCACGGACACGGGCCTGCCAGCTGACAGTGGTTAGCAATTCTTATTACAAATATATCTTCTAATTCCTGAGCTAGAATTGTAAAGCTTTTCTACAGTGACACTGAACCAAAATATCAAAATTGCTCAAGCCTTTAAAGAAAGCGGCAGCAAAAGGTTGCGGAATGCCTTTTAAGTAATGCTGCAGCTAGGCTCTCCAGAATACAGATCAGATGGCTGCCTGAGTTTTCCTGTCACCTCAGATCACCCAGGAACTCAGACTCTAAACTTCCAGTGCCTTTGGCAGGAGTTGAGCAGAGAGAAAGAGAAGGTGAGGGGTGGGAGTGAAGAGAGAGGGAGAGGAATCTCTTTGAAAAGAAACCTGTGCAGAGTTTTTATCATGACCACTCTCTGAATGTGGAGGGGCCTTTTTGGGGTTTGGAACAGGAACACTGAAACAGGATGTGTCTGTCAGGTACCACCTGTAGGCCTATGGTTTGAAGGAATTCTCCTCCCTCTTCTCAGGCCACGTCCACTTGGAGTTTCCTCAAGACACAATCCACTGTTCATATCCCTAGTGAGGGCACCTCTTCATTTCTTCCCTCCAGCCCTGGGCGGGCAAAGGTTGTAGTCTTTGTGTCCCACTACCTCCTGGGCTTCTCTCTATCACAGAAAAGCCAGTGTAGACAATTGGGAAACAGTCTGGCTTTGAAGCTGAGGTGAGCTTCTGTTTTGGGCATATGACTTAGGATATAGGGCCAGACATCTTACCTCTCAAAGCCTTAATCAATTCACCATCAAATGTGCTTAATGATATTCACTGAGTGGAATTATTTCGTGGGTTAAATGAGATAATATGAGCATCAGCACGAAAGGTAGGGTGTATTTGTATTTTTATGTCTTTTACCACCTGTGATTTGGGGTGGCTCTCTTCTTTAGAAGATGGGGCTCCTTGGGGGGCTAGCTAGATCCACAGCGCTGAGGTTGCTGCTAGGACCCAGCCTCTCTTCTGATCTCTTGGCTCTGTTGATCTCTGTGTGCTGGCTTCTTTCTGCAGGCAGGCTTTCTCCCTGTGGTTAGGAAGATGAAAGATGGCAACCCTCAAGTAGAATCACGTCCTCACAGCTTACCATTCTGCAGGGTCAGGCTGTGGTGGAATGGAGGAGTCTTCCCCCCAGTGCCATCCACATATTAATCTCAAGGAAGGCTGGTTGGCACGCCTGGGTCACATTTCCACCCACAGATCCCACGTGGGAGATGGGATAGTACATGCCTGAGTACCGACTCCTTCTACCTCCTGTCCTAGTGTTCTGGAATGTGGGTGGGCAGTATGGGTGCCTATTCCCCCAGGACCACAGGGGCAGGAATAGTTATTCAGTAGGAACAGACTGCTGGCACCAGGAAAGGGAAGGATCCCTGGGAAGTCAAAACAAATAGATGTGCATTGCAAGGCCAAACCCTGCTTAATAGATTAATCAACAAACAAATGCATGACAGCAGGGTTTTGAGCAAAGAGCCCTGGCTTGGGAATAGGGTAAATTAAGTTCAAGTCCCAATGCCTCTGTTGACTCGGGTGACTTTGTATGTTGAGACCTTGCCTCTCTGGGGCTGGTGTCACGGGCTACAGAACTTTCTGGTTGGATTAGAAGATCTCCAAGGCCCCTTCCAACTTTGCGTGTCTATCATCTCATGCTGCTGCTCTTCAAGAAAGAATTGTAGGTTAATTGGAACAGGGCTCTTCCGGCAGGCTCTGGAGAAAACCATATAGACATCTATAGGTTAAATAGGATAATGGCAGGCTTTCCCTGACTCAGGGCAAGTGTAATTTAGAAGATGAAAAATAAGTAAGACTAGCCGCCGTATTTGGGACAGTGCTGAGGTCTCTTTAGGGAAGACCACAGACACGGGCGTTCTGCCAGCTGACCATGGGAGGGGCAGGTTGTCCGGCAGGAGGGACGAGCTGGGGCTATAAGGACAAGGACAGCACAGGGAAAGCACATCCCTGTTACCATTCTCAGGAGTAAACACAATTTGTTGGGTGATTACTTAGCCTTGCATTGAATAGGTGAGGAAACAAAGGCTCAGAAAAGGGAAGGAACTTGGCCTTGGTCTCCCAGCCAGGACTGAGGTCAGAGAGCCCCTGGGCTGCGTTCCTCAGGCCCCATGGAAAGGTCTGAGTGGTACATGCCACATGCTGGCCTTGGCTCAGGGATGGGGGCCCACCCTAATGCGAAGAGCCAGTATCAGGCTACTCGGCGTTCAAGGCCAGGCAAGAGGGAGCCAAGGGGCCCGGCAGCCCACCCTCAGCAGCCATCTGGGGGTGCGTGGGGGGCTGTTGTCTGAAGCCCAGAGCCCTGGGGTCCTTCCTGTCCTCCCCACACCCCTCCTTCTTCTTCCTGCTCCTACCTGCCAACACACAGGACAAGGACTCCGAAGGCCCGAGGAGAGCTCTGCCGGCTAAGGCCTTGAGTGGTACTCAGTTCAGTAGACAGGCGGCTGTTCGTGGCCCGGCTTGGAGCCAGAGGACCCAGCGGTCAAGGCCCCCGGGGAGGGCTGGGCCCTGTGCTGCAGGAGCTCTGGGCACTGCTTGCCTTTCTCAGACCAGCCTTGGTGACCACTGGTCACTTTCCCCTGCCTTTGTTTCTCTCCTCATCTATGTCTGCCCCTCTCTGACATTTTTTCCTTTGGTTCATTTGTCCCTTATGACTCCATTTGCTTTCGAGTTTCTCTGTTCACTTTCTGCCTCTCTATTCATTTCCTTTCCCATCTGCGCCACCCTCTTTTCTCGTGTCTTGCTGTGTCTTCCTCTGCCTTGGATCTCGGTCTTCCCCTCTCTGCTGCCATCCCTGACCCCTGCCCTCTCTGTTTCTTCCTTTGCAGAGCTCGGCTGGCTCCACAGCCCAGCACCCTCCCTAGCTCAGCCCCATCTCACCCTGGATCTCTAGGTCCTGGGTGGCTTCTTCCTGAAGGCCCAGGCCTGGCCCCTGATGGAGAGCCTCCCCCTCTGGGCTTGTCCCCCAGCTCCTCCCTCTATGAGGTCCCCTCAGCCTGGAGATATTGATGAAGTGCCCTCTTCACCCCAGTTGGGGGCCTGGCACTCTGGAGAGTAGAGGGGGCTTCGGAGGCAGCGAACCAAGACATGAGGGCTCACCCCTGGCTCTGCCCTCCGCCTGGGCCAGCCCGGCTCCCCTCTGTCTGCAGGCGCCCCCTCCAGAGACTCCACTGCCCTTGCCCACCGCTCTCCCAGTGGACTTGAGGGCTCAGGGGGAGGGCCGTCTGCATAGTGCGTCCTCAGTAGATGCCACCCCCATGTCCCCAGCCATCTTCGTGTTGTATTCCAGGGGCAGCCCTTTACCTCTCCGGTCTAAGATCGTTCACAGACTCCACAGTCAAATAAGCATTTATTGAGCACCTACTGTGTGCCGGGTGTTGTGCTAGATGCTGTCCTAACGCCTATACCTTGGGGAACAAGCTAGGCATGGCCCTTCTCATCACAGGGCTCATGCGCCATGCGCAAAATCAGACAGCAAATGAGAACCGATGGCACCAGGTGGTGAGGGCTCTGCCTGGGGAATTGCAAGACTCTGTGGGCCCTGGGGGTGAGGGTGTGGCACCCAACCAGGTCAGTGAGGTTTAGGGAAGCCTGCCCTGAACAAATACTCTCGTGAGCTGAGACTGAAGGATGTATTAGATCTTCCTGGTAAAGGGGTGGGTGTATGTGACGGGGATTGGAAATTATCCCGGTGGAAAGAACAGCCGCTGTGTAGGCTTCAGGTCAAGGAGAACGTTTCTCCCCATCCCTTGTTCCCCAGGAGAACACACCCTCATCCTTCAAGATTCAGCCCAGCCGAGACCCTCCCGCCTCTGAGTTCCTATAGCCCCCTCCCCCGTTCCGCCAGGAGAGCCATGTGTTACTGCCTGACAGCCTGGTCCCCTCCATGGACAGGGGCCATCTCTGACAGCCCAGAGCCTGGTACCAAACCTGGGATCGTCAGTTCTTAGTCAGTGTCGTTGAGTTCTGATTTATGAACGGACGGAAGGGTGGAGGAATTTAAAAAGAAAAAATGACGGCGTTCTGGGCATGATCCAAACTCCGAGGCTGCCAAAGCTTCCCTCATCCACCTAGTCTCCCTCCAGAAACCCCATTTCTTTCCAGCATCCTGGGGATTTTGTAAAGGCTGATACGTCATTGTCTCCGGCTGCCAAGATCTCCTTTTTCTCCAAGAAGTCAAACTAACCCCCAAATATTGGATGTGTTTGTATGTGTTTCCTGCAAGCTGAGGCATGGCTTTCGAGAAGTAATCAATTCCCATTGACTGGCAAAATGTGACTTGCGTCCTCTCGGCCAGTTTTGGATGGCAAAGTTCATTAAAAGCAGGCATCTGGCAAGTGGACACCCCTCAGTGCTACGGTAATAAGGACTTATTATGCCAAGCACCAGGATCTGCCCTAAAGAGTCCCTGGCATGATTTTGTGGGGACTTGCCCATCTGCAGCAGCATTTTTTGTAAATGAGTAATTTGACCACGGTAAAAATCCATGAGGAGTTTTTCCGAGCTTGGCCGGTGAAGGGTTGGGAGAGAACTCGATGGAGAGGAGAGGGGGAGCTTTGGCCTGTGGTGGTGTGGAGACCCCTTCCATCCCTCCTTCTCCTTCCTGCTCTGACCCCCACGCTTCTGGCCAGAGATTTCTCTTGTCATCCCTGGCAGGAAAGTGGTTTGGCCCCAGGCAGTAAAAGACACTGCTCTGGAGTCTTGTGGCCCCTTGGAGAGGACGGACCCACATCTCTCCCACAGTTGTTTGCTTTCAGAGGCTCCAAGGGCTGGAGCTATCCATTGCTTCCTGAATTTGCACAGGGCAGCGGCTTCTGGAAGTCATCAACTCTGAAAGCAAACCGGAACAGGGCCCCCTAAGCAGGCAATCCAACCCAAAAGCAGGAGTTTGCTTTGAACTGGTGTTTATGGGGTGCCCATCATGTCAAGCTATGTGATGGGCTCATCCACATGCAGAGCTGCCTCATGGTCTTTAGAGCAAACACCAGAGCTGGAGATCATCGATGCCCTGGTTTGAAAGCAAAGCATCATGTTTTGTTTTCCATTTTAAAATGTTTACATGGAAGTTCTAAAAGGTTATGCAAAACAAGTATTGAATTACTTCTGAGAACTGGAGCTAGAGGGTTGGGGAAGGCTTTGAATTTGTACTTAACATCCTAAATATGTTATTCATAAATTTAAGAAGTAGTTATTAAAATACTTATTATAGAAAGTTTGGAAAACATAGAAAATAAGGCAAGAAGAATATGATACCTGTTAGATATGATTAACATTTCCATTTCATCCGATTAAACTAAGACTCAATGCACCCAAATTCATATAGGAAAAGATGAGCCAGGATTTGGCTCAGAGTTGGCAGTGGTTTCTACCCTCCTGGGGTTTCTGAAAGTGTTTTCTACATTACCCTTGGTCCTAGGAGAGCTTCCTCTAGAGGGAATAAGAGGCTCCGTGCTCAGATAAGAGTGGGATATGGTGGTTCCATGTCTTATAATTGATGATTCACAGTCAATGTGCTTACAGTATGTATTTGCTTATTAAAGGCTCTGAGAAGTCCTGTAAACCTCCCATGAAGCTGCATTCCACTCATTTTGGAAAATGCATGCTCCCTCCTGCCCCTGCCTATCCAACCCTCTCCTTCCAGTGGTGTCTCTGGAGTCTATGTGGGCAGGTGGGGACCTTATGGTGGAGGCAAGGGAGAAGTGACCTCCAAAAGTCCTCACTTCTGGAAGGAACAGTGGGAATCTTACTGGCCCACACATTTTTTTTTAACAGATGAGGAAATTGCAAAGGGGAAATGAGAGTGCCTCACCCAGTGTGACAGAGGAAGTCAATGGCAGGATTTTGACTTGAACCCCAGCCTCAAGAGCAGGACCTGGGCTCCTAGCAGATGTGGCTCCCCATAGAGGCCTGAGGTTCAGCTCAGGTGCTCATGAGAGGCAGGGCCTGCCTGGTCTGGCTGTGGTGTAGCGAGTGTCTCCAGCAGAATCTGATCATGAAGGCTAAGGTTTAGCAGCAGAAATACACCAAGCTGCCTGGCTAGTTTTTTGCTTTTGCTGCATAGGAGAGGTTACTTCTGGACTTTGAGAATGGGTGGTGCCGCTTCAGCCCACTTTTCCTAGCAGCACCCACTTTTCCATGGCACGTAAGTTTGGGCCTCAGCTGAACTTGCCCTGGAGCCTTCTGGGGGCCAGGCTCTGTGCCCGGTGCTTTATCCGGCTCCCCTACTCAGTCTGCCCAAAGGTCCCATGAGGGGGGCAATCCCACCTCTTTCACATCCTGGAGAGGTCCAGGTTGCATTGTCACGGCCAAGAGCCCAGGCCCCAGAACCCACTCCCACCTTCCATGAAACCATCACTGACCAATAGCTTTGAAATCCCAACACTCTGAGTGGCCTGCAGGGATTAGAGATCCCCACACCTTACATTCATTGATTTACTTTTTCATCTTTTCCTGAGCATGAACTAGAGGCCAGGAACCATCTAGACATTGAATCCAAAGGTATTAAGACACCTAGTTGGGGACAGTTGTGTAAAGAGCTCACCGAGGTAGTGGTGCTGATAAAGCTAACTTCCGGGTGCAGGCAAGCTTAGGAGGGCCTTCTGTGGAAGGGACAGCTGAGATGGATTTTGAAGGATGAGGCAGGCTTAACAGGAAAGAGCCAAGAGGCATGGCTTTCTTTTCAATGGAAAAGCTTAGCTGAAAGGGGTGGAGATGTGGAACAGCACATCTGGAGGCCAGCTGTAGAGCAGCCCAGGAACAAGGGGGATTTGGAGGGAAGGGAGTGAATCCAGCCTCCGTGGTGGGCAGGGGTCAAAGGCCAAATCTGGGGAATGGCATGAATGAATGCACATTCAGAAAAGAGCCCCCTCTGCAGTGCAGAGGACAGATTAGGAGGCCCCCAGGGAATGGATGAGAACCAGGCGGGAGACGATGCCCTGCTCCAGGGGATGCCTGCTCGGTGGAGTGGCACTGAGAGTGTCATCGGAGGTGGGGGAGGCACCTGAGAGGTGAAAGCGAGGGAGGGTCTGCTCAGATGGGGGGCGAGGAGGGAGGGTCCAAGTCAACTTCCATGTCTCTGACCAGTGTGGTTGCAGAACGCAGGCCATGGTCTCAATTCCACGTGAGAATGAGCCATTAAATGCGTAACTAAGCACAGTTTGATAGCTAGACCTTTGGAAGTCTTTTCCCATACATTAAATCACTAATCAGTCATTTTTTAGGCATACCAAGGGCCAAGCAGTGAGGAAGGTCCATCCTAGGTGTAGATAATAAGGGAGTACTTTGTTGGCAGAGAGTTCGATAAAAATCAGTCAACTTTCTCTTATCACCTTATGCCAGAAATTCTAAACAGTGTCAGGAATAAAATACAGCTTTCTGGGAGGTAGATTTCTCCCACCACTGACTGGGCTTAACTTTTCGGTTTGAACCTCCAGCCACCAGCCTTACTGGCTAGTTTAAGCTAATGTCATTCAGAGGGCCATGCACTTTTACTAGTGGGAGCCCTGGCAATGGGTCTGTTTGGCAGGCTACTAAGTCTGGATTGGAGGGCTTTTGAGCTTCTTCCTCAAGAATGATTTTAAGGGCCTTACTCTCCCTTTATACATCCCCTCCGCAATCTTCAGACTCCAGAACAAATTGCCTTGCCGAGTGGGAAGACTCTCACAGCTTCTCATCAGCAGATCTTCAGGTGTATTACTGATCAGGGTCTCTGGCCAGGAGGAGGCCCAGCCCTTCTCCTCCCCAGGGAAAGCACTCTTGGTCTCGTAAGTCATGCAGATGCCCCCCCGAGGGAGCCTGCAATGTTTGGCCTTTCTCTGGGGCAGCAACAGTGATTCACAAGGAACATGCAAAATATTGCTCGTGGTGGGTGTCGTGTCAGGGCCTCTTGGTATTAAGGCTCTAAATAAAGCCTCATAGCGAAGGGAGTGGGACAGAGGGAGCAACTGCAGGTGATCCTTCCAGAAAGGATCTTTGGAGTCACTGAGAGGGTAGAACCTGGCAGCCGGCCCAGAGGAGGGCAGGGGTCAAGGCTCTTCTCAGACGGGGCTCTAAGGCCTGATTGTAAATTGCCAGCGGCGTCCTCAGCCATTCTTGCAGCTGCGAATCTCCTGCCCGTCTGCCTTACATTTTCATGAGCGGACTTGGGGGGCTCTGATTTTGGGGTGGGGATGGTAGTGGGGTGAGGGTAGGCCAGGGACACTGGGACACAGCACCTGGACATAGGGACACAGCATTCACCAGGAGTCATATTTTGTATGTTCCTCCTGGACCAACCTGGCTGCCCCAGAGAAAGGTCAAGTTCCTACCTCTACTCTACGCCCTAGAGCAGTGGCTTGAGACTGCAGTTCTGGGTCATGCCCAGCTCTCAGGTGTGTGCCTCCTCGTCATGCCACCTAGGTCCAGGTTGGAACTGCAAATGCAGCAATTGTTATCCACAGATGTGGGACGAGCATTTGCTGGCTGATGACAAAACCCTTGGGTAAGTCTGCTCTCACTGATACTCCTTCCAACAGGTCAGCTCAAGTGAGGCCTGTTTCCCCTTAACCGTCACCCAAAGTCCAGATTGATACACATTTACTTAACCGGTGGTAACACTTTGGGCGAAAATGGCATCTTATGTTGCTTGCATTTTTGCTTCCTGATTACCAGTGAAGGCGAATACTCTTTGATGTGTGTTGTCAGTTTATACTTCTGTTTCTGGGAATTGCCAGTTCAAATCCTTAGGTCGTTTTCTGTTTGCTTGTTTATTTAATCTTTTACCTATTGATTTGTAGACATTTTAATATGTCCCCATCTTTAATCTTTTTTCCTCATCATGAATATTTTCTCTGTTATAAATTTTGAAAATATTTCTTGTAATCCAGTGTTTTGTTGGTTCCCTTTACAGCATTTGTGTTTAGAAAGCCTGACTTAACCTCAATATTAGAAATATATTTCTCTGTGGTTTATTTTCTAATTATCTGACGTTTTTACTTGTTCAATGTGTGATGCTTTAATAATTCTGGAACCTATTTTTGGGACTGATGTTAGGTAAAGAGCTAGGTAGGAATCTACTTAGTTCCTTATGTCATATGAATAGGCACTTGTTTTCACACTATTTATTGAACTGTCCAACATTTCTCAACTGATCTGAAATGCTTCCTTTGTCATGGTGAATGTTTCTATACGTATGTGTTTTTGTATACATATGTGTGGGTGTGCATTACCCATGCCTAGATCGCTATCTGTATATTTGCATTCATAATTTGGTTCTGGTGCCATTTTTGAGGTCTTTGCACTATAACAGCAGTATAACAGATCTCTCCTAAGTCTGTTTTGCTTAGCACATTTAGCAAGTACATATCTAGTGGCTGGACATAAAGAGCTACATTCCAGGGGTCCTTACCTTCTGAGAACTCTCATGTCCTCGTGAGTGGGCTGACATTGGACGTGTTTTCAAGGCTGAAAGATTTATAAATAATTAAATTACCATCTGAAATCCTGGATCGGATCCTGGAATAGAAAGACATTAGAAAAAACTGTTGATATCCAAATGAGCCCTGTAGTTTAGCTAATAATATTGTACCAATGTTAATTTCTTAGCATTGACAGTGATGAGAATTATGGAAGATGTCAACATTAGGGGAAGCTGGATGACGGTCATGTTGGAAATCCCCCCTATTACTGTTGCAACTTTTTAGTAAATCTAAAGTTATTCAAGGATAAAAAAAGTTTACTTAAACGTTGTAATACTGAAAGAGCGAGGAGCTCAGATCAGAAGAAAATCATTTGAATTGCAGGTCGACAGACTGGCCTGCTGTGTGGCACAGCACTTAAATTCTCAGAGCCTTGTTTGCTCATGGGTAAAATGGGGATTAAGAAATTGCTACCTCTCAGGGCTGCCGTGACACTTGAACATGGTAATACATGTGGAAAGCATACCTGTCAGTACCTGGCGTGTTGTCAGTGTCTATGAACACAATTCCCTTCCTCACTTCCCTCACTCTTGCAGCATTTTAACTCCTGTTCAGACTAATATGGCAGCGAAGGAACTCTGGTTAACAGCTGAAATCTCATTTAGAGTTTGTCACCATCCTCTTCCAAACTGTCATATCACTCAGTGGTTACGTTTCTTTCTGGTGCTGGGGACAATCAGGCAGGCGAGATGCTTTCTCAGTAATGCAAAATGCGATTTTTCCAGGATGATATTGCACGGGGAGGACATGTGAGTTGAAAGGAATTTTTAGTAGGCTCACTGTCACAAATTGGATAACAGGAAATAAAACAAGGCTCAGGCAGTACACCGGCAGTGTCAAATTTCTTAAAAAGCAGGCATACAGTCTTGGCAGAGGTTTGAATATCAGCCCCATTCTGGGTGCAAAACAAAGAGGTAAAAGCAGGAGCTTTGGCAGGGCCTCCACATCACACAGACCAGGAGGGAGGGCACCATTCCCATACTCTGCCTGCAGATAGTCCTTCCCAGGGTTCTGCAGTATACCGCCTCCAGGGGGCGCTAGGCAGCCCTGGGGACACATCTTGGCTCCCAGTGGCAACTGAGACAAAATTCCTTAATCCCTCCAGGCTTGATGTCTGTCTGTAAAATGGGGGCAGGATTAGATGAATCAATAGGATCTACAGCATCTGCTGCAATACAATTTTTTCCCCACAAACTCTCATTAAAATTAGTTGCACAGAATCCATTGCTAGGTGAAATTCCCTATTTTTTGGCATTGTTGAGACTATCTGAAAAATACAGCATATCGTACCAAAAAATGGGATGCACGAGGCCATGCATGGTATGATGTCATTTTTGTAAAGTACATAAACAATAAAAACTAAACTATATACCTCCAAGGGATACATATGTATGCATATTGATGTTTGTATATCTATGATGTATGTATATCTTGTATATCGACAAGCAGTCTGGCGGTTTATGAATGCACAATTCAGGATGGGACTCACTTCTGTCAGGGAGACGGCAGAGATGGAAGGAGAGAGGAACACTCAGAAGGTCTCAGCACTTTAGTAACAATACTTCTCAGGTCCAGTGGTCGGACCATGAGGATGGGTTTTATGATTTTTTTTTAATATCTTGCATATACCTAATGTATATTCCATTACATAATTTAAAGAAACCCTAGGTAACCACTCTGAAAGCAAGTTTATGTTAAAAGGTTTATTGACCGAAAAAAAAAAAAAAACCAATCCAAAATACGTTATCAGTCATGAGGTGTAGGGACAGCAGCATAAAGACAGTGAGACTGCATGGGACATTAAGCTTCCGAGCCCATTCTGTTCACCCTCCTCTGGTGTGGCTTGCTTCCTTTCCTTCCCTTCCCGGGCACCCAGGCCCTGGGCTAGAGCTTCTGTATCCACATCTGTCCGCTCTGCGCAGGCTCCCATCCTGCTTTCGGCTCTGTTGTCTGCTCCCTGAAACTCTTGCCCTGGGGCAGGAGGTGGAGGGTGTGACTGTCACAGGAAGTTCCTTGTCTGCTTTTCTTTCTTCTCACTTTTTCCGTGTAAAGAGGAGAAGCCACACACCCTGTCCTCCAGGGTCTTTCTGCACATGGCACACCCTCTCTATCACCTGCACCTGTTTTAATGGTCTTGTTACCTGTCCATCATCCCCAGCATCAGGCGCTCAGCAAGTACTCATTTCCTTTTCCCTTTCCGTGATCTGCTCACTCTCAGTTTCTCCATCTCTGCAACAGTCCCTACTTCAGATGGACACTATGGCAACCCTAGGAGAAAGCCAGGTGGTCACCCCCGCACGGGAGCTGGAATAGAGGAGACAGCCTGGAAACAGCTTCTTCTCCCAGGCTGCCTTGGTCTGATCGAGCAGACCACTTTGCCTTCGGGAGCCTTAATATTCCTGTCTGTCAAGTGGGACATCCTTTTCTGCCTGTTTTGGGGGCTCCTAGTCACTGATGGAAGGGAAAGTGCTTGGACAGGTTCGAAGCATCCTCCGGAGGTTCCAGTAGAGAGTAGACGTGTCTCCAGAGACTTGGAACATCTGTCCGTGCAGCTGTCTGATGGCCCCTGTGTCCCTTGTTGGTTATGGAGGCATTGGTGGCGACAGCAGTGCTTTCAAGTGCTCCCTCATGGCCTTGCCACGTTCACATGTCTTCCCTTCTGCCCAGCTGCTAGGCTTCAGGGCGAACGCCCAGTTCACAGCATGGGACCTGTCATCTGTGGGCCATGGGTCCCAGGGAGGTCAAGGCCTCTTTCTCCGGTTTTCCCTGGGAGCGGAGGGCAGCTCCTTGTGACTTCCCCCGCCTGCCCCTGGTGGGCTTCAGCCGGGAGTTCCCCTTGCACCACGGCTGTGACTCTGGACACGGTTTGCTACATATGGAAATCAGCCTCCGTCTGCCTGGGGAGCGGTTTCCAGTTTTCAGTTCCCAGAAGGTGCTGGAATGCAGACGGGTCTCTCTCCTGCCCCAGAAAGCAGGCTGTGTTCACAAAACAGGTTTGGAATAACTAGTCACAATTGGGAAAGGCGGGGACAGCAAGGAGGAGCTACCCTGGGCTTGTGGCCTCAGAATTCCGGAGATCCACACGGTGTTAGCGTTTAGGATGACAGGGTCACACATCCTTTCAACCTCCTGCCACCACGCCTAGGACACCTCGCTAATTAGGCTGTGTTCCCCACGGGCTGTCATGTTCCTTTTATTTTTTCATTCCACCTGGGCCAGGTTTTAGCTGCAAGACCTTGGACAAGTGACCTCACCACCCTGAACCACAGTGGCATCATCTGTACAAAGGAGAAAGGATGCCTTGCAGAGTTATTGTGAAGATTAGAGCTCACGGGTGCAGAATTCACAGCAGCCTGCTGGAGACCCAGAACAGTCGTTATTCCTAAAGTCCTTGCTCTGTAGCATTGTTGTGTCACCAGCACATAAAGCCTGACTTTTGGGGCACAATGTGGGTATTTGTTGATGGTTTGATTATTGTTTCTATAAATTCTAAAATCTTAAAATGGGAAGCTGGAAGGAGAAGATATTTTGAGCTGAAATCTCTGTTCTTTTCCAATTTATTTTTAAGGTGTATGGCATTAAGTAAATTTATTTCCTCCCTCTCTTATCATTGAGATGATGCCATGTCTGTCTGCTGAGTGGGCTCTTGAAGGCCGCATCTCCATACTCTGTTCATCTACTCGTCTGGGGTTCGTTGCAAATGCCCACTGTCTCCTTGGGCCCCGGTCCTCTGGACAAGCAAGCTGCAGAAAGCCTAGTAGCCAGTCAAGGCTGTGTTCTTGCCTCTGATAGATGAGGTCAAGCCACACTTGGCATATTTCAAACGTGTTTTCCCTAACTTGCTACCTCCTAACAAAGAAAGAGACATATCACACCCTTATTAGCTTCAAAGAGAAATACTAATGTTTGTTTTTTTCTCCTTTTCTTGCATTGGCAAGAGATTTAGTTTTGCTTAAAGGAAACACAGATGACGCTAATGAGACCACAGTGTCTTAATTTGCATATTAGATGAGATAAATATTGAGCTAATTAACACCTAGGATGAATTTTCATTGCCTGGGACAATTGTTCTATGGTGATAGTAGTTCTCTGCTACTTACCCAGCAGCAGAACAATTTGAAGAGAGAATCACTTCCCCACAAATACTTCAGGCCAACCAAAAATGCTCCCAGGAAATGTCATCCAGAAATTCTTATGTTAATTTGCAATAAATCCTGGACCCTCTTTCAAGTTAACCCTGATCCTATTGGCAAGTGATACCAATAGAAGGTCTGTCCCACAGACCGGAGAAGAGCTGAGTGGGGCTGGGAGGGGCTGGGGGCAGGAGAAGTTGGTTGGTCCCATCTAGGGTTCTGGCAAAGGGTTTGAAAAGGACAACCTGGGTTGGACAGTCATTTATTCTAGGAGCAGGACTGGCTACATAATTTGCCGGGCCCTGTGCAAAATGGAGATGCAGGGTCCCTTGTTCAGAAATTAAGTTCAAGATGGCCGTAGTTGAACATCAAACCAACAGTGGTCCTTCTAAGTAGAGGGGGCTTTTGTTCTACTGCACAGCTTACATGCTTTTGAAGTTTGCCCCATTTGTTGTATATGAGCTTTGAAGAGAAGAAAGAAAGGGGGGAAAATTTAAAAAGAAGCAATACTTCACATCTAGCTCATTTCAATGAATTATGTGAGTTTAGATGAATATAAATAAAATTAAATGAAAAAAAGAATGCTGAGCACCAGGCCCGCCACGGTTCCCGGGGCTCCCTCTCCCTTTCCTCTCCTCTCCTCTCCTCTATGCATCTGTTTGCATCCGCGAATCGCTGACTAGGGCACTTGATTCTCTTCCCACACCCTCCAGAACTGCTTCCCCACCTTCAACAATGCTTGCTCAACTTTCAACTTCCAAGTGTTAAGCTTTGCTCTGCCTTTTGTATTTTAATTGCTTTCTCTCTTGCTTTTAATGAGCAATCAAGGCTATTTCTTTATTGAGGACCTGCTGGCAAATTTCAGGCAGACTGTGTGTGTATGAAAGGAACAGGTGAAATCCACATTCTCTGGCATGAATAGCTGTGGGGAGGCGTGGAATAACCATCTATCTAAGGGAAAATGTCCACTTAACTTGCAGTCTTAATTCAAAGGAAATGTCAAGTACTCAACTCTATGCTTTGTGGCAATTGAAGAGAAGATTGGAAGGAGGGTTGGTGAAAATAACTGAGACCACAGCCACTGCAGGGGAAATTAGCTTAGGTAGGTGTGCGTGCCTGTACTTAATGCCCAGTATTGCCCATCAGAATTAACTCCCTAGCAACAAGTAGGCAGGAAATAAAGGCCGAAGTACTGTAGGCTAAATTGAGAAGCCATAAACTCATCGTTATGGAGTAAGGAGCTATAGTTATGCAGGGCACACTGTATCGTAGGATTGCTTCCAAGGAATGGTCGTTCTTGCCCCAGATCCTTCCTTTGTCTGATTCATAATAATGTTGCCAGTGGGATATTTGTTTCTTCGAATTTCTATATTTTTCTACAACCACCTTAACGCCCTGCACTCAGCTGGCTGCCGATACACGCCTGTTGATTGACAGAGATGTGGGAAGCCATCAAATGTGTTTCCTCCCTGAAGGAGTGGAAACCACGTGCCTTCAATTAGTGCCTTTCCTCCTGGCTGGAACTCTTCAGTATGACAAAGGCATCAGGTTACAGAGGGATGTGGGGAATTGTCCTAGTACTACCACAGATGTCATACATGTCCCAAGCTCTCAGAGACAGCTGAGCTCAATGATAGGAAACGTGGCGATGCGTCTGTGTCATTTTTATGGGGCACCCCTGTGCCCTGAAGGGCAAACTTTCTGGCTTAGACATATAACAGCATTGCCCCAAATGGAAACAGGGCTTTCAAACCTGCCAATTTGACTACTTAGGTCAAATTGAGCAAATATTTTATGAGTTGAACTTTTTTTTTTAAACCAAACCATTAAAATGACAAATTGTGACACTTTATAAAGATAAGCTCCTCACTTTCCCCACCCCGAAGCAATTGAAAATGGTTTGCTTCCTTTAAAAGGGAGGACTGGACCTTTGGAAGGTCTGAGTATTCCATTATGTCAACCATAGATGTGGGTGGGTGACATGTCGTATGTCTTTCTCTGTGTGTTGGTGCGCTGCTTCAGGCTTGGCGGTTTTCAGCTCGGTACCCGCCTTGTCAATCTGAGCGTGCCCTGGGTCACGTGCATTATCTCAGATAGAACCATGGACCATTGCGTTAGTCTGCTAGGACTGCCATCACAGACTGGGTGGCTTAAACAACACACATTTATTTTCTCACAGTTCTGGAGACTGGAAGTACGGGATCAAGGTGTTGGCAGATTTGGTGGCTTCTGAGGCCTCTCTCTTTGGTTTGCAGATGGCCACCTTCTTGCTGCTCCTCACATGGCCTTTTCTCTGTAGCTGTGCATCCCTGATGCCTCTTCTGTGTCCTCTTCTTATGAGGATACCAGCCATATTGGATTAGGGCCCACTGGAGAGACTTTATTTTGATTTAATGACCTCTTTCAAGGCCAACGTACTGGGGATTAGGGCTTCAATATACATGAATTTGGGGGGACACAATTCAGCTCATCATGATTATCAAGTCACTTCCCTTCACATTACCAAGGGCAAATTGTTCAAATGTGGAGATCAACCGAAAACATTTAAAGGGACTGGTGGGGCAAAGATGCTTTGGGGGGAGAAGCATGGAGATGTGCTTCTTTCTTTACCACAGCCTCAGGCCTTCTTCAGGTCACTCCAGCCCCCGCCCCTTCTCCTGTGGGTGCAGTCTCCCCAGGGCCTGGCATCAGAGGGTATCTCACAGGCCTGGCTTTTTTTTTTTTTTTTTTTAATTTTTATTTATTCATTTATTTATTTATTCATTCATTTATGGCTGTGTTGGGTCCCCGCCTCTGTGCGAGGGCCCTCTCCAGCCGCGGCAAGCGGGGGCCACTCTTCATCATGGTGCGCGGGCCTCTCACCGTAGCGGCCTCTCTTGCTGCGGAGCACAGGCTCCAGACGCGCAGGCTCAGCAATTGTGGCTCACGGGCGTAGTTGCTCCGCGGCATGTGGGATCTTCCCAGACCAGGGCTCGAACCCGTGTCCCCTGCATTGGCAGGCAGACTCTCAACCACTGCGCCACCAGGGAAGCCCTACAGGCCTGGCTTTATCTGCTGCTTTCCTGCTGGACAGATGTTCGCAGAACCTCTGATGCTGAATTTTACTCTTTGGTTGATATTGTCGTCAAGGTTTTATTAGTGATGACGGAGAGAGATAAGGGGATGGAGGTAAAAAGATATAGAGACTCTGGGGGAAGGTTAGGCCTCTTCAGTGTTTTGTTTTTCAATTTTGGTCCCTAATCCATCACCCCCTTCTGCCTGTCTCCTGCCCCCTCTGTTAAAAGATGCAGCTTCTACACGCAGAGAGGCCTCTGACAAGCAGAGAAAGAAAGACAACAGGACTTCAGCCTGGGCCCATGTCACTTGCTTTGCTTAGCTCGACATCGCCCATTGGCTGTTGTCAGGCAGCTGGTAACTTATGGTCTCTGGTCAAGAAGGGTGGGCCAGGAACCGCCACCTTCATCCCCCACGCTTGCTGGGTCCATGTCAGCGCCTTCCATAGCTTCTGTCTGCTGGGGAGGGCTTGGGGGCTGCCACCCTGCCACGGAGCCCGCGACCCCACGACCCCGGAGCAGCCTGTCTGGCACCTGCGATCTGTCCAGTAGGAAGCCACGCCCTTCTTCTGAAGGCCGTGCCGCATGTCATGCCTTACATTTTGAGACCCAAAATAGCTGTTCTCAGTGGCAGTTTCCCCTTCCGTATGGTTCTGTTCCTCCATAGAGGTGATGGTTCGTGCTTGAAGAAGTCGTGCCCCAGAGGAAAAGTCCAGGCGAGGGCAAGCAGGAAATGCGACCCCCACGACAGCATGGCTCCCTTCTCACTGTGCTCCAGTGTCACTGTCCCTTTAAGGTCCACACGCCCCTCTTCTGAAACGCCCGTCCCCCCCCCCCCCAGTTCCAGGCACATCCACGTCTGAGCACCACGAGCTCCTCAGCAGCGTCTCTGGGGCAGACCTGCTTACCCTGTGCAGACGGTCTTTGGGGCAGAGCCTCTGTCCTTGCACCTGACCTTCAGAATCCAGCATGGAGCTGTGCACACACAGTTACTCAGCAAGTAATGTATCAAATGAGCAGGGTGACGATGGACGACAGCTAACAAGCCTCCTCCCCCTCCTACACCTGCTCAGGTGTGACTGCTTCGGGGGGCCCACTGCCCCCAACTCCACAGTTCACTCCTTCCTCTGTATAGCCTTGCACATTTGTCTAACTTTTATGTGCATATTACATAGTAATTATATTTCTTTGTTTGCCCATCACTCTCTCCACCCTAGCAGAATATGACCCATTCTCCTTGGTATTTTCCAAACCTAGAGCTAAGTGTGGCCCTGGGAAGGCACCGTGACGTGACATGACATGACTGTTGAACTGAATTACACTTAACTAGGAAGAGAAATCATGTTGCTTAAAGTATGCTGGATCTGGCTCTGGCTACTTTAGAAGCAATGACTTAATTTAGTCTCATTATTTATGGAGCAAGTGCTATGCTGAGGCAGGGTCCTGGGCATTACAGATGAAACAAATGCATGCTTGTCGAATTGCTTCCATTGACTAGCAATTTTCAAAGAGGTTACCTCTCTACACCCCACTCGAATCGTGTCAGGGGATGTGTCTGTTTTGTTCACTGCTCAATTGAACAAAACAGTGGCTACCTCAGTGACTGGCAAATAAGGCACTCCGTAATATTCGTAGACTAAATGAATGAAGAACCTGTGAGATAGATACTATTGCAGCATTTTATGGAGAAGTTAAATCACTTGCTAAAAGCCATTCAGCTATTACCTGGCAGAACCATGATTCAAATCTGGTCTGTTTGACCCTGAAGGACATGGTATCTCCACGTCCCCCATCCTCTCCCTGTCTTGCACGATGGCAGTGTTTCCATTGTCATCAATTGAGAGCACAAATGCTGTCCTATAAAACAGGCCATGCGTGTGATGCAGGAAAAGTTCTAGGTGGGACTGGAGGAAGTGTGGGTTATTATTGTTATAAATTATCTTGTTTTTTCTGCAAAACACTGGAGGAGGACTCAGAGAGAAGGTGGTCATTAGCTGGGTCTGGTAGAATTACAGGTTTGTAACCTTCACGTGACGGTCAGCAGAGGAAGCTGCAAGGTGAATGCCAGGCCTGTGGGAGAGGCAGAGTGGGCCTTGACCACCCCTTGTTTGCCTGAGGAAATTAATTCAGCCAACTTAAGTACCTAGGCTGGGCCTGGATCCTGGAATGGACAAAGCGTGTCTTGTACCCTTGACTAACTCATGACCTACTCAGGGAAACAGAATCATATTCTGCTCACCACAACTTGGCCATGGGGTGGGGCAATGGTCACTGTACAGCCCTGTTATGTGGGGTCATCTAGTGGTGTGGTGGCATTGTTCATGATCTGGATATTTCTCTGGGAAAGAGTCTCAGGTCTGTGGGTGTTTATTGGCCAAGGTCTGAGGAAGAGAGCCTTTGTTTTTCACCAAAGTAATCACTTCTAAAGGAGTGGGAACTCAGCTCCTGTTGTCAACCCAGAGCCGAGGAGAAATTAAAGGTTTTGATCTGCAGTTGATCAACTCTTAAATTCACAGTGTGGGGTGTTTCTGAGCTTTGTCTGTTTTTTTGTTTGGATTTGTTTAATATTTGCCTTGTTGGTGGGAATGGCTCTCCTTCATTTAAGACACATGGGAAGTGCTTCCTGATGATTTATGCCAGGGAGGGTCCAATCTGTGGGATAGATAACAGGTGCTCTTTGGGGAGCATTAAAATGGCATTATTGTGAAATACTTATGCTAATGAATAGCTCAAGTGATCACTCCTGGGCTGATGGCTCAGGAGAAGCTGTCAGTGCCTGAGGAGCAGGGTATGATGGCAGCCTCCTCTGTGTCGATGCTCCTTGACCTTTAATGAAAAGGCAAGAGACAGGACAGACGCTCAGTTATTTATCCCCAGTTATGGATCTGCTGTTTTTAATATTTTAACACATTTACTTAATCCCACTGCAATCTCTGCAGGGAGCCATGATTATCCCCATTCTAGAGATGAGGAACCGGAAGCTCAGAAAGCTCAAGTGAGTTGCCTGAGGTCACACAGCTTGTCAGAGGTGTAGCTTGCTTTATCTGGTTGGAAAATTGGTGTCTCTATTCTCTATAATGCATTTTCCCTCCTAGACTTTAGAATTCCACTCACTGGCTTTCAAGATGGCTTGTTGTACCTTTTCTATGACAGTTGGAAAGATAAAGGACTGAGAAAGAGTTGAGTTTCATCTGACCTGTGAGGTGAGGTGGGCTTCTGTAAGCCTCTCATCCCCCTGGCTAGGCAGGCCTGGTGTATAAAGACTCCTCAGGAGCCTGAATACCAGGGTCTCGTGGGGAGGATGGGTGAAGTCACTACGCACTGACCATTATCCTACGGACCTTATACGGGCTCATGTTTGTAACGGGCAGAGCAGCCCAATGTGGTATATACTATTACTTGCATTCTATGGAGGATGAAATGGAGACATAACGATGATAAATGAGTTACCCAACATCATTTGACAACCAGGAGACAGGGCAGGGATTTTAAACCACTGGCTTCTAACTCCAAAATCCATACTTTTTCATTTAGGTCACCATGTCTCCTGGTCAGGGGCAAATGGGAAAGTACAGAAACATTCTGAGAGAATGTGAATGAGGGTGATGGGAAACGAGCAGTTGTATTTGGGAGGGGACAGCGTGTGGGGGATGCCGTCCTGTGTGAGAGCAGTCGGGGCACAGGACGTGGGCCTGCAGGGTGGGCGGAGCTGGCCTTGGCTGTGCCAGTCTGTGCTGAGCAAACCCTTGTAGTTGCCCAGTGTAGGGGCAGGGGGCAAACTTCAGATGTGGAGAGAGGGTTAAAGAGGCCCTCTCACCCTCTGTGTGGTGCATTCAAAAAGATTGAGCTAAAAATAATGGGTGTCCTTTCTTTGAGATTTATACGTACCCCTTGCATGAAATTAACAAAGATGAAACCAACATTATATTTGCGTTAAATATTCTCCTCACTTCAAACTGTTATTCTCCCTTCCAATATCTTGAGACAGGTGTGGACGGGGCCGAGGTGTGTGTGTGTGTTTTTATTTTGTTTTGTCTCACAGTAGCCTGATAGCCTGCAATAAAGCCAACTCCGGTTAGAAAGAGACATTTTCATTCCACATCAAAAAGTGTGACTGAGAAAGCAGGAGAGTCTATTTTATGTTCTTTTATGACTGATATTTGGACAAAGTGACCACAGCCAAGTTTGTAGCTAATGATGGAAAGGGGAAGTTTAATAGTTACACAGGCTGGGTTGTGGCTCTATGAAGGGAAGTTTAGTGTTACCTACCCTACCTCTGCTCTGGGCTTTTGATAGCAAACACGAAGTGACTCGTGTTAGTAAATGGGGTTTAACAATGCTGAGGTAAAAGTGGAAGTTTGCCCCAGGGCTCATGTTGTAGCCATAGTTGCTGCGCGATCCTGAGGTTAGACTGTAAATATAGGGACCTCACAGGTTGGGCTTAGAACAAGTTCTCAACTAATAAGC
Organism: Balaenoptera physalus; assembly: GCF_965194825.1. NCBI lineage: Eukaryota > Metazoa > Chordata > Mammalia > Artiodactyla > Balaenopteridae > Balaenoptera > Balaenoptera physalus. Next base: position 47,734,844 of record NC_138900.1, on the reverse strand, counting down.
AAACTTGAAGAGTTAGGAACATGATTCCTGTAGCCAGAAGTAGACAGTCTGGTGCATATAGACCATGGGGAACAAGCATCGCGGGGGCACCCGTTTACTCTTTCAAAGCATATTTATTGAGGGTCTACTAGAGAGGGGCTAAAGTTGCATTTCCCGCTTGGAGCCCACATTCTAAAAGCTGGTGATCTGGGCCAAATGATCATTGCACTATTTACAGTAGCCAAGATGTGAAAGAAACCTAAGTGTCCATCGACAGAGGAATGGATAAAGAAGATGTGGTACCTATACACAATGGACTATTAACTCGGCCATAAAAAAGAATGAAATAATGTCATTTGCAACAACATGGATGGACCTAGAGATTATCATACTAAGTGAAGTAAGGCAGACAAAGACAAATATCATATGATATCATTTATATGTGACATCTGAAAAAATGATGCAAATGAATTTTATTTACAAAACAAATAGACTCATAGACATGGAAAACAAACTTATGGTTACCAAAGGGAATAGCAGTGGGTTGGGGAGGGGGGAGAAATTAGGAGTTTGGGATTAACATACACACAATACTAATATATATAGCACAGGGAACTGTACTCAATATCTTGTAATAACCTATAATGGAAAAGAATCTGAAAAAGAATATATATGTATAACTGAATCACTTTGCGGTACAGTTGAAACTAACACAACTTCAATTAAAAAAAAAAAAAAGGAACTGCAACCTCCGCTACATGGGTTGTAGATTAACAGACATGCTTTAAGGCAGTGCTTTTCAAATGGGGTTCTGCTTAAAACACAGATTCTGATTCAGTAAGTCTGGGCTGGGGCCCGAGATTCTGCGTTTCCATCAGGTCCCAGGTACCGTTGGTGCCGCTAATCCTGACCTCACCGCTGGGAGTGCAGTCCAGGCTCCCAGCCCAGCGTGCTTTCTGTGTGGTCTGTTCATCTCAGTCTGTGGAGTCACATGAATCAAGTTCTTCCAGCGTGTGAACTTCAGCATATTCAATAAATCCGTTCGTCATCTTGAGGAAGGGGCTAGAGGTAGGGATCCCCTCTCAGTGTAGATAGAGACCTGGTGGAAGCACCATCACCTGAGTGTGAGGGTCAAGACTCTTGCCTCGAGTAGAACAGATTGCAGGAACACACCTTATTGCAGTTTCATGTTCCACTTGGGCTGGATTTCTGGGGCCGCCCCTAATTGTATGGAACTTGAACTTGGTCCAAATTTATGACACACCACCTTGTATTTTTCGGGGGAGCCCCCAAAACACAATTTGCTCCTTTTGTCTCAATAAAGACACTTTTTTTCAGGTCACGAGTGCCTGTGTTATTGCAGACACACACACACACACACATATTCTTCGTTGTTTCTGGTTACAGTGTTCAGATCGGGCCACATTTCAGCAACACGATTAGTCCCCAGATGCCAAAACTCCCAGTTGCGATGCTGGGATTTCAGCAGTTCCCGAACATCCAGTTTCGGGAGGCTTGGTTTCGTACAGGTGCTCCGTTACTCCACTATAACCGACACTCAAAAGCGGCAAGGACGAGGACATCGGAGCGGGGAACTGAATAATGGCCTCTGAAAATTGGAAATCCATTTAAAGTGGGAGGCCATCTCGTCCGCACCCTTGGTAAATGTTACAAAGCGAAGGAGCTTTAACCTCTGAATTAGTGTGGAGAGAGAGGCAGTGGAGTGCAGCAGGCTATCAGGAAAAGGGTATCGTGTTTGGAAATGAGGGTTTGATGCACGATGAGAAGCAGAAAGTGCAGGCGTTTTACATTTGGCCAGAGATCAGCAGCTTCTGCTAACAAACAGTTCCTGGAGGGATGAAATTTCATCGGGGAGAAAGGGGACCGACACACAGCCGGCAGAGGCAGACGAGTTTCCGAGACGAGGAAAAATGCAGTCTAGGATACATGCTGTTTGCTCTAAAATATGAACTACAGAGAGAGTAATTGTTTAATCATCTGGGGCCTTTAAACAATTCACTTTTTGTGGCTCTCTCATCTGAGCGCCATTACCTCTGTGCTGCCCACCTGTTCCCCTGCCAAATGGGAATGTAACCCAGTTAATGAGGCCATTATCCAAAGCTCACTGCAGAAAGAGGGGGAATTTCACCTGGGACAAGGAACACAGAAAAGAAAAAAAAAAGTACTGTTCTGGGACCTTTTTTTGCTCAAAAAGTTTGGAGAAAATGGAATTGTTCATAAGAAATGGCAGGAGAGCGCAAAGCACAGTTTACCCCATGAATGTAATAGCAGTAGTACACATACTTGCTGGAAACCACTGGACTCTTAATTAAAGGGCCACAGATCTTTAGATTTCCACATAATTAAGGATTGATAATCACCATGCATTGTGCCACCGGCACAAAGTAGTATTTAACTTACAGTACTCACATTTCTTTTAAAACTCACCCCAAAGTTCCAGCTTCAGGCTTTGCTTTTATAAATGTGGTTGCTGGAAACTACATGCAAAACCAGCTTTTTTTTTTTTTTTCCCTTTCTCTCTTTAAGAGCAAACCTAGTAAAGTCGCTTAACGTTTCAGGATGCTTGCACAATATTTTTAAGTCGTTTGCAGATAAGGGAAGATTCTGTAGCCCCAAGAAATAGAATAAATACCAGCCACCTTCATTAACCTGCTAAATTTCAGGAGAGATAATGGTCTCTAAGAGAGGCGCACTGTTGGTTATCAAGCCTGCGGACACCTTTGTAATGACAGATCGGGAATGATTGGGGGCAGTTTGCTGCAGTTCATTTCCAACACCGTGGAGCTTGTGCTTATTCATTTGTTCAGGCGTTTGACGTCTATCAGGACCTGCACCAGGAGGCCATGGTAAGAACGAACAACAACAGCAAACACAAAGAGACCCGGCTCCTGCCTGCTCTGTGTTTACAATCGAACGTGTGAGACAAACACAAACTAAAGAATCAGATGGAGAAATATGGGATGACAACCGCGGTAAGTGGAAGGAGGATGACCTGGTACTCTGAGAGCTAATGGCAGGGATTGACCAGGTCAGGGAGGGTCAGGGAAGCTTCCAGAAGAAGCAGTACTAAAATGTTCATCCTCTAAGCATAATTCCTTAGTTCCTTCAGTGTTTAAGGGTTTAGCTCACCTTTTCTGAATGCTCATCTACTCTGATCTTCACAATAGAAAAGCAAGGCAGAGACTGTTCTCCCCATGTCACAGACAGGGACAATGGGGCAGGAGGGGGCGAGAGCAGACTGCCCGGTAGAGCCCGGTCTCTGGGGTTTCGTGCCGTCCTTGGTATCAATCAGCCTTGTGTCTGTTTTTTGTCTGCTGCTTTCTGGATGATGTTTCATATATTAAGCCTGATGAGCCTTAGCTGTGACCAGCCTCTCAGCAGCGGTGAAACTCTGAGTCACTGAAATAAAATATTCTTCAGCTGCTGCTGTCAGCTGGCCTCCTCAGATAGCCATTGCCGTGTCTGTGGATTAGTCTCTGCTATAGCCCTCTGCTGTCTCCTCCTAGATTCTTAGCTCTCCTCTGCTTGATGTTCCCAGGGATGGGACCCTGGCTGCCTCCTGACGTGGTCCCCTATCTTGCACATATTAGCAAGATCTTGAGGGTAAGCTGCTAAAGTTCTCACGGTGTCTTCTGCTTGGTCACATGGCTTCTGGTGCAAGAATTAATGGAGAGACTTTAGCAGAAGTGGAGGGAAAGGATTGGGGACCTTCTGGAACCCAACAGTGTAATCGAATGGGGCACATGAAGCCTGCTCTGAAACATGTGTTTGTGCTGGGTTTGTTCAGGGATAGAATGCCATCCTTCCTTACTCCCCATCAAGACTAGAACTCTAAAGAAGTAGGACCTGTCTGAGACATCCTGAGTGGTCCTCCCAGCAAATAAAATGGGTGCACCCTCTACTCCTCATCCGCCAGCACATTTCCGCCTCGCTCAATGTTTCTGCATGAACTTCATAAAACAGTGGCCTGTGAATTAGAGGAAGGAGGTCCTGGGGGATCCCCGGGGAGCTGGGGTCTATGCCCCTGACCCTGCCGGACTTGCCGCAGTGGCTGGAGGTGAATGTTTCCTCCCCACACTCTGAGCCGTCAGCCCCTTTGACATTCTCCTTCTGGAATCACTGGATGCCCTGGTAATTACAACTGGGAGTCCAGAGCTGTGAATTCCTTTGTTTCTTTAGGAGATGACTATTGTAGACCCTCCTCGCTCTCATAAACAGGCTATAAGTGGAGTGCAGAGCTGGCAATGGCAGTTTCCCCAGGTGGCCTGGGGTTTCTCCCAGGTGGCAGGCTCGCACTCAGGAGGTGTGATCAGACCAGGAAAGGTGGGGAATTCACGCCACAAAACCTCTGCCAGGTTTTGAAAGGAGAAGCCCTTTGACTTTGTATAGGGAGAGAGATGAAAGAGATAAGATATCTCAGGAAGAAAATGACCTCTTCCAGATACACACCTTGAAGGCTGATACTGTCCTCCCCTACCTGACAATATGCTTGGCTCTCAAGGAATTAGAAAACAAAAACCTTACTCTGCTCAAAAGAGAGGGTTGGATTTAACATTCAGCTGATCAGGCTCTACTAAGCTCTTCCTGTGAAATAGTGGCATTTTATTGCCTACTCTAAGCAACATGTCACAGTGTCTCATTGCTTGGGGAGAGCCTGACACATGGATTCAGTGGTGCCCATTTTGCAGATGAGAAAAGCCAGACAATCAGGAAGAAGCCGTACAATTAGGACTTTGGATTTGCTAGCCTAAGAAACCCTCTCCTTTTTCATGAGTCAAGTTCTCTCCTTAGGAGGCAACAGCTGGTGCTAAGGCCTAAGGATGGCTACAGGGAGGAGAAAGCCTCAGCGGCGGGCAGGCTGTAATTTGTGCCGCTGAGGACATTCAGTGCAGTAGGACAAACAAGGCTAACAGCACAGAAAACAGGTGGAGGCTTCTCTGCAGTGAGATTTGAATTCAGGTGTGAAAGAAGGATCTTAATAACAATCGGAAGGTGGGTGCTATAGACCGAATGTTTGTATCCTCCCCAAATTCATATAGTGAAACCTAATCCCCAATATGGCAGGATTTGGAGGGGAGACCTTTGGGAGGTGATGAGGCCATGAGGGTGGAGCCCTCATGAATGGGATTAGTGTCCTTGTAAAGGAGACCCCAGAGAGCTCCCTTGCCATTTCCAGTGTATGAGAACATAGTGAAAAGATGGCCCTCTGTGTACCAGGGAGTGGGCTCTCACCAGACACTGAATCTGCTGGCACCTTGATCTTGGACATCCCAGCCTCCAGAACTGTGAGAAGTAAGTGTTTGTGGCTTCAGCCACCCAGTCTATGGTGTTCTGTTATAGCAGCCCAAACAGACAACAGGGATTCCTGGTGAGACACTGGTGTGGGCAGAGGCCAGTTGGGGGCGCGGTCAGGGAGTATTCAGACGAGGCAGATCAGACCTTTGCAGTTAGTGGCCTGCAGGTGCATCTGGTCACGGAGAGAGATGGATTCGAAGGCTTCCTGTGCAACTGCAATATCTCTGACGCAATGTTTCTGGCCCTCAACACTGTTGACATTTTGGGCTGAGTAATTCTTTGTTGTGGAGGATGTCTTGTGAACTTTAGGGTGTTTGACAGCATCCCTGGACTCTACCCCAGTCGTGACAACCAGAAATGTCTTCAGACTTTTGCCAGACGTTCCTTGGGGTAGTGGGTGTGGGGACACTGCTCTAACTCCATCCTCATGGCAATCTCAGCAGATGACTTCACTCTCCTTTGTGCTGACGTAGGAAAATAGAGGCTAATGGTTACAAAACTTGTACCTGGGAGCGTGGGGTTTTGAAACCACATTTGTTCCGATCCTTGACAAGACTCTGCCTGACTGCCAAGGGGGAGAAGGGTCAGGGCCACCTCTTGGACTTGGTGGTGGTGAGCTTTGATCTGTTTTCTCGTGCTTCGGAACTTGCCCCTGGCACTGGTTTGCTTATCCAAATAGGCAGAAGTGCCCTGTGTGGCACGAGAGCAAATTGTCGGATTTTCAGCCCTTTTGGTACGGCTTATTAATGTTCTTGCATAACACTCTGTGAACTGATTCCTTCATTCACAACATTTACTGAGCTCTGACCATGTCCTAGGCATGATGCTGGGTCCTGGGGAAAGAAGGGTGAACAGATCACAGCCTGATCCCTGCTCTCACGACTTTATATCACAGCTGGAGACAGACGACAAGACAGTAGCAATCACCACAGCAGCAGCGAACCCAAACAGCACGCTCTGATGGGAAACACCGGGATGAGAGAACCGGCTAGATAGCCCGAGATCTGAAGGCTGAGGAGGTACCGGCTCTGGAGGTAGGTGGAGGGTACTGGAGACAGAGGGAACAGTCAGTGCAAAGACCCACAAGTGAGAAAGAGTTCGCTCTGTTTTAGAAATGGGCAGAGAGGTGTGCGGGGCTGGATTTGCCAGGAGATCACCGCCCTGACACTAGTGGTTGAGCACCGGAAGTTCCCAGCTCATCGCCCTGTGGACAGGATTTCTGGAATAATGATGACTTCAGCGTGGAAAAGAATAGTGGCTCTGAATGTGTCTGGAGATCCCCATGGACTCCCAGCCTGATAACTTCTCAGGAGACACGTCATCATCTCCACATGTGTCTGTTTCTTCCCCAGACTTTCAAAAGCTGGGGAGGAAAACATTGTCCTCTACCCGTCTGGGTTCTTCTGGCTGATCTAAGAATTAAGTTGACGTGGGACACATTAACAGGAGGACATCAAACAAAAGCTTGATAACATGTATACGTGGGAGAGAGCCAGGAAAACTAACTCGCCAAAATGGCTGAAGCCCTCACCTTAAATACCACTTGCAGTTAAAGACAGATGAGGTTGTTGGGGGCAGTGGTTTGGGACTTCAAAGGGGAGGAAAGTAACTCACATGGAGACAGAAAAGCAAATGTTTGGTAAATAAATGTTTGCTGGGCCCTGCAGAGACACTGGGACACAGAGAGGACGCTGATCTCCAGGCCCCTGCTGAGTTCCCCGCACAACCCGCAGCCCGTAATCTCCGCAGGTGTCTCTGCTGATAGCGCTATTCTGGGAACAGGCCCTCTAGCTAAATTCTTTTAGTTAGGGGGATGGACAAAGTTTCTTCCTAAGTCTTTCGGGCCCTGATTGTTTTCAGCTCAAAGTAATCCACATGCCAGAGCGACATTTTGGGGAAGCGAGTTCTGCTCCCCTACACGGAGCCACTTGGGTCGTCTCCATAAGGAGGGGCGGTGGGTCCTCGGGAACCTCCTGTTCCCGGGCTCCCTGAAGCCGAAAGCCCTGCTTTTCTCCCTGCAGTTTGGGCTTCGAGGCTCTGCCTCTGCCCCGGCCTGCGAGGGGGACCCGCCTGTGCCTGTGCCACCCCTCCATTCGGGGGACCCGCCTGTGCCTGTGCCTGTGCCGCCCCTCCAGTCCCTGCTCTCCTCTTTGCTTTGCCCTGATCTACGTCCAGCCACTCAGGGCTCTGAATACTTGCTGGCCTTAGGAGACCCCTGTGCTGTGCCTACTCACGTCTTTCTCCAGCCATGAGGCCCTGGCCACTCCTGTCTCTCTTCCTTGCTTTGCTCCCCTGACTGTCCCGGGATGGATTCTTCTCCCACCTTGTGTCTCAGAGTTTGCCTGCAGCCTGGCCTTTCTGTCACGCTGGGTGCATTTGAAGCAGGTGTGGGAGCCTGTGCTCTGACCTTGCCTGGAGCTTTGCAAGCCCTGGGGATCCAGGGAAAATTATACCCCTGTGCCTGCCTCTGGGAACGCACTGCCTCCTGGCTGAGGGGCTTGAAGGGGCTCAGCGTTTTCTGGACTAGGAGGCAGCCCAGTGGCAGGATGAGCTAGAATACAGGCACCAGAAGGTAGGAGCGGTGGAGTCTCAGAAAGTTCCTCCACCTCCCGACACGTGGGTGCCCGGGTGCCTGGCAGCCAGCTCAGGGTCGAACTCCCAGCCCTTCTTCCCCGGGATGGGGGCCTCGGTGTTTTCCTCACCCGGTGGCCGCATGTGCGCCTCTCACCCCCAGGTCTCTCAGATGCATTGCAGACAGAGGATGCTCGTCCTCGGCTTCAGTTCTCCTGGTAGCCTGGAGCTGGAGGAGGCCGTAAGCTTGGGCATTTGATGTGGGTTCAAACCCAGGCCTCACCATCCATTGGTTATGTGATTTCAGACAAGTGCCTCAATCTTGCTGGGCCTTCATTTCCTCAGATGTAAAATGCAGATAATGGCTCCCTCAAGGAGGGCAGCCCGAGCCCGAGCCCTGGCGTCAAGAGTCATCTCCATACATCAGTTTCTCTTTTCCTTTCCCCCTCCCTCCCTCCCTCCTCCCTCCCTCCTCACTCCCACCCTCCTGAATGCATTCAGGGCAAGATCACTTGAGGACATATATCCTTTGTCTCCCTGTGAGAGCCGCCCTCCCCACCCCCCACCTCATGTAATTGTCAGCAACAAAGTTGGAAAATAAGGCGTCTGAAGCAGCTCTCGGCACCGCGACATCTGCACCAGACAAAACTCGAAAAGCCCGCAATCCCCAGTCATGAATGCACTATAAAAACAATGTGGCAAAATGAAAATCGTTCCATCATAATATTTCACAGTTCTTTTTGACAAAAGCCGAGCCGCCCTCATGAATACACATTTCCCAGCATCTTATGCATTATGCATCAGCCTATAGCAGGGGACCTGGGAATTGCCAGTCCCTAGTAAAGGGCCTTTGAAAGTGCCTATTTTGTAAACAAATGGAGCCCAGACCCCACACTCAGGCTCTTTAGGTAATTTAAGACTGACTCTGGCTGCCCGAGTGGGGACCAGCTCTTCTTAGGGCTGTAAATGGCAGGTGTCTCCAACGTTCTCTGGATGAAGAGGGGTGCTTCAGCGTTCGGTAGTCTCATCTTTAATTTCCGAGTATCCAACATGGCCGTCCGGAGGGGCAGGGACAATTCCTCCCCGAGCCAGAGCCAAATGTTGCCGGAATGCCAAACGAGCCCACCAAGGCTGGCTGGGCAGTCAGGCAAATTAGTCAGGACTTCTGACTCCCAAGAGCCTCCACGGGATCAGGCCCTGTGATGGGGGCTGCTGATGGCTGGAGGGGACAAGGAGGTCTGAGCACACAGAAGCTGGCCTGTCTCAGTGGGCTTGCAGGAAGCATCTCTCTTTGCCCCAAGTAGGCAAACTGGAAGTAGGTATTACGTGTGCGTTACTGTCAGTGGGAAGTCCCTTGAAGATTATTAACTAACCCCTGCGGTTCAAGGAAGGGGAGACTGAGGCCAGGCATTTTAAGTGACACGTTCAAGGTCACACTGGTTAGTGAGCAGTAGGTCTGGTTCTGCTGGAAGCCAGTTGTCTTTTCCTAGCACCTCCCACTGCTTCAATCATGAATTGGCAGCAACTGAAAGGACCAGGGGTAAAATGGTTACTGATTGCTATGATTTAAGCAAAGGGCAGACAGGGATCCTTACAACAGCCCTGGAAAAGAGCATAATTCAGGGCTGTTTTGTGTCATTTGCAATCTGTCCTCTATGGTAGCCTTATTTGAAATGGTGAATGATGCATGATAGATATCTACTCATTACATTATATCTGTCACAATAACAAGGTGGTGATTGATTCATTGCTACATGTATTTATTTCATAAGAATATTCAGCTCCCATTAGGGGGTGCTGCAAATGGCTTTGAATTGAGGGACAGGAATTCTGAATTCCAGTGTTGGTATGCCCTGTTCTTCCCTTCTGTGGACCTCAGATTCTTTCTTGTAAAAAGCGGGGCTCAGGAGCAATGGTCTCTGGGTTGCATCCCAGCTGAGATCTCCCACCTGCTAGTGTGTGAGTACGGGCACCGTGCAGAGGCCTCGATGAAGTCAGGGGGCAGAAGGGCCCACCTCATGCTGTATAAATGCATCTGCAGGGCTGGGCTCCGCCATGAGGGTTGGGGCGGGGGGGTGGGCGGCGGGATCGACCCCAGTTAGGGAAGTTCCTCATTACTGCACCTGCTGCTCTACAGCTGTTGGACCCGCTTGCTGATTGGTGCAGTTTGACTAATGAAAGCAGGGACAGCTGAAGGCTGATTGAGACAATGAGGCGACTTTACCCCTCACAGACACCTGGAAGAATCAGCTTAGGGGACGGCTGCTTCCCCTCCTCTGCTGACCCGGGGATACACTGATGGGGGAGGTGGCTGGAAGGGGGAAGTCGGGATCATCATGCCGCCTCCAGAACTGAGAGCCCACCTGTGACGCTCTAAGCCTAGTATAAGCGATGCTCAAACTGCTGGGCATTTTTGTTGTTGTTGTTGTGAAAACACTCCCCATCTGGAGTTTCTGATTCAGTAGAGATGTGTGCAGATGTGTTGGGGGAAGTTTTGTGTCTCAAAATTCCCAGGTGACACTGCTGGTCCAGGAGCCACACTTTGAGCACCACTGATAACAGGAAAAAAAAAAAAAAAAAAAAGAATATCTACATGTCCTGCATTTCCATTTCTCAGCATCTTCAAACTACTGAAAACTGCTCCCAAATCTTTGTAAAAATAAATAATTTCAGTTTCTACAACTGGCACAGCAGTAGGAAGTGTCCTCGAGTAACATAAATAGTTATTTATTTGGTTCCAGATCAAGAAATAATTTCCCCTGAATTATGAAAGGAAAATATTCAAATTCGAAGCCTTAGAAATTCAGAAGAGTATAAAAATGAAAATAAATGGAAATGCGTCACAGAGGGATAGCAGCTGTTGACATGCTACCTTCTTTTAATTTTTGGCCGGTGAATATGTGTCTCTAGGTCTTTCTACTGGTCTCGTGCAGTTTTCCTAAATTGGGATCCTTGGGTTGTTAAATAGTGTTACTATCAAAGTAACAAAAACAATAAAACCAGAAACAACAGCGGTAACACAGAAGATATATTTTAGAGGCAGATCTGAGATCAAAATCCTTGGAAAATGCTGTGGTAACCAAAATTTAAAAGTTGAATAGGTTTTCAACTGGAGGAGTTAAACTCTGATGGGCACTCTAGGAGGCATTTGGGGTGGGAGTATCTCCCATGTAGGTTCCTTATGGAATCCCTCCTCTTCTGCCCATCTCCCCCAGCCCTACCCCAAGCTTTTTAAGGGGTGGAGGTTCTTAGCCTTCCTAGGGGAAATGCCTGGAGAGTTGTAAGGAATTCACCCTGGGTATAAAATATGGAGTTTAAAGCTCCTATCACATATCATTCTCTGTCATTGGTCATCCTGGGTTTTCCAAAAGGAGCTGCCTTATTTTGTTGAAAATTTAGTACGTTAAGCAAGAAATGGTCATTTCACCTCAATTATCAGTCTCTAGACAATCAAGAGTCAGGATTCAAAGTCCATACTTTCCATGGCTGTGACCTGAGCTTGCCTTAAGCTGTCTTTCTCTTCTTAAAAGGACACTAATTCCATCATGAGGGTCCCACCCTCATGACCTTATGTAAGCCTAATTACTTCCCAAAGGCCCCACTAAAAAGAACCATTGCACGGCGTGGGGGAAGGGGGAGTTAGGGCTTCAACACACGAATCTGGAAGGGCAATAAACATTTAGCCCATAATAGCAGCTTTGCTTCTTGGCAAGCCAACTAACCTCTTGGAGACTGTTTACATTTCTTAAAGAGGGATGGTGATGCTGGTGTGATCTGCAAGCCATCTCTATTCTGGCCATTGTGAGATGGGCTGGGCGTGGCCAGTGACACACCTGTTGTTGCCCATCTCCCTGTGTACCACCTCCTCTGCCTGGCTAGCCTCTCCTCCACCTGCTCCCCATTCACCCGCCTAATGTCTACCGGACCTTCAAGACTCAGTGTTGCTTCCTTTGGGCAACCTAACTCTCCGGAAGCTCTTACTACACTGTGTTGATCCATGTCTCTGTCTCCCCCACTGGGCTGCGAGTTGCTCCGTGAACACAGAGACCATATGTCCCATCTCACTTTCATTCTTCAGTGCCTAGCAGTCTGCCGGGCACATCACAGGTGCTTAGTAAGTGTTTGGATCAATGAACGTGGTGATGGACACTGCGGAGAAGGAAAGAGATACAGTAGAGGTATAGCTATAACCACTGGTGAAAAAGAAACATACCAGCAGAGAATATAAGGAAGCAATTAAAACAGCAATAGGATTGCCCACAAATATTTAAACAAAAATTCCTACCACAATGGTTTAACCAGGCCAAACCAATAGAAAAGCACCTTATCGGGGTGACAAATGCCAAGACCAGTGCTCAAAACCCAGCCAGGTTTCCTGTGAGGGTCTTGTGTTTGCTTGGCCATTCCACGCACACAGGGTGATCCCAGTGGGGCAACTGTGTCTGATAGAAGCAAACTCTCTACCTACCAATCATGAGGCTAAGAGTGAGCTCGAGCAGTTAGTGATCATCTTAATTAACCCACAAAACTTTATGCATGGCCTGTATTCAGCCAGCCTTTTGATCCCAGACAGAAATCTCTTAAAGCCCATTGAGAGAATGAAAAGACAAAATCTGATGAACGTTTTTTACCTTGGTGGATATAAAAGTTGGCAGGTTCGATGACTCTAAGAGTGATCTATTTGCCAATAGCAACATTACATTAAACCGGGGAAACCATTCCCTTAAATGCAAGCCGAGTGAGTACTCTGAATAATGGCTGGAAATTACATGTGTCCAGGGCCTGCCTAATCTGGAAAGGATAGAATTAACATTCCTGCTTTAGGAATGTGGAAAAATTCCACATTTTCTCCAAAGGAGTACTTTCTAAGTTTGAGGCAGGGACTAGTTTAAGAATCTGGTGAAAATTATAGAATAATGCATGTGGTACATGCACAGAGCACTTCGTGTTTCTCAGGGAGCTCATGGAATTCTTAAATGTCCATCTGTGCATTCCAGTCAGGAATTCCTGCTGCTAGGAGACGATGTGGTCTAGTGCACAGGTTTTCAACTGCCAATGTGAGGAATCACATTATCAGAATCATCTCTGAAACTTTTCATAATATACATTTACCCCGTGTGGTCTGATAGCAGATCACTGCAACTTTTCAAGAAGGCAGAACCAAGGTGGGGCTAAGACATGGGTGTTTTGAAAAACACCCCAGTGATTCTCTCGCCCCCTCACACCTCACCCCATCATGAGCAGGAGTGAATAGGTCAAGAGGAGAGAGCAATGGGTTACAGACCCATTGCTAGGATATATCTAATATAGTACTACACGACCCGCTGTTGATTGAATCCGTGGATGTGGAACCACGGATACGAAGGGCTGACTATAAACTTATATGCAGATTTTTGACTGTGCAGAGGGTTGGCACCCCTAACTCCCACATTGTTCAAGGGTCAACTGTATATCTAATAGAGAAATATATCTAATAGAGGTAGACCTGGGTTCAAATCCCAGCTTCTTTCCTCACTAGCCTGACCTCGCTCAAGGAACATTTATTTCCTCTCTTAACTTCTGTTTCTTCATCTGTAAATGGTCATTAGAAAGACTGAGCTGAAGGGCATGGAGTTTATGATGCAACCTTAATTCCCTTTCTTTATTTAAAGGAAACATAAAGGTACAAACTAAGAGTTGCATTACGGGGTCTTCTCAAGAAGGAAAATCTCAGACATTGGATGCGCCGCGTTACATTTTATGCCTGATACAAAGTGTAGTTGATGATGGGAATTCTCTATGTGCTCCTAAGGGTCTTAGGTGTTGGGGAAGAGTTACATTTCTCAAAGTCTGCTGTAAGGGGATATATTACTTGTAAAGGCCTCAAGGACTTTTTCACAGCGAAGGTTATGAGCGAGGTTATGAGCCAGTAGAATTGGGAGTATTTCACCACATGGTGACTTTCCCTGGTTTGGCTTCCAAGGGCATTCTGAGTCATCAGAGAAGAGTACAAATGTGGGCGATGCTGTGAAAAGTCTTTGTTTTTGATTGGAGTGGAAGGATGGCCTAGTTGGGTGGGTGCTACTGGGTTCCAAGGTCTGGCATAGCGGGGGGCATCCTACTTGTGCACAGGTCTGGACATGAGTCTCTTGGGAAGTCAATTTCCAAGACTCTACCCTGGGAGTCATTCTTATCTCTAGAGCAGTTATGAGGATCTTAACTATAAGCTATGCAAAGCGCCTATCCGCAAGGTTTTAGGTGTTGAACGAATGGTAGTTATCTTGGTGTAAGTGGTAGTGGTAGTGCTGGCACTAGTAAACTGCTAGTAGTGGCCAAATATGACTCAGAGGTTTCATCTGGGCAAACCAGGTTCACAGCTCATGGTGAAGTCTCAAGGCCTGAAATGGGGGAACAGAGCCAAGGGGGAGGAGCATGGTGAAAGTGGGAACACACGGGAAGGGGACTGGAGTTGGAGTGAAACAAAAAACCCAGGCTGGGCTCAGGCTCTCAACTTTCCTCTACCCAGCCCTGCTCAACTGCAAAAGATGGTATCTCCCACATAGGGTGACAAATTCATCCCAGTTTATCCAGGACTTTCCTGGAGAAACAGAAAGTCCATTGGGTTTGGAAATGCCTTGGTTCCTGGAAAACTAGGATGATTGGTCACCCTCCTCCCACCTGCATTCTCCAGCCCATGAAGACCAGGCCAATCCCATCCGGGGCTGTGGGGTGATTCTTAACTGTCCCCTCACTGGGCACGCATGACATCATCCTTTCCTTGTGCCCACCACAGTCTCTGGGGGCATCCAAAAGGGCATCAGCTTTAACTTCAGCTTCACACTTGGGTTCTTGCTGAGGATGTAAGGACATTGTCTAGTTCACTGTATCAACAGCATGTAGAAAAATCCTGGCACATAGTAAGCTGCTCAGTAGTATAGGTTGGATGGGTGAATGGAGATATTGCCTAGATCTCCAATTTGCTTGCTTAGGGACCTGAGGTACTGCTTAAATTGAACTAGTTTCACCTTCGCAAAATCAAGTCACACTGCCCAGGTCCTGCTCCAATCTGAATGGGCCATTCAGGACCACATAACCCTCTTGCTAATCTTTGCTGCTTCCTTAAAACTTTTCCAGGATGTTCAGTTCGCCATGTTGGTGCATCTTGACCTCCCCCTTTAAGTAATGAGAAATTTCCTCTTCCTCTTGCAAGTTCAGCAAACCTTGAGTCAGAGTGCATTTCAAGTTGTGAGAGGAACAGTGGTCAGTGTACAAATATCATGTTTTAAATATTTTCTACAGTTGTCCCCATGCATCTTTATTATTTGAGTCATTCCAGTATGTAGGCACCCACCCTCTCCCTTCCACCCTATTTCTCCTACTTGTAAGGGTCACGTTCATTCTTTGCTGAGCCTCAGCAGCAAACCATGATGCCTTCTTTGTCATACAGGGTCCCTGCGTCTCTATTTGGTTTCGGAACTATTGGGAGAGGACAAGATGACACCCCCTTTGCTTCTATTTCCAATTTTTAGAGAGGCCTCTTACATTGATGGTTCATCCATTAAGATGTTAACTCTCAAGTTGAAAGTTGCAGGAAGAAGAGGAAATAAGTTGGGTCTCGTTGCTGTCCCTGTAGCCAGGAATGCCAGGCTGACATGTATTCCATCAAGATCCGCATAGGCTGTCATCATGGTGTCAAGAGATAGGTTTTGACTCATACACACCTGAGTTCAGCTCTCAATCAAACAGTGGATTCGATCTGTGATTTTATTATTGTTGTTTTATTATTGTCATCATTGTCACCATCAGCACATTTGGCACAACTTACTGGGCATCTATTGCCAATTAGTCGAGACAGCCCTTCACTGAACGATGGAGGACGTTTCGTATTCTTACCCTCCACCCGTAAGGCCACTTGTGTCTCCCAATCCTAGTGATGATGCCAGGTGCTCTACATGCATTTCCAAATACCCTGTGGTTGGGCACTGTCCCCAGCTGAAAACTGCTTGGGGTAATCCAGGGAGGAAAGATAATGGCAGGGAGAGGCGTGATAGAAACTGGAGGGTTCTGAGCTCTGGGAATCCCAAGCCAGTTAAGAGGTGATCGCGCTCATCCTCTTGCAGGTGAAAGTACACTCACCCTGATGCTGGAACAACCTCACGGCTCATTGGTTCATGTCTAAGCTCTTAAGGACTCAATCTGTTTTACTCAATCTCCCATGGGGCCAAACTTGCATTTCCCTTTCTGTAAACTTCCTGCATTTGCTCAAAATATTCTTCTCTACCTGGAATATCCTCTCTGCCCCTCCAAATTCAACTCCTCCTCCAAGGTTTAGCACAGAAGTCCTCCCACCAGGGATCCTTTTATTGTGTCCACTGTGTGCCCATCGGGTACTATTCTTTTCTCTATATTTTCTCATCTCTCTGTCCAGACTGGAAGATATTTGAGGACAGAGACCGTGTCATCCTCTTCGGTTCCTCTTCAGCACCGAGACGACAGTGCTGTTTGCTTCTGATCTTTGAGGCACTTCTGCTGGTTTGCTGGGCAGAAAGACCCACTCCCTGGTGTGGGTGGGTCTTGCCTTTCCACATACCTTTATCGAGATTTCCAACACCTATCAGATCCCAAGGAAAGGTACTTGTTTTAACACAGCTGCCGGGTAGAGGTCATTGCTTTAACAAGGTTTCTTTTCTTTCTTTTCTAATGAACTTAATCATTTTTAATATCTTTTCCAGAGCAGAATACATTAAATGACCCTGACTTGGCTGAAAGCCTTCTCTCGAGTGCTTTGGGAGGATTAGAGGAAGCTCTTTTACAGCCTCTTAGCTTGACTGGCTGCCTTTTCCTTTCTTTGGGTTAGCAGAGAGTGAGGTTTGATCCTAATTAACAAAGGGGGAGTCCTGAGCCTTGCAGTTTGCGTTCATTGGGAGAGAAGCAGGGGCTGGACTCTTTGGAGAAGGGAAGCTAGTATTTTCAATGATTTCAGCTTGTGTCTGAACATGGGGGCTGACAAGGACACTGACAAGGCAGCTTTGGGAAAGCACAGCAGACCCCAGAGAGAGAAAGAAAGCGTAAGGGTCAGGAGAGAGAGCCGCTGTCATCTGAAGAGAGTCGACTCTGGCGGTGGAGACCGTCTCCAGCAGTGATGGAGGGAGGATTGGGGCTTACGGTGCAAATTCAAAGTCAGTGATAACATTTTTTTTTTTTTTTTATTGCACAAAGAGCATAAGAAGAGGGCAAAAAATGAGACAAATGAATCAGCAGTGTAATGAGAATGGAAAATAGTACAAACTAAAGTTGTCATCTATGTGGTATTCAAATTCCTGGCTCATTACCTTCTGGCAACAGGAGGAATTGTTTCACACTTGGGGAGGGTCAGGGTCATGCGGAAAGAAGGCGCGTTTCAGATAGTCTCCACTGGATCCTACAGAGATTGCCTTTGTCTTATATACGTCCCCTTGTTATTTCTGCTTTAGGCCTGTGAAGTAATCTCTCCCCAAAGAATGAGGAATAAGAGGGGGCATATTCTTGCTTTTCTTCTTTCTCTCTATGGCCCCTAATCGAGTGCTGGCCATGGGGTACCATTTAGAACTTTAGAGGAGGAAGCATCCATCGGAGACACCCTGCCTCGGCTTAGTGTCAGAATTAATTGAGTGGCCGAGGATGATTGAGATTTGCCTGGGACTGGGCGATTGCTATCTCCTTTTAACCATGACTCGCAGACTCCAAATCAAGAAACAGACCCTGTGAGCACACCCTCGGTCTCAGACAGGGGTGGCATGCCACTGAGTGACCTCAAAGAAGCCAGCAGAGGGAGAATTTGTCTGAACAGCACAGGGAACTGTATCCTCAAGTTCTGCCAATTGCATCACTGGTTTGAGCCTGCATCTTTCTCAGAACATGGCATTAAAATATTCTGCTCAGCTGCTGTGTGCTCCAGAAATAAATAAATAGCAGCACTATTTTTAAAGGATCATTGGGCTTCATTAAGTAAAGAGCAGCTTCTCTTTAACATGGTTTTGAGGATTTGCTGTCTAAACAGTGGGCTGGGGTGTTGACATCCTGGCAGGAGTTTTTCAAGTGTGTATTAATAGGCCTGGCTGTTTCTGGCGCTGCCAGACCCTGGCTGGGCATTCTTCAGCCAGTCATTCCAGACGCTCTCGGCTTCACTTTCTCATCTGTATGCACAGTGCGGGTAAAAAATCTGTCTCCCTGTTTATTGTGAGGATGTGATGCAATGAGTCAACTCCATAGCCACTGCAAAGTGCCTGTCGGTTCTTCCATTCATTAATTCACTGAGAAACGCTGCTGTCAGAGGATGCTTTGGATGGCTACTGTCCTTTGAATCAGTCTTTTGGTTTCTCTACCTTGTTAGGATCTAACAAGAGGTCTGATAATTAAAACCCAGCCAGGCTGAGGTTAAAGCTCTTTGGTTCACTTTCACCCACATGCCATCATAACTGTCCAACTCTGGCCCAGGATTAGGAAGGAGGTAGAATTATCTTTGCATGAAAATGAGGAACAGGGCCTTGGTCAAAGAGCAATTCTTGCAATCAGATAGACTGATTCAAATTCCAGATTGGCTGTTTCCTGGCTACATTTAGACAAGCAACTTATTTGCTCACAGCCTTGTTTCCACCATCTGTAAGGAGGAACAATAAAACCTATCTTAGAAGACTCTTGGGAGACCAAACAAAATGATGCCTAGATTATGCTTTGTAGCAATCAGTGCATAGTGGTTGCATGCAAGACGGTAGCTCCCTCAGCAGAAACAGATGCTATTGAGGTGGTGGTCTCAGGTCACCGGCCTGTCTTTTAGTTCTTTCCTTCTCTCCCAGGCTCTCCCCACCTGCACTCCCACCTTCCCAAGACAGCCTTCTTGCATGTCTGCTATCAGAACTCTCTCAGAAGGAACGTGGATGAGTCCCTTGTCCTTCTTCATGGGCTGGACAGAGTGGGCTCCCTCTTGCCGGGTGGGGTGTATCTCCCGCCTCTTTTGGCTTTGTGGGACCAAAGAATGTTTTTATGAGAGGAGAACTAAACCGCTGGAGTCCTTAAAAAAGTTTAGGTTGAAGTATATAGAAAAGTACATGTATTGTCAGTATATAGCCTATCACACAGTTCTGCAGAATTAACAAATCTATGTCATTAGCACCCAGATAAACAAGTCATTGGCAGCTCCCTAGAAGCCCCCCTCCTCATTGTCCCTTTTAGTCACCGACTCCCCAGGGTGACCTCCATAGGCTGCTTATGTACTTTATATAAGTGAAATCATATATATGTACTCTTCTGTCTGGCTTTTTTCGCTGGACCCTACATTTGTCAGAACCATCCATGTTGTTGTGTGTAGCTGTAGATTGTTTATTCTCCTTGCTGTGTAACATTCCATCAGGTGAATATACCACAAATTACCTGTCCATCCCACTGTGGATGGGCATTTGGGTTATTTCCTTTACAGTCCAGTGGCATCCACTTTTTGAGATGGTCGTGGAGCCTTTGCTCTAAACACCGGCTGCCTCACCTGCCCAGAAGCTCAGGGCAGCCATTGGGTAGGATGTCAGGGCAATGGCAGAAGTGAGACTTTTTACATGAACTTTAATTTAGGACCTCAAGTCGCTCCAGTGACAACCCTAGAAGGTAGGTAGAAGTCTCCCAGTTGTCCACATGATCAAACCGTGGCTGAGACGGTTTAGACATTTGCCTGAGGCAGCAGATCTAACAAATGCTAAAACCAGGATTCTAATCCAGTTTTTAGCTTCTCTAAAAATTCCACTCCTTTCCCAAATCATACCACCTCTTTGCCAGATTTGACGAAAAGCTCATCTTAACTGGGCGGGGGGGTGGCGGGGGGTTAAAGGAAAATAGTTTGATTCCAAGGCGTCTACAAGAAGTTTGGCCAGGTCACTGCTTCCCTGGGCTGGCCATCCTCTCCTCACTTTTAAGAATAAAACAGTAGGGCTTCCCTGGTGGCATAGTGGTTGAGAATCTGCCTGCCAATGCAGGGGACACAGGTTCGAGCCCTGGTCTGGGAAGATCCCACGTGCCGCAGAGCAATTAAGCCCACGCGCCACAACTACTGAGCCTGTGCTCTAGAGCCCACGAGCCACAACTACTGAAGCCCGCGAGCCACAACTGCTGAGACCCGCACACCTAGAGCCCGTGCTCCACAACAAGAGAAGCCACTGTAATGAGAGGCCCGTGCACCGCAACGAAGAGTAGCCCCCACTCACCGCCATCTAGAGAGGGCCTGCGCACAGCAGCGAAGACCCAACACAACCAAAAATAATAAATAAATAAAATTAAATTTAAAAAATAGATAACTAATGAGAACCTACTGTATAGATCAGGCAACTCTACTCAGTGCTCTGTGGTGCCCTAAATGGGAAGGAAATCCAAAAAAGAGGGGATATATGTATACGTGTAGCTGATTCACTCTGCTGTACGGTAGAAACTAACACAACATTGGTAAAGCAACTATACTCCAATAAAAATTAAAAAAAAAAAAAAAGAATAAAGCAGTAGAATTCATTGCCCACAGGGAGAATAGGCCAGTAAGTGAGACTCAAACCAGGTTGGAATCTTGACTCCTCCACTCATGAGCTGTGTGACCTTGGGCAAGTTACTTGCCGTCTCTGTGCCTCTGTTTACCCATCCATAAAATGAGGGTGATAAAAGTTGTTACCTCACAAAGCTGCAGTGAGGATTAAATAGAAAATTAATGTATAGCACTTTGCATAGTGCTGGGCACCAAGTTGATATTTTTTTTTGGCACTTACTGTTATAATAAAATGCAAGCCCCTTGGCAGGGCTGACATTCTGAGAGCCGGGTACTGTCATTTCAGCCAGCACTTTGAATCAAAGACCTTCATCAGCTCCTAAATAAACGTTACATGGCTGCTACCGCCGCTTCTCTTTTTGGAGATGTCTATTAAAATTATGATTCAATTGTCAGAAACAAAATATTCTTAAGATGTCTTCAACCATACCCTCAAATTATACGACAGTGTCTGGCTTTAATACCCATCTAAATAGTTATACTGCTGACAGGTTTCGGGAGCGGCGTTTGCTCTTCCATTCCTCTCATTAACTTATGTAGCAACATCATAACTCTCTGGAAGGATTTAAAAAAAAAAGGATGTTGGCATATTCCATCTGAATTCATTTCATATAGCGTCTGTATCAGAGCGTTTGCATATGAATGAGATGACTTGACGTTGGATCATTAACATGGGAGCATTGCCGTGACACATTTTAGAGTTCAGGTTAAAGAGTTTGAGGCAAGCCAGGGAAGGAAGGTTGGAGACTCAGCCCATCTGAAATTTTGCTGGAGTCGCTTGACATAGAATCTCCATCCCAATAGGGCTGTGCCTGGAACTGCAGTTCTGTCTCTCGCCTTTAGGACGGCAAGTCCAACATCCCACCCATCCTCTCCATATCCCCAGTGTTCTAGCCCCGTGGATGTGCTTGTTCATTAGTACCGTTAAGTCTTTGTATACGTAACCTGCTCCCTCTACTTGATAGGGCCCCTCTCTGCTTGGCAGATCTTAGCAGTTCCATAGAACCATCAGTGTTTCCCCGAACCCTTCTCAGTCCCTCCAGGCCAATTTAACCACCTCTTCTCCGGGCCCAGCACCAGATCCTCATGTCTAGAATGGGCTGTGTCCCTTGTGGCACGTCTCTTTCATGCTAGACTCTGAGGTTTCAGAAGGCGTGGAGGGGAGCTACCGTCTTCATTCTTCCAGCCCCAGGAATCAGTACAGTATAGAGTAGTAGATGCTCGATAAGTGTTTACTACATGGGTGAATGTAGAAAACTGGTCTAAGACATGGTTGGGCATATTCCGAGTTTCTCTCTCCAAGGAACCCACGGTATTTAAACTGCTCCTAAGTGTCAGTAACAGGCTGCCAGTAACGCTTCACCAGAAAACGTCAGCTTTGGTGGACAAGACTTGGGCTCAGAGCAGGCCCTGGGGTTCCATCTGAACTGTGTCCCCCTCACATCACAGGCGTTGGAAATGGGCTGAGCATGTCCTCATAGCCACCTGGCTGCCTGCGGCTTGTTGGCTGATCTCATAATGGAACATACTGATTTGGAGGCAGTTAGCCTCAATGCTGAGCTGTGGCTCCCAATAATGTCTCCTGAATTGGGACGACGCTGGTCTCAGTAGCTGAAGCCTGGGGATGACATGGTCCCAGATGAAGGCACACCAGACAGCGACAGTGATCCACACCGTCAGCTTCCAAGGGACCTATAATGACCTTGTAGTGACCCTACACACACATTCACTGCAGTGGCACGAGGCGGTTGGGGGACAGACTGTCAGGTCAGACTGCATAGGTTCTGTCCCGGCTCAACCGTCTGTCAGCTGTGTGACCTTGCACAAGTTCCTCTACCTTTCTAAAAGTCAGTTTTCTCATCTGTAAAATGGGCACAATAACAGCTATGGCAGAGGGCTGTTATGTGCTCCCTCATAATAGAATGACCCTTATATGTGTCATAGAGTCTATGACAGACAGAAAACTTGACTCCATAGAGTCAATATAATTTTACATAGTTTAATATATAAAAATTTTATATAAAATATGTAATTAATATAATATTAATATAAATAATTCACACACAAAATTCCATTTGATTCTCACCAAAGGCCTGTGAAGTTGTTGTTACCCTTATTCAGAAAATGTAAAAATCCCTGTAGTTTAAAATAGGAATGTAAAGTAAAAGCTCATCAGATCTTATAGTCTGTGATTCAGTGTCATGGCCAAGGCCATAGAGCTCTTGTCTGTCATGTCTTGAATACTTCCAGGCAGCCCCCTTCACCTGGTCCATGAGGGTGGGTTGCAGGCAGTTGCCCAAGGCCCTGCCCCCTTTCTGCCATCCCCACCCCTATTCTCATCCCTCACCCCACTGATTCTAGGCCTGCCCTAGCTCCCTCAACCCTGAACCTGTTTCCAGCCCTAGGGACTTTTTGTCTGAACTGTGGCTTTTCCTAGACTTACTGATTTGTCCTCTCACCTCTGACTCTTTGTTTTATGACTTATGCATCTTCCTTAAGGAAACTCTCTCTCTTCCAACCCACAGCCTTTTGGGAAGGCAAAAGTCATGGGCTCTGAATCCCAACAGGCCTGACTTTGAATTCTGGATCTTCCCTTTCCTGGTGTCCCCACGAGTCATATATACAACAGGCAGCATCTCCATCTGCCCAGATGAGAAATCTGTTCACTCTACAGGGACTTACCAAACACCTACTATGTGCCAGGTCCTCTCATCTGCCTGGGAAGAGAGCTTGAGCAAAAACGGACAAAAATCCCTACACTCTTGCAGTTTACATTTTAGTGGTGAAGGGAAAAGGATAATACACAACATAGGTGAGTGAATTAAGTAGTATGGTAGAAGTGATAACTATTACAAGGAAAAATAAAGCCCACTAAGGGGAGAGATGGTGCTCTGCACTGGCCCTGGGCCCACCCATAGTAAGTGCTCAGTAAATGGCAGCCATGATGATAAAGGGCGAGGGGAAGAGGGAAGCAGCTGGTGAAAGCTCCTCCGACCTCTTCTGGAATGTGTAGCCCCTGCCTTTCTCTCCTGCTGCTGCGTGATGCAGAAGGACCCAGACTGCTTCATGTGCCGGTTCCAGTCTTCTGTACTTGGACATTCCCCGTCCTGTCCCTTTCCAGCTACTCACCGTTACACTGAAGATTTGGAGCTCCTTGCCCATGATCTGACCTGATAATTTACACTCACAGTAGACATAGGTCATTTTTGGCTTCCCAGCATCACAATACCCATTCTAATGTAGAGGGGCCCTGAGACAGGCGGGTGGCAGGCAGAGCTTTGCTTTCTACTTTGGGAACCCAAGGAGGCAGGTGGTTCTCTCCACTTGACAGTCAGTCGGTATCTTGACTGTTAGGAAGTGGCCTGAACAGGGTCACCCAGAGGCTCCAGTGTGGGATGTTGCATCTGGGATGAGTGACAAAGAACAAGGTGACAGCTTAGGACCAATTGCAGGGTCCTTGGTGCCTGGTGGCCAGTGTGCCAGCATCCAGTGTTGGTGGGTCAGTAGTGTTTGTGGTAGACCAGAGACCTTCCCACCAGACTCTGGGACGTGGTTGGTCTGTGGCTTCTGTGGACCAGCCTACCTCATCCCTGCCCACTGTTTGAGCCCTCTCTCCAGCCTTCCCAACAACTGTGAGCTGATTCACATCTTCCAGTAAATTCCTTCTTTGTTGACATTACCAAAGTTGACTTCTATCATATTCAAACAATCACCCTGATGAGTTCATGCCCTTCTGCCCATGGCAGTTGCTTCCCACTTTGGTTGCATACTTGGGGAACTTTTCATTATCCTAGCACTCAGGCCATCTCTGAGGGAGGTACCAGGAGGCTGCATTCACTACAGATTTTCAGGTGATTTCATGGTGTGACCATGTTTGAGAGCAAATTCTCTACCTAGCCACACACTTGTGTTCCATTGCTAGAACGTGCATTGCCATCTAGACCAAGCTCAGATTGGCTTCTGGGAAGCCATCTCTGCCCCTTCCCCTCTCCCTGGGTTGGGCTAAGCCAGTGGTTCTCACTCTCGACTCTACATTGGTACAACCTTAAGAGTTAAAAAAATCCTGCAGCCTGGATTTTTTAATCCTTAGAAATTCTGATTCAGTTGCTCTAGGATGTAGCTTGGGATTCTTCTTCTTCTTTTTTTTTAACATCTTTATTGGACTATAATTGCTTTACAATGTTGTGTTAGTTTCTGCTGTATGACAAAGTGAATCAGCTATATGTATACATATATCCACATATCCCCTCCCTCTTGCGCCTCCCTCCCACCCTCCCTATCCCACCCCTCTAGATGGTCACAAAGCACCGAGCTAATCTCCCCGTGCGATGTAGCAGCTTCCCACTAGCTATCTATTTTACATTTGGTAGTGTATATATGCCAATGCTACGCTCTCACTTCGTCCCAGCTTACCCTTCCCCCTCCCCATGTCCTCAAGTCCAGTCTCTGAATCTGCATCTTTATTCCTGTCCTGCCCCTAGGTTCATCAGAACCATTTTTTTTTTTTTAAGATTCCATATATATGTGTTAGCATACGGTATTTGTTTTTCTCTTTCTGACTTACTTCACTCTGTACGACAGACTGTAGGTCCATCCACCTCACTACAAATAACTCAATTTCCTTTCTTTTTATGGCTGAGTAATATTCCATTGTATATATGTGCTACATCTTCTTTATCCATTCATCCAATGATGGACACTTAGGTTGCTTCCATGTCCTGGCTATTGTAAATAGTGCTGCAGTGAACATTGTGGTACATGACTCTTTGTGAATTATGGTTTTCTCAGGGTATATGCCCAGTAGTGGGACTGCTGTGTCACATGGTAGTTCTATTTTTAGTTTTTTAAGGAACCTCCATACTGTTCTCCATAGTGGCTGTATCAATTTACATTCCCACCAACGGTGCAGGAGGGTTCCCTTTTCTCCACACCCTCTCCAGCATTCATTGTTTGTAGATTTTTTGATGATGGCCATTCTGACCAGTGTGAGGTGATACCTCATTGTGGTTTTGACTTGCACTTCTCTAATGATTAGTGATGTTGAGCAACCTTTCATGGGTTTGTTGGCAATCTGTATATCTTCTTTGGAGAAATGTCTGTTTAGGTTTTCTGCCCATTTTTGGATTAGGTTGTTTGTTTTTTTTGATACTGAACTGCATGAGCTGCTTGTATATTTTGGAGATTACTCCTTTGTCTGTTGCTTCGTTTGCAAATATTTTCTCCCATTCTGAGGGTTGTCTTTTCGTCTTGTTTATGGTTTCCTTTGCTGTGCAAAAGCTTTTAAGTTTCATTAGGTCCCATTTGTTTATTTTTATTTTTTTTTCCATTTCTCTAGGAGATGGGTCAAAAAGGATCTTGCTGTGATTTATGTCATAGAGTGTTCTGCCTGTGTTTTCCTCTAAGAGTTTTATAGTGTCTGACCTTACATTTAGGTCTTTAATCCATTTTGAGTTTATTTTTGTGTATGGTGTTAGGGAGTGTTCTAGTTTCATTCTTTTACATGTAGCTGTCCAGTTTTCCCAACAGCACTTACTGAAGAGGCTGTCTTTTCTCCATTGTATATTCTTGCCTCCTTTATCAAAGATAAGGTGACCATATGTGTGTGGGTATATCTCTTGGCTTTCTATCCTGTTCCATTGATCTATATTTCTGTTTTTGTGCCAGTACCATACTGTCTTGATTACTGTAGCTTTGTAGTATAGTCTGAAGTCCAGGAGCCTGATTCCTCCAGCTTCGTTTTTCTTTCTCAAGATTGCTTTGGTTATTTGGGGTCTTTTGTGTTTCCATACACATTGTGAAATTTTTTGTTCTAGTTCTGTGAAAAATGCCATTGGTAGTTTGATAGGGATTGCATTGAATCTGTGGGTTGCTTTGGGTAGTATATTCATTTTCACAATGTTGATTCTTCCAATCCAAGAACATGGTGTATTTCTCCATCTGTTTGTATCATCTTTAATTTCTTTCATCAGTGTTTTAAGTTTTCTGCATACAGGTCTTTTGTCTCCTTAGCTGGGTTTATTCCTAGGTAGTTTATTCTTTTTGTTGCAGTGGTAAATGGGAGTGTTTCCTTAATTTCTCTTTCAGATTTTTCATCGTTAGTGTATAGGAGTGCAAGAGATTTCTGTGCATTAATTTTGTATCCTGCTACTTTACCAAATTCATTGATTAGCTCTAGTAGTTTTCTGGTAGCATCTTTAGGATTCTCTATGTATAGTACCATGTCATCTACAAACAGTGACAGTTTTACTTCTTCTTTTCCTATTTGGATTCCTTTTATTGCTTTTTCTACCCTTAATGTGGTGGCTAAAACTTCCAAAACTATGTTGAATAATAGTGGTGAGAGTGGGCAACCTTGTCTTGTTCCTGATCTTAGAGGAAATGGTTTCAATTTTTCACGATTGAGAAAGATGTTGGCTGTGGGTTTGTCATATATAGCCTTTATTATGTTGAGATAGGTTCCCTCTATGCCTGCATTCTCTAGAGTTTTTATCATAAATGGGTGTTGAATTTTGTCAAAAGCTTTCTCTGCATCTATTGAGATGATCATATGGTTTTTATCCTTCAATTTGTTAATATGGTGTATCACATTGATTGATTTGCGTATATTGAAGAATCCTCGCACTCCTGGGATAAACCCCACTTGATCATGGTGTATGATCCTTTTAATGTGCTGTTAGATTCTGTTTGCTAGTCTTTTGTTGAGGATTTTTGCATCTGTGTTCATCAGTGATATTGGCCTGTAGTTTTCTTTCTTTGTGACATCTTTGTCTGGTTTTGGTATCAGGGTGATGATGGTCTCGCAGAATGAGTTTGGAAGTGTTCCTTCCTCTGCTATATTTTGGAAGAGTTTGCAAAGGATGGGTGTTAGCTCTTCTCTAAATGTTTGATAGAATTCACCTGTGAAGCTATCTAGTCCTGGGATTTTGTTTGTTGGAAGATTTTTAATCACAGTTTCAATTTTAGTGCTTGTGATTGGTCTGTTCATATTTTCTATTTCTTCCTGGTTCAGTCTTGGCTGTGCTTTTCTAAGAATTTGTGCATTTTTTCCGGGTTGTCCATTTTATTGGCATATAGCTGCTTGTAGTAATCTCTCATGATCCTTTGTATTTCTGCAGTGTCAGTTGTTCTCCTTTTTCATTTCTAATTCTGTTGATTTGAGTCTTCTCCGTTTTTTTCTTGATGAGTCTGGCTGATGGTTTATCAGTTTTGTGTATCTCCTCAAAGAATCAGCTTTTAGTTTTATTGATCTTAACTATCATTTCCTTCATTTCTTTATCATTTATTTCTGATCTGATCTTTATGATTTCTTTCCTTCTGCTAACTTTGGCAGGGGGTGGGGTGGTTTGTTCTTCTTTCTCTAATTCCTTTAGGTGTAAGGTTAGGTTGTTTATTTGAGATGTATCTTGTTTCTTGAGGTAGGATTGTATTGCTATAAACTTCCCCTTTAGAACTGCTTTTGCTGTATCCCATAGGTTTTGGGTCATCGTGTGTTCATTGTCATTTGTTTCTAGGTATTTTTTGAGTTCCTCTTTGATTTCTTCAGTGATCTCTTGGTTGTTTAGTAGTGTATTGTTTAGCCTCCATGGGTCTGTATTTTTTACAGTTTTTCTCCTGTAATTGATATCTACTTCTCATAGTGTTGTGGTTGGAAAAGTTACTTGATACAATATCAATTTTCTTAAATTTACCAAGGCTTGATTTGTGACCCAAGATACGATATATCCTGGAGAATGTTCCATGAGCACTTGAGAAGAAAGTGTATTCTGTTGTTTTTGGATGGAATGTCCTATAAATATCAGTTGTTTTTGGATGGAATGTCCTATAAATATCAGTTAAGTCCATCTTGTTTAATGTATCATTTAAAGCTTGTGTTTCCTTATTTATTTTCATTTTTGTTTACCTGTCCATTGGTGAAAGTGGAGTGTTAAAGTCCCCTACTATTGTTGGGTTACTGTCGATTTTCCATTTTATGGCTGTTAACATTTGCCTTATGTATTGAGGTGCTCCTATGTTGGATGCGTAAATATTTACAATTGTTATATCTTCCTCTGGATTGATCCCTTGATCATTATGTAGTGTCCTTCTTTGTCTCGTAATAGTCTTTATTTTAAAGTCTATTTTGTCTGATATGAGAATTGCTACTCCAGCTTTCTTTAGATTTCCATTCGCATGGAATAACTTTTTCCATCCTCTCACTTTCAGTCTGTATGTGTCCCTAGGTCTGAAGTGGGTCTCTTGTAGACAGCATATATACGGGTCTTGTTTTGTATCCATTCATCCAGTCTGTGTCTTTTGGTCGGAGCATTTATTCCATTTACGTTTAAGGTAATTATTGATATGTATATTCCTATTACCATTTTCTTAATTGTTTTGGGTTTGTTTTTGTAGGTCTTTTCCTTCTCTTGTGTTTCCTGCCTGGAGAAGTTCCTTTAGCATTTGTTGTAAAGCTGGTTTGGTGGTGCTGAATTCTCTTAACTTTTGCTTGTCTGTAAAGGTTTTAATTTCTCTATAGAATCTGAATGAGATCCTTACTGGGTAGAGTAATCTTGGTTGTAGGTTTTTCCCTTTCATCACTTTAAATATGTCCTGCCACTCATTCTGGCTTGCAGAGTTTCTGCTGAAAGACCAGCTGTTAACCTTATGGGGATTCCCTTGTGTGTTATTTGTTGCTTTTCTCTTGCTGCTTTTAATATTTTTTCTTTGTATGTAAGTTTTGATAGTTTGATTAATATGTGTCTTGGCATGTTTCTCCTTGGATTAATCCTGTATGGGATTCTCTGCTCTTCCTGGACTTGATTGACTATTTCCTTTCCCATGTTAGGGAAGTTTTCAACTGTAATCTCTTCAAATATTTTCTCAGACCCTTTCTTTACCTTTTCTTTTTCTGGGACCCCTATAATTCGAATTTTGGTGCGTTTAATGTTGTCCCAGAGGTCTGTGAGACTGTTCTCAATTCTTTTCATTCTTTTTTCTTTATTCTGCTCTGCAGCAGTTATTTCCACTATTTCATCTTCCAGGTCACTTATCCCTTCTTCTGCCTTAGTTATTCTGCTATTGATTTTTTCTAGAGAATTTTTAATTTCATTTATTGTGTTGTTCATCATTCTCTGTTTGCTCTTTAGTTCTTCTAGGTCCTTGTTAAAAGTTTCTTGTATTTTCTCCATTCTATTTCCAAGATTTTGGATCATCTTTACTATCATTACTCTGAATTCTTTTTCGAGTAGACTGCCTGTTTCCTCTTCATTTGTTTGGTCTGGTGGGTTTTTACCTTGCTCCTTCATCTGCTGCATATTCCTCTGTCTTCTTACTTTGTTTAACTTACTGTGTTTGGGGTCTGCTTTTCGCAGGCTGCAGGTTCATAGTTACCATTGTTTTTGGTGTAGTCTGCCCCCAGTGGGTGATGTTGGTTTAGTGGCTTGTGTAGGCTTCCTGGTGGAGGGGACTGGTGCCTGTGTTCTGGTGGGTGGAACTGGATCTTGTCTTTCTGGTGGGCAGGGGCACATCTGGTGGTGTGTTTTGGGGTGTCTGTGAAATTAGTATGATTTTAGGCAGCCTCTCTGCTCTCTCTGGGTGGTGTTGTGTTTCTGTCTTGCTAGTTGTTTGACATGGGGCGTCCAGCACTGGAGCTTGCTGGCTGCTGGGTAGAGCTGGGTCTTAGTGTTGAGATGGAGATCTCTGGGAAAGCTCTCGCCAATTGATGTTAAATGGGGACGGGAGGTCTCTGGTTGTCCACTCTCTTGGGCTCGGCGCTCCCACATCAGAGGCTCAGGCCTGACACCTGGCCAGAGCACCAAGACCCTGTCAGCCACATGGCTCAGAAGAAAAGGAATAGAATAGAATAGCATAGAATAGAATAGAATAGAATAGAATAGAATAGAATAGAATAGAATAGATTAAAAAGAAGAAAGCAACCAAACCAATAAATCCACCAATGATAACAAGCACTAAAAACTAAACTAAGATAAACATAAAAATCTGAAACATATCACTTGTCGACAGCAAACCCCAAGTCTACAGTTGCTCCCAAAGTCCACTGCCTCAATTTTGGGAACATTCGTTGTCTATTCTGGTATTCCACACATGCAGGATACATCAAGTTGATTGTGGGGATTTAATCTGCTGCTCCTCAGGCTGCACGGAGAAATTTCCCTTTCTCTTCTTTGTTCGCACAGCTCCTAGGGTTCAGCTTTGGTTTTTGCCCTGCCTCTGCGTGTAGGTCGCCTGAGGGCGTCTGTTCCCGCCCAGACAGGAAGGGGTTAAAGCAGCAGCTGATTAGGGCTCTCCTGCTCTCTCAGGCCGGGGGGAGGGAGGGGTACGGTAGTCACAATTGGAACGCGGGTGAGCCTGTGCTGCAGAGGCTGGCATGACGTTGCAACAGCCTGAGGCGCGCCGTCTCTTCTCCCAGTGAAGTTGTCCCTGGATCTCAGGACCCTGGTAGTGGCGGGCTGCACAGGCTCCCGGGGGGTGGGGGGATGTGTGAGTAGTGATCTGTGCTTGCACACAGGCTTCTTGGTGGCTGCAGCAGCAGCGTTAGTGTTTCATGCCCAACTCTGGTGTCCACGCTGATAGCCGCGGCTTGTGCCCGTCTCTGGAGCTCGTTTAGGCGGTGCTCTGAATCCCCTCTCCTTGCGCACCGGGAAACAGTGGCCTCTTGCCTCTTCGTCAGGTCTAGGCTTTTTCCCAGACTCCCTCCCGGCTAGCTGTGGCACACTAGCCCCCTTCAGGCTGTGTTCACGCAGCCAACCCCAGTCCTCTCCCTGGGATCTGACCTCCGAAGCCCGAGCCTCAGCTCCCAGCCCCCGCCTGCCCCGGCGGGTGAGCAGACAAGCCTCTCAGGCTGGTGAGTGCTGGTCGGCACTGATCCTCTGTGCAGGAATCTCTCCCCTTTGCCCTCTGCACCCCTGTTGCTGCGCTCTCTTCCGTGGCTCCAAAGCTTCCCCGCTCCATCCCCCTGTCTTCACCGGTGAAGGGGCTCCTAGTGTGTGGAAACCTTTCCTCCTTCACAGCTCCCTCCCAGGGGTGCAGGTCCTGTCCCTATTCTTCTGTCTCTATTTTTTCTTTTTTTCTTTTGCCCTACCCAGGTACATGGGTATTTGCTTGCCTTTTAGGAAGCCTGAGGTCTTCTGCCAGTGTTCTGTAGGGGTTTCTTGGGCTTCTTTTACTGTCTGTGAAATGTCCCGTGCAGCTCAGGTGATGTTCAAAGATACTGAGATGCTTTGACTAGACGTGCCGATTAAGAATGACTGTTTTTATAGGTGGTACGTGGGAGTGATTTGCAAGCAGGCCTCCATGAATTTTGGAAAAGAGGGAAGAATAGGTTGCCTTTGGAAAAGCAAATTAGTAAATGCTGCACAGAATCGGTGAAGTTGGCCACCTGAGACTAGTTGGCACAACTGTTCTTCATGTGTCCATGAAGGAACTTCTGCTTCTCCTTCCGCAGAAGGGTCAGCACTGAAACAAGCACTTCTGCCTTTCTCCTCATCCCTTTCCCCGGGAAAGAGGGGCTAACCATCTCAGGTTGCTGAGATGATGAGGGGCTCCATCCATTTCTAGGGGGGTTCCTCCCATTCTCCTGCTTCTCCAGATGTGACTGGGGGAAAAGCTGATATCTGGGTGGGAGGTGGGAAACCCACCGCCTTCTCCATTCCCACCTGTGCCAATGACAAAACTGGTCCTGTGTTCTGATCCCCAGATGGTTCTTTGTGACTGCCCCTTATTGGCTAGAACATTTTTAGTTCTCGAAGAGATGAACCAAGAGTGACCAAGGAGGCACAATTACAGAGTTTGGGAAAACCTCAACCTCCTTTGAAGTGACCTGGGGGTTATCACCTGTGGGCAGGACTGAGGTACATGAAGACCAGTGTGTTGTGGGTGCCTCGCTGGGAAAGACGGTGCCCACAGCAGGATACAGGTAATTCCATAGGGAGCAGGGAAGAGTACAGTTCAGTGAGGCAGTGCCCAGTTGTATTTGTTTCCTGTGGCTACTGTAACAAATCACTACACATTTAGTGGCTGAAACAACACACCTGTATTCTCTCAGAATTCAGAAAGTCACAGGTCCAAAATCAGTTTCCCTGAGCTGAAATCAAAGTGTCAGCAGGGCCACGCTCCCTTTGGAGGCTTCAGGGGGGTCCTACATTTTTCCAGCTTTTAGAGCTCTGTTCCTTGCATTCCTTGGCTCCTGGCCCCTTCTGTCAGCATCTTCAAGCCAGCAGTGAAGTATCTTGCTTCAGTCATTACATCACCTTTATCTTCTGCTCTGCCATCAAATCTCCTCTGACTTCCTCTTATAAGGACATTGTGATTACATTTAGGGCCCACCTGGATAATCCAAGACAATCTCCCTATATGGAGAGCTTTAATTTAATCACACCTACACCCCTCCCCCTCCCCCACCTTTGGCATTTAAGGTAACACAAGGTTCCAGGGATAAGGACCTGGATGTCTTTGGGGGCTACTCTTCAGTTTATCACATCAGCCAAGCAGCCTGAGCTGGAGTCTGAGGAGCTCTGACCCACGAGTGTGCTTGGTCCTCTGAGTTGACCTTCACCTACTGTGGACCCTGAGCTTGGCCCCTGCTCTGATTTGAGGCTTAGCAGGGGACCTTTTACCCTGGGACAGGATAACATGTGGAGGATAGGGACAGAACAGACCGGTCTTGCAGAGGAAAGCATCGGCTTATGCGGCAATTGTGCTTCTGGAGGGTTATGAATAGATTGGCCCTTTGTCTATCAGCTTCTCTGAGCCTAAAAGGTGGGAGTTTGGCCCAGTGAGACGGGCCTCGCTTTCAAGATGCTGTCAAAACCTGAGGGCCGAGGACCTGAAACAGCACTTGGGTGGATTCACCAAAGGAAGGACCACCTAGGCTGGCTGGAGACACCTTGCCCTGACCACGTATTTTCGTGGAAATACCACTTATTCTACTGATATTTGGAAAAGTGATTTGAGCAGGTCACGCCTTTTTTTTACAGTTTTTTTATACAGTTCTCACTCCTGAGGCTGGTGCACTATTGGCCTCCCCGATTTCAGCCTTGACCTGCAGCCTCTCCTTCGATTCTCTGAGCAGTGGGGCCCCGGTCTGCTGTGTGTGCCTGGCTCAAGGTTATGGGGACTTGAGCCCAGCTGGCAGCCCAGGAGCCACCTTGCCCCTCACAGATGCTTCAGCTCTGTGACATTGGAGGTATCTGGTCATTGATTTGATTCTTTCGAGACCACACAGAAGGTCTTAACTTGCTCACCAAGAGGTTCAGACACTCAGCCTGTGGGCAAAAAGTGCTTGCAGCAAAGCACAAGCTGACGCTCTTCCTTTTCGAGGCTTCCCCTGAGCAGAGTCCTGGGGGAGTCAGGCCTGATGCCTCTTTTATGGATGTTCACTAGACGAGGAAAGTCACCACATTTTACTTCTAGTTCTTCTGTTTCAAATGGAAAATATTTGGGGATCCATTTGTTCTGCCAGCGTGAGCTAACATCTCCTTCCTGAGGCTGTCTTGCAAGAATCCCTCTGAAATCCCATCAGCCTCAGTTCTTACCTGCCCAAGTGATGAGACCCTTTCCCCAGCAAGGCTCTTTCCCCGGAAACAGGAGCTTCCCTGGCAGTGCAGGCTGGACCCGAATGTCAGAATCCCCGGGCGTGGCCAAGTTAAACAGAGATGCCATGTGCCCCTGCCGCTGGGGGGCGGGGCAGCTAAGGGGATACACAGGTACTGGTGTCCATGTTTCTGCTGGGACTTCAGGCAGGAAAGCATCTGTTTTGCTCTCTGGGGTTCAAAGCATCCTTTCCACCACCACGGGTTGCAGGCAAAAGCTAAGCTCACAGAAAGGACAGAGTTTAAGGGAGAGAGGCAGGTTACATAGATTAGGTTGGCTTTTAAACTCACATTATCACAGAGCCCGATCTGAGGTGATACTTGGGTTCTAGAATCTCTAACAACTCAGCAAGGAGCAGTCTATCACACTCCTCATTCTCCAGGAAGGAGACAGAGCCTCATGGTGTTGCAGTAACTTGGCCACAGTCACCCAGCTACTACGTGGGTTTCTAGGACCCAGAGAGTCTGCTTGAGCGATGTCCTCTCCCTCTGCCCTGCCACAGTGCTGCCACTCTGCTTTTCACAACATTATCCCGTGTTATCTCGGTGATTTACACCAAGGGTTTTAGAGCAGGATGCGAGGTTTCCACCCTGACCCGACTGTGTGGCATGCACCGGGGAGAACAGAGGCCCAGCATGGGCAGTGACCGCTCACTCAGCTCCATTGCTCATGGGGTCTCCTGCTCCTTGGGGAAAAACAACCAGAAGCTGAGATGAGAGGCCATAACAGGCCCGGCATGATTTTTTTAAGAGTAAGTTGTACAGAGCAGCGGCTCTCCAAGGATGGTCCCTGAACCAGCAGCATCTGGGACCTTGTTAAAATGCAAATTCTCAAGCTCTACCCAGACTTACTGAATCGGAAACTCTGAGCCTGGGGCCCAGCGATCTATATTTCGACAAGCCCTGGAGGTGGTTCTGATTCATGCTAAACAGGTCTCCTTCCAGAGCCGGTGCTCTGTCATTCTGAGCAAACCCTCTGCCCACTGTCTGCACAGACTAAACAGTAACTTCCCGGTGCTGTGCAAGAGGGGACCTGGGCCGGGTGGAGCCTCCTGATTCCTAGAGGGCTGAGGGCCCTGTGAGCAACCCCGGGGGTCGGGCATTCTTCCTGGATGAGACGCACTTTCGCCTGGGAGTGCGCCGCGTTCCAAGAGGCAGATCCAGCGTGCTCTGGGTTCCTGGCTCCGCTGGGTCCCTCCCGACGGTGCCTCCCCCTCCCGGAAGCTTTCTGACGTGGGAACACTCGTCCAGACCTGCGTGCATGTGATTCTGATCATTAGCACCTTGTAGCTGGGACCTCGCCTTGTAAATCTCTTTGTTCTCTCACGGTTCATGGGGAGGGAGGGGCAGGAAGCCTGGAGGAGCTCTCCTTTCAGCCTGTTCCTCTGCTCCGAGTAGAACAAAGCCGGCGTGTGGGGAAGGCGCTTTGATCCCAGACAATGAGAGCGGCTGGATTAAGTGTTTGGAGATACGGAACAGCTCTAGCACAAAACAGATCAGTTACTTTTCTTTTTCTTTTCTTTTTCCTTCTGTTTTTTTTAAGACCTAATTCATGTCCTGGAAATAAAAAAGTAAAATCTTCTGAAGGATGCTTTTTCCATAGCTCTGTAAGTCACAGGCTTTAACCTGAAACATCTGTGTGCTGAGTATCCAGCACAGACGTGGAGGCTCTGCCCCTGGGCTGGGAGCTGCCCTGATGTGCTGGGATAACAGGGCCTTCCCAAGGGTTCTGCCCTGCCCTCCCCTCAGGCCGTTGAGTGACAGCTGGGACTGGAAAATGCTAGAGCTGGGAGGAACCTTGGGAAAATCTGCTCCTGTATTCAACACAGTTGCGAGACATAGGAAACTCTGAGTGCAAAAGTAAACATAATAAAATAAACATGCCTTCGTAGAACACCGCCTCTGTGCCAAGCGCTAAGTGTGTTATGTATATCATCAACTCACTGAACCTCCACCACAGCCTCGGGGGCCTCCGTTTTCTCAGATAGTTTATGGCAATTTTAATAACACTTGTGAGATGGGTGTTATTGTTGTCCCCATATTTCAGATGAGAAAAACTGTGGCACAGGGCGGCTGGTAACTTACCCAGATTCACCCAGCTGCGTAAGTGGCAGACCGGGATGCAAACCCCGGCAGCCTGGCTTCAGGGCCCACGCTCTTCACTCGAGGATAAGGTCCTGTTGGTAATGAATTCCAGGCTATCTGAGGAAGTGATGGAGTGTTGCAGGGAAAACCCAGCTGGCCCTGAGAGCTCTGAAAACGGCATCCGCGGTTACCATTGCTGTTGTTACTGGCACACATAAACCCAGCACGGTGTGGCCAGGGCTGAAGGGGTGGACAGAGTGTCATGGGAAAGCGGAAGAGGAAACCTGGAGCTCAGAGCTGCCAGGTGGCCAGGAAGAGGACAACCTTTAGACACAGAAGAGGCGATATCTGAGCTGAGTCTCTTTCTCTCCAACCACGTTGAGTAGAGAAAGCCGAGAGGACGTCAGTCAGGGGAAACACCGTGCGCAAAGGATTGGAATTAGACTAGAGAAACACAAATTAGAGTGATTTAAGGAGGCTTTTGCTTGCCAGGGCTTCAGCGCATGGCTCTCAGTACCCCCCCTCATCCTTACAAAATACCCAAGGTTTCAGCTGTATCAAAATGATGGAGTTAGAATTAGGAATGATCAGAGCTGGAAGGGACCTCAGCATATACATTGGGTTAATGAGTAAACTTATATCCAAATAGCAGAAGCCAATGACGATGGTTTGACCATTTTTGCCCTCATGCCCTCCACAGCCCTTTAACCCCGGGCAGCCTGAACTTGTAAGTATTCCCTATATGTCCCTTGCTCACCCATAGCCCTGGTCTCGCATCCTCTTAACTTGTGCTAATTACCCCTCCAAGTATGCCCTCTCACATCCTTGATGCCCAGGTCTCACCCACAATCAAAGCCCAGTTTAGATGCCATTTCCTCCAGGAAGCCTTCCGTGCTTCTACCAGCTGGGAATAATTCCTTCCTCCTTCCAATTCCCTTGTGGCAATGATGGCTTCTGGATGGAGAGAGAAAAGACCTCTGATACTACTCTCAAGTTGACAGTTCAACACTGTTTGGTATAATACATTCCTCAGTGTCCGATGAGGCAAGACTCAGAATAAGGTCCTAAGACCAGTGAAAAGGGCTTAGATTCAGCTGCACTCTTGAATTCCAAAGGCCTGATATGCCTATGATTTTTTCTTCCTTGGTGCCAAATCAGCTCTGCTATCAACTGCTATTTTAATGAAACCTCCTGGTACCAGCTCAAGAAGGGTATTTTTATTAGGTACAATTGGGCGGATTCTCATGTTGAAATCATTTGGTGTAAAACAATGCATCCAGTTCTCAGATATCCTTCCAAATATTTCCTTTGAAATCGGAAAATTACCAAAGAGCTTGTGATAAGAAGATGAAAAAAGGAATTAAAAAGCAAGGATGATGTACTTGTCTGCCCCACCACATTCCTGATGGGTGAGGCTTTGGGAATTTGAAGATCAATGCAATTAGAGGATTAGATGGGGCAGGACCTGGCTCTGCCCCAGAAAGGCTCAGGAAGATATGGTCAGTGTTCTGGTCTTTTGTTTTCCCCTTTCCTCTAAACTTCCCTTTAGGAGCTGGAGTCATTACAGAGAAGATGACAGGCCTGACTCTCGTATAGTCAATTCTATTAATTTATGATGCCCCTGGCATTATGGTACCCAAGTCTCAGCCTCAAGGAGAACATTGTGATCAATGTTTATAGAAATCAACCCTCTCCTCCTCCACTGAAAATCTCTTCCCCAATCATTCACCTCCCCTAACTCTGAATACAGTATACACAGAGACTTAAAGCTAGGGCTCTGGAATCACCACCTGAATTCAAATACCAGTTTTACCACTTTATAGTGGGGCGACCTTGAGCAAGTTACTTTACCCACATCACTCGGTTGCCTTATCACTAAAATGAGGATAAGCAGTAGTATTCATCTCCTAGGGTTCTTATAAGGAGAAGGAGACAATTCACTTAATACATTTAACCATACCTGGCATATGGTAAACACTCAATAAATGTTAGCTATTATTAATATTGCCATAAAGACCCATCTGTCTTGACAGGTGAAAAGAGAGGAGGATGAGGATTCAAAAATTTTCCTCAGACTGTGTGTGTGTGTGTGTGTGTGTGTGTGTGTGTGTGTGTGATTTCTTTGTTTGTTTTTTAAATTTTATTGGATTATAGTTGATTTACAGTGTTGTGTTAGTTTCAGGTATACAGCATATACATATATGATTCAGATATACATATACATATACTCATTCTTTTTCAGATTCTTTTCTCATATACGTTATCCCAGAATATTGAGTAGAGTTCCCTGTGCTATACAGTAGGTCCTCTGCTCTACAGTAGTTGGTTATCTATCTTGTATATAGTAGTGTGTGTATGTTCATCCCCAGCTCCTGATTTATCCCTTCCCCCTCCACGTTTCCCCTTTGGTAACCATAAGTTTGTTCTTGAAATCTGTGAGTCTGTTTCTCTTTTGTAAATCAGTTCATTGATATCATTTTTAATTAGATTCCACATATGAGTGATATCATATGATATTTGTCTCTCTGACTTACTTCACTTAGTGTGATAATCTCTAGGTCCATCCATGTTGCTGCAAAGGACATTATTTCGTTCTTTTTTATGGCTGAGTAATATCTCATTGTATATATGTACCACATCTTCTTTATCCATTCCTCTGCTGATGGACATTTAGGTTGCTTCCATGTCTTGGCTATTGTAAATAGTACTGCAATAAACACTGGGGTGCATGTATCTTTTCGAATTATGGTTTTCTCCAGATGTATGCCCAGGAGTGGGATTGCTGGATCATATGGTAGCTCTATTTTTAGTTTTTTAAGGAACTTCCATACTGTTCCCCATAGTGGTTTTACCAATTTATATTCCCACCAACAGTATAGGAGGGTTCCCTTTTCTCCACACCCTCTCCTGCATTTATTGTTTGTAGACCTTTTGATGATGGCCATTCTGACCGGTGTGAGGTGATACCTCATTGTAGTTTTGATTTGCATTTCTCTGATAGTGATGTTGAGCATCTTTTCATGTGCTTTTTGGCCACCTGTATGTATTCTTTGGAGAAATGTATATTTAGATCTTATACCCATTTATTGATTGCATTGTTTGTGTGTTTTTTGATATTGAGCTGCATGAGCTGTTTGTATATTTTGGAGATTAATCCCTTGTCAGTTGCTTCATTTGCAAATATTTTCTCCCATTCTGAGGGTTGTCTTTTCCTCTTTTTTATGGTTTCCTTTGCTGTGAAGAAGCTTTTAAGTTTAATTAGGTCCCATTGGTTTATCTTTGTTTTTATTTTCATTACTCTAGGAGGTGGATCAAGAAACATATTGCTGTGATTTATGTCAAGAGTGTTCTGCCTATGTTTTCCTCTAAGAGTTTTATAGTGTCCAGCATTACATTTAGGTCTTTGATCCATTTTGGGTTTATTTTTGTGTATGGTGTTAGAGAATGTTCTAATTTCATTCTTTTACATGCAGCTGTCCAGTTTTCACAGCACAGGTTACTGAAGAGACTGATTTTTCTTCATTGTATATTCTTGCCTCCTTTGTCATAGATTAATTGACCATAGGTGTGTGGGTTTATTTCTGGGCTTTCTCTCCTGTTCCATTGGTCTATATTTCTATTTTTGTGCCAGCACCATACTGTTTTGATGACTGTAGCTTTGTAGTATAGTCCAAAACCAGGGAGTCTGATTCCTCCAGCTCCGTTTTTCTTTCTCAGAATTGCTTTGGCTATTCGGGGTCTTTTGTGTTTCCATACACATTTTAAAATTTTTTGTTCTAGTTTTGTGGAAAATGCCATTGGTAATTTCATAGGGATTGCATAGCGATCACCTCTTGTGACATAATAAGAAATATATATATTTGATCTCTGTCCCAGGTTTCTGACACAGAGCTCTCAAAACCCCTGTAATTTCCTGAGTGATAGGATTGTTAGGAGCATCTTTTATTTTAATATTTGGTCTTTCACCCTGGTTCCTAAATCTCTTGGAATTTCCTGGGTGATAGGAGCATCTTTTGTTCTAATGAGGCGACTTTTGGTGGGCTTCAGGATGGGAGCTGATGACCAGGAAGACCAAGCCATGATTAGAAGCTTGAAACTTGCAGCCCTGCCCCCCATCATCCTCTGGGAAGGAGAGAGAAGCTGGAGATTGAGTTAATGATGAATCACACCAATGTGATAAAGCTTCCATAAAAATCCCTGAAATAGGGGATTTGGAG
Source organism: Balaenoptera physalus (assembly GCF_965194825.1). Lineage (NCBI taxonomy): Eukaryota > Metazoa > Chordata > Mammalia > Artiodactyla > Balaenopteridae > Balaenoptera > Balaenoptera physalus. The sequence continues at coordinate 47,694,558 of NC_138900.1, read as the reverse complement.
AGCTTCTAGGTTGGTGATGACATTCACATGCTTGGAAGGTAGTGCACCCCAGCTCCACGGGGACAGAAGCTCCTGCACCCTTGACCCTTCCAGACTTCACCCTATGTATCTTTCATTCTGACTGTTCACCTGGATCCTTTATCATATCTGTTATAATAAACTGGTAGACATAAGTAAGTGTTTCCCTGAGTTCTGTGAGCTGTTATAGCAAATTCCTGAATCCGGGGAGGGGGTTATAGGAACTGCTGAGTAGCCAAGTGGGACAGAAGTGTGGTGACCTGGGACCCACTACTGCTATTGGCATCTGAAGTTGGGGGGGAGTCTTACGTGACTGAGCCCCTAACTTTTGGGGTCTGTACTGACTCTAGGTAGTTAGGGTCATATGAACTATAGGGCACCCAGTCAGAGTCTGGAGAACTGGAGAATTGATTGGTGTGGGAAAATCCCCACACATGTGGTGTCAGAAGTGCTGTTAGTAAAGCAAAAGAAATTGGTTTATTTTTTCCTTGTACTTATGAATCCTGAACAATTTCCACATGAATCTGGGTTGCTCTGAAATCTTAACAGTCCTGATGCCATTAGGGTCTTTGCCCAAGTTAAGCAGTGTGCTGCCAAAACAAAACATGATTGCATAAACCCTACTTCTTCACTAGTTAAAGATGGAGGCAGATGGCTCTAACCAAGAGGGGATTCAGATCATCCATGGGTGGCCTTGTTTTCTATTTATTTATTTATTTATTGTATTTATTTATTTTTGGCTGTGTTGGGTCTTTGTTGCTGCGTGCGGGCTTTCTTTCTCTAGTTGCGGCGAGCAGGGGCTACTCTTCATTGCGGTGCATGGGCTTCTCATTGTTGTGGCTTCTCTTGTTGTGGAGCATGGGCTCTAGGCGTGCGGGCTTCGGTAGTTGTGGCACGTGGGCTCAGTAGTTGTGGCTCGTGGGCTCTAGAGCGCAGGCTCAGTAGTTGTGGCGCACTGGCTTAGTTGCTCCGCAGCATGTGGGGTCTTCCCGGACCAGGGCTCGAATCCGTGTCCCCTGCATTGGCAGGTGGATTCTTAACCACTGCCCCACCAGGGAAGTCCCTTGTTTTCTAGATAGGGCTGTTTCAGAGTTGAATTTCAGAGGTCATGAAATAGGAGCCAAAATAATCAGACAGATGTAACTCTGGAATTCAGAGTTGCTTAGCCAGAGAGCTAGGATAGTTCCCTAGTTCCTACTGAAATTCTGTCTTAAGACTTGCCACCATCTAAATATTATTCTCACCAGCTGATATTTGAGAAGACTGATGCCCAGAGAAATCAATGTCAGTGGCAGTAATTCAGAAGCATTTAAGGGAATAGATGTTGGTGTGGTATTTTAGAGAAGAGACAGTGTAGACTTTGTGATCATGTTGGATCCATTCAGCATGGTTTGAAGGGATTTGGGGTTCATTCACACCATCAGGAAGATCAAAATGACCTCTGCTACCTTGACTTGGAAGAATGGCTTTTGCCTGCCCTTGGGCTTTTCCCAGATACTGGTACAAGATTTCAGGCATTCCTTGGAGATGAAAGCTCTTTGGGGTGGCAGCATTGCAGGAGTCCCAGGAGTCTTCATCCTTGGGTCAAGCTCCAGTCCTGGCTGCCATGCCTGTGGCCCCTTAGCAGTTTTCTAGACTCACATCTTCCCCTTACTTCTGCTCGGAGTATCTTCCTCTCAACCCTGCTTCCTGGTCTAGGTCCCTCAAGACATGGGGAATGCTGGGAATCCAACGTCCTGGCCTGGTGCCCCTGCCTGGCACTCTCCAGGCTCAGTGCCCTGTTTCAGCTCTCTGTCTGTGCCCTACTGGTTCTTCTTTGACCTGACCATTATTTGGTTCCGTTGCCCCTTCGCCTTGCTCTCAGCTCTTTTCTGGGACACCAGTTCAGGTGGTCTTCGTCTCCCCTGACTCCAAACTAAAACCCTGATTTCTGTGATCTGAACAAGTCCATCTGATGCCAAGCCTCGCAGCCAGTGACCCTCAGTATTTTTCTGTCCTGACTGACAGGGACATTCAGAGAGGTGACCCTGGGCAGAGACACCAAAAAGTCCCCTTTTATTGGAATACATGAATAATGGGAAATGTGTTTAACCCTTCAGGCCAACTTCAGTTCCTTAGCCATGTGGAGGTCTGGAGTCCCAGGCAGTTCTGTCATAGACCAGTGACATCTTTCCTGGCCAGAGGTTAGGGTGTGGTGACTCTGTGTGCACACACGTTATGCGCCTTTTGTATACTCTTTTTTCTAGACCTCCAGCCACTTGTCTGGAGCCACCATCAGGTGTGTAATAAAAATTCTCTCTTTTTGCTTCTGAGCTGAAGGAATTAGAGGCTCCTGTAACAAGATACGAATTTCTTGATACTCCTTCTAGAAAACTGGGGCATTATAGCACAGAAACGATGCCTTTAGATGGGAAAGAAATGCATTCTTGAGTATACAAGCTCTGAGACAGCTTCTTTACTGTGTAATCTAGAGTCTTTCTTGATTCCTGAATTCCGGATGAGACAAGTTTAATTGCCTTTTCTATCCATGCCGTGTGGAAGTCCAAAACCTTCCTCAAGATTTTTATGATTTTTCAAGGCTTCTTTCTCTCGTGGCAGAACAAAAGGATTCTTTTATTAGGAACCAACATACATAAAAGGCAGCTGGGGTTGTAAAGTTTTTGTTTTTTTCCTCCAACACAAATACATTTTTGGTTCTAATTCTCCTCAAAAGGAAAACAAACAACAACAACAAAAACCCTTAAAGATGGACATTTTAAATCCCACTTTACAGCTGAAAAAATTGAGTGTGTATTAGGGCTTTTAACTATTTTTTCCTCTTACATAGCAAATAGCTGGCAGGTTCATTATTCAAATCCAGATCTGTGTGACTCCAAGTCCAGGTACTTTCCACTAATTTAAACGGAGTTGTGCCTTCAGATTCAAAGATCGGTTTGTGTAACTGGCATAGGTTTTATAATGTCACCTTTATATCACTGCTGTAGATGAAGTCTGTTTTCCTGGGAGGTATTTTAATTTGTGCAAGTTAACTAGAACTTTCACCTATTCAGTCTAAATTTTGACCCTGAACTTTTTACATTGTACAAGTGATGGGACAAATAACGAATCAGCCTATTAAGGCTCTTTGCAAACGTGGAATAAATCAGGTACCAACATAAGGGTCTGCAAGAAGCTTCATCTCCTGGAAATAGATGGTCTGGTATCTTAGTTAAAAATTGTTAGATTCCAGAACTTATTAGGAATCTGCTTGAAATTTGGTACTGTCCCAATTTTATCTTCAGAGTTGAATTAATTAGCCAAAAAAACATTTGCATGTGTAATTTGTATTTTCTTCAGATGCACCACGATAACAAGCTATTCTTTTACATTATTAAGATGGAGACATATTTTCATGCAAAGCAGAATCTGTTATTTTTTAAGTGTCTAATCCCCTTGTCTTTAAAATATTCAAAAAGTAAGCATATGTCAGACAGTGGGTGCCCTGGGCATTTGGAAGTCAGACTTTCAGCTCCTGAGGCCGTGGGATGTTTCATCTGTAACACAAGGGAGTTGTCCCAGATGACGGACTCACAGGAGTTACAGCTTCGTTAAGGTACCCACAGAAATCCAGTTCCTAATTTGAAATAGTGTTGGGCATGAGAATTGAAGGAAGAAGAGCTGGAAATGGTAACTGGCATTGGCCTTTATGGTGCCACTTCAAACAAAAATTTTATAGTTGATTTCTGTTTTGTGACGTTGGAGGCTTGAGAACTCATGGCCATTTTTGAAAATGTATTCAGCTTGATTAACCTCATTGTCTTTAAAGTTATTGTCTATGAAACTGTCTCTTCTGACACTTTTTCTTAGAGGGAATTATCATGAAAATACATTTTAAAGATGTTATTGATTTTACAATGACAAGGAGAGGAAGTTTATTCCATTACCAAATATATATTACCACTGTTTGATGAGTATAAGGAAATATGATTTTATTGACTGTTCCTGGGGAACTGGTGAATTTCTTTCCTGAATTTACAGAGACATGCACCATGGATTTTTATTTTAAACATCAGAAACAACCTAAGGAATTTTATAAGAAGATACTCTTCAACTGGTCAGTTGTCTTTCTTATGTAGCTCTGACTCAACCTGACTTACTTTTTCTCTTCCATGTCGATATAATGAAAAAACAAATAAAAACATGCCCACTTATTCTTTTCTACTTTTTAAAGTCCAGAATAAAGTTACCATATTGCTGAGGGAATTCAAAATCCTGGTGTCAGGAACTGCATGGGATTCAAAGAATGACTTATGTTGGAAATCTGGCTCTTGTTCTCCACTGCCCCTTGCCACCCCTGCAAGTTGATGTTACCATGGGGAACTTATATTCTCTGAGCCTCAGTTTTCTGTCCTGTGAAGTGGGGGTAGGAATGAAAACCTCTTAGGGATATAAGAAATAAAGTTCCTGGTGATCTGGTCATACACAGAAGGCGTCTACAATTAGTGATTTTTATGTTTAACTTGGAGAGGACGGTTGTAAAGTTCCTAAAAGTCGTAAAATACACAAAGCTGTCTTTTGTGTCTTTTAAGAAATTTTTTGTGAAAGAGTAGTTATGTTTGTCCTGATTGTCTCCTGCGGGGAGAATTGGGATTAATTGGTGCCAGTCACAGGGAAATCACCTGTCTTGCTTGAGCTGCCTGGTGCTGTAGGAACTAGGTTTTCTGTTACTGGACGAGATCAAGTAGGGTCTGGGCAGCCCCGGTGGTGGGCACTGTGGAGAGGTGTCAGGATCAGATGAAAGATCAGACCAGATGACCCATAACTCCCGTTCTTTGTCTGATGTCCTAAAATTCTCTGATTAATCAGACCCTCTGCTTCTGTGGAAATCACACTTCAGATCAAATCCCCAGGGTCAGGTGTGTCACCCTTCTGATGCCTTGTAGACTTGAGCTCCATGGACGGATGACATTTGGTCTCTCTTGGGTCTCTTAGCTCTGACTGGTTCCCACGGTCTCCCAGTGCAGGGAGCCTGCGCTCAGAGTTTTTTTCTGTCCGTTTCAGTTCCCCTCAAGCCCTCTCTCTTCACACCCTCTATCTGCCCCACCTTCTTTTTCTCTCATCTTCAGATTCTTAACTCCCATCAGGATCAGGAACATCTGCCTTTGATTGGTATCTGTTCACTCAAGTTTACTTCACCTCTAAGAAAAGCTAACCCTGAGAAAACTTGGACGCTACTTTGGGGACCAGTTCTGAAAGTTATTTCTTTATCTGCTGGCCTCATTCAAGAAGTGCTACATGGGAAAGACGGTGGACTTTATGTGCAGACCTGAGTTCAAATCCTGTCTCTACCACTTGCTAACTGTGAAATCTTGGGTAAATCTCCTCATCTCACAAAACCATTTTCCTTTGCATTATATAACCAGTGACATGAAAAACACATCAAATTCTACCTTTGCCAGGAAGACTTTTCTACTAAAGGGAGTTATTAAGAATATTAAAATCTTTATGAAATGATATTAAGCTAATATCCATTCTGATTTCCTTTCTGCAAAACAGAAAGGGAAACCCACTGTGGGGTGAAGGGTGAGGAAGAGCCTGAATTCCTATTTTTCAAATTCTTCCATGCAGATATCTCCTTGCTGCTTCCTGTAATTTGCTGCAGGAAACCTTACTCGTGTGTAAGTAGGTGGGTGGGTACTTTTTTGGATTGGATCACACAGAGAGGCCACCTGAATTGGTTTGTCCTCCATGTGGTAGACGTTGTGAACAGGCGTAGCAGTAACATGGAAGAAAGAGGGTTTGGACTGAGAACGGGATCTGTACTACCTGCATTGTCACAGACTCCCTGTGACCAGGGCAGTTTAACTAATAAACCAGTGGTTAGCAAACTTTTTCCGTAAAGGGCCAGATAGTAAATATTTTAGGCTTTGTGGGCTGGATGGTCTTCGTTGCAACCCCTCTGCTCTGCCGTTGTGGCTTGAGAGCAGCTGTAGGTGATACGTAAGGGGATAAGTGAGTGTGGTTGCCGTCCAAGAAAACGTTATTTACATAAACAGAAAGTGGGCTCGATTTGGGCCACAGGCAGTAGCTGGCCAACCTGTGGCCTAAACCTCCGAGCCTCAGTGTATTCACCTTCACCATGGGGGCAATAGAGTTTTATGAAGATGAAACAGGATAATGCAAATGAGGCGTCTGAGCCCACAGCCTGACCTGTGAAAGATCTCCAAAAAGTGACTTCTTTCCATCTCTTTTTTCTCCCAAGTGCTTCTGTACAGTACGGAGCTGGGAAGGAATGCACACAAAGGTCCTTCTCAGCCCTGTGATTTTATGAAATTGCCCATCAAAAAAAAAAAAAAAAAAGATCAAGAAACAGAGAGCATGCCAGAGAGAGAAATTGTTTGTGTTTGAAATTGTTTGTGTTTGTTTGTGAAATTCTTTTTCTCTGCAAAGTCTGACCACAAGAAGCATTAAATCAATCAGATGGCAAAGCAGAATATGAAATATTGAGTTGGTTTAGTCCCAAGTATGCAGGAGGTCTGTGCTATTGGGATCAGAAGCAGACAAGAAAAAGCAAGGGGAAATGTTTTCTACATATTCTGTGCATTGGCTATTCTGTGACTCCCACATAATTCATCACAGGAAAACTTTGAGTGCAATAAATATTTCTCCTAGTTTAGTAGCTGCTCTGACCAAGAACAAAGCCATTAACATAAATGCAGATAAATACAAGGCAAATAATGATATTCCCAATTGCTTCTGTGTCAACCTCCTGTGTCAACCATCAGTCTTGCCTGACTGGTTAAGAAGAAACCGAGAGGGCTTCCCTGGTGGTGCAGTGGTTAAGAATCCGCCTGCCAATGCAGGGGACATGGGTTCGAGCCCTGGTCCAGGAAGATCCCACATGCTGTGGAGCAACTAAGCCTGTGTGCCACAATTACTGAGCTGGCGCTCTAGAGCCCACGAGCCACAACTACTGAACGTGCGTGCCACAGTTACCGAAGCCTGCGTGCCTAGAGCCCGTTCTCCACAACGAGAGAAGCCACCGCAATGAGAAGCCCACGCACCGCAATGAAGACCCAATGCAGCCAAAAATAAATACATTTTTTAAAAAAATTTAGGAAAAAAAAAAAAAGAAGGAACTGAGAGAATTTATAACCGGGGAAGATTCCTTTCTAAAGCATTTCCACCTCCCAGACGAAGGGGAGGAGGAATCATCCAGAAAGTCCCAGGAAACCAAATGAACACTCTTCATCTTCAGAGCAGCCCATCTGAGGTACACTCTTGGTCACTGCTGCTCTGATACTCTGCTTTTTTGGGTCTGGGGCTCCTCCAGTGTTACATTTTTCAGGCAAATCTTATGGCTGCTCTTGTAATTTGCAAAGCCAACTCTCTGCAGTCCTTGGAGAAGGGTACATCCCAGGGAGCTCTTGGTGTGCCCATCCTGCCTGTTATGAGTTAGGGGAGAGGACTTGGCCAGGTTTCTCCATCCTTGGTCCTGATGCCAACGCTTGTTCACAGTTCAGTTGCAGAGTTTCTTAGCCTCTGGCTCTGCCTGTCTCTTCTGTTTTCACTTCGTTGACTTCACCGCCTCGTCTACTTTTTTGTTTTTTGGCCGTGTTGGGTCTTCGTTGCTGTGCGTGGGCTTTCTCTAGTTGTGGCGAGCGGGGGCTACTCTGTTGCGATGCGGGGGTTTCTCTTGTTGAGGAGCACGGGCTCTAGGCACGTGGGCTTCAGTAGTTGTGGCTCGCGGGCTCTAGAGCACAGTCTCAGTAGTTGTGGCACACGGGCTTAGTTGTTCCATGGCATGTGGGCTCTTCCCAGACCAGGGCTCAAACCCATGTCCCCTGCATTGGCAGGCAGATTCTTAACCACTGCACCACCAGGGACCCCTCCTCATCCACTTTTTAGCAGCAGTGTCCCTGGTCCTTTACCCCCAGTTCCCTCCTCTCACTCTCTAACCTCTCCTCCAACCACCTCATTTCCTCTCATGGTAAGAGGTACCACCTACATCCCAATGCCTCCCGCATCTTGATCTGCCCAGGCTTCTCCAATAAAGGATGCAGTCTTACATTAACTCCTTGTTGCTCTCACCACCTGCCTGCACACCAGACGCATCACATGTAACATATCTGCTGCAGCTTGTAACTCTGCTCTGCCCCTGTTGAGTCTTTATAGGTAACACTCTTCTGTACCCAGTAGCCCAGATCAGAAATTGGGCCATGCTGTGTGTTTCCCTTTGTCTCAGCCCTAATGTCTCATCAGCAGGCATGATCTAGAGATAAGAACTTCCCAGAAATCTCTCAAAAGCATTTCTTCCTGGTCTACGAGATCACAGTCCTGGTAAAGGGTCTCATTTGTGGTTTTTGACCAGAGAAATGCCTTATTTTGGTCTCCTTGCCTCTACTCCCCCCCCTTCTTTCCTCCCCCTCTTCCACAGTTGATGATATGAGTTTCCTATGTGCTATGGTGGGATAGCATAATTAGTGTTTCCAATTGATGCAGATGTCCAGAGTCTGCAGGAGCTGCTGTGGGGACGGAGTTGGAATGGGAAGCAGGGGGATGTGGTTTACGATCTGATACAGTAGTTTAGGCTTGGGGAAGTTAGAGGGCTCAACTAAGGAAGAGAGGGTGTTGTATTTTCGGTGTCTATATGTCAGGCTAGATACTTTCACATACTCAGATGAACTTGTCTCAAACCCCTTCAAGGAAAAGATTATTGTCCCCCATATTATAAGCGAGGAAATACCCTTGCAATGTGTTAGATTTAGTTGATCTCTTAGTTAGGATGTGACAAATCCAGGATTCAAATCTAGGGCTGCCTGTGTATAAAAACCTCACCCTCAATCCCTGCCATCCACTTCCCTGAGGAGGGAGACCACAGGACTATTTTGATAGACACGTGGAAAATAAATGTGCTGAGACCGGGCATAGACACGATACACTGACCAAGAACACAAGCATAAGGAGATCAGAGACTTTATTATCTATTTTGTTCACTGATCTACGCCTATAATCGTCTGTCCCACGGGAGCCACTCAATAAATGTTTATTGAATAAATGAATTAAATCACACAATCCTACAGACTTGGTCTTGGAAGCTACATTTCCCTAGAGAGAGCGTCATCTTGTGACCTTGCCCCTGTGCTCCCCCGTGTCTGTCCTCCTCCTTGATTCCAACTGCTATGTAGACAAGACTTCCTCCCGTGAGCTTTTTTAGCCATGGGGTTGAGGGCAGCAGATACAACACTCAGCAATGTTTGTTGAATGAATCCTGGACCTCTGCGTCCCTTGCCTTTTTTGCCTCACTTGGCACAATGTATCGAAGTTTTCCAGGCTCCTGTACTTCACTTACTTTACCTTCCTGGCGATCCTTTGCAGTAATGCGAGCAATGGGGAGCCATGAGGAAGATGGCAGATGACGCTTCGCTCGCTTCCCTCGTCGCTCGCCTCCTGCTGTGCAGCCCGGTTGGGGACCCCCTGCTTTAGCGTCTGTCCTGACCCTAATCCTGCCAGCAGCAATGACTCAACTCTGCCCCCAGCCTCCATCTTATGTACCGAGGAATTCTGGACGAATACAAAGCCCAGTGCACAAAGGACACTTCCTTCTCTGCTTGCTACCCCTGTGGAGCATCTTATTCTCTGTCTGCCTCAGGAATTATTTCTCCTTCAGTTGCAGAATAGCAACAGCAGTGTTCGAAGAAACACTTTAAAAATTCCTCCCTCTCTGCCTCTTTGCCTTGGAAAATATCTCGCCGTGCATATCTCTGCATCTCTTGGAGTCAGTGTCAAAAGTGTAGACCAGTAGGAAGAAGAAGACTTCGTGGCTCAGGAAATCCAGATTTGATCCTGGTTCTATCTTATCATCCATGTGAATTTTAAAAGACCGCTTATTTATCTGAGCCCGAGTTCTTTCAAAAGAGGGCTAATAACCCTGACTAAGCGTTTTGCTGACTATTCGGCAGGCTGGTGTTATGCCCTTAGTAGAGGGCCTGGCCCAAAATAGGTGATCTCTACACATTGGTTTCCTTTCCCTGGCTTCCCACACCCTGGTAAGCGGCATCTATTCCAACGCAGAGATGCCTCCTGCCTAAATGAACTGGCTGCAGGCGGTGAATTTCAAACCACTACTCAGGGTGATTGTATTGGTCTGAGGGTCACCTCACCTGTCTGAGTGGCCCCAGCCAGGCTGCAAAGCACTCTGGCCTTTGGCTGGTGACATTTGGACCTGTCTGCCCAAATGTCAGTCTTCTTGAAGGTGCTGGGTTCGCAGATGCCAGTCACTGCTTGCAGAGGCTGATGGGCAGGCTGTAGTGCGTGCCTGCGGAGTTTCTCCAGGCAGAAGGGGAAGGACCGATTTGAGCCAACATCATGTGGCTGGCTGGCCACTCATTTCTCTTTCCTTGCCTGCCTTCCCCCTGCTCCGGGCTGACCATGTGTCTCAGGGCGCTCTGCCTGGCGTGCTCTTTCCACTACTCTGCCTCCTCAAGGAAACTCAGCACATCAGTCCTGGCCTTACGTGGTGTCTCAGTGACACCTTCACTCATTCCATTCACTCCATCTGTTCATCTGTCCATCCCTTGTTTTCTCTTTCTTTCTCCCATGGACAGTTGTGGGGCATCTCCCATGTGCCGTGCTCTTGGGAATTTTCAGGTACAGTTCTCCATAATCAGGGTTGCCTTTCTTCTCCAGAAAGAGATGATAACACAGTCAGTGTTCAGAGATTTCTGTTGTGACATTATTTGTTCCTGCACCTCCAGCTGCAGGGGTGGTTGAGGGCTTAGGGCCAGGTGGAGTAGGGGGTCAGCTCTTGCTAAGTATTTGTCCAGACCTGTCACCTAGTTCTGCTTCCAACCATCCCTACATCGTTCCCTCCTCTGCGGCAACTAAGATACATTCTCGCCTCTGTGGTTCTAGCCCCTTCTGCAGACGGGCATCAGCCAGCACTCTGCCAGCTGTTGATCCAGGCTTTCTCTGCTCAGCCCTTCAAATCAGAGCAGCTTTTTTGGCTAACCTGGGAGGGTCCAGCCTTTCAAGATAGCAGCAGGGGGTCTCCTCCTCTCTCTCTTAGTTCCCAGCTTTCTCCAATGAGTTCTTCAGTGTTGGCCTGGAGCGATGCTGTGCTAGGTAAAATTCAACACCATTTCATTCCGGCTGTGGTTTGCCACGTGTCTTAGGCCTTCCTTCTATCTCAGAGGGACTGCTTTCCTTCCTGACTGTGCTGTAAAGAAACAGTCAGCCTTTGTCTCTGCTCTGTGCCTGGTGGTTGTGATTCCCTGTAAAGAATTCCCTGTGCAGCGGCGTTCTCAGGATTCCTCCCAAGAGACATCAGGATCCTTTTGCAAAGGGGTCTCCTGCAGCTCTCCTTGCATCTCCCAGGATTCCAGAGATATTTACGCAAATTAGACTCCCTCTGCGGCCTTTGCTTCTCTATACTATTGGGGGCTTCTCTTCACAGTAATCAACATCTCACCTTAATTGCTTGTGTTTATGGTTCAATAAGTGCATCATTTTTGGCAACACCAGCTCACAGCAATATCTTAAATTATGCCAGCCTGCGCACTTTCCTTTATGAACTCTGGCTTGTGTCTGATGAGCACTTAGATTTTTAACCATTTATTTCCTCCGCATGACAGGGAATGAGGAACATAAAGTGGATGGGAACAGTACAGAAGGGGGAGCATTGGAGACTCGGGACCCATAAAAGTAGTATACAGTGTGCGAGGCCAATATAAAAGCAATGAGTTTTTAATATACGGCGTGTGTAATACATTCATATTCCTAATAAAGTCAATTATCGTCAGATCCGTTATTTCTCAATTTTCCACCTCAGCTCAGACAAAAACAAATCTGGAGCTATTCAGAAGAAAAAAAATATACTACAGTAATTGCAAAGGCAGCAGCTGTCAAAAAAATTGTCTAATAAGTGCCTGCTTAACACATCTACCCTCCCAGAAGCTGGGGTAATGTCAGGAATAGCACTTGCCATGAATATAACCTAAGACAAAACTGAATCTTTGCCCTTGATTTGAGCAATTATCTTGCTCTTTACTACTTTTTTTTTCTTTTCTTTTCTTTTTTTTTTTAATTCCAGTTGTCACTGTGCAGGCAGCAAGGAGATGGAAGATGGAGAGCCATCTCCGTCTTGGGGATGTGTGTCTTGAGGGACATTTCAGTTTACAGATGACCTGTGTGAACGTGTGTGCACATTGCTTCTCCTCTCTGGACCTGTCCCTGCCACTCCACTTCTTTGTGCTTTGGTTTCCTTATATGTTTAATAAGGGAGTTTCTCCCAAACCTGACGGATCATCAGAATTATTTGTTGTCTTAAATTTATTTTTAATTGTAGCAAACTATTGCTAATTGAAAAAACCTCCAAGTATCATTATGATTACTATTATTAATTATAGGAGAATGTTAGTTATCTATCGATGCATAATAATATTATCACAAATCTAGTGGCTGAACATCCCATGTCTTTATTACGTTTATTATATCAGTTTCTGTGGGTCAGGGGTTGTGCACAACTTGGCTGAGTTCTCTGCTTCAGGGTCTCACAAAGCAACAATCAACGTGTTGGATGGGGCAGTGGTCTCATCTGAGGTTGGACTGGGGAGGGATATGTTTCCAAGCCCACATGGTCAGCAGAATTCAGTTCCTTTTAGCCTGTTGGGCTAAGAGCCCCAATTTCGTGCTGGCTGTGGGTTGAGACCACCCTCAGGTCCCAGATAGTTGTTGGCCATAGATGTGCCTCTGTTCCTTGCCATGTGGGCTTCCCCAACGTGACCACCTGCTTCATCAAAGCCAACAAGGGAGAGAGTCTAACAAGACCATATTACTGTCTTCTATAATATAATCATGGAGGAGGCATCCTGTCACCTGGATGTGCTGTGTCCTATTGGTTAGAAACACATCATAGGTCCCACTCACACTCAAGAAGAGGAAACAGGGGGTTACACAATGGTGTGAACACCAGGAGGCAGGATAAGGGGGTCCACCTTAGAGCCTGCCTACCGCAAAGAGTAACACCTGATAGTTTTGTTTTGTTTTATTTTTTTTAAAGCAAAAGGTACAGAAAGCTGTAAAGTGTAAGGTCAAATTCTCCTTTTCTCCACTCATTTTAACCATTTCTCTTGTAAGTTTTTGGTTAGTTGTTGCATCAATCTCCTAAGGCTGACATAACAACTTATCACGTAGCGGGTAGCATGAAACAACAGAAAGGTATTCTTTCATAGTTCTGGAGGCTAGGAGTGTGAAATCAAGGTGTTGGCAGGGCCAAACTCCTGCTAAGGCTCTAGGGAAGAGTTCTTCCTTACCCTTTCCTAGCTTCTGGTGGCTCCCAGCAATCCCTGTTCCTTGATTTGTAGCAGTATCATTCCAGTCTCTGCCTCTGTTGTCACCTGGGCTTCTTCCCTGTTTGTGTTTTCTTTTCCTCTTCTTAGGAGGACACCAGTCCTTGGATTTAGGACCTACTTTAATCCAGTGTGACCTCATCTTAACTAATTACATCTGCAAAGATACTATTTCCAAATAAGGTCCCATTCTGAGGTTCTGGTAGACATCAAATTTTTGTGGGACACCATTCATCCCACTACAGTTGTTAATTTTTTCTTTGGCGTTTGCCACCCTAAGACTAAATCCTACCTGTACACCACTATGACCACTTCCCCGCTGTGAAAGCTGAGCGCTGTTAGAGGTAGCAGAAGGCAGTGGCTAAGAGTCACTGGTCTTTCACTAGTCGAGTGGCCTGGGGAGATACTCGGTCTCTCTCTGCCTCAAATTCCTCATCTGTAAAATGGTCATCAGCAGAAGCATAATAATATTTAACTTTTAGGGTTGTTAGAGGATTAAATGAGATAATATATGCAGAGCCCTTAGAACAGTGCCTGGCATGGAATAAGCACTATGCCAAGGTCAGCGGTTGTTACCTCTCACTTCTCCTTCCCTCTCCACCACCTGCTTTTTGGTATTTAGAAATATCATGTTTACTGTTTGTTTTCTTATTTTAAATTACACTTAAATGAATGGGTTGATTATTTATTATAATTACATAAATGTGTAGATACATTCAATATTATTTCTCTGTATGTTTATGTATTATAAATATTATAGATAATTTGTAGGAAAAATATACTTATCTAAGTATAACTGAGAAATTAAACAATTTTAATGAAAAATTATTTACATATTTTAAGTTACATATTTATGCTCAAAACTCTTTATTGCTTAATCTATTTATTTTGTACAGTCTCTGGTTACTTCCATCTTCGATGAAGGAATTAACAACCCCCTTCCTCTTTCTGCGGCATCTCCTTCCTTCCTCCCTGCTTTGTCAGCTGTATCTTTATTTTCCCTTCTTGATTTTTACATTTAGTTTATGATATTTAATTCTGGCTTAGTCTTCTATGTTTTGGTAAGAGGCTAATTTTAATAACAGCCTTTACATCAAAAATCAACTATCCTTTCTATATTTTAATATTGTAACAATAACAGTGATGACCTCTACTGTTTGTGTGCTTATTATGTCAATAACCATTCTAAATACATTATATATTAGCTCATGTAATCTCTGTCACAGTCCTCTGAGGTCGGTGACATTTTAGAAAGGAGAGAACTGAGGCCTAGAGAGGTTAAGTAAATTTTCCAAGGACACAGAGCAAGCAGCAGATGCAGTACGAGCTCCGTCCATGACCTCAGAGCCCTTGCTCAGAGCCAGTATGTTCTGTGGCCTCTCAATGTCCACGTCACTGACCGCAGTCACGTGGGCTGGCCGGACTCAGAGAAGGGAATGCAAGGCTGTGCCCTAAACTCACATCACTTGAAGGACTACGGGGAAAACATAACAACTTTCTTTCTTATGCCCAGTGAAGTCCTCAAAAATAGGCTGCATTTTAGTTTTTCATTGTTAGCCCATGCCTTTCATATATATGCTTTTGTTTTTCCGGGGGGTTCCTTTAGTTTTTCGCGACAGAGAAAAATCTATGCCCTCGTTTTCCCATTAAGGGGTTGCAGCTTCTTCATCATACAAATGAGATGACAGAGTCACCTCCCCTCTTGAAGATGTTATTTCTGGCACCTGTCGACTTCCTGTTCCCATCTGGACTGATTGCTTTTTGCTGCACACTTGTCATCCTGCGATTTCATTTTATTCATCTCTGGGTTTAGTTTCCATTCTTCCCTGGATTTCCTGGACCCCTTTTCTATTTTCCTTGGATTTCTTTTTCATTTCGCTGAAGTATATTCTCAATTTTATTGCTGTTTTGCAGAAACCATTCTCTGCGGAAACGTTAGTGTCCTTATATGTATGTGGTCTGAGCGTATAATTGAAATGCATTTTCCCTCAAACGGCAAGGACTGATGCGAATCTGATTACCGTCCCATTGAAGATAACACCTTTCTTCTGTTTAAGCTTTCAGGATTGTCTCTTCATCTTTGCTGGTCTGGACGCTCACTAGGTTGCTAGGGAAGGGTTTTCTGTTTATTCATCTTCTGCAGCGCTGTCAGTGAGTCTATCATTCTGAAGACCTGAGTTCTTCTTTTATTTCTATAGTTATTTCCTTAGGAAGTTTTGTTTGTTAAATAGAGGTTCCTGGTTTCCCCCCAGGTCTAAGATGGGGCTAGGATCCTTGTTCAGGATCCAGGAATTTGGATCCTTAACAAGATTCCCAAGTGGCTTTTTAGTCAGTGATGTCTATGAACTGCCGACAAGATAGCTCCTGAGACCCCTTGCCGGCTGGCTCTGGCCCTTTTACAGAGGAGAGTGGTCAAGGTGGTGTTCTGTGATGTTGTCTTGTGATGCTTTGCTTCTCCAGTATCACAGGGGTGGAGGTGTGAAGCCATGCCACCCCTGCCTAGCTCTCAGCAGTCCTGCAAAGGTCACGTGCCTTCTTGTTTATTGAACCGCTCTGGAAACTCTCCTGGTATGTCTACATGTCGGAAGTTAATTTGTCAAGGTGTCCCAGCCTTTGGCGAGGCTCTGTGAATTTCAGCAGACTGCATCTCTTGCTGTGTCCTTGTGGAGGAAATGTTTGTCCTTGAGTTCCATTTTTGCTGAACCTGTTCTTCATATTACCTGCTTCTTGGTCCCTGAAGATAATGTCGACCCAAGACAGAGCCGTCTGTTTTAATTTCTCCCCTGGCCTCTACTCTTTATTACCTTTGCTGACTTAAGTATCAAATCAGGTTTGGTCTTCCTACTCTCTAATAGCGGTGTCTCCTCACCCTCTCTATAAGTCATTATTATTAATAACAAGGATAGTAACGACAATACTAAACAGCAGTTAGGTAAAATCTTCCATTGCAAAATGCTTTCAGAAATAGTACCTCTGGACTGCAGGTTTATATAGGAAACACAAAAACTGATTAAAAAAGACAAGTGTTCTATCCAAAATGTGTTTGCTTTTCTGGGTTGAACTCATTTGTTTGATTGAAAATTTCATAAGGAAGATGTGTGTAGGAGAGGTCTCGGATTGTGGATGGAATAAGCACATTGTGGAGTGCTAAAATAGTACACCGATAACCCAAATGTTTGGAAATACGTGGGTGACAGATCCGGCTTATAGTGGAAAAGTAGGGTCGTATAGACGTAGCGGAGTCAATGCCTGAAGTAGAAAAATCACAGCCAAATTTCTTGAAACACTCACTCTTGTAGAATCATGAGGCAGCCCAATGTAGGGCTTCTTGGGTTCCAATTCCCCCTCTGTTTCTAAAGAATGTGGTGGCTTTAGGTGTTACTTAACATCTCAGAGCCTCCGCGTTCTTATCTGTAAAATGGGAGTTAAAATTGATCTCACAAAGGGCTGTCAGCCAGCACCTACCAGTTTCTAGCACATAGGATTAGGCTGCCCCGAGTGGAAGGCACCGTTGTTGTTGTTGTGATTATTAACATTGCTTTAATGTTGTACAGCAGGCACTGCAAATAAGGATACTTTTATATTTTGTAATTTCTGAGTATAATATATTTGTGTGAAAGTACACACAGATCCTGTGTATACAGCTAGATGGATTTTTCACACGGTGAACACACCTAAGTAACCAGAACTTGGAACTGGAACCCCAGAACTCACCCTACGGGTGCCCATGTTCCCAGGATCGTGACCTGGTATGAACCGCCACCAAAGTATAACTCATAATTTCTGACACCGTAAGTTCATTTTGCCTGGTTTTGAGCTTATCATAAATGCGATCATACAGTATACACTCTGTTTTGTTGTTGTTGTTGTTTAGTGGTTGGTTGGTTGAGTTTTTTGGTGGGTGTGTGGAGGGTCTGGTTTGTGCATTTCACCCATGTTGACCATTCTGTTGGAGAGCTTTTCTCTCATACTTGTATGGACATTAGGTAACTTCCATGTGGCCATTAGGGAGAGTGCTGCTGTAAGTGTTCCAGTATATTCCTTTAGGAGAACATAAGGGGTTAACCATCTTCATTCTAATAATGTAGCAGGCAGGGTGTTTTTCCTCACCCTCTTCCTCTTCAGCTAATTGATCTCCAAGCCTCATCCATCCGCCTCATCCATCCACCTCCTCAGTGTATGAGCTCTGACCCTGCCATCCGTTACCTGAACTATTGCAGTAACTGTTTTCCATTCCCGTGTTTCTCATCCCTCCCAGCTGAACTTCAGCACCACCAGAATTATCTTCCTGAAACACACATCCGATAGTATCACTTTCCTGCTCAAAACTTGTATCCTCAATGCCAACCGAAGCAAAATGAAACAACACGACTCTGAGCTCCTTGTATAATGGGGATCCATCTTGAATGAGCTGCTGCCCACACTTCCCTCTTCATCACCAACTTCCTCTCTGTATACTGGCGCCATATTGGATTAGCCCCTTGGCTGCTCCAGTGCTCTCTCAGCCTGTTGTGACATTCCTCCCTTCCTGCTAATATTGAATTTCTTCTTATGGTTGAAGACCAGCCCAGGGCCATCCTGTTCCAACAACACTTTCTGCCCCTGTCTCTGTGAAGCCGAGTCTGACATCCTGGGACTCCTCGTGTTGGCCATCTGGTCAGTCCAGCTGTGACCTATTGAGTGCTGGGCCTGAGAGCTAGGCTCACAGCTTTCTCTACTGCTCAGCTCCTCTTGAGTCCTTGTCCACATGAAAAGGCTGCTTCCTTACCCCTCTAATGAATCCTCCTCATCCTCCTTAAGGAAGAGGGCAGCCTGGCACAGGCTCTTGTCAAACACATTCCTCATGATTGCGGTAGGGGGACCCAACTGCTTGTTTATGTTACTTATTTGAAAATTACTATTTCATGATAAGTTAAAAGTCACTTTTCTTTGTGTGATTACCTCCCCCCTCCCCTGCAAGGCAAGTGAATAAGTAAAATTTGCATTCCTCTCATAAGAAGCCATTTCATTTTCAACAAGACCCTAGATCATCACTTGGAGTCTGACAGGTCCCCTGGCCTGGAATTTGGTTAATGCTATAGGAAGTCTTCTGAAAGGGCTGGAGTGATGGAAAATCAGAGATTTCCCCCACCAGTCATTTTGTTGGGGATAACACTCTCTCTTCTTTGAAATCATTCCGGCTCCCTACCTTGGGGCTTCACCGCCATGAGCCAGTGCCTGTTTCTACCTGAGATGGAGCAATGATCTGTATATACAGGAGTTTTCCTCATTCATCTTCCCTGTCCTCCAGGTCATCCTAGCCTTCTTCTTACCCCCAGCACCTGGCACACGCCCAGCGCATGGCACACGCTCAGCGCATAGTAGGCCCTCAGTAAATACTTGCTGATTGAATGAATGAATGTTTGGTTTATAAATGGGCAAGTAAAAGTCATTTGCACTGGGGAGATTATGTTAATGTTTATTTTTTTGGTTTGTAAGTTGAAAGGAGAAATTTTAGTTGATTCCATAAATAGATATTTATTAATGTCTGATGCATATCTACAGATCCTAAGGACATGCGAATTGACAGCATTTTTTTTTTAAGTTACATTGGTTTTTTTAATAAATTTATTTATTTATTTATTTATTTTTGGCTGTCTTGGGTCTTCGTTTCTGTGCGAGGGCTTTCTCTAGTTGCGGCAAGCGGGGGCCACTCTTCATCGTGGTGCACGGGCCTCTCACTATCGCAGCCTCTCTTGTGGAGCACAGGCTCCAGACGCGCAGGCTCAGTAGTTGTGGCTCACAGGCCCAGTTGCTCCGTGGCATGTGGGATCTTCCCAGACCAGGGCTCGAACCCGTGTCCTCTGCATCGGCAGGCGGATTCTCAACCACTGCACCACCAGGGAAGCCCGACAGCATATTTTTTAAGCTGACTAGTACCTGTACCCCACCCTTGCTTTGCATTCAATTTCAAGTGTGATTTATGACTGTTACCTCTGTGTCAGGGGTTACGGTAGATGCTCTGCAGTTATTATCTGCTTTCATCCTCATTTCTTGTGTGTATAGTTCAAGGGAAATACCAATTCTCAACAAATACACATTCAAACAAACAAACCTCTCTTCCAAGGCTGGTAAGGAACTAAGTTGAATGGATTGAGAAAGATGTGGTAAAATTTCATTATACGAACCAATGGCAACATTAGTGGGATTTTAATCAGTGATTCTCTCATATTAAGATGACACAGAGGGGCTTCCCTGGTGGCGCAGTGGCTAAGAATCCACCTGCCAATGCAGGGGACATGGGTTTGAGCCCTGGTCTGGGAAGATCCCACATGCCGCGGAGCAACTGAGCCCGTGCGCCACAACTACTGAGCCCGAGCTTTAGAAGCCCGTGCGCCTAGAGGCCATGCTCCGCAACAAGAGAAGCCACCACAATGAGAAGCCCGTGCACCGCAATGAAGAGTAGCCCCCGCTCGCTGCAACTAGAGAAAGCCCGCATGCAGCAACGAAGAACCAACGCAGCCAACAAACAAACAAATAAATAAATAAATAAATTTATTAAAAAAAGATGACACAGAACCATCTTATCAAACAAATATTTATTTGCCACCTGTCCTAGGCACTGGGAGCACAGTGATGAACAACTATCTCTTTATTCTCATGGAACTTATGTGTCTTCCCGGGGTAAGCCAGACAAAACAGGAAAAAGGCAAGTAAACAAGCAAATGACTTAAAATGGTTCCAAAATGTGACAGTAATAAGACCATAGTTCATTGATTTTTAAGACACATTTCTTTTTTTTTTTTTAATGAGTTAATATATCTCAAGCCCTTAAACATGCCTTTTTTTTTTTTCAATGTCTATTTATTTATTTATTTTTATATTTATTTTTTGGCTGTGTTGGGTCTTCGTTTCTGTGTGAGGGCTTTCTCCAGTTGCGGCAAGCGGGGGTCACTCTTCATCGCAGTGCACGGGCCTCTCACTATCGTGGCCTCTCTTGTTGCGGAGCACAGGCTCCAGACGCACAGGCTCAGCAGCCGTGGCTCATGGGCCTAGTTGCTCCGCGGCATGTGGGATCCTCCCAGACCAGGGCTCGAACCCGTGTCCCCTGCATTGGCAGGCAGATTCTCAACCACTGCGCCACCAGGGAAACCCTAAGACACATTTCTTTTCACCTTGTAATATTGTTGAAATTGTGATGTCTTAAAATGGGAACGTGTGTTTAATATATTGTTTCCCTCCCCCCGAGAAGTTATTAAATTGATGCTTTGACTTCTGATCGATGGTGTCTCAGCATAGAGGAAATATGGTAATAATAAAAGCTCACATTTATTGAACGCTAACTGTGAGTCAGGTGTCGAGTGGTGTGCATTGGAGCAGTGTCTCCTTTGTTTTGGATAACAACCAGATGAAGCATGTAGAAGCTTCTGTACTTTACAGGTGGGGGAAATGCACCTCTGGGAGGTGAGGCGCCTGGTGTACTGTTGAACACGGTGCAGGGGCCGGTATTCACGCCCTGGCCAGTCTGACTCTGCTCTCTGTTACTCTGACTCCCCACTTCCCCAACCCCCTGCCCCGATCCTTCTTAAGACAGCTGCTGCAAAGCAATCAATGCTATTAGGATTTCCCCAGGTATTCCTAGGGTGGCTGAGTGGTTTTCATATAACTAGGTTTTCATATGCACCCTGAAAGCTAATTGACCTGAATACAGGCTGTGTAGAAATACCCACCGAGCCTGTGTCCTCCAGTGAATCTTGAAGCAGGGGTTGGGGACCCCTCTTGTTCAGTAATCTTGGATTCCTTGACCTGCTCAGGTGAGTACTTAGAAAACAGGTACCTCTGTGCTGCCTTGGGACCCTTTTAGAAGGGTGATCTGGTAACAAAGAGAGAAGACTCTAGATCTTACGGTAGGAGGATAATTTGCCAGTATGAAAATGCTAGAGCCAGCTTCTAAACCAAGCCAACCCCAGAGAGGCTCAGTGACTTGCTCAGGACTCCCAGGGCCAGTGAGAGAATCAGAAGTAGGTCCCTGATCTTCAGGTCCCCCCAGTGTTTATCCCTCTCACCTGTGTTTCCTTCATTTCTCCTTTCTCTTAACCTCTTCCTCCTCTTCCCTCCTTTTCTTCTCCCCACTTCTTTCTCTCTCTCCCTCCCTTGCTCCACCCTTCCCTTTCTGTTCCTTTTATCTAAAGAAGGCCTAATAGATTGAAAAGGTATTAAATAACTTTGGTAGCAAAAACAGTGACGCACGGGAGCTAAAATAGAAAGTTCTGGAACTTGCAAAAGTATCATGAACCACTAAGATTAGTTTAGGATTGATTTATGTGGCTACATAGTTAGTATGCTCAAAGGGGTTTTAAAATATGAGGCTTGTAATTAATATTTATAGATCTAAGTGATGAGAAATGACCAAAAAAAGAAGGCTGTTGGGCTGACTTGAAGAGTCAAAACTCTCCTGAGATAATACAGACGAGAAGGGGGAAGGTGGGAGTGCTAGCATGTTCGAAGCGGTTGGCTTTACTGCTAATGCAAAAGGAATCCAAAACGGGAGCTCAGGGAGAGCCTGTGTCTGCGTTGGAGGCGTAAAGAACTTGGAGGCACTTTCCATGTTCACTGAATTCATCTAACACAGGCTGGACTGATTTGGGTTACACTGAGCTGGTGAATTGACAAGAGCACAGAACTCCAGCACATGAACTAGTAGCCTATTCAGAAAATTTGTGAAAGAATTGGAGATGCAAGGTCTTTGAATCCAGCAAGCTAGGCAGCAGAAAGAAACACAGGGGAAGAAAAGGACTTGTAGAAGCTTATCCACTGTGCCTGGGCAGGGCCCCCAAGGCTGTGCCACATCCAGTCAGCTCACGTGCTGCCCCAAGAGAAGACTTGTTTGTGGCTACAAATCTGTACTCTGGAGTTTACTGTTCCCAGAGACCTCATCTCTGTTGGGGTATGCGCCGTTTATATATATTTGGTTATACTGAATTCTCCTAAGCAGAATATAGCACACTGTCTTGGAACTTTCTCATTGCTAAGTGAATGTTTAAGAGCCTGTCATTAGTTTATAAACATAGATGCAGAAGGAGAAACTCATGTTAAGAAACTCTGGCTTTCTGGTTTCAGAAAAATGAATTGCAGAATGATTAGTCACTTCACCAAAGGGTTTTTTCATTTAAAAAAAAAAAAGGCTTCACCATAAGTATCTTTAAAAAAAAAAAAAAAAAAAGCAAAAACTGATAATCAAAATAAAGGAACTTTTAAAGTGTATATTTTTACGAATATATTTAGTGTATAAACTGAGGCTACTCTGCCCATGTATACACAATGAACTGTGCACCCCTCTTAGCTCATTCATTCATTCATTCAACAATACAAGAGACATTCAGGTGGACCCTATGAGGAAGACAGAGAAGTAAAATAGCGTCTTTGTCTTCAAGTAGAAGAAATCATCACTTCCTGTTGTTTGTAAGTTTTATTATATTTTATGAAAATAAAGTGTCTGCTGTAGAAGGTTTAGAAAATACAAAAATGAATCACAAGGAAGGAAGCAAGTAAGACAATAATCCTTCTACTCAGAAGAATTCACTGTGGAAATATTTATCCATTTCCTTCCTGTTGCTGTTGGGAGTGTGTGGGTGGGCAGGTAGGGCTAAGAACAGGATTTGAGAGGAGGAGGGGCCGGGACGGTGCTCTGAGGATAGGCAGGGCAAGAGCTTTGCAAATCATAATGAGTTTTGGACTTTTCCCTTTGGTGATGGGACCTATAGATGAATTAATGGCAAGTGAATGGTGTGATCTGAGTGCATGGAATCTCTTCTCTCCTGACTCATATATGAAAGAAGAGCTCTACTCAGCTGGAAGGGTATGTCAAAGAGCATACGGATAATGTTAGCTAAAAGCCTACTGATCATTTGGCATCACTAGCTAGGCACCTTGCTAAGCGCTTGACATGGATTTTGTTTAATCTCCTAACAACTCTTTGGCTGGGGAATCCCACCGTGCCCCTTTTGCAGATGATCCAGCTATTGATGCTTAAGGAAGATCGACATGTGGGAGGTCACCCAGATACTAAAGAAATGGTGGGACTAGGATTTGAATCCAAACCATCTGGCTGTAGAGCCCTGTGGTCGTTATCTATTGTTGCATAACAAGCTGAAATTTAGCAGCTGAAACCAATCCCCATCAATTACAGTCACAGAATTCGGGCAGGGCTCTGCTGTGTGTTTCTTCTGCTCCTTGTGGTATTGGCTGAGGTCACTTGGTGGGATTCAATTGGTGGCTGAGATGTTTGGGGGATGGGGCTCCAAAGTGACTTCTTCCACTTAACTCAGTAACTTGTCAGGGATGGCTGGGCAGGGGGCTTGGCTGGGGCTAGTGACTGAAGCAACTTGATGTGTTCTCTCCAGGTTGGTGGTCATCTCAGGGTAGCCCCTCAGGGCTCCCAGAGACAGTTGCAGATGGAAGCTGTCAGTCTCTTAAAGCTTAGAAAGTGGCACAGGCCACTTCTGACATTTTTCTATTAACTAAAGCATCGCAGGATCCACCTGACTCCAGAGGAGGGACATAGGCCCCCTCCCCAAGTAATTTTTGGCCATCTTTAATCTCCCCACATCCCAGTGCTTAATCCCTGAGACAATAGGAGGCTATCATTGAATTCATTGATTGTCTAACTGGTTGATTGATTGATTAACCTGTTAATCAAATACTTATTGAACAATTGTCATGTGTTGGATGCCAGGCTATAACAGCAAAACAGAATACAGACAGTTTCCATCCTCAGAAGCTTCTACTGCTGGAATGGGAGGGGCAATTGTAACCAAGGAACAAATGGAGGAGATGATGGAGCGGATGCAAGGAAGGACCTGAGCTAATTTACAAGAGAGAGGGCCCCTGGGGAGGGAGTCCGGACAGTTTCATCAGAGGCCAGGCTGAGGAAGTAGTGTTTTACCTACTGGCTGAGAGAGGAACTGAGGGGAAAATACATCTTCTAGAAAGGAGAAATAACGAGTCCTCAAACTCAGAAGTGGGAAAGGACTTCATGAATCTCCAGAGTGGAGAAGATGCTAGGATGCCGGGAGGATGGTGGAAAAGGTGGGGTGTAACCCCAGCAAACAGAGCAGTGGGGGGAACCAGATCAGCCAAGGCCTCATAGGCCAGAGAAATTTCACTTCGTCTTAATGGCAAGCATAAGCCACTGGGTTTTGGGCAGGCTTATGGCATGATTTAAATATGTTCGCCTCTCTGGGCCTGTTTTCACACTTGCAATGAAGGGGTTTGAATGATTCATCTTTTCAGCTTTTGTATTCTGACTCTACATGTCCCTCGTTTATATTTTCCCCTGGGGTTGACCCCTTCTTTATTTTGCCAAGAAATAAGCTCAGACAGCCTCTGCAGCCTCAGACAGCCTCTGCAGCCCCGCCTTCACGAATGTACCTTCCTGGGCCCCTGTGTCAACACCAGCCCTGCCTGAGACGTTTTGTCCACAAGGAGCATGGTGCAGACTAGAGGGGGAGACAGATTGGAAACAACGGGGCTTGTGCATTCCGATGGCTCTTAACTTGATTTCAACTTTTGACCTGTAATGCTTCCCAGCTGTTTTGAAGTCACACATCCCATCTTCATTAGCCTACCCCCAATATGTGATCCAAGCACAGGGGGTCGCTTCAGGGAACCATGCCCTTGCTGGCTCCGGGTTTGCAGTTTCTGGCTGAAGGCAGTCACTACCCTGAATGCAGGAAGGGTCCAGGCCCACTCCCTCTCCCTTTCCCTCTCCCTCTCTCTCTCCCTCTGTGTAGAGGGAGGCCACGTGGAGAAAGAGGTGGGTGCAGGGGACGAGCCAGAGTCCCTGCCCCCCACAAAATAACATCCCCCAGGTGGTGGGAGTTAAGTGGGAAAGCGCAGGGCTCCGATTCCAAAGTACACATTGAAATAAATGAAAACCAACTGGACTTGAGTTAGGCGGAGGCAGGAGAAGAAATTTCAGCTCCGAGCGTTTTTTTTTTTTTGTACAAAATGCTAATTATGGGGTGAACTCAGAAGGAATGTGCTTTCTCAAGATAAATTTCCTAACATGGTAGAAAATGGACAGAATCTAGGCAACAGCTCGGCCTCTTGCCTGGGACGGATGTCTGCAGCTGGCCGTGAAGGGTAACCCTCCATCCATCACCGGGCCTGGGGTCCGGGCGCTTGTGGCCCGCAAGAGTCAGGGAGAGGGCTACAAATCCTCAAGTTTCCGTCGTTCTCTAAGACCCAGAAATGCAGACCCCTGGGTCCCATATTTGGTTTCTCTGAAAATAAGCTTTCAGGTAATTTTTTTGTACAGCATGAGAAAATGTCCCAGGAACTCCCATTTTTGTTTTGTGTGTCACTCAGCTAAAGCACATAAACCTATTCGTGTAAGTTTGTGCAAATTAGTTGACAAAGATTTCCTATGATTTCATGAACTCTTCATCTGACCGCCTGAGACATTTACTTAGTGTCCGCTATGCACCCAGCCAAACGGTCATATGCAGACAGTGTATGCAGAGCATTGTTCAAACTAAACCTCCAAGTAGAGCACATAGCCTTCTCTGCTTGGTTCACCACAAACTCTCTTCTCGCAAAGTTGATTCCAGCCACTCTGATATCGTAGCTCTTCCCCAAGTGGGCTGGGCAAGCTCTCCCTCCCTTTCTTTGCAGTCTCTGTGCCCTCTGGCTGGGAGATGTTCCCATCCGCCCTCCCCCCTCCCCCTGCCTCCCCCATCCCATCAGAGGGCTCGCTCCCTGGAAAGCCTTCTCTCTTGTTACAGGTAGAAGTATCCCCACCTCTGCTCTGTTCTCACTTATAAGCCATTGTAAGAGGACTTGGCTTTTTTTTTTTTAATTTTTATTTATCTATTTATTTAATTTATTTATTTGGCTGCATCGGGTCTTCGTTGTGGCATGCGGGATCTTCGTTGAGGCATGTGGGATCTTCGTGGCAGTGCACGGGCTTCTCTCTAGTTGTGGCACGTGGGCTCCAGAGTGCGTGGGCTCTCTCGTTGAGGCTCGCCGGCTCAGTAGTTGTGCTGCGCAGGCTTAGTTGCCCTGCGACATGTGGGACTTCAGTTCCCTGACCAGGGATTGAACCTGAGTCCCCTGCATTGTAAGGCAGATTCTTTACCACTGGACCACCAGGGAAGTCCCAGGAGCTTGCTTTTATGGTCGTGTCTTCTCCAGTAGGCTGCAAGCCTTTGGAGGGCGTGATGCAAATGACTGGTGCTTCTCTCTTTCTCACACTCCTTGCCCAATGCCTGCCAGAGTAAATGCAAAATAATTGCTTTCTGACTGAATGGGAGCACTTATTAAATAGATGCAAAACTAAACAAAGATCAAGTTTACAAAAAACAGCAATCTCTGATGAAATCTACGAGCATCTGAGTGTCTATGCGTCTAGACCTTGTGGGGCACCTTTGGGTATCAGAGCCCAGAGTGGGCTGATATCTTGTGTCACTGTAACAAGGTTATTGACGCTGCCGTGACCGGGACTCACCAGCTCCCTGATGCTTTTCTCAGCTGTTTCCTGACTTCTGATCGGGCCCAGAGAGGCAGTGAGAGAAAGATTTCACAGGGTGGATAGCTCAGCCCCACGGGCAACGAGACCAGCACTTATTATGCAGTTAATGCAACCCAAGCCCCTGGCCTCAGTCATCTTGTTTCTTAATACCTCACACTGTTCCAGAAAGGATTAAAAGAGGCTGATGATAATGTATCCTCATAACCACACTGAGGAGAGTGGTGTAAGTTCTGTTTCACAGATGAAGAAATTGGGGCTTAAAGAAGTTGTCATTGGCCCAAGGTCATTCATCTACTATCTGTATATCTAGAAATCATTAGAACCAACCGGTGACTCTGCCTTGAAGCGTAGCCTTAATCTACTGGGCCCTGACCATCTTGTCTTCATCCCTCTCTCCCCCTCCTCAAACAGAATGCCCGATAATAAATAAATATATTTAATTAACCGAAGAGATGTGTGACCATACATTTATTGTCATTACTGGCTTGGCATCATCAGGCTCGACTTTATTTGTTATGTCTCCCTTCTTCTCGTCAACATGCCCTCTGGGACTTCCTGATCCAGCCAAAGCTGCCCCAGGTGTTCATTCATAACTCAGATTCTACCTGCAGAGGAGGGTCCAGGGGACACAGAACTGTTGGCATCAGACTTGGGTCCTGCGAGGAAAAGCTTCTGCAGCTGTGGGTGTGAGACACTAAGCCTCAGGAGGGAAGGCAAGAATTCAGTGGGCAGTACTTTCTGGCCATCACACCAGTCACCCCACTCTTCCATCTACTGTATTCCTTTGGTGGGTGGGGGGCATTTTTTGTTTTTATTTTTTTTTTACTTTTCACTTGGATGTGACCCATCCTATCAGCCCATTCTTTTGTGCCAATGCATACAAATTAATTCTGTGGGTAATTTTGATGGAAAATTGGATGAGTTGGCCAGAGAAACTTCAGAAGGGAAATTAAAAGTAGTCATTTTAAGAGAGGAGAAAATAAAATGACAATTTTGATCATTTCAGGCCCAGGGCATTGGCTAGAGCTGAGATTTCAGCAGGATCATTCATTTCCTCATTTTAATTCTGTATTTAAGTGGCCATCGCAACTGGAAGGAGAATTCTTAGCCCATCTTTGGAGGATGCTTCACTGCCCAGTTTGTTCACTAGATGGCATGGCTCAGACTGGCTGAGTTGCAGAGATTTAGCCACAGCTAAGGAAGTCCTCTGTGGACTTGTGTCTGTCTTTTGTCAAGTTCCTTTGGGACAAACGGCGCACCCCCTAAGAGTGGAAGAAGTAGGGGGTTTTCTGATTTGAAGCCAGAGTTATCACTGGAGATGAAGTGTCTTAGGAAACATTCACAGGACCAGACGGTGCCTTGTGGATCATTTTGTCCATCTTGTGGTTTGCAAGCTTGTTTATAGAACACTTTCCTCAGCAAAATGCTATTCAGAGCCGACGCTGTAACTCGGGAAACAGCAGAACTATGTGCTGTGGTTGCTTTCTGGAACTTTGGGGATTTGAGAAACATTGATCTTGTCCCTTTCTCTCTTCCCTCCCTCCTTCATTCCTTCTCTTTTTTCTCTCTCTTTCATTTTCCAGAGTTGGAAACTGAGGACTCGAGAGGACAAGATGTTTATGGCAGATCTTGGCCCCAAACCAGTCACTGAAAGATCTTTTCGTGAAACCACTGCCTTGTTTATTTAAATCCCACAAGTTCCCAAAGCAAATTGTTTTAAATTCCCTGGGAGTGACACTATGGGTGGATGGATACACACATCTGCTGAATTCACTGAATATTTCTGTTGCCTCCAGTATGTTGACACTGATCATAAATTCAGACAGGACAAGAGTGACAAGATGAGTGTGTGAATTCTGGGCCAGACACTGGACAGATACTTTCGTGCCTTATTTCATTTTTCTTCACAAGAAAAATGTGAGGTTTGTTTTTCTATCCCTACTTTACAGATGAGGAACATTAGATTCAGAGGTTAAACTTTTTTGTACCAACTAAATATATCAGGGTACAGGTGGAGGTCTTATAACAAAGAGACCCTAAAACACAATGTCTTAAATACGGTAGAAGTTTACTTTTTTCTCCCATAATAGTCCACAGGAGGGTGACCCAGGACTGCTGGGTGTGGCTGGCTTGTTTCAACATATGGCTTCCATCCTGCATCTAATGTGGCTTTTCCAGCTTTTATCGTCTCCCCACCAGCAGAGAAGCCAGATGGGCCCAGATTTGAACCGAGACTTTTGTGGTTCACAAGTCTGATGCTGCTATGCGCTGAATAAATTTCCCCCATTACTCTTACCCCAATCACTACAGACCAAACGTAATAACAAAGTGCCACCACCTCAGGCAGCATCATTAGTTGCGGTAACCAGCTTCCAAGGTGGCTCCTGATGCGTCTTACCTCTCGGTAGTCAGACCCTCATGTAATTCCCTCCCACACTGAGTAGAGCTGATTTGTGTAGTCAATGGGATATTATGGATAGGATAAAGAATGCCTTTTGAGGAGGCCGAATCCCCAAAGACGTAGCAGTCTGTGCTTAGCTCTTCCTGGGATCACTAGCGCTGGGGAAGCCAGCTGCCATGTTGGGAGGACACTCAAGCAGCCTTGTGGAGAGGTCCCCGTAGCAGGGAACCGAGGCTCCCACCAGCACCAACTAGCCAGCCATGCGAGTGAGCTGCCTTGGAAGCAAATCCTCCAGTCTCAGTCAGCCTTCAGAGAACTGTAGCTCTGAACCAATCTTGAATGTAACATCATCAGAGTTCCTGAAACAGAATTAATCAGCAAAGAAGTACCCAAATCCCTGCCATACAGAAACTATGTGAAATAATAAATGTTTATTTTTATTATATGCCACTAAATTTTACGGTCGTGTGTCATATAGCTATAGATAACTAATACATTAGCATAGATGCTAGGTTAAGAGGATGTACTTTTTCTAGACAAAAAGCCACCTCCTCAGGAAAACCTTAAGTGATTCCATCTGGGAAGTAGTTACTCTTTTTTTCTCTGTGTTGTGGCTTCTTTATTCTACCTTGTGTCTCTCAAAGCTGAAATTAGTATTTTTACAAATCACTTTCCTCCTCCAGATCGTTCATTCCTCAGGGACAATGCCTTGCGTTCAGATTCACCTCCCCTGGGCCTACCAGTGCCAAATTAGAAGTGGGTTTAAGTGAATGACTGAAATCTTCTACCTACCCTTCAACTTAGTTGTTTTATAATATTATGCACATATTTTCTTTAAATGCGTCCTCTGAAAACATGTTTGTGTTGCCTTTTACATGAAGCCTCTCAGTTATTTCTTTGTTACAGTAACAGGCGTTTAAAAATACTCTGTATAAATAAAAGATAAATCTCCTAAGGGCCAGAGATCATGCTGTTTGAGGAGCTTGTACAAATAGTTGGCACCTCCTTTTTCTTGAAAATCAGGCCTGAAATCTCATCACAACAAATGTTCCCTGGAGGTCCCCAGAGCTGAGGAGATTTGTTTTTTAATCACATGGTCTCTTATCCCATTTAGAAGAGGAGAGAAGGGAGCCTGTAATGACCCTGCGCGGCTCAGGTGTCTCCTGCTCCCCTGGCCTGGGGGACCCCACTTTCTGACGGACCCAGTGTGTTTCTGAAGCCACCTCATTTCCAAACACACATCCAGCCCTGTGTGTAACCTTTTGCAAATGCACCCAAGATGTCTCACCTACGTTTCCTTCCACTGCACTGAATTTAGGACCACTCCAGAGGGGAACTGGAATGCATTCTGCATCCTTTTTAAACCTATATATTATTCTCAATCTTCAGACTCTAGGAAGCTTGGGGAATTTGTAAGTCACATGGAATTGAGTTTGGGGTCCACAAATAAGTTGAAATGTTTTCACGTGTGATTGTGGCTTAACAAACGGAAAGACAGGATGTTTCGTGATGGTCCGTGTTGTTCCCCTGTCAAGAATGCCATCAACACAGTTCCTCATGTGCATCCAAATTCCCATCTTGACTGAGCCATGACTTGACTCTGAGTCTTGACTCCAGAGACTGGAGTTTGAACTGATCCACACTCGTCCTCCTCCAAGAGCTGCATTTTCATGTGAAGTAACATTAAGGAGCAGATTTCCTTTTTTGCTTGTTTTTCCTGGTGACATTAATTGACTCACAGGGGACATTAGTTAAAATCATGTTTATGAAATGGGCATGCATCACCAGAGAGAAGGGATGTAAATTGTATCCCCCATTACCTCCCCCCACCCCAAACACTCTACATTGTGCCTCCCAAATGAGAGGTAATAACGTCTCGATTATAAACATTTTCCATGTTTACTCAGATTGAAGACGCTATCAATCCACACCATTGATTCAATAACACTACATACATATGTATGTATATATGTATACATATATATTTGTTTAAGGAAAAAATCAACTACATTCAATTCCTGTATCAATTTTAAGATGCATCCAGGTTTTTGAAAGCTAATGCAGATGGAAAAGAAATGTCTGTCATATACTTATGGATGTTTGGTAAATTTCTTGAGAGGTGACCATTCTTGGTTCCCAGAGGTGATCAGGCAGAAACGTGAATGGAGGTTAATGCACCGGAAAAGGGCTCTAAAGGCCTCTCAACGTGTCATTTTCCAACACAAGACTGAAAGATCTTTGGGGGAAGGGATGATGTCACGTCCATTGCTGGGTCCCCAGCACCTGGCTGGATGCCCGGCACCCAGAGTCACTTGATAATTCTCTGTCGTATCAGAGATCAGACGACCTCCCTGACCCCTTCCAGGTTCTACCCCTGCCCTCACGGTCTCCCCCGTCACAAGGCTGTTGCAAGCATCGCATGAGATCATGCACCTAAAGGTCCCGGTGAGGTCAAGTTCGCAGCAAACAGATGGCGGCTCTTTCGGTTCCTCCTCCTGCTCCCCCCTCCTTCCCTATTTTTGCCTGCTCAGGAGCCTTCAACAGAAATTAAACTCTGCAGACAAGCTCCCCAGGGCCTTCCCAAAGACATCCTCTTTCTGTGAGAAAATGAGTTTATTGACTTCTCTGCCTTGGAAGAACACGAGGTACAGCTCTTGGTGCAAGGGCTGTGGGCCTGAGTCGGGGCTGCAGAGGCCCCCCCACTCCATCCGCTGGGCAGGGGGCAGCAGCCAACACGGCAGGAGGCTCCTCCTTCCCGCTTCCTCCCCGGCCAGGCCATGCTACACAGTGGGGTGACAGTGGGCTTTCTGTCCCCCAGCTGGGCTTACATCACCTGCCTGCTGTGTGAAGTCTGTGCTCATTGGGAGGGCTTTCAAGGGCCTAAGTTGTACTTTCATCTTTATCCTCAAACTATTATCTGTCACATGCCTGGAATGTCTCCCACATTCTTGACCCATTCACATGGGAGATTCACATGGGGTGAAGAAGGAATTTTCTCTTACAAAGACCCAACTCATCCCTTTTCTCATTGGTGGGCTTTGGAACCAGGGGGACTGTGGTTTGAAGGCCAGCACTAGCCGTCCCTGGGCCCCCACCGTGTGTGCTCTCCCTCTCCGCCCAGGGTCATCCTCTTCCACTCGGAAGGGCCTCCGTTCACGCCCTGCATCCTCACTTGCCAGCCTGATGCAGCTCACAACAGGCCACCTCCTTCCTGAAGCCCAATGGATTTGCCGCTCCGGAGTAAAAACTTTAGTAGCTTTGGTCTGCCTTACATTCATCCAGATGGAGAGGAACCTTGTATGTTAGGCTAGAGGTAAGGGTCATTTCCCCAAAATGCAGGAGAAGCCCAAGAAGAATGTAAAACAGGAGATGACAGTGTCAGACTTGTGTGTTAGATCACGCAGGACAGATTCTGCAAGGGAGAGCTGAGAGGCAATGAAATAAATTAGGAGTTGGATCAAAATTTAGGTTTGGAGCTGTTGACACTTAGACTCATCCCTTACCTTTCTCCTTGTCTCTTCTTTCTAGCTTCAGGATGAAGCCAGGATACTATATCTTCTTTTCTTTCTCTCTCCCTCTTACCCTCTCCCTCACCCTATCTCTTTGCTAAACAGGCCTACCATGGTTTCAACTTTCCCCACATGATTCCAGACCCTGGATTCCAGTAATGCCCCCTCACCCCTCTGCCCCTGAAATCTAAGAAGACAGCAGCTTTTTAGATTCTCTACTTTACCTCACCTATTTGGGTTCTCAGCTCTTCTAACACTGGTATAACCACATTCCTGTATTCAGTTCCTCCTGTTTAAATACTTAGGGTGGTTTCTGTTTTTCTGTTTGACTGAGACAGCTGTCTATTGGAGTCATACATGTAAAATAGGTGAAGGTCTAAGTAAGGGTATTGCCCCAGGGCTGGAGGGGAGGAGAAGGTTTGGAGATATCCTTAATCAAAATCCTACCTAGAGTTGAAATTCCTTGTATCCTTGACCCAAAAGGTATCCCTTGCCATTATGACATTCCACCATTTGGAATACTGTCCACCAGATCTCAAATATCAGTGGTCTTTTCAGACCCCTTGTCATGTCACTCAGCCTGTAGAGAACGTTGCTTAGTCAGGCATGAATGCTTTTATTTATCACCAGTTTTTATGTTTCCATGAAATGAAACACGAGACAGAAGACCAAAACAGAATTGAGAAGAGGGACAGAGTAATTAATCTGCAAGTTAACAGACCAGGAATATTTGTTTATTTGTTTGATTTAGGTAGGGTTCTAGCTAGCTGGGTAATCTTGGGTGAGTTATTTTCCTTCTGCAGGGCTTACTTTCTCCATCTTAAAGAGTATGATCCTAATGTATCTTCCAGGCCTGGCCAAAATTCACCATCCTCTCTACTGTTTTGAGAGCTTATCAGGGGATCCATACTATTGGGTGAGTTCTTATACTCCTGGTGCCTGATCCATGATATTAAAGCCTACATAAATGTTAATAACCTTGTTTCCCTTTGAAAACCTATGAGAGTACAGATGGATTTTCCAGGCCCCATCTGAGCTTTGCACCCAGCAAATCAAATATCACACATTTAAATGTCCTTGGCACTCAGTGTAGACAGAAGCCTTAGCCAGACATTGCAGGGAAGGTTGGTTCATTCACCATCAAGCAGTTCAAAGTCAGACCCTCTGTTTTTGAAAGGAACCAACTTGCCTCTCACCGTCTGTTTTCTAGGACCTGGAATGATGCACACTCTTATTTCCATTTATAGCCTAATCTGTTCCCAGAAATATGCACTGAAAACCAGGAAAGAAATGTCATCCTT
This sequence comes from Balaenoptera physalus, assembly GCF_965194825.1. NCBI lineage: Eukaryota > Metazoa > Chordata > Mammalia > Artiodactyla > Balaenopteridae > Balaenoptera > Balaenoptera physalus. Next base: position 47,660,491 of record NC_138900.1, on the reverse strand, counting down.
TGGCTGGTTATCCTAAAATACCATAAACCACCTTCTTTTTATTTTCTTATTTTTCCCGTATTTAAAATTATCATTCTCTTCTAAGAAATATCTTCACTTAAACATATTCCTCTCTCTGGGAGAATGGAAAAAAAATGCTCTTATTCCTGGACTGGCACTAAGATTCACACTGGACATGGCATCACCTTTTTGATTAAGCAAAATTCACTGGGGCCTTAGTGGCATCTTTACTATGTAAATTTTATTAAGGCTTATGTTTAGATGTTGAAGGCAACTCCCGAACCATAAAATAAATGTGTGCTCTGTGGCAGACACTTTGCTTATCTTTAGGTTTTCTGAGATTAAAATATATGTGGCACCTTCCCTTGAGGATCTCTGTTTCTGATGGGAGAAACAGAGTTGTGAATAGTATTTGCTATAATATTGGTGGGTTTACAGTATTGGATACCCCTGTGACTCCTGTAAGTCTTGCCCTCATCCTTCAAAGCCAAAGAGTGGCCACTAGTGGTCAGTTACTGAATTGCAAGTATAGAACCAATGAGGAGTGAGCTGTAATGTTTTTAGGACTAGAATTAGATCTTAACTTCCCAAATATTGGACAAAAGAGTCATTCCATTAATTTTCCAATGTGGGGATTTATACACCTGCATGTTTGAAGGGGGTTCCTAATATTTTCAAAAGTTTGATCTCTCAGTTTGAAGGTGTGCCTCAAAAGTCATAAAAATGGTACATAGACTTTGTCCCAGCAGTTTCTCTGTAAGGAATTCACCCTAGGAAGCTATAGATGCATTCAAAGGTGTATTTTAAGTATGTTCATTACAGTGTTATTTACAGTAGTAAAAGAAGAAAAATATCATCTAATTGTAAGGTATGAATTCATTGAATTAGGGTAGATTGAGATGATGGAATGCCATGCAGTGATGATGCAGAAAAGGACATAATGGCAGGGAAAGAAACATGACATATAGTTTGATGAAACAGCAGGTGTTGAAATTTTTTAGGCAATGAAACTAAATTCAAATATTTATGTGTATTTGTATATGCTCTGTAGGGGTAGATATAGATGCAGGTACACACACATATTGAAAATATGTAGAAGGATATGCACTACTACTTAACAGTGGTCATTTCTTGCTGGGGCTATTTCAGGTGACATTTATTTTCTTTTGCTTATGTATTCTGCAATGTATGTGGATTGCTTTTAAAATCAGAAAATATGTTGATTTTTTAAAGTAGGACTGGCTTCTGGATATGCTGCAGGAATGACAATGGTGAGGGCCAGCTGGAAGAGCCATCAGAGAGATTTTGAGGCTACAGGCTTTGTAAAGACCCCCCAGAATGAGCCCCACCTTTAACATCACTTTGGGCCATTTGGAAATGGACATTTCAAACGCGCCTGTGTATGTACGTAAGATGGTGGGGTAGTTGTAGTAAAAGGATCTCCTTGGATGACATGAGGTAGTTGGTTGGGTTGGACACAGTGACTATGGACGGTCTTAACCAGATGGAGATCAGGGGACAGAGGCTTATGTCAGTGTTTCCATCTGCTTCATCTACTTCTGAAGGCACTGATGTCACAATAGCAGGGTAATTAGAATAACTTGGAAACAAGATGGCAAAGAAGTTGCTCTGACCCAGAACCTCAGACTTCAAACCTAAATCTGGATCATGGGTGTGGGCCAGCTCTCCACTTGTCTGATTCATGATGGAGGTTGTAAATCAGAGGCACTGAATGATGATGGTACTTACTCCCTGAGACTAGCCAGTGATATACTTGGATGAATCTCAAAACAGTGTCCAAAGAACCCCTTTCTAGAGGAAAAACTGCAAATAACAGTAACAACAACAAAAACAAGTTACCTGCTGTTTGGGTTTCTTTGTGGCTCATAGTATGTATATGGGAAATGTAGTCTCCTCAGCTCCCTCCCTCCGTGTGTTTCCTCTCTTTCCACTCCCCTTTCTAATTACCAGTAAGCAGGAAAGTGTTGTTAACCTGAATGATCCAGGAGAGCCGCTGAGTTTTGTCTCGCTTTTGGGCCTGGTGACTGTACCTTAAAGCTCCTCATTCCCATGTTCCATTCCTTCTCTTCAGCTTCTCGCTACAAGCCTGGGTGGGGCCATCCTCAGGACCAGTTTTCTTCTTCCATCTTCCCTGACTATGCAGCTGGGTAGATAATGGGGCTGGAGCACCTAGCTTAGCCTTACTGCCAGCTCACTGGAGCAGGTCTGGATTCCTGTGTGGACAGCAGTTTTCCACCCTATAAACCCGGGGGCTGGGTCAACCTGTTGACATCTTGGTCTGGATGATTCTTTGTTGTGCGGGGCTTCCTGTGCATGAGAGGGTGTTTAGCAGCATCCCTGGCCAGTAACACTGTCCCCCTCATTTGTGACAACCCCAAATGTCACCCGACATTGCCAAATGCGCCCAGAGGGGTAAAATCTCCCCCAGTTGAGAACCACTGCCTTTCACTTATGACTTCCTAAGTGCACTTTCAGCTTTTGTTTTGCAGTGTCGGGTAGTAGCAGGTAATTTCTGGTTACACGTGGGCAGGTATCTCTAGAAAAGGCACATCACTGAGGGTTCGGTTTAGAACTCTCCTAATACACAGCCATGTCGAAGGCAGACTTCAAACACCTTATGAAGGTGGATTTTCCTCATAGGTACCTTTAGGCAGCCTCTGGGAATCAAAGCTGGCAGCTCACTACTGCCAGGGGAGTCAGGGCGCCAGGCCTTGTTCTGCTTCCTGGCCCCCGAGAGCCCGTGGGGAGTTTTGGCTTAGCTGAGAGCCCACAGAGGGGAGAGGCTGCTGTGGCGGCGAGGGCAGGGCAGCAGTCAGAGAATGCAGGAGTGGGGTCAGGAATTTCCTTAGCTTCATTGGAAACAGATGCCTAGCAGAGGTGGCGGGCTGGGCTCTGCTTCAGGCCAGTGTGTTTGGCGCTTCCCCACTCCACTGCCAGATTATTATTTAAGATGAGGGCTCTGGTTTAAGGGAAGCTGGGGTTGTTGTGACATAGGAACAAAACCTGCTTTCGTGAGAACACGAGCGGGTATGATGACTGTATATGCATGTGATCAAAGGTGGTGGGATTGAAGAACATCAGGGTAGTAAGGTCCTTTGTGATCTGAGTCCAGAACCTTCATCTGAGGTCTGAAACCAAGAATGGAGTCCCAGGAATCCAGGTTGGTTAGTGCCCAGGGCCTTCGCCCATAACCCACCCCTTGCCTCCAAGTCCTCTTTTAAGAAGTAAACCCTTTGAGATCTAATTGAGCACATCTGTAATCCCCAGCCTGTGCCCATGGCAGACATCACTAATTGATCACAGAGTTCTTTCCTGCTGGGTTTTGATGCTGCCTAATTATCCTTTACCCAAACAGCACTCCAGGTAGGTAGTACTAATCAATCAGATATGAAAAGTATTTTCCATACCTGCCGGTGACTTGGTCTGTCAAGAGGCTTTCTAGAGATGTATGAAAGGAATGGCCTGGGGGAATGTGTTAATTTGAGATTGTCTTTTGAGAAAGGGTGAAAGGAAGTATGTCACAAATGTACGCTATTCCAGAGCTTAAACTTTAATGTGCACATGAATTACCTGGGTGATGTTTCTGAAATGCAGTAAGTCTGGGGAGAGGCCTGAGATTCTGCAGTTCTAACAAACCCCCAGGTGATGCTAATGCAGCTGGTCTGTGGACCACACAAGCTCACCCAACCAGCTATTTTACCATTTAGGAAACTGTGGTTCCAAGAGGATGAGGGAAGAAGTCAGGGCTGCTTCACCATCAACTTGACAAGTCACTCGGTGCAAAGATTTCATTAACAATTGCTCATCCCTCTGTGTCTCATTCTGCTCCCTTTAGCCAATCTCTTTGCCCCTGCACCTGGCTTGCATCTACCAACCTTTTTAACTGGAGGCATCTCAGAACTGATGTCCACTTCAATTCTGGTGTGTTTAGAACCTGACTACAAGAAAGAACTATTATTTGCCTTCTCATTTTTGATCCTTCTGGAATATTCTTAAAGATTCTGCTGGAGGTCACACCCTGCTGAGAACTGAACCTTAACCGAGGACAATAGAATAGGTGGATAGTCCCTGAAAGGTCTATTTCCTTTGAGCAAACCTCATTTATTTATGGAAATCCTGCTGTTGGAGGAAAAACTAACCAGACTCTACATGGCCTGTCATGGCTTAAGAGAGAGGAGTGGGGGTTCATTTTTTGGTAAATAACCTCTGAGTTGAGAAAAAGTTTTTTATTTATTTTAATAATTAATTAATTTATTTTTTGGCTGCGTTGGGTCTTTGTTGCTGCATGCGGGCTTTCTCTAGTTGCGGCAAGCAGGGGCTACTCTTTGTTGCGGTGCATGGGCTTCTCATTGTGATGGCTTCTCTTGTTGCGAAGCACGGGCTCTAGGCACGTGGGCTTCAGTAGTTGCGGCATGTGGGCTCAGTAGTTGTGGCTTGCGGGCTGTAGAGCGCAAGCTCAGTAGTTGTGGTGCACGGGTTTAGTTGCTCCGCGGCACGTGGGATCTTCCTGGACCAGGGCTCGAACCCATGTCCCCTACATTGGCAGGTGAATTCTTAACCGCTGTGCCACCAGGGAAGTCCGACAAAAAGTTTTTTAAATCCAGCCTAAATAACAGCAAGGGGAAGGGTGGTGGGGAGGGGGCTTCTTTCCTTCCCCTCAGTAACTGAGACATCTCACTCTGGCATAATTATATTGTCAAACGGAAGATGCTTCAAGTAATTAGGAACATAATTAGTCAAGCTTTTCTGCTCTCTGTTTTCTCGACTAAAACACAATCCTTGTATCCAGTGCCCTTTGCAGCACGGGACAATCTTTAACAAGAAACACTTTCTTCTTCTTTTGCTTTTATTGAACAAAAAGAGAAAAGGAAAATACAGGGTCTTTCAGGGATCAGAAAGGCTACTTATTCGGTTTCAGTTAACAAAAATCACCGTTGAGGAAAGATAGCATTAGGAAACGTATAACGTGACTTTGGCCAAGGTTACTGCTGCTGTTATTACTATTATTAATAATAGTAGTAGTATAATCTCTTAGAACTTGGTGTTCTCAGAGTTCATGAATTTGCTCTCTGACAGTCTTTTCATCAGATACAGACAAGGCTTGGATGTTTCAGCTGATTTTCCAGAGCTTGTAAAGAAGTCTCTTGATACCTCAAGTCTTCCCTGCCAAGAAAAGCAGAGATGTGAATGAGGTCAAATAGGCTGTGGTCTCTTCCAGGAGAGGAACTTGGTTTTTGTCCATAAAACGCCCTTGACCTATGGTGCGTATCCAGTAAGTGGTGACTCCACCAGTGGAAACTGGTATGTGACCGGGCCATATGGACTTGGGATGAAATGGGGCATGGTACCATTTCCCGAGCCCTTGGACAAGAGTTTCACCAAGGCCTTTATACACACGAGCTCACTGAATTCTCAGAGCCTTCTGACCGACAGGTATTATCATCACAATTGATTGAGAAGAGAAGTGAGCTCAGTGAGGGCCCCAGTACAGCAGCCGGCTGAGCCTGTTTCTCAGGCCCAGCTCACACGCACAGGATGGAGGGAGCTCCGGTCTCTCTCCAGCCCTGCCCTCGCTAGATCCCTTCCACTCCAGGGCTCACAGCTGCTCCTGTGTGTCAGTCTGGCTGTGGCTTCCTTCTCCTCTCCTAGTTCTGTATTTGACTTCCCGACTCTCTGGCGTCTGGGGCTTGGCAGGGGCGGTGGGGAGGTGGGGCACTGTGATCCAATGAAAAGACAGCAGACCCTGGAATCAGACATATCTAGATTTGAACCTAAGCTCTACTTACCCTGAAGCAAATTACTTCATCTTCTTGATCCTTGGTTTTCCAGTCTGTTAAATAGGAATAAACGTATGGATGGACAGATTGATAGATGGATAGATAGATGGATTAATTAAAAACAAATAATTAATAGGAAGGTGACGGGTGAGTGGATAAGACATGTTGGCACTAACATGCCTAAATGGGTAAGAGTGATATTTCCTTTAAGAAAACTAGATGCTACATCTTTGATTCAGGATAAAAGGGTTCAGGAGAGCAATGCATTGGAGAAACAAGGTTAGAACCCAGCCGGGGCCCTTGGCTTGGTTTTGTTTCAGGTCAACATTTACCAGGTTTGTGCTAAGGAACATGAGGGAGATGCTTCATAAAAACAGGGGTCCAAGGTCTTTGGGAAATTGAACCTACTCTTGGAGATTCACCTATACAAAAGCATATTGAGGCCTTTGAGAAGTCTTAACAAAAACTTGTTTTATTATAATAATACTTATTATTGTTTAAAATCAGTGATTCTGCAAAACGTGCTCATACAGCCTCTTTCAAATATTGTTTGTTAGTCCAAGAGGAACCCCATCCTGTAGGGCTTGTATTTTATATGCAATATAACTATATGGCCAAGATTACACAGCACTCTCAATGTTGTATCCAGTGTTGGTGGTCATCAAGAATCACACACATGCTTTGGATGCATCCTCCCAAATGATCACGTGATAGAATTAGGACTGGTGGTACTACCGCTGGGTCACAGATGAACGAATGGCGCGCAGGCAGGTGGAGCGGGTTGCCTGAGTCCACACAGCTTACAGTGGACGAGTTTAACTCCAACCCCGGTCACCCAATGCCAAGTTTGTTCTCTTAGGTCCACATGTGCTCCCACCCGCAGTCACAGAGGTCTCTGGTGCCTGCTTGGTGATGTCTCAATGGCAGATCTGTTGAAACAGGTCTGGGTAGCCCCACGCACTTCACTTTGCGTATGTGGAAATACCGAGTGCACTTCATCGCCTGACAAGCAGCTCTCCAGCAAAGGATAAGGGAGCAAGAGAGAATGATCGCACTAACGAAGGCAATACACTTCCCAGGACTTGTAGAGCACTTTGCAGTTCTATGAGTGCTTTCACACATGGCACCCCTTTTGATCCTCACAGCAACCCAACACATAAGCTGGGCTGGCAACTTCTGTCCTCATCTGACAGGGGAGAAAACCACGGTGCAGCAAGGTGAAGGAAAGAGCAAAACCTCACACGGTACATCAGTGGCAAGCCCATCACCCAATTCCACCTCCTCTTTCCTGACTCGTTCTAATATTTGCATTGCCGTCCAGTAGAGGACATCGTAGAAACAAATTTGTCTCTTGCCAGTGTCCACTCTTTCCTCCTTCCCTCTTCTGTTCTTTCCTCCTTCCTTCCTTTAAAATGAAAATTTCAAAATCCAGAAATATGCAAAGAGAACAGTCATTCATAATCCCACCATCCAGAGATAACTACTATCTATTTGCTTCTAGTAATTGTTTTATGCACATTTGCCTGTTATTAAATTTTCTCAAAAGCATAATTTTAAATGTCTGCAATGAATTTCATTTTATTTTACTTAACATTACCCATCTTTTGTTGTCGGCCATTTAGAATGTTTTCACATTTTCTATAATTTAAATAACATGATAAACATCATTATACATAAGTCTTTGTGAACTTTAAAAAAAAAACACTGTCCTTGAGATAAATTTCTTGAATGAAATTTTAAAGCCAAAGTGTTGCCAGATATTTAAGACTTTGGATAGATATTCGAAATTGCCATCCCGAAAAGTTTTACCAATTTTACAGCTCCATGAGCAACAGTTTTCTGCACTTACTATTATTCTTTTTGAACTTTTAAAAGTTCACAGACATTGTTTTAATTTCTATTTCTTTAATTACCAGTTTGGATGATTTTCTCTTTTTAAATAGTCATTTTTGGTTGGTCATTTTTATTTCTTCTTTTGCCAATTTCCTGCTCATGTCCTTTCTTATGATTCTCATTACAATTATGATTATTTTGCTTTGGCTATGCTTTTCTTATTAATATCTTAGGAATCTTTATATATTAAGGGAACTAATATTTATGTGGCAAATAATGTTTTTCCTTAGGTTGAAATCGTAGTGAGTTGAACACTATGAGCCATGTTGGGTTTTTTCCCTTTTTTTATTGAAGTGTAGATGAGTTACAACGTTGTGCCAATCTCTGCTGTGCACTATGAGCCATGAATGGATGAAGAAGACAATTCTAGTGACAAAGGAAAGTTATGCAAAGAAGGGATTGGTGGTTCTGTGTTAATCTCATTTCATGGAGAGGTAAACCGAGACTCAGAGAGGTCCAGTAACTTGCCACAGGTCACACAGCACAAAACATCAGAAATGTTATTTGAACCCAGGTCTGTCTGTCTCCAACTTCCGTGTACTTTCCACTGTGTGGCATCTTGGCATCCCAGAGGGAGGTGGTGATCAAAGTGATGTTGCAGATATAAATCTGTTGCAGTCCACAGAAAAGACCAGACAAGGAAAGAGACAGGAGAGTGAAGAAAACAATTAGGGGTTGAGAATGGGAGTCCTCGAAGAAATACGTTCAAAGATGTGAAGGCAAAGGTCTTCATTCATAAAAGGGAGATGGAGTAACATGGCCAAGCTCCTTTCCTCACCCCCACCTTGCATCACCCCCATCAGCACCCAACCTTGGGTGCTTTTAAAGCCACTCTTGGCTTTCTTTGTGCTTAGATCTCTCTAAGATTCATTTTCTTAAGAAGACAGACATGGAGTAAACTTTTGGGCGGTACCATTTCCAGTATTTCGGATTCCTACTTTCTCTCTCTCTCTCGCATTCCTATGTCTTTTTTTTTATTCTTCTTAAACTGCTGAGTCTGATAAATTAGGGCTATTAAGAGACTGTTTGTTATTCTGTCCTGAGTTACTATTTTGAGAGCTAAAAACACTCATAAATATATGGATGTTCCGACTGTAAATGGATATATTTTAGCCAGTGAAAAATTCATTTCCTCTAATACACGTTTTTAAAGTGTCCTCCTGAAATTCTGCACGATATCTCACCATGATCTTTCACTGTCCCTCCCATTTTTATCTGATAAAAGCAGATCCATCATCGTTGTGGTTCCTTTTTCTCTGCACCATAAATAACAGCTGGGGAAGGGGAGCATCTCCCACAATACAGCGGCTTCGTATTTTAACCAATTTTGGAATTTATTGTTAAGCCTTCTTGGGATGGGCACCAAAAGTACCTGCATGCCCATCAGTTATCTCATGGCCTTTCTCGTTTTGGACAAAAAGGCACTCCGAGCAGAGTGAATTTTGCGTCTGATTTCAGCCTGACTTTGTGGATGGAAGATGGGATATGGTAGGTTGTCATACACCCAGGATCTTCTGGGCCAGCCTCAGTTTTTGATTATGGGCCCAGTGAAATTATTGAGAGCTACCTTTTTTACTCTCAAAAGTGTCCTGGCTTGGATGATAAATGACATGGTCACTGTAGATGTAGGTTTAGAAACCCAGTGTCCTATATTGCCTCTCATCTTTTCCCTATTTCCCATCAGATGCTCATTCTGTGTGTTGAAACCTCCCTTCCCTTCCATCAACCACTCATCATAGGCAGGAGACTTCGAATCAGAGGTAACATCTCCAGGCTGGCAAAAAAGAAAGAGAGAGAGAAAGAAAGAAACATGATATTAGTTCCCACCGTGTGCAAGGCCCTATGCGAGAGGCTTTTCAAAAAAGTCATGCTTTCATTCTAAGGGCAGCCCCCACGAGGTACTGTAATTCATCAATATCAAGAGGCATATTTTTTCATTCATTAATGTCTGGAAATTGGGCTGTGCCTTATCACTGATGTCATCTTATAATTGCTGTTGGTCCTGTAGCATCGTGATGTACTTGTCATTGGCTGTGCTTGTACAAGCATCAAAACCCACAGAATGGGTGTCGACAGCTTGGATGAAAATCCTAGAAGCATTCTAGGAGCGTTCCTTTAGACCCCAGGAATCAAACAATTGTGGAGAAAGGGATGCAGAATTGGCCAGTCAGAGCTATTTAGCAATATCTGGGGGGCAGACATCAATAGTAGACCAGTGCTACGTCGCTGCAAAGCCAGATTAAACACTCAGCAAACACGACTTTTGGCTCTTTTAAGGATTCTTGTGAGAAATGCTGCGTTACCAATAATCTTGATGACACGGAGGGCCGGGGAAAGTTACCTATCTGATGATTTTGGATGGCAAAGTGACTCTGAATATGAAGAACATTTAGGAATACTTCAACCAATTTGATTCACTTATCAGTTTTCCTTTTTATGTGTGCCCAAGAGTGACATGGGGTAACATCTGTGCCAATTAAATCTCAAAGAGATTTTAAACTAATTATGAAATGAAAATTCCAAGAGATAAAAAAACATCGGGTCAAAGGTTTTTGGAAGTCTTCTTTCTTTCTTAGTGGTATATAAGAAAACAGGTGTCCTGCAGTTGATGGTGTCTTCTGGTGAGTAACTAGTAATATACTAGTTACTCCTGAGCCCATTTCACAGGTGAAACTAGAAAGATGTGTTTTGTTTTCCCTAAGACGAGGCAGTTAGCTAGTGGCCATGCAGGAGCAGGGTTGGAATGACTCAAAAAACTGACTTAGATAACAGTCATGGCGTTGCCACGAAGTGCCAGACAACGTCTGGGAGACCCAGCAGTGAAGGAAACAGGTTCGGCCCCTGCCCTCACAGAGCTTCCCATCCTGGGAGTAGAAGGAGGGACTGGGGAGACAAAGAGGCAGGTAATTGTTACGTCCTGAAGGGTCTGATGGTAGCAAGAGAATCAGCCCTGAACCTGGGGCTCTGGGGTAGCACCCAGGAGGAAGGGGCTCCCAAGTCATGGCCTGGAGAGTAAGGAGGGATTATTAGTCAAGCAAGAGCTCCTCCTCTCCCTGTTCCACGCAGCGGGAGAGCAAGTACAAATCCCTGGTGATGCCGCTGCCAGCATCCTTTGCATGAGTGCACCACTCGGCCTTCTGGAGTTGTTGATGGAGACTGGCTGGGCAGTGCCCTGTGAGAGAGCCTCAGCTCTCCTGTGGAGAAATAAGAGGAACTTCCCTGCGTCCTGATGCTTTGGACCTTGGTTTCCGTAATTCTCACAGAAGTAGGGGGTTGGCATTAAAAACTGCAATCTGAAGGTGAGAAAAAACAAAGTCCCAAGTGCTAACCTGCTGTGCCCAAGGTCATACAGGTCATAAGTGATGGAGGTAAGGCGTGAACCCCAGTGGATTTCACTCAAAGTGAGTTTGTGCCAAATATCAAAGTAGGTTACACACTCCGGGTCAAGAGGAGACGTAGGATCCATTTGACTTCATCCCCCCACACCGTGGTGTTTGGGGTGGAGAGGGAAACAGAGGCGCCACCGGGGAGAGGTAACCTGCCCGGGTCACACACGGCCAAGGTCAAGCTAGGAAGTGAGGTGTCAAGGGGCGTCTTCTCCACTCACTCGTATGTCCGTGACTTTTATCAACTTGTATTTAAGGATCATCCAAGCAGAGCAAACCACAGCTTTAAAGCAATTACTTGGTGATGATCAGGAGGGGCTGAGGGGATTCTGTTTGCTTATTTGTGTGAACCTAAAATGCCTGCTTTCTTAATTAAGCTTTAACTCTGGGTTTTGCCTCAAGCTTTCCTTTTTTTTCCCCCCCTCTTTAACAGGTCTCAGCCTTCCTCCATCACTGAAGTCCTTGGGCATTGCCTGTTTGATTTCTCTCTTCTGAGAAGCATCTGCTCCTGCCCCACCACTGAGGATACCTCCCTTTTTCAGCCCCAGTCCTCAGCTGCTTTTAATTTCATGATTATCAGCCACGAGGAATCGGTTTCTTGATGACTCAGGAGCGAGGGACGCTGGGAGTTCTCTACCTGGGGCTTCTTCCTCAAGAACTCATCCCAAGTCCCCTGCAAGGGAGCAGCCTTCCCTGATCAGCACTGAGTCTGTTTGAGATGCTCCAGGTCTGGCCGTCATGGCCCTGGTGACCTCGTGGTTTTTTGGCTTTAAATCTCCAGCAACTGGCAAAGCATCCGGTACGCAGGGGATGCTTGATAGATACTTCTTGAACAAATGAATTCATGGAGGAGTGAATGGACAAATAAACCAGGCCAGTGTTCAGGTGAGTGCAAGTGTCTGGAGGGGGTGTTGGCGGCGGGGGAGTTGTCACCTGTCTTATCAAGTGATATTGTTAGGAATCGCTTATCACAGATGGAAATGTTTAGAGATGTTTAATAGTCACGTGTTGCAATATCTGTATACCCAGCCTCCTCGGCTGGACATAATTTATGCATCAGTTCCTTCCTAGCCTTATGGAGAGGCATTTAACCCTGCTTGCTGGCTTTAAGAGTTTGGTTGTGTCCTTAGCTCACTTCTCACCCCTAATCAGGAACCCCTTAGAAATAAGGGGTGTTGCGTTCCTCATTCATAAAGTATTTACTAGACAACAACTGTGCTCCGTGTTAGAGGCACGGGGCTGAGGCAGACAGACACGGGATCCTTGCCTCTGGAGACCTTTTTTTTGTTTGTTTTCTTTAAACATCTTTATTGGAGTATAATTGCTTTACAATGGTGTGTTGGTTTCTGCTTTACAACAAAGTGCATCAGCTATACATAAACATACGTCCCCATATCTCCTCCCTCTTGCGTCTCCCTCCCTCCCACCCTCCCTAGCCCACCCCTCTAGGTAGACAAAAAGCACCGAGCTGATCTCCCTGTGCTATGCGGCTGCTTCCCACTAGCTATCTATTTTACATTTGGTAGTGTATATATGTCCATGCCACTCTCTCACTTCGTCCCAGCTTACCCTTCCCCCTCCCCGTGTCCTCAAGTCCTCGTTCTCTAGTAGGTCTGCGTCTTTATTTTCCTGTCTTGCTCCTAGGTTCTTCATGACCTTTTTTTTTTTTTTTTTTTTAGATTCCATATATACGTGTTAGCATACGGTATTTGTTTTTCTCTTTCTGACTTACTTTGCTCTGTATGACCTTTAAGGCACTGGGAGAGAAGTTGGGCGCATTCCGATGGGCGAGGTGTGGATTTCTATGGGAACATGCAGCAGAGGTACCTAAGAAGGACTTGTGTCATCAGAAAAGGCTCCCCGAGGAACGGGTGCATGCCTGTTAGTCAACAGAGGGGAGGGAGAGAGCGTGTGGGGTTCTCTGTTACTGTGTAACTAGCTGCCCCAAAACTTAGTGGTTAAGACGGCCACCATTTTGCTGCATCTCACGATTCTGTGAGTCAGGAGTTTGGATAGGGCTCACTTGGGGGATTCTTCTGCCCCATGTGGCATTAATTGAGGTCCTTTGACAGTATTCAGCTGGAGGCTAATCTGGTCTGGTGGATCCAAGAGGGCTTCCCTCTCACGCCCGGGGCCTCGGAGGGGGCAGTTGGCGGCCGGCCTCTCCAGCAGGCAGGCAGCTTTCTTGCAGGCCACACAGAGGTCCAACAGAGAGGGGGTGGCAGCTGCCAGTCTCTTAAGGTTTGGGGCCACAAGCTGGCAGGGCGTTCCTTCCCCGAGCCCCGCTGCTCAAGGCAGCCACGGAGCCTGCCCAGATTCAAGGGGGGAGGCCGAAGGCCGCCACTTGTTGATGGAGACGGGCCAAGGCGTCCGTGGCCGTCTGGAATCTGCCATCGTGGAGAGCTGGAAAGTGGGTTCCAGGCAGAGTGCAGAGGTGAGAGCCTGACCCAGTGGGGGTGATTGGAAGCGAGCCCTCAGAGGCTGGACCCGAGGCTGCAGGGGCCGCAGTCAGGGACCAGGCTTCAGAGCGGGCAGAGGTCAAGCAGAGCAGACCTTGTTGGGACGTGTCATGGAGTGTGGGATTTACCCTGGGGACAACAGGAAGGCACTGAAGGAGTCTGAGCAGGGGTGTGACACGATCTGATTTGTAGTTGAGGAGGATCACTCTGGTGGCCGTGTGGGGAATGTGGGAAGAAGTTTGCAGAGGGAGCCAGTGACACTGGCATGGAGGATGGGGTTGAAGTCATGCAGGTGAGAGAGATGGATGCCTTCAAAAAGGCAGGGGTGGTGGGAACAGCTAGACAGAAGGGGGGATGTTAGGGACATGGGTGCAGAGAAGGACTTAGCACCCCGCCGACCCCTGTCTCTGGCTGCCCAGCCTCGCTCCTGCATGTCAGAGAAGACCCCATCCTATGCCACCCCAGTGACAAACGTCTGGGCAGCAGTGTGCACGTTGGCCCTGCACACACAGTTGCACAAGCAGCTGTTTTTTTTTAATTTTTTAATTTTTTAAATTTAATTTTTTATTTTTGTAACATCTTTTTTGGAGTATATTGCTTTACAATGTTGTGTTAGTTTCTGCTGTATAACAAAGTGAATCAGCTATATGTATACATATATCCCCTCCCTCTTGTGTCTCCCTCCCACCCTCCCTATCCCACCCTCCCTATCCCACCCCTCTAGGTGGACACAAAGTACCTATCTGATCTCCCCAAGCAATGCAGCTGCTCCCCACTAGCTATCTCTTTTACATTTGGTAGTGTATATATGTCAATGCTAGTCTCTCACTTCGTCCCAGTTTACCCTCACCCCTCCCTGTGTCCTCAAGTCCATCCTCTACGTCTGCGTCTTTATTCCTGTCCTGCCCTTAGGTTCATCAGAACCATTTTTTTTTTTTTTTTTTTAGATTCCATATATATGTGTTAGCATATGGTATTTGTTTTTCTCTTTCTGACTTACTTCACTCTGTATGACAGACTCTAACTCCATCCACCTCACTACAAATAACTCAATTTCATTTCTTTTTATGGCTGAGTAATATTCCATTGTATATATGTGCCACATCTTCTTCATCCATTCATCTGTCGATGGACACTTGGGTTGCTTCCATGTCCTGGCTATTGTAAATAGAGCTGCAGTGAACATTGTGGTACATGACTCTTATTGAATTATGGTTTTCTCACGGTATAAGGCAGTTGAGTTTTAATCCCAGCATTTCAAGCATCAGTCAGCTTCCCGTACTTGAAAAATGGGGACAATAGTATTAAATGTGACAAACATTTAACCATTTCTGAAGCTGTGATCTCGGTAGCAGCTGGGAAGAAATGATAAAGTGGCGACAAGGACGGAAATCAGATTTCCTGTTGGAGAAGTTGAGAAAACATTTCCTTTTTCTAAACAGAGAGGTTTTCATTGACCTGATTCATGGGCTTATTCTGGAACCCTCAAATCCGGAATTGGTAGGCTTGAGGGTTTCCTTCTCCCCAAATTGGTCCCCTACGTTCCAGGGAGGTGAGAAGACCCACAGAGCATCAAGCCTGCACCAGGCGTGCTTGGATTTGAAACCCTCCCCGGCTGAGTCACTTACCCTTCTGAGCGTCAGTTTCCTTATTCGTAGAATGAGAATAACTGCTTTCCACTCCACATCGGTGGTGTGAACATCCCATGTGATACTGAGGACAGCTGGACAGGTGCTGCTACACTGACCCTCACAAACATTCTACGTGTTCATTCAGGGCCTTCCTTGTGCAAATGTGAGGGAATAGAGGCTCCAAGGGGTCAAGCAGTGTATCCACCCAAGATCACCTCCAAGAAGAGATTTGAAGCTCTGCGATGGTGACACGGGTGGCACTTTCTCTCTGGCTCTGGAACACAGCACTCGGAGAGTGGATGGGAGTCATGTGGAAGCAAGTGTGAACTCTATTCACGGAGTATCTTCCTCGCAAGTAGTTACACGTGCAAGTAGGCACGTGCGTGTGTGGTAGTGAGCTCCCCATCACCAGAAGTGTTCAAACAGAAGCTGGAGTCACCCGGTCAGAACCCTGGTTGAGAGAATTTTGCGACTCACGTGAAGGATCAGAGCAGCCCGGCTTGGAGAGTCTACAGAACCATAAAATACATGTTTCCTGAACAAATGCTGAAATCACCCCAAAGGGTTATTTATAGCCAGCCCCTCGACAGTGGATCCTTTGCTTGGTGGCTTAGTGTCAGGATGAATTGGCTCTTTGAGGGGTGGCTGGCCGTGCCTCCGGACACAGCCGGGGCCAGCTGGGTTTCCTAGAACACCTTGGACCACAACAAACAGATCACATTCCCCTGCGTACAGGTCGGCTTCTGCCAATTCCATTAGGCCTCTGTGATGGAGGCCAGGCTGGACTCGCCACGGCTTCCCGGGGTGTATCCGGTTTCTCCACCAACAGGGAAACGTGAGGAGACCCCATCTACCATCACGCTGTGGAGAAGGACTGACAGTAACTAACTCTCCTCTGAAACGAGTGGGCTAGCCGGGCCCTGGGGCCGAAACCACAGTGTAATGGAGTGTGTTCGATTTTAAATTCAGCATTCCTTCCTCCTGTCTCTCTCACTCTGGCCCCTGCACCCACCCAATGCAAGTTTGTCTCACTTTAACGGCTTGGTCGTCTCGCTCGGGGGTCAGAAAGCTTTTTCTTAAAGGACCAGAGAGTACACATTTTCAGCTTTGCAGGCCATACGGCCTCTGTCACAACTACTCAACCCTGCTGCCATTGTGCAGAGAGGGCTGTGGACAATATGTGAATAAATAAACACCACCATGTTGTAAATACAGCCATAGACAAGACATAAATACATAAATAAATACAGCCCCAGGTAATATGCAAATACATGGGCGTGGATAAAATTGCATTTACAAAAAGAGGCAGCAGGCTAGATTTGGCCTGTGGGCCTCAGTTTCCTGACCCATCATTTCTAGCTGGTCCTCAACAAGTCAAGAGGAAAGTAAAGTGCATCCCTTATGCCGAGGCGTGGTGGTGCGGGAGTTAACAAATTCACTCCGCAAAGTGGGACGGCAGCATCAGTCTCACCATAACGAGGTCTGGGGAGACTGTCGGAAAGGCAGAGTCTCAGCACCTCCCTTCTCCTCTTTCTCCTCCGCCTAAACCTCCTCCCCGCAGTTAGAATCTGCATTTTCACAAAATTTTCCAAATGATTCACATACACATTCAGGTTTGGAAAATGCTGCGTTATGAGAGAGAGCAATCTTCGGCGTCGTGATTAACACCTGAGTTTAAATAATTTGTGTGTGTGTTTGTCATTGTTATTGCTGATGGTACAGTGAGGTAGAGAGTAAGTACTCTAAATGTTTAGACTCTGCCAATAGAGGATCAGTGGAGAGAGGGTAATTGTGAGACTTCTTTTGATAAGTATTGTGATGATGGCTAATCTTCGCAATTTTGGGCATTTTCCAAACTGATCTAACAAATGAAATTCTCACAGTACCCCTTTGTATGCAAGCTCACAGCTCTGCTCAGCTCCAGGCGTGCTCCTTACATGTGGCGCCCCCTGGATTTGTACAGTGCACAGCCTGTGCAGCTGTCCGCAGCAGCCCTGCCTGGAAGGCAGCTTCACAGACTCAGATTTTCTGATGTATAAACTGAGGCCAGCAGCTTGTGAGAAGAGGGGGATATGGAGGTCCGTTTTCAAGAATGATTCTGTAGTTGCATAAGGGAGGGGAAGAGGCGAACAACATTTATATAACGTTTGCCATGTCAGAGGCATTTTTTTTTAAATTTTATTTATTTATTTAGTTAGTTAGTTAGTTAGTTAAGTTAGTTATGGCTGTGTTGGGTCTTCGTTTCTGTGCGAGGGCTTTCTCTAGTTGCGGCAAGCGGGGGCCACTCTTCATCGCGGTGCGCGGGCCTCTCACTATCGCGGCCTCTCTTGTTGGGGGAGCACAGGCTCCAGGCGCGCAGGCGCAGCAATTGTGGCTCACGGGCCTAGTCGCTCTGCGGCATGTGGGATCTTCCCAGACCGGGGCTCGAACCCGTGTCCCCTGCATTGGCAGGCAGACTCTCAACCACTGCGCCACCAGGGAAGCCCATCGGAGGCATTTTTGCATTTTGATCCTCAGCATCCTGTGAGGTAGACAGGTATTACTGCTGTCGCTCCCATCTTCTGCTTGAGAAAATTCAAGCTGAAGGGGGAGCCAGGACTCGCGCGTAGGCCTGCCCTTCCCCGCATCACGTCCCCATTTAGGGTGTCCTCCCCGAGCCTGATGCCACCCCTTTCCTCCCAGGTGTGCACCCCGCTCACTTTCTCCTGGCAGGAAGGTCGGAATGTGAATGGCCTGCAGGTGACCCAGATTGGGGTCTTTTACTCTCCCTGACCTGACCTGAGCCTTGGAGAGGTAGCCCCGTGGGGCACGGATGGGGCCTTTGGAGTCAGGAGCATTGGATTCTGGGCTCACTCATCTCACTGTGGCTGCTGAGGAGCTGAGAGACCCTGGGTCATGACTTGTGCTTTCTGAGCCCATTCTGTCTCCTTGAAGGATGAAGGCGTTGTAGATGGACGCTCTCAAGCGGGCTGCCTGTGTCCAGTGGATGAGGTCTCTCTTCCTCCCCTTGACCGTGGATGTGCTGGCTGTCTTGTGTCCCCCTCAGGAGCAAGCAGGGCCCCGTGGCTTTCAGAGGCAGCCCCTAAGCCCTGTTTCGGTTCACATCCTTGTTGTTCAGAGTCTCACTCTACCACGGGTCTAAGAAAACTGGCATTTCATTCCTTCTCATCTTTAGAAGATGAGGGGTGGTCCCTCCAGATCACACAGGAGTGAGCCAAGTTTGCTCTGCTCCCCCAGGGCTGGCTGGCCCTTCTGGGAGAAGTCAGCACACAGCAGCTGGGGGAGCCGAGGGCCCCGTCCCTCTACAACAAGCTGTGTGACGGTGGGTGACTCGCTGCTCTTCTCGGAGCCCCAACCCCAAGCAGCCCCAATGAGGAGGAGCTGGGAACAGGTGAACCCTGGGAACGTAAGGGTCCAGAGCTGGTCGCCGCACGTACTGCTTGCCTGGGCCCACGCAGGTCCTATCACACGCCGTGTCGCTAATGTTCACCCCAAACCTAACGTCCTCCCACTTCACAGATGTCAGAACTGAATTTCAGATGTTCCATCACGTGCACAAGGGCACGCAGGGGCTAATTTTTGAGCAGCCCCTAAGCCTGACCCTTTCCCCGTAGGATCTGAGATGTGGTCTATGGGGTCTGTCGCTTTAGGGGATGCAGATGCGATGCGATTGTAAGGGAGCCGCTGGCTCACATACGGAAGCCGACATCCGGCACCTTCATTATTTGCTTAGGGTTTTGCTGAAGCACCTGCTCAAGATGAGACCGTGAAAATCTGGAGTGACAACACCATTATTCAGGGTATCCGAAGCCCTTCATGTTCCTTCTCATGCTCACTGGTGTCTATGTCATTAAAATATATTGTGGATTAATATTTGAGCAGCCACGCAGGGTGCACGTGTCACCAGGCCCTACGTTTCTCATCCATTTCCGCTCCTGCAACTCTCACCTCTCCCTTTGGGTTTCCTTTTACTCTCCCTTAGGCCTTCCCCATCTGGTCCACACACCCCCGATCAGGACGGACTGAAGAGCTCCGTCAGTGCAGTCAGTGTAAACAGCCCCGAAACACTCTCGGCTTGTCCCCGCCCAGCCCAGCCCAGCCCAGCCCAGCCCAGCCCAGCCCAGCCCAGCCCAAGGCTGATTCCCCTTATAGCCTGGAGCGCTCCTCCTGAGATAACCTCTCAGGCCCACTCTCTGCTTTTCCTTGGTTTGCATTCTATCCATGCCGTGGTCTGCTGAAATGACTCCTTGCTATTTTACAAGGCAACTTGCTTGGCAGGTCCTCTGAGAGAGGCCATTGCCTGAGCTGGGGGACATCCTTCCCAAAACTCTCCCTTAGGTGGAATTTCATTTTGATCACAAGAGGCAGTAGCCTCTGTTCCAGAATTTCTCCCTGAGTAACCTCAGGCAAGTCTCTTAACCTCACTGACCCTCAGTTTTTTGTCTCTAAAATGGGGGTGATAACAGTACCTACTTTTGGGGGATTGTCGTGAGAATTGGATAAGATGATGATGCCTTTTAAATAAATAAATTTGGTACATGCTATAAACGTACCAAATGAATTATTTGAAAGTTGAAGTTTTTCCATTCTTTAAGTGTTTAGTTTTGTGAATTTATACATTTTTAATTTAAATTTTTGTTTCCGTCAGTATTCGCTGTGTTTAGCCAGAGGAGCTGGGAAGAAAAAAAGGAAATTTAAAGACTTATTTTAAAAAATTCACCAAAGTGAATAAATGCAAAAGAAACGTAGACCAACTTTCAAATGAGTTTTTTGTATATTTATAGCATTTCTATCTCTGAAGCTATTAAAGCTTAAGACTATGCTAAGACTTAGTAAGTGCTGCAGAAAGAGAAGCTCTTCTTTTATTATTTCTATCAGAGTCGTCACAATCACCATCATCATTCGGTCGAAGCAGTCGTAAAGGAAATCCTTCTTTGATATTAATTACTGGAGACCAAGCACCGGTGTTCTGTTTCTGCCGCTCCTTTCGTGCTGGTCTCGGGCCCCAAGGACTCCCATGTTGCTTCCTTCCACCTCCATCTTATAGAGCCTGGTTGCCATGCTGTTATAGGCCTGCATCCCTTGCTAAGATCTTTCTTCTCACCCCCTCACGAACTCACCTACTGAGCTTTCGTAAGACAAGGCGGACTCAGACTCGGGCAGGAAGCAGGGGGTGGGGGGCAGCGCTACAGAAGACTTGCACCCATGTTCCATCTTGAACGTAGATGTCAGTTCATCTCATCCGTATTCCTTCCCCAGATCCCACTCTGCCCTTGACCCTACCCATCACCGTCTCCATGTCAAGGACACGTCTCCTTGGACCGAGCACTCTCACCTCCTTCGTTATGGCCTCCACACCCCCGCTCAGCCTCCACCCATCCTCTCCCACCTACTTACTTCCACCCCGCGCATTCTGGAACCTCCGCTCCGTCCATTACAGAGCCCCCCTCAATGCATTAACCTCTTCATGGGATCCTTAACCTTCATGATTCCCCTGATGGAATATTCCTCCCCTCAAAGACCTCCACTTGGCAGGAACCCTCTCAAGTCTCAGAATTTGATGTCCAACAGAATACTGGGGATAAAAGAGATATGAAGTTTAGGAGGAAATCTTCTGCTTGTAGCCACTGAGTTTGTAGTGATCTCAGCTACATGAGATGGATGTGAAGTGAATGAGTTTGTTCTTGAAAGCTGAATGCCAGGGGTCTCTGTGGGATCCAGGAGGTAGTTGGATAGATGGGTCTGAACCTTCAAGAAGATGTCTACGTGGGCATTAACCTGGACCCCCTCAACCTGGAGGTGCTGGAAGGGCTGGTCAGGGAGACCACACTGCATGAGTGGAGAAGGGAAGAGGCTGGAGCCCAGGAGAAATCCAAGAGAAGCTTGTCTGACAATGATTCTGGAAGGACTATGTCTGGGTTCACAGATGCCAAAAGGGGATGGGGATTCAGTGAAGTGGCACAGAGTGGCCAATGCTGGAGAGATGTCAAGATGGATGAAGACTGATGGAGGTGGCTCCTAGGAGACCAGCGGTGACGCTGGAACAAGCAGTGTCGGTTGGAGTGGGAGGGGGAGATGGGAGTAATGGCAGGACAGAGTGAGAAGGTAGGATGGTGACTCTAGCCAAGATGGGTCGCAGCAGGAAGCTGGGTGTTGGTTAGAGAGGGAGAGATTTTTAGAGTAGCCGATGCTGAAGCAAAGGATGGAGAGGTGTGGTAGTTTGTGGTGTTTTGAGCTCTGCCACCTTCTGAAGATCTGATGGAAGCTCTGAGAGACCCACCTTCCCTGCAAACTTGACCCCCACAGAGATTTTACATCCTGTGGTGCAGAGTTTACAGACTCTCTGAAGCCTACCCGGGACCCCAGGAGGAGCCGCCAGGGTCAGGGAAGAAAGAAGGTGCTGGGCTGGGGGGCTGCGGTGCCTATCTGGGGACCCTCAGGCCTTTCCTGGGAGCCCTTGCTTCCTTCTCTCTCTGATTCAAGGCCACACTTCCTCTCTTTCACTAGGACTGTCCCCATTTTACAGGTGGGAAAACAGGCACGAGGGCTGGAGTTACCCTGCTTAACTCTCTTCAGCAGAGGCAGGAGGCAACCCAGCGCTGCTGAGTCACGTGGTCTAATTAGCCTCTAATTGAGTTCCCTCGCCTTCCTCTCCTGCGTCACAGTGACATTAAATTACAGGATTCAAACATATAATTTCCTAAAGTTAAATGTGATTTATCTTAATAGGACTTTGTACCAGGTCACTTTATCATGCACAATGTCAGAGACCAGATCTATTATTCACAGGGACTATTACTGAATCAGAGAAGCTGGAGCTTGGAGCGACCTTGAGGGGTCAGCATGTGTTCAACTCAGCTGCCCCCAGCCCTGGGCAGCCCCTCGCCCCATGCTGGCAGCCTGTGAGTGGCAGCTGGGTTCAAGTGTGAGCAGCAAAGGAGAGGCCTAACCTTCACAAACCTCTCATCCTGCTTGGGGTCTAGCTTAAAGCCTTGTTGCTTGAAGTCTTCTCAAGTAAAGAGACTACGTGTATAATGCCGGTTCCAGGTCTGCGTGCCTGGGTTCTGGTCTGGCTAGTAACCAAGCTGGGCTGTTCACTAGATCAATGTGTCAGAGTCATAGTATCTCAGGGCAGGAAGATGGCGGGTATATCACATCATTCATTAATTCATCAGTTCATTCATTCAGTCATTTCATAGTTTAGAAAGGCCAGACTTGCTGTACAGATGGAGAAACAAAAACCAAGAGAGGAGAAGTGACTTGCCCAAGGTCACACTTGCCCAAGGGTAGCAGCAGAGCTTGGATTCAAACCCAGGCCTCCCCAGACCCTGGCCAGGTCGTCTTGTCCTACCTCCAGATGACGTGTGCTCTTTGAAGGTGGCGGTAGGGGGAGTAGACGGCTGATGTTTATCTCCGTGATGAATGGAATTCCGCTGGGCAACTTGATCTTCAGCCTTTGTGACTTTGGGAAGACAGAGGGTGATCAAAAGAATATATTTTTCTAATGAAACACACCTTTGGAAATCCAATATACCACTCTGTCAGCCTCCCGAGTCAGGGGAGGACAGACGGGGAAGATCTGTTGTGAGCAAGCCTGCCGTTGACAAGTTGATCTAAATGTGTGCAAGCTGTTCGGTCTCTCCGAGCGCCAGTCAGACTCCAAATATGTGCTGAAGAAATCCAAATGCAGAGAGGTGGGGCTCGCACGGCAGTTCTGAGCTGCGGTTCTGGACCCAGGTCCCTGGAGCTTGAACCCTGAAAGGCAGCTTGACCACTTACTATCTGTGTGACCGGCCAGGAAGATACTCTGATACTCGCTGTCTTGATTTCCTGTTCGGTAAAGCCGGGGTAGTTGAACTTAGCTCATCAGGTTGTTTTGAGGGTAAAGGAGAGAAGGGATGTAAAATGTGTAGTGTGGGGCTGGGTAGATAGACCGCGAACCCTCCACACTGCTGGCTTGTTTTGTATAACCCCAACCTGTAATGCTGGCTTTTATTAAACACACTGTTACCTTCTTTTCCCAAACCCAGAATGGACAGAGCACGGTCTTCCTGGGGCAGAATTTGCCTCCCTATTTGGTAATCTCAGACACGTGCTCCTGAATTGAGTGGCGGAGTGGGTGTAACCCTCTGAGACCCTCAGTCTTTGCAAGCCCCTTCCTCCTGGGCCCCAGGTTACAAGCTCATAAAACGAGGGAAGGAAGCCCCTTTAGTTTTCCTGTTCCTGGTGTGGGAGTGATATAGGTTCCTGTGTGTCAGGAGCAGTGCAGAAACCAGGGATGTTAAAGATGGCTTAGAACCAGGTGTTATGGTCTGAACTCGGCTGAGATAGATGCTTGTTTTCCATCTGGGACACCCGTGTGGACAGTGCTGCTGGGAGGTGGAGGGGATGTAGGGGCACCGGGGGCGGAGGGGCACAAATGTGAGAGGGCAGTTTTGTGGATTCTGGTCAGGAGGGGCTTCAGGGAGGAGGTGACGTGTGAGCTCATCATTGAAGGATGAGGAAGAGGTTCTGAGTTTTTAATTCAATTTGACAAAGATGGGAAGTTCCCTGAATTACTGCACAGATGGAGACTTAGATGTGGGAAGGACCTTGGCTCCAGGAATGGGGAACTCATAGGTTTGGCAGAGTGTGTGTGTGTGTGTGTGTGTGTGTAGCTTGGTTAATGCAGCAAGACGAGGAGGAAGCCCAGGCGTGGGTGGGGCTGGGAGAGAGGTGGCACTGAGCGTATGGCAGGCTTGGCATTTACTGCCTCAAGTCAACAAGTCACTGCAGAAGAGGCAGCTAATCCATCAGGGGGCCTTCCAGAGGGTGTGATGCTTCAGCTGGAAGCTGAAGGCCTGGGGAATGGCTAAACCAGGCGGGGAGACTTGCAAGCACAGAATCCCAGGGCTTGCAGAGGATGGAAGGAGGACAGCTAGAGAGACAGACAGCCTTGTCCCCTTCAGCCCTGAGTTGAGGGTGAGAATGGAAGGGGGTGGTAGAGATAATGCACGGGCAGAAGTTGGGGCCAAATCACTCAGCACCTTACAAGCCCTGCATCCGCTAGGATCCAAGACAGGTCACAGGCAAGGGGTGGATGAGATCGGGGTTTCTTCGGCTCAAAATCCCCTCTCCAGCAGACTCGAGCTGCCTGGGCTCTCCCCTCTGCGCATCCCAGCAGACAATGCTGTTTGGTTGATTGGCCCTTGACTGTGCAATCTGTTTACCTGGGCACAGAGGATGCCAGTCATCACTTAGATTGTTAAATGCTCATAGAGACACCCCTGCCCCCCACCCCTGCGCCTTGCTGGGCCAAATGCAGATTTGTGGCTCGTTCTGTGGAATCCATTCTGCGCTACAAGAATATGCTATTACGCAATGTTTATGGATGGCTAAGTCTAAAATATCCATTCTGGAGTCCAGTGAAGGATGAAATTCCTTGTTACTTCCATAGATTCTCTTGTCTTATTTTTCTGCCCCTGTGGAGGAACATAAAGCATGCGTATTTTTAGCTTAAATCCTGGTCATTTTTCTAATCATACCTGAGTGAGAAGGAAAAGCCTTTTAGGGGGAGATGGTTTGATGAAGACAGTCGCAGCCTGGAAGGAGTCCCCTAAAGCAACCCCCTTCCAACCAGGGTCTCTAATTTGTCATGTTTCAGCCACATCTGGACACTGAGAGTGGCAGCTCAGACTTTCTCAGCATTTGTCAGTGGCACTGGCGCGCCTCAGGACTCAGGACGTAACTGTTAGGCAGAGGTTGCCATGCAGCCCAGCCTAGACGCCCACCCAAGGAGGAAATAGGACCGGGGCTGAAGACTGGAGTCCTTGTTCCCCTCTCTCTCTGGTTGGCATGTCAGTGCTCTTGGGGATTTTATAAAATGTCCCAACGCTCCCTAATTCTGGACTGAAATACTTTGAACCCCACTAGGTGCACCTCTGTCCCACGTCCGTCATGATTCCCCGCGGCCCAGCAGGTCCTGCCTTCTCCTTGTTTTTGCTAAATTAGCCTTTTCTGCTGGTCCCAGGTAGAATCATGTACTCCCTGCCTTTGGCCTCCAGCACAGCACCTGCCATGCACTGTGGCATTCATGCCTTTTTACGCCTAGTGCTGCCATCCTTTATGTCTTACCAATGTTTGGATCTTCTACGTACAGTTTCACCTGACACCAAAAAGACACATGCTGAATGAATAAACACATGAGTGAACTGATGGAGAAGCACTTCCACCAACAGCCTAGAACCTGTTTCACTGTAAAGACTGTATCTAACCCACGTGGAGCATCTCCCCTTGCCCATGTGTACATCACTGTGCCGTGTACACAGAATTTCACCTCCGGCGTCTCACTCAGCAGTGATATCATTAGCAGTGATGTCAGCGTACCCCACTCTGTGTGATGGAGTTTGAACTACATGCAGCAAGGCAGTGAGACAGACACAGACCTCGTCCTCTCGGAGCATAGAGTCTGGGTGGAGGCGGCCAATTGCACAGGGTACGGGGGTAGCAGAGTTCCAGGACAGGCAGAATGCAGGATGCTACGGGAGCTCAGGACAGAGTCTCTCACTCACACTGGTCGTTCCTGGAGGGATCCCCAGGGAAGGGCTTTTTATACAGAGACAGGAATTCCAGCCCAGAAGCGTGCAGGAGGGTTCCAGGCAGAGGGAGCGCATGCAGGAAGGGCTGGGGACCCAGCGTGACTCTGGAGGGTATCCGGGCTGGAGGCTGTGGGCTGCTTTGATCTGGGTGGTTACAGCAGACCTAGCTGTGTCTGCTTCACCTCTGGATGCCTCCCCTTCCCTTGGTCTGGTGCCGAAAGGCCAGAGGAAGCCCCTCTGCTCTCGGGGTGGGGGACCAGCCATGGGCAGTGCCCTGCCTGCCTCCTCCTGGGGCTTCAGGGTGTGTCCTGGAGGGATGTTGTCCTCCTCAGTGAGTCAGCCCTGTTTTCTCATGTCGTCTCTCCTCCTCTGAACATTGTCCAGCCAGCAGCCCAGCCCACCTGTGAATTGCTAATCTCCCTGCAGCCCCCGAGGCCTCCCGGCATCACAGGGTACCCAGAAGGCAGGCACATGTGGCTGAACATCTCTTGCTATTGATACCGATTTTGGTCTGTCACTTAACCTCTGAGGCTTTCTTCTCCCTTAGAATGGGAATAATGCACCCACTTCCTTGGCTTGTTTTGAGGATTAAATACAAAAGCACATAGTAGGTGCTTTACGCCACCTCTGCTTTCCCTTCCTTTCCATTAACAGAATACCCAGAGCTCATGTACTGATCATTCAGCTCTGGCTAATCACAATGCCAGCACTTACAGAACATCAGCACCTTGCCATGCACTTTGCCACATTGCACTCTCTGGCGATGTTGTAATGCCCACTTGACAGATTTGGAAACGGGCTCAAAAAGGTAGAGTTACTTTCCTAGAGTCCCAAACTAGTAAGCTGGGAACCTGGCCCTGGCAGTGTGATCCAGGAGCCCTCGCTCCTCAACACCTCGCCAGACCTCGTCCCGGGCCCTCCTGAGCCGGCTTGGTGCAGAGGAGCTGGCGGGACCCCATTCCCCGCCGTGTCTCAAGGTGGAAGGACACCTTCCAGTCCTTCTTGAGAAGGATGCTGTTAGCAGCTAACCCTCGGCCGGGGAGAAGCACACAGTTGTAAATAACCATCGTAGGAGAGCAGGAGGGCCGTTCTTGACCCCACATCCTGACAAGTCGTTCTCTCCCCAGGCTCCCCTTTAATTTGGAGGAACATAAGCAGGCTTGTCGGATGCAAGCCTGCGAGCCGGGATTCAGCCAACAGACACGGGCAGTTGTTGATTACATCAAACGCGTCCCCAGGCCCGTGGAGGAGGCGACCGCGTGTGCTACCAGCATCGCAGTTCCCTCCAGGGCGAGGCTGCAGAGCTTTTCCAGGGGAATCCTGAGGTGGTGTGGCTCAAAGCCCGGCTGGCCTGTCTGCTTCTTCCGAAGAGACGATGACGGCCGGGAGTGCAGACTTCAATGCCTACAGATGCCAGGTGGGTTCCTGCGTCACCTCACTTCATTATCCCATAATACCCACTAGGGAGCCTTTATAGATGAACAAGCTGAAGCTCTAGGGGACTAGTGATGTCACTGTCAGTCACACAGATTGTACTGGAGTCTAGATTCAAACTTGGGTCTGTCTGGACTCGAATCTATGCTGGTCTGCCTGTTTCCCAGCTGTGCACCCTCTTGGGGATACATGGTACACGCCGAGATTGAGGTGGGAGCCGCCGGCTAGGAGCAGAGGCTGCCAGAGGTGCTTTCAAAGCCCAGAGCAAGACACGAGCAGTGGTCAGGCGCGGGCGTCAGAGGCACGCTCTACCTCTCCATCTCACCGAAGCCTCACACCACCCTGTAAAGCGGGTGCTGTCATTGTGCCCATTTGACAGTGGAGGAAACTGAGGCCACTGTGGAATGAGAAAGACTGGTCAGTGAGGCAGGGGTGGCGGGGCTCAGGTGAGGGGTCAGCACTGGGAGGTCTCCTCCAGGGGTCCTGGCGGTGGCAGGGCAAATGAGGGAGGCGACTGCTGTCTGTGCTTTGGAACTGAGGCAGCGGAGCGGGGACTCATGAGCGAGACTGGCGCCTGGGAGCAGAGCACATGTCCCACGGGGGGGGACAGTCAAGGTGAGGGTAGCGACAGCTTTATCTCTAGGGAGGCGGTTATCCCAAGACTCAGGCTGGGACACGGGGTGGGGCTGCCTTTGGAATGAGGCAGAAGCCTAGTTCTCAGGAGGAGGCCTGGGGTCTGCACGCCCCTGCAGGGAGTGAAGCCCACGTGCAGAGAGAGGAGAAGTAGGGAAGTCAGCCCCAGGTGGGGGGCCTGCCCTTCTTCCGTGCGCTGGGCTGAGCCTCTCAGTTGGGTCCATCAGCCCCTGAGTGGGGCGGTGGAGAGGGGTGGGCAGGGCGGCAGCCGGCAGACAGGATGCCCCCATCCTCCGGCTCTCTGCTGAGTGTTCCATTTCTCCCGTCTCCTGCGAAGCAGGTGACTGCTGGCTTCTTCAGGGGAGTGGGCCTCACTTTGTGGCTGGGCACCGCATGGACTGAGGCACCATTCGTGCTTCCAGAAAAATGCCGGTTGGGGGACAGGGGAGGGGAGGGAAGGAGGAAGATGAGCCAGCCCTTCCCACCGCCTGGCTGAGCTCTGCTCAGGTCTCCCGTGGTGAGGAAGAAAGGCTCGGGCTGCCTTTCCACAAAGCGCTCGGGATTTTCCCAGCACATTACAGAACGCCCCAGGGTCTCTCCTCTGGAAGAGAAATGCACAAGACATCAGAGGATGGGGGTTAAGTGGGAAGGAGGGAAGCAAAGACGGAGAATCAGAGAGTAGCAGCCATCCCTGGGCAGAGCCCCTGCTGGCCATGCCCACGCGGAGCTGTCTCCACACTCAGGGTTCCACATAGAGTCCATTGCTGAGCCTTGCGAGACATAGCCTCTCTATCCTTTTGGCTAGAAATAATTGCTCTGCACCAGGCCCTGCCACGGTGAGGAAGGGGACTGGCATTAGGTAAGCTGGGTCTGCGTGGGGTCTCCGTGGAAGAGGAGGCATTGAGCCTGGTCTGCATTTCCTTTGTAAAAGGGTTTTTCCTCCCATGTAGGGCATGCCCTCTTGTCTGGTTCTGGCTCCCATCTATCGCAACCCTAGGATCTTCCCTCCTCTGGCCACCCTTCTGCTTTGTGCATCTTGAATCTCAATCTCTCTCTCTCCCCCTCTCTCCAAATCACTCTGACTACAACCTACAAAAGTACTCAACTCCAACCCACGTTCAACAACAGATAGCACCTTCGCAACCTCCCAGCCTTGCATCCACCTACCTCCCTTTGAGACTCCTCTCCTTGCCTCATTCACTTCCCAGTCAATCATCTTAAAAGAACTATCTGCATTTATTTGCCCCATCGTATTCTATTCTTGTGTCACTATCACTTTTACCACCCAACTCTATGGAAACGGTTTTCTAAAAATACCAGGGGACCCCCTAAGTGTCACATCCTGACTCACCACTTCTTATCCTACATTAGATGCTGTTGACTATGAGTTTGTGCTCCCAGCCCCTTTCTCCTGTGAATCTGGTGACCCGTCCCTCTTCTGGTCCTTCTACTTCTCTGCCCGTTCCCTTGGGTGTTGATGGTCTTCAAGTTTTCATCCTCATTCCTCTGGTCTCACTGTCTTTTGCTGGAACAACCTCTGGAAGCCTACGGGCTTCTTCCACCATCTACCTACACACTTATGACACCAAAGTCTCTTTCTCCTCAGCTCCACTCGGAACTTCACACTGATGTGTGGCTGTAGGGGAGCCAGAGTGATGCTTCTGATGAGCCAGGATTGGGGACTGCCAGGGTGGGTGTCTCAGAAAGATAGACTAATATGGGAGTTAAATGAGTTGTTGTGAATGTAGGCAAAACAATAGCCTTTTAATTCCATTTAGATAGGAAGCAGAATTCAATTAGAAACTCATAGCCACATAGTTTTATTTGCCCACTTTCTAGCCTGCGCCTTTGTCATAAATTAGTTGACTATACTTGCATGGGTTTATTTTTGGGTTCTCTGTTCTGTTCCATTGATCTGTGTGTCACTTTTCTATGCCAGTACCATACTGTTCTGATTTTAATAGCTTTGTAATATAATTTGAAATAAGAGAGAGGGATGCCTCCAGCTTTGTACTTTTTTCTCAACATTGCTTTGGCTTATTTGGGGTCTTTTGTGATGCCATATAAATTTTAAGATTGTTTATTTCTATGAAAAATGCCATTGGGATTTTAATGGGACTCTGTAGATTACTTTGGGTCGTATGGACATTTTTTTAAAAAATTTATTATTTTTTGGCTGCGTTGGGTCTTCGTTGCTGCACATGGGCTTTCTCTAGTTGCGGTGAGCAGGAGCTACTCTTCGTTGTGGTGTGCGGGCTTCTCATTGCGGTGGCTTCTCTTGTTGTGGAGCACGGGCTCTAGGTGCACGGTCTTCAGTAGTTGTGGCGCATGGGCTCAGTAGTTGTGGCTCGTGGGCTCTAGAGAGCAGGCTCAGTAGTTGTGGTGCACGGGCTTAGTGGCTCCGCGTCATGTGGGATCTTCCGAGACCAGGGCTCAAACACGTGTCCCCTGCATTAGCAGGCAGATTCTTAACCACTGCGCCACCAGGGAAGTCCTGGACATTTTAACAATATTAATTTTTCCAGTCCAGGGGCATGGAATATCTTTCCATTTATTTGTGTTGTCTTCAATTTGTTTCATCAATGTTATATAGTTTTCATTGTACATACAGGTCTCTCACCTATTTGGTTAAATTTATTCCTAGGTATTGTATTCTTTTTGATGCAGTTGTAAATGGGATTGTTTTCTTCATTTCTCTTTCTGATAGTTTGTTGTTAGTGAATAGAAATGCCACAGATTTTTATGTTGTTTTTTTTTTTTTTAATTAATTATTTATTTATTTTTGGCTGTGTTGGGTCTTCGTTTCTGTGCGAGGGCTTTCTCTAGTTGCGGCGAGCAGGGTCCACTCTTCATCGCTGTGCGTGGGCTTCTCACTGTTGTGGCCTCTCTTGTTGCGGAGCACAAGCTCCAGACGCGCAGGCTCAGCAGTTGTGGCTCACGGGCCTAGTTGCTCCGCGGCATGTGGGATCTTCCCAGACCAGGGCTCGAACCCGTGTCCCCTGCATTGGCAGGCAGATTCTCAACCACTGCGCCACCAGGGAAGCCCTTATGTTTGTTTTATATCCTACAACTTTACTGAATTTGTTTACTAGTTCTAACACCTTTTGGTGGAGTATTTAGGGTTTTCTGTATATAATATCATGTCATCTGCAAATAGTGATAGTTTTACTTTTTTTCCAGTTTGGGTGACTTTTATTTCTTTTTCTTGCCCAATTTCTCTGGCTGGGACTTCCAATATTATATTGAATAAAAGTGGCATGAGTGGGCATCCTTGTCTTGTTCCTGGCCTTAGAAGAAAAGCTTTCATCTTTTTACCTTTGAGTATGATGTTAGCTGTAACCCAGGTTTAAAGAAAAGTTTTACTGTAGTGAAATACATATAACATAAAATTTACTGTCTTAACCATTTTTGAGTGTAAAGTTCAGTGGTATTAGTACATTCACATTGCTGTGCAACCATCACCACCATTCGTCTCCAGAAGTCTTTTCATCTTGCAAAACTGATACTTGTTAAATAACTACCCCTTTTCCCCTTTTCTCTAGCCCGTGGTAACTACCATTGTACTTTCCGTGTCTGTGACTTTGATTACTCCAGGTAGCTCCTGTAAGTGGAATCATGCAGTTTTGTCTTTTTATGAATGGCTTACTTAGCATAATGCTCTCAAGTTTCATCCGTGTTGTAGCATGTGTCAGAATTTCCTTCTTTTTTAAGGTTGAATAATACTCCATGGTATATATAAGTATGCACCCAGGTTTTCTCTCTTTTTTTAACATCTTTGTTGGAGTATAATTGCTTTAAAATTATGTGTTAGTTTCTGCTATATAACAAAGTGAATCAGCTATACATATACATATATCCCCATATCTCCTCTTGCATCTCCCTCTCTCCCACCCTCCCTATCCCACCCCTCTAGGTGGACACAAAGCACGGAGCTGATCTCCCTGTGCTATGCAGCTGCTTCCCACTAGCTATCTATTTTACATTTGGTAGTGTAGATATGTCCATGCCACTCTCTCACTTCGGCCCAGCTTACCCTTCCCCCTCCCCATGTCCTCTGCACCCAGGTTTTAACTGATGAGCTTCAAGTTGGAAGTTGGTTTGAGGTCTTCTTTTGTGTCTAAATATGAGTCTTATAGCTTAAAGGAGTTTTATAGGAAAGAAGCATGAAGATTGAAAAGTAGATTCCCCCTCCCCCCAACTACACCCATCTTTATGGCCTTTATGTTCACTGAGTTTATTTTCAATCCTTTCTCCCTTAGAGTTCAGTAAAATCTTCTCCTTTAATTATGCTAAAGGAAACAAAGGAAAATATGGAAGCCCAGACGCAGGTCTTAGGTGGGAAGCAGGACACCGTGCCCCAGAGTGTGTTGCAGTGAGGTCAGTGGGTGGCAAACTGAGTTACCCGCAAGGGAAATGGCAAAATGGGGTCAGAGCTTTAGGCCACTGGGTCCTGACATCCCACCCATCCACGGGGATGACTCTTGTAGTTTTGGCCAGTTCTTCCTTGTACATACAGAGTGTTGAAGACTGTACTGTGTTTTTATATTTTCTCAGCTTGTGGCATGCAGGTGGGCAGGAAGAACTCAAACCACACCTCACCTTGGGAATTCTTCCCCTCCTTGGGTCAGAGCCACGCCTTTGATATATTGCTGTTTAGAAGAGAATGTGTTGTGTCCCAGTTTCTATTTTATGGTGCCTCTTTGTTCTTACACTGCTTCTTTTCTACAAAGAAATATTGGTAGAAATGCTGGATGCAATAGGAAGCTTTGAAATGAGAAAAATAGAGATTCTGTAAGCCTACTTGGAAACCAAGATTCTGCCCAAAAGTTAAATTTGTTTTGAAAAAGCCTAAACTGATGATTCCCTGCTCCTGGTATAATCTCTCCTTCTATCTCCCCTTCTCTCTCCCTGTCCTCCTCCCTTTCTGTCTCATGCAGGCTCACAGAAGGGCCACGTGGGGAAAATGGCTCTTGACTCTTTTGTTCTTATCCATTGAAAACGTGGCCTGTGCCTGCTGGCTGTCTGGAAACCTTACAGGCTTGCCTTCTGTAGCCCCTGTGAGGGGCTGAATTACCATTTCTCACCCTGCCCTCATAGAGAGTTTGTTACCAAAGCCCAAGGTACAAGGGAGGGCAAGGAAGCCAGCTCAGAGGCAAGCAGAGCCTTGAGGATTGCAGCAGGAGTATAGCTGGGTTGTTTTTTTTTTTTTTTCCTCTAAAGAAAGCTTTTAAAGGTTATCAAGTTACTCCCTTTCAGACAGGGAGCAGCAATACCAGAGACAATGGTTGTTGAAGGAAAGTTGACAAAGTTTAAAGTGGGTCAAGAGGTTGGAGAGAGGAAGCTATTCTCAGCATATTGAAAGGGCATAATCTGAATTTAGTGAGAAAAACAAGGTTCTTGGTTCAAATTCCAACCCCCTACAGGGTCTAGTGAACTTGAGTAAAGCATTTACTTTCTCTGGGCTTCAGCAGAAAGATGTTCCATTTGGTTTCATGAAAACCTGGATTTACTGTGGTACTGTCACTCTCTAGATGATGTTTAGCCATCTCTCTGTGTCCTTATCTCAAAGTGGAGATTATAATGTCCATTCATTTGGGGAGGCTTTTGCAAGGAAGACTCTTAGATCACTCAAGCTAGGTGAATGTCATTCGCAGATACTGCCCATGATTATAGGATGAAGATAAAGATAACTAAATGGCCCTTGCTGAAAATCCGACTGCCCTCCCAGTGCTCTTGCACAGTGCCATGGCCTTTTTTTTTTTTCATATCTCCTTTCTTTACTTTCCAAAGAGTACATATATCCAATTATACTCAGCATAGCAAAAGCTAAGGATCAAATATTTGCTCCCTCTCAAATACCAACACAACAAAAATGTATGTTACACACCCAGACATTATTTTAGAGTTATTGACTTACTAAAAATTATTATCTTCTACTGTTTTAATTTTTCTTCTTACCAGTTTCTTCATTTTTTCCCCCTACAAAACTATTCATTCACTAAACTGTAAATTCCTGGACCCATTTCATAGCAACCTACTTAGTCATCAACTTCTTCCTGTTAATAAGAGAATCATTGTAATAATATATCATCTGAGGTATATAAAAGTCACCAGACTAAATCTCTTAATCCTGGGCTGTTGAAGCGTTCATCAGTAATTGCTATTTTAGCTTATACACCAGCAATTTGGCCATGGCCATTTTTGAAAGGAGACATCTAACAAATCCGAGCTCCGTCTACATATGGCTCTACATTTTGGCTCGGCTCCCTTTTTCCAGAGATGCACAGGGCTGCGCCATTTGGAAACTGAATGAAACCCAGTCTGTTCGATTTCTTTGCGGGTGTGTTTATTTACCCAACACGTGTTGTTATATTTTCTCTCAGTGTGTGTCCTTCTCCCGCATTTCAAGGTAGAAGAGCCATTACAACTAACGAGAGCTCCTTTCTAGCTCGTGTGCCACTTAGAATGTTCAAGAGTGTGCTCGAATTTCAACCTTTCAACGCATCTCTGTAATGGCATGTCACCCTTAAAAACTGAGATATCAGCTTCCCTCTAAAAGGAATAGACACTGATTTTCAACCTGAAAGCCACCACTCATCCTCCTAGGCGCCTCATTTATGTTGAGGACGTGATAAAACACCATGAGATGGAAAGACAGGAGCTACTTGTGGAACATGTCCACTCTGCTGGGATCCATGTTACAAATGAGGCAGATGCCTCGAAGTATGCCACGTTCTCATTGCATTTAAGCACTGCTCCAGGATCTTGCATCACGTCACTGGGAGATGCATGGCTGGCGGCCCTATTTTTCTCAGAGGCTTCAATATCACCTAAAGTGAATTAATGTTGCCAGGAAAGGCATTTTAAGAATTGATGCATTAGGAATAATTGTCTTCTGGATGCTCACCTCAGCTGATGGATTCATTCTGCTCTTTTATCGCCATTGCTATGGAAGCAGTCCCTCCCCCTCTTTTCATCATCAGTCACTATCATGGAAACTTCTCTCATCCAAATGAAGCTCTAACTGCTCCCTGAACACACCAGGCGCCTCACCTGAATGGTAAAGCCCTACTTACCTTTCCAGGCCCAGTTCATCTCTAAACTCTTCCCAGATTCCCTTACACAGGGGTGCTTTCTCCCTCCGTCCTCTGGCATCTTCTCATACTTTCTTCATAACTGCAGCGGCACTCCCACCTTGAACGGCACTTAGCTGTGTGCATGTCTATCTCTTCTCTTGCACTGTGAGCTCAGGGATGGCTGCGGGGAACACATTTTATTTATCTTTTATCAGCAGCACCTGCCGAATAGTGCCCAGGATACAGCTGACGCTTCTTAGAACTCTGAAGAAGAAGGAGAAGAAAGAAAAGAATGAAAGAAAGAGTGACTATTAGGAGATGCCAAAGCTGGTGTAGGTGGGAGGAGCCAGAAGGCGACTACGCTAAAAGACAGAGGGAGAAGGGACTTTCCTCCTTTATAGTGACACTCCCCTTTCACAAGGGAGTAGACGGAGGCCTGAGAAGAGGAGGCTTCTTGCCCAAAGGTACACGTGATGCAGAGCTGGAGCCATCACTCAGCAAGGCAGGGCAGCTTGCTTTCTACAGCATGACCCCTGAGGCATTGTTTTGAAGGAAGTGAGGGACAGGTAGTGGCTACTGAAGGACGTGCCGAAAATAAGTAAAGAATAAAGCAGACTAGATGTTTCCTCGCTTCATGTATCCAAGTCCTTCTGTGGGTGCTTCAGCCTAAATCCTAAGAACTTGTGTGCTTGGCTGGGGCTGGAAAAGAGGGTGTGAGCCATGGAACCATGGAACGATGATGGTCATGGGGCTGACACTGCTGGTTGCCTTTCTAGATCCCATCTCCTGTCCCTGTGGCTCACAAGCCCTACTTTATACCCATGACCCTGTGCTTCAGGAGGCTCAGAGAGATTATCCACAGTGATTCAAGTCATGCATGGAAGTTCTACCCCCCTTGCTAAGGGTGGATACAGGCATGGACATGGGTCACAGTTCTGGTCAATGACACTGGAGGACCAGTCTTCCTCACTGTCAAAATGAGACCTTTGTAAGGTTGCCAGATATAGTAAAAAAACAAAAACAAAAACCAGACACCCAGTTAAATTTGAATTTCAGATAAAGGACATTTTTCAGTCTAAGTGTGTTCCGTGCGCTATTTGGGTGCCCCATGTAACATCTCTGAGGTATCCTGCTCCAGAATCCTCCAAGCTCTCAGTATGCGTACGAAACCCATGGGCTGGGAGAGTCACACACACATATTTAAACTTTCCAGGGCTCAGACACTTTGGATAAGGACAGATTCATATTCACAAAGCATGCTTGCTTAAGTCCTCCTTCCGACTTAAAGGGCCGTTCGGTCCTCAAGAACCGTAGTTTTCTGTTTGTTTGTTTTTCCTAACAGCATTCTCCTCTTTACCCAGCCTCCAATAAACTTGACCATGTTAATGGAGGTCATAGATTTTCTATTTTACCTGGAGATAGGGCTGTGGGCAACTTTTTAAAGCTATGTAGGAACATCTGTAGAACATCTAGGATGGCAAGTTGGTTTGAAGGGTGGTGAGTGGTGAGTCACATCTTCACTGCCTTGCCTAGAAAATTCACTGCAGCTCCATTTTCTCATCTGTAAAACTATTCTTGATCTCAGTGTTGTTGTGAGAATTAAAAAGAGGTGAAATGTAAGAATTAAAAAGAGGTGAAATGTGCAAATCGGTACAGCCACTTTGGAAGACAGTTTGGCAGTTTCTTACAAAACTACACATACTCTTATATGATCCAGTGATTACACTCCTTGATATTTATCCAAAGGAGTAAAGAAATCTTATCTACACAGAGCCCTGCACACGGATGTTTATAGCAGCTTTATTCATAATTGCCAAAACTTGGAAGCAACCAAGATGTCCTTCAGTAGGTATAGATAACTAATCTGTGGTAGATCCAGTCGATGGCATATTATCCAGTACTAAAAAGAAATGAGCTATTAAGCCATGAATACGAATGGAGGAAACTTAAATGCATGTTATTAAATGAAAGAAGCAAATCTGAAAAGGCTACATACTGTATGATTTCAACTATATGACATTCTGGAAAAAGCAAAACTATGGAGACAGGAAGAAGATTAGCGGTTGCCAGGGGCTGGGGAGGGAGATGAATAGGCGAAGTGCAGAGCAGTTTTAGGGCAGCGAAACTACTCTCTCTGATTCTACGATGATGGATATATGTCATTTAACATAGTATAAACCCATAGAATGTACAACACCAAGAGTAAACCCTGATGTGAATTATGGACTTTGGGTGATGATGACGTGTCAATGTAGGTTCATCAGCTGTAACAAATGTACCACTCTGGTGAGGATGTTGTTAATGGGGGGAGGCTAGGTGTGTGTGGGGCCAGGGCATATGTGGAAATCTCTTGTACCTTCCTCTTAATTTTGCCATGAACTTAAAACTGCTTGAAAAACTAAAGTCTGGGTTTGTTTTTTTTTTTTTAAAGAGGTGAAACAGAGCGTCGAGCACAAGGATAGGACAGAGTTATTGTTTTCTGAATGGTAATGTTCTTCCTGCTCATTCATGGGGGCAGTGGCTCTGATGTGCTATTCTAGACTTCTCTCTGCCACTTTTGCTTTGATGACCTCTCTGGGTTTCCATCAGGCTAACAGTAATAATGTTGTGAAGAAGGATTAACTGACTCTGAGCCAGGAGGCCTGGATTTCTGCCCAGCCTCCCACTGCTTCCAAGATAATAAAGATTGGGGAAACAAATGAAATCCAGGAAGCACAGCTATCGAAATGAAGTGAGTGATCATGATGATGATGATGATGATGGTAACAAACACTTGTACAGTTGTCATCAGTCCTGAAGCTTCTTGGGGGAGATTTATACTTGATACGGAGACATGAGGCTATTTATTTCATTCGATCAACAGCCCTATTTGGAGCGACAGCATTATGTCATATCCTGTGCTGGGTATAAGACATGCAGATATAAATAAGACTTAGTGCTTGACCTCAAGGAATATCAGTCTAGTAGGGCAGAAGGCTGATAAACTCATAATGGCGATGCCATACGTTACGAGCTAACCAGATGTCAGAAAGTGAGGTGTGAGGGCGCAGATGGGAATCACGTAAATGAGGCTAGGTGGGAGGGGTTCAGGCAGGGGGTCTGTGGGCCTAGATCCCTACATGTGATCGAATATAGAAGGGAGCCAAGCAAATGAGAAGAAGAAAAGGTGTGGAAGTAGTTGTCTTTAGGGTTTAGTAGGCCCTTCAGTATCTTTATTTTCCTCCAGCAATCCATTCAGGCTGCTGATTCATTAGCAATATTTTGTTAAATCAAATGTAACTGCTCTGGGTCAGATTTGGGGCCTATGTGGTTGTGAAGTCCTTGGACCACTCTAACAGATCAAGGGCAAAATTGGTACATCTCAATGGCTTCCTAATAAAATTTAAGGAAAAATTTTAGAAATATAATAAAGTTTGAAAACACATTGGCATTCAGTCCAGAGTCAAAAATTAATTTTTTTAATAATTCAGCATGTTTCGATTCGATCTCAAAAGTTAATCAATACAAAATGGAGGACTGTTTGCCACGTAGACCATACTAATCAGCTTTAAAATCCAGGGACTATCACATGGCGTTAAACTAAAAAACAGGACAGTTTTGTATAGACCTGTCTGCAGGTTCACTGAGAAGGTAGTGTATCAACTCAGGTGTCTTCACATCCTAGAGTAAGCATGCATAAGGCTCCACCCAAGAATCTCAAAGATAGTTGAAAGAAGCTGTCCTACCATGAAAACTTTCCAAGGTGAGAAAATTGGGGCAGTTTAAGGGACCCTATTCAAGAAAATAAGGGCGGAAGACAAGACCAGCTCCCAATTCATGCATTTAAAGAATTAGGTAATTTTCTTCAAGAATGACTCTTTCTGCTTAAAATTACACGTACTTTCTAGAATAATTTAGGTATACTGGAAGTTTTCATCAAGAACAAACCATCCCAAGTCTTAATAGCTTAAAAAAACAGCCTTTTATTGGTGTCATAATTCTGTGAGTTGGCTTGGCTGACTCAGCTCATCTCTCCTGAGACCACACATACATCTACCATGGCTGGTTTCTTGGCTGGTGACTTGCTGATCTGGGATGGCCTCACTCAGATGTCTTGCAGTTGACAGAATGCCTTGGTTCTACATGGCCTCTCGTCCTCCAGGTGGCTAAGTTGGGCTTGTTCACAGGGTGATAAGCAGATTTGGGTGAGACTGGGGGTGCTGGTATAAAACCAGGAGTTTGACTTTGGACGTTTTAAGATTGGGATGATACGGATATAGAATAGGCAGTTGGACATAGGAGTCCAGAGTTCAGGAGCAAGGTCTGGGTTAAAGACATATATTTGGAAGTCATCTACAAAGATATCACTTAGAGCCATGAGACTGGGCAAACTCAGCATAGGAGTATGAATATAAGTCTAAGGAATAAGCCCTAAGGCTCACTACTGTTGAGCTGTTGGGAAGGTGAGGAAAAAAACAGGTAAAGAGACTAAGAAGGAGAAGCCAATGACCTATAAGGAAAATAGTGACATCCCAGAAACTGAGTGGGGGTGGGGAGAAAGTGGTAGAAGAAGGAGAGAGTCAAACACTGCCAGCAGATCAAGTGAGAGGGTTGGGGAGTGACCACTGCATTCAGCAATGTGAAGGTCATGGGTGACTTTGATAGGAACTGGTGGATGGTGGTGGTGAAAGTCTTTCTTTCTTACTGGGGTGGTTTCAGAAGATAATAGGAGGAAAGGAGTTGAAAGAAAATAGAGAGAGTTTCCCCCTCCCCCATATTTTACTTTGAAAATGTTCAAATATGCAGAAAGGTTGAAAGACGAGTACAGTAAATACCCATATGCTCCCCCACCTAGATTCTGTACGTAACCTTTTAATAGATTTGCCTTCTCCTGTCTGTTTATCCAATTGTATATCCACTTAGCAATCCATCCTTTTTTATGTTAAAGGGATAGAGAAATGGGGCAGCACTGGAGTGAGATGGGGAGAGAGAAGACCTGTTTATGTGTATGTATCCATGTGTGTATGTGCATGAATGGTTGTACATAGGCAGCATGTAGATGTGGATGATCAAGGAGCAAAGGCACGATTGGAGGACTTAATATTTGGAATGATGTCTTTGGGTGGGAAAAGGAGCATGGGCTTTTGTGCAAGTGGGGAAATTGGCCTCAGATACGTTCATCTCTAGCAATGAAAGAGAAGGTAGAAAACGTGGACAGTCAGATGGATGACGCCTTTAATAGCATGAGATCCAGCACCTCTGGTCCGTGCTCTGGACCCGCCTTCTGTTTCCAGCTCACCTGCGGTGTGCTCTGAAACTGGGAGAATAGCTTAACCAACCTCTCAGGTCTTCTGGGACCTCAGCTGCAAAATGAGCATTAATTATGACTATCTTACTTACACTACAGGGAGCTCTGGAAATTATACACTGGGGATGTCAGTTTTGTTGTTATTTTTATTACTCACATTTACCCAGAAGAAGAGCTTTGCAGGCTATTGCGACTCTGTCCCTCACTCTGTGCAACACCTTCTCCCTGTCTGGGGACTTTCAGTTACTGGATGAACAACCCAGGACTTCGCAGGCTTTGTCACCCTTAATGTTTAGCTGACGGACCAACATTATACTGGAGGGCAAGGAGCTTAAGGAGTGCCCCAGATAACTTGAGTCCCTTTCCACCTTGCAGTGGTACCTACTCACTACACCTAAGGGCAGCAGTATTGGGTTCATTCCCTCCGTCCCACCCACTCTTTGTCTTGGGTCAATAGGGCAGAGTCTAAGGCCTGAAATCCATTGCTGTTTTTGGCTCCTGTTTATTCTAGCAAATGTGGCATTTCTATACTAAAGTTCCTTTGTTCTTTCCGCAGCTTTCCACACCTCCTTGCAAATGCTTGGAGTTATTTATGCTTGCAAAGAAGATAGGTGGGTGACCTGTCACAAGTAACCACATACACAAAGAGAATCTTACTACAAAAATACGCTAGATATATTTAGCACTGCTTAATTAGAATTATCTATCTTGAATTCATTTTCCTTCCTTTATGGTAAGGTTTTAAATTAAAACCCACACACCCTGTGCTTGCACTTATTATGATGGAGAAGCCACAGGACTTGGAATGAGGGGTGAATTAGGTTAAAACACAGATTCTCTCACCACTCAGCCTCGTTTCCTCATCTGTAAACTCAGGATGATAATATTTTTCTCATAAGCGTGCTGGAAAGATTGAGAGAGATCATGTACATACAGTGCCTGGAAGATAATAAGGTTCATTTGATTTTAGCATAATGGATTAATGAGCACACCCCCAGCAATAATGAAAATAAACAACCACAGTTGATATGGAGTGTTTGTTGTTGTGTACAGGGCTTGGTGTCCTGTTGTCTTCATTGACTGCATTAATCATGACAGATAAAGAGGTTATGCAGACATTGCTTTCTTCTTTGAAAGTTAACTCTTCTCAGTAATTAAAATATGTAATTAACACCCAATCAAATTTAGGTCTCCAACCTCTATTTCAATAAAATCTACATTTTATTCCATTTACCTTTAAAATGATTGAATGATTCTCTAGTAAGTTTGAGAGAGAAAGTATAAGACACCTAGTTAATTCTGAATTTCAGATAAACAAAAATATTTTAGTGTAAGTATATCCCATGTAATATTTGAGATATACTTATAGTAAAAAGTCATTGCTTATCTGAAAATCAAACTTAACTGGGAATCCCGTGTTTTAATTTGCTAAATCTGGCAATGCCAGATTCTAGGAAATGCAGTATTTGGTGTGTGTGTGTTCCAAAGGCAACAGATATTGACCATGTGATTTGAGGTGTGTGGATATGACAAAAGTTCATGATGACCTCCTGAGAGATAGGATTTCCCTAGCTCTGATATCTAATGTAAGGTGGGATATCACCCACCCACTCCTCTCCCACTTCTGAAGTTCATCTCCTTTGCAGGAACCTTTTCCTTTTTTTTTTTTTTTTTAGCACTCAACTAATAATGAATTCTTGTTATTTATCCCATTAGATGGTCAGAGACTATTTCTGTTTCATTCATTGCTGTATCACTCTGACTAACAGAGGGTCTGGCACATAGGAGGTAGTCAATGAAATTTCACTGAGTAAATGAGCTGGTGTTGATGTGGCAGTAATACAAGTTATAATGAAGAATGACAGGCTTTATAGACAGGGGTTCAAATTTCACTGACCACCCACTATGTTCCAAACTCTCTGCTAGGCAGAAGGATCCCGGGATGAATGAAACAGATTTAGTTCCTGAGTAGCAACTGGGAAAAATAACAACT
Organism: Balaenoptera physalus; assembly: GCF_965194825.1. NCBI lineage: Eukaryota > Metazoa > Chordata > Mammalia > Artiodactyla > Balaenopteridae > Balaenoptera > Balaenoptera physalus. The sequence continues at coordinate 47,618,324 of NC_138900.1, read as the reverse complement.
GAGAATACATTATCACTTACCTGAGGGGGTTTTATTGCTCTGTGCCTCAGTTTGCACATCCAATAATGAGATAATGCATCTACCTCAAAGGATTATATTGAGGGGAAAATGAACATCCACATCTGTGTCTGTGACTATCTCTCTATCTATAATTGTGTGTGTGTGTGTGAGAGAGAGTGAAGCCAAGTGGTAAGCATTAGATTTACTAAATTAATCAGTTCCCTTCTCTTTCTTTTATGTTAGAAAACTAGCATGGGGCTTTGTTTATACCTTTTCCTGTTTCATCAGGGTAAGGGTAATGCCTTGACCAGAAAGGGTTATGAAGGCCAGGACAATAACAGGTGGATTTTTTTTTTTAATATGTAATAAACTTTCCAGGTGCATGTCTTTGATAGCTGAGGGACTTGATCACAGACTCAGGTAAGTATTTCCACTTCTGCCTTGCGGAGGGCCTCTGAAAATAGGGTGCTAATGATCTGACAAAATCTCTCTACCTTTCCCTTGGAGTCCCCAGAGTTTCAGACAGTCTGGGGGGAGGGTGGTGATGAGATCTTGCAGTTGACTGTTGTCTTTCATGGGACACAGGATGTGTGAGTCTGGAGTAAATTAAAACCCTGAAATTGAATGTCAAGATCTGGGGAATCTGTACCCATATTAGACTCCCTGCTCCTTGGGAAGGTGATTTTGACACTCTGAAGGATGTCTAGGGAGTTAATAACAACATCTTCTAACACACTGCCTTTGTTATTTGGAGCTCATGGCTTTTTCAAGGAGCTCAAAGTCATTCACCATCTACATGTTTTCAGTATGAAACTAGGTATTAAATGCATACCCTAGGCCAATAAAACAGTTTCGTTGAGAATATAAATACCCCAGGGTCGCAGAATACCAAAAGCGAAGAGGGATTTGTGCTCTCCCTCGCTCATACGCATCACGTGGCACTGGGAAGCAGTCATTCAACTTAAGTGGATGTGGTGTGGATGCATTAAAGATGCCATGGGGACACTGCCTTTTTTGTTTTGTTAGGGTGTGTTTAAGTCATTTACTTTTGTACACCTACTGATGCTCGAACTGCCTCTGTGCACCAGTACCAAATCAAATCTTGGAGACAGAGTTCTGGCTGAAGTAGAAAAGAATAGCTTTATTGCTTTGCCAGGCAAAGGGGGACACAGAGGGCTTGTGCCCCTCAAAACTGTGTGTCCCACCCTGGGGAGATTTGCTGAGGGGTTTTATAGGAATGGTTCAAGGGTGGAGTTGCTAATAAGGATCGGGGTGTGTGCAGGGCCTACATTCCTTTAATCTGGCCTCAGGTGGTCTCCTCATGAGCTTCTGAGGTTCTCAATGTTATCAAACTGTGACTTTCTCTCTGGAATGAAGAATGCTTCATCAAGTAGTTAACGTCTTCCATTTCTTGCGGGTTTTAGTTCTGCAGAAGAGCGCAAAGATATTGTTATGTGTATCCCTTGAGGTGGAACCAGGGTCCTGTCCCAAGGCTGCACTGTTTTTTTTGACTGCTTCTCCCTTGTCTTGGAGTCCCTTCCTTCCCTGATTAGCAACTGTTTGAACCTGCCCTTCGGAACTCAGGGAAAGTCATGGAGGCTGGAGCCTATTCCCTACAAACAAGAAATGGGGGACTTGGAAAGGCTTTTGTGCCCAGGAACCCCCCCAGGGTCCTGCAGTTTCACTACCACCAGAGGTGCCTTGATTTCAAGGGTGTGATTGGTCTTTGGAAGACCACCACAGAAGTATGTGGCCAGTTATTTGTCCAGAGCTATGCTTTCCTTGCCTTCTCTTGCTTCATCTGAGGATTTAAACTGCTGAATTTCTCAGGTCTGTCACAAACTTCTAGAGTGAAAACTGGATTTATGAAATTGGGCACATTTGTTTCAAAGCTATTCAATCCAGATAACAATTCATTTTAGCATGATTTTTCCACTTAATAAGAACACTTTTTAGAACTCAATTTGGCAGCTCTTAATAATCCCAGACAGAATAACTAGAGATGCAAGATATTAAAAAGTAGATTGTTGAAAGAAGAAACAGCAGCACGAGCTGAAGAGCAGAATGTACCCAGCAATATGTCAAACACATAATAGAAGGTGATTTCATAGGATTTAAGAATCTAATAAGTTCTTAGACAGAAAGGCAAATCTTAGATGTCAAGCAGAACAAATAAATGAAAAATTAAATGCATATAAGACACTATATGGTAAAATTTTAGGTCGTTAAAGGAAATTCCAAAAGCTTCTGGAGTGAGGTACAGTGGGCTGGGTGGGCTGATTACCTATAAAGGGATGTGAATCAGGTTGACACCAGACTTGTCAGCAGCAGCTATTGATACAGCAGATAATGGAGCAATATTTTCAAACGTCAGGGAGACAATTAACTTTGAATCTGGATTGCTATATCCAATCAAGTTTATTCAAGCTTAAGGGTAAAATCCACAGATTTTCTGATATGCAAAGATTTAGAAAATTTGCCATGTGCAGATCCCTTGAAAAGAATTATGAGCCAGGGGGAAAAAAAAAATCCAAGAAGAAGAAGTAGGGTTAAAGAAACAATTGTGAACAAATAAACCAGGAAAAACCTTATTTTGATGTTTAAAAAAATTAATTTTCTAACTAAAATACTTCAGCTCATTCCAAATGCAACATGCTTGTGCTGCATAAAGGGGCAGATGGAATTTAAAGCATGCTGAGACTCTTGTTATAGGGAGAATATACGTGCTGATTGTCCCTAAAATTGTCCTGAATAATCCGTGTTCAAGTATGTTTATCAAAAGTGTAAAGTAACAATTCTAAAAATAGACCTAGAGTACAATCCCTAAGCCACTAAATATTCAGGTCAGGGGAAGCAGGGCAGAAGAACCTCAATCAATTCAAGAGAAGTCAGAGAAGAAACAAAGAATAAGGAAATAACCAGAAAGAGCAGCAAACAGAGAATGAATTAACTCATTCACAGTACTGTAATTACTAATATATACTTGGGCACTTATGTCCAATTCTATGAATGAATTAATGTCACTTGCTAAAAGACAGTGATTCTCAGATTGAGAGGTAAAACCCAATCATTCTCTATGCCATTTGCCACAGGAACACTAAATCACAGTAATAAAAGAACGTTCATGATGAAGGGATGTAAATATTTCCATAGATTATAGAGTGCATTTAGGGCAGGGGCCAGGAGGAGGACCAGATACAGATTATGGAGGCTCTTCAGGAAGTATAAGAAACTTGAAATCGATCCTGAAGGGAAATGAGCAATAAGGTAAAGAATGTAGTGACTTAATGAGATTTACATTGGAGAAAGATTACTAGGGCAGTAGAGAAAGTTTAGGAGGCAGGTCAAGCTTGGGGGTGGGGCACATGCAGGAGATATTCAAGGAATTCATGCATGAAGTGATAAGGAGCTGAACCATGTCATAGAGGTCGGGGTGGAGAAAAGATGGTCGGTATTATTGATTATGAGAAGATAGACTCAGTAAGACTTGGAGATGAGGGGGAGGAGAATTGCAAGATGGTGCACAGGTTTCTGAAGTGCAAGGCCGGGTGGCCTCTTCACCAGTATGGGAACACAGAGGGAAGAAGATATGGGGAGGGAGATGATGAACTTACGCCTTGGTGCACTGGGGTGTTCAGTGATAACTGATTCTCAGGATACAGATTTTGGTTGGGTATGCAAATCTTGGAGTCACTGTCTTACTGGGGGAAGGAGTCATCATTCATTCATAACCAGAGCTTGTACTACAGAACCAGACTTGCTCATAAGAGGTAATATTGTTTAGATCCATCGTGTGAAAAGCTGGAACTCTGACATAGAGTCCTGACTCTCTCCTTTTACATTCGGTAGACAGAACAATGAATGAAAATAATCATGTCTTCCTAAATCCAGTCAGGAAAGTTGAAGGTTTGACTAAGCAAAGATCAGTGCCTTCCCCCATCTTTGTCACTGAATTCTCGTGCCTGTGCAGTCATGGGAATGGTGTAGGTGAGAAGGGGAATGGGATTGTTCTTGATGCCTTTTGGCATTAAATGAAGCACTAATAGCAAAACATTTAGGAAAATTAAGAAGCCCCTTTTTGCTCTCTGAAGAAAAGCAGCCCCTTGGGTGAAATGGTTGCTAATTATTCTTGTATCTAATCATTAGTTGAATGTGATAATTGCCTTAACAGATTACAAATGACAAGCCTTTTTTTGAGCTTTCCCCAGAAAAAAGCCCCACTCCCCACTCTCCACCCTCCACCCTCCACATACAAAATGAAAAGACCTACAGTGGTAGGAGGGGTGCATCACAGTGTGGTCTGCTTGGAGATTCCCAAGACCACTGATTGGGGTAAGAACCTCCCAAATGTTGAGAAGCTTCAGCCGAAAAGGTTGAAGAGTTTCCTAGATTCCTCCTCTTCCTCATGTTCAAGAGAACTTCTGGGAAACACCTATTTTTGTGTGGCTCAGCAGATTCCAAATCTAGTTACTTCCCAGATCAAACTGTATTCCCCAACCTGTCAGGAGGAAGTTTAGATGGAACCCAGTTTTCAGTCCTTGGAATTTGCTGTATTTTTCTGAAAGTTTAAATTGTTCATTGGAATGGCTTCCCGAAGGAGCTGAAGTCTGAGCCACAACTTGAAGGAGGGAGGCATGTTCCAAGAGTAGAATGGCATCAGGTTAGTCTTCTTTCAGAGAGAATGGCGCTAACCCTCCCCTGTGCTTCCACGGCACTATGCAAATACTTCCATTGTAATTCTGGGATCTGCTTTGGATTTATTTGTAATACTTATAATACTGTTCTTTATTATTAAGTTTATGCTTTGAAAATTAAGATATGCTCCTGAAAGAAGTCAGGATTTGCAATCTCCTGGGTAGAGTTAAACAATCTATTCAAATAACCAGTTAATGAGTATGGATGTAAGGATGGATGCAGTTGCCAGTGGTTATAACTAACTGCAGCTGAGGAAGCAGGAGGGGAGGAAGACCCAGTCAGTAGAGTGGTGGCCCTAGTTCTGTCTCTACGTTATTTGAGGGAAAAAAAAAAAAAAGTTTTCCCAACCCGATGGATTCCAGTGTTTGGAGAGCTAGCGGGATGGGTTGCCATGAGAGCCTTTGCATGAGGAATATAGACTCCCTAGAAAGATCTGAACCCCAGTGTGGAAGAGTTGGGTTCATGAGTCTTTTTTGATGTGAGCGGGCTGGAGTCAGGAGGCATTTAGGAGAACAGCAGCGAGTCACCCAGCAGATGTTGGGTTATTCCTTTGGTCCAGGTGAGAAGGAAATTGCAGCTTCTCAGAAATATGTGAAGAACCCAGGGCTGCTCTGTTCTCTGTAAGCGCCCACCTCCTCAGCCAACCCCTTTATCTTCCACTGTAGCCAGAGGTGGGGTGTGCAGGTCCTGTCAACATTGGTGATTCGGGACCAGGCAGAGTGGCTGATGAGGAGGAGGGTGGGGCTGACGTCTATTGAGCTTTCATTCTGTGCTAGTTGCTACTCTGAGCACTTTAGATGCATAGGACAGGACTGACATTTTATATCCAAGGAAAGAGGAACAATTACTATCCCTTTGACAGGTGAGGAAACTGAGACTTACAGAGGTTCACTAGCGTGCTTAAGTAGAAGGAAAAAGTGTCCCTTACCTACGGTCTCTGAGTCCCGTTTCAAAATTCTATTTGAGCAAGAACGGTTGCAGTTCAGAGGATAAAGCTTTTCCTAGTAGCCCATCAGACCGAGGGGTCTGCATTGAGAACTGGGAGCCACGTTTAAGAGCTGAGGTGGGTGGGGGGTGGGCACCAGCACAGCAGTGAGTCTAAGGGCAAGAACTATCTGGGTCAAATGGGCAGGTGCCCTGGAGGAATACTGAGGCCAGAGACCAGCAGCATAGCTTTGTTTACAGAACTCTTAGCAGGGTGTTTCTAGAAAGTTGTAAAGTCCATTGAAAAGTCCTAGAATGGAACGGAAACTTAAGAACAAGTAAAGCACACCTTTTAGAGGGAGGTTGCTGCTTTTTATATTTCAGGAAGGCAATTGTGGACTAGAGTAGGGGCTTTGGAGGCAGCAAGAAAAGTGTGTTGTGTGATGGACTAAAAGTTGTCTTTAATCAGGAAGATTCAACCTTGTATCCAACTTAACTTTGTACTAGCTGCTTGACCTTGGATAAGTAACTATCCTTGCTGGACCTCTCTTTGTTCATTTTTACAATGGGGACCATAATACCGACATTACATGGTTATAGGGAGAATTCTGTGGGATAATGTAGATAAAATGTGCGCACTATTTTCCTCCCTCCTCAACCTACCCCCTCCTGGACACAATCACTTTGGTGGCTGACAGAGCATAAAAAAGGAGTAGAGTGCATGTTCCGGTGGAGCCACGAGAACTCAGGAACATATGATTGCCACCCTCAGCTCCTCCCAGGACTATCTGGGAGGGAAAGGGCAGGATGCTGGGACTTGTGCAATTGTAACTTGGTGCACAACCAGCAGAAATCCTTTTTCAAGGAGTTACTGTGGACTTACTATCCTGTAGCCTGACCTGACCTGGTACACCCAGGTTCTATTTGAATAAAATACAAGGAACCGTGCTAAACACTCACTCATTAAACACTTAAGCCCCCTCGACTGGGAAAGGATGTTGCACCTTGAGACCAGGCTGTGGGAAGAAGGAGGGACCATCTGTTGGCCCTTTGCTGGGTCAGAGCCCAGCCTTGCTGAGTGTCTCACAGCTGCTGCCTCTGGGAGAAGCAGTTTGTCAGCTTTATACCTTTCTGCTTTATGGTCTGATGACTTAATAGGATTCGACCTTCCCTGTATTCCATTTCAGTTGGGTCAGACACTGCACTTCAAATTAAAATTTGGGCTCTGGCACAGGTGATGACAAATTGGTGAGGTGTGTGGACACGTGCCCGTAGGAGGGCTCTAGCTTCAGATGCCCCCTGAGCCAGCATGACCAGTCCCTGCATCCACGCCATTACCCAGCCAGAGCCCCACACTTCTCGTGACGCTGTGGCGATCCTGCCTTCCGCAAGGCACTGCAGTGGACCCCAGTGTGCAGTGGGCCTACCCATCCTTCTACCCATTGAGAGGACACCTCAGTTTTTATGCAACAATGGGATGGAGTTCAAAGATGGGCAGAGACATTGTCACTGCAGAGGGTTTCGAAGGTGACAACATTCACTTGGCCGGTATGTGTTTGGCGTCACTGTGCGTCCGTCACTGTGGCAGACAGCAAAGGGAATGGAAGGATTTCAACCATGCTGTCAAGGAACTTGCCATCCAACTGAGAGAAAGTCAAGGGCATAGACATGACTGTAATGCAAGGCAGAAAATGACTGGACTAAGGAGGAGAGCTGTTATAAAACGAGATGGGAGAGTGAAAGCTTTGCGGGTGTTGGAGAATAGATGAGAATCCTGAAAGGCTCTATAATGGGGGGTACCACTTGAAGTGAGCTTTTGAAGAGGAGAAGGACTTGGGCAAGCAGGCATTGGGCTGGGGGAGGGCCACTCTGAGGGGAGGCAGGGACATGGGCAAAGGTGCCGGGGTTTGGCATCATGCCATGTGTAGGGAACAAAGAGTGGTCCGTGGTGTCTCGGGCTGGAGCATTCCAGTAAGGCTTCCTGGGAGATTGCTGTGGGCCACTGTTTTAAGCACTTTACATGTATAATATCTATATCTATATTTATATCTATATCTGTCTACATCTGGGCACTGATTTGAAGGGAAATAAATTATACTTATTAAATCTTCACATCCCTATGAGATGTTACTATGATGTCCATTTTGTGGTTGATGAAACTGAGGCCAAGAGAACAAAATGTGTGAGTAACTTGTAGGATCACTTGCAGCTTGGTCAGCAGGATGGGTTTCAAAGGGGAGAGACGGTGAGGAGGAGAGGAAGGAAGGTTGATGTCTCCCAGAACTGACTCCCCTGAACGGCGTCCACTGGAATTCAGTTTCCGGGCAGAGTGCACGTGTGCAATGCACAGTCTCTCTAGATGATGGGAGCAGCCCCCGTCCCCATGTCAGCTCTGCTCCCTCCTGAGTCCTCCTCGTGGGCTTTGTGGGCACGGCTGTCTCTGAGTCATATGCTCCTATGTATCGTCTCCTGCTGTGGTCGTATGGTCGATGTCTTTCGGTTCTTCTCTAAATGAAGGCGTCCCTGAGACCCAGCTCAGGAGGGGATCATCGTGGAGCCTGAGTAAAGGCAGGAAGGAGGTGGTTGGGGACCAGCGTCCTGTGATGAACCAGGAGGCTGACCATCTGCCCACTGTGCCCAGAATGGCATCCTAAGAGTTGACTTCAAAAGGGCAGAAGGTCATTTTATATGGCATTTAGAATAATGGGCACCAGCCAGGGGTTTAGAATCTACCCTTGACCGTTTCAGTAGGTTTTCATCTCACCCAGAGCTACTAAAAGTGAATAATAGGAGTTTTTGGTTAAAAAAAAAAAATGACTTTGGTCAACTTTTGGGACACTAATCCTTCAGAAATAAAATGAAAGTATTGAATTATGAATGTTTATTGTAGCATTGCATGTGTTAAACAAACAAAAAATAAAAATAAATACCCTGGAAACAACTAGAATGCTAGCAACCCATTAATAGGGGAACGATTGAAGAAACTGTGGTGCTTTGGTGCATTTGTGCTGTAGTGGATCACAAAGCTACTTCAGTGAATGATAAAGATCAATGTGCATTAATCTGGAAAGATGTCCAGGAAAACACTGTCAATGACATAAAAAGAAGCTGCAGAATAATGTATGAAATATTATGATTATTTTAGTGAAAAGAAAAAAGAAGAAAAAGAATAAGGAAGCCTGTATATCTTTGTCTCTGTGTCTATAAGCATAGCAAAAGAGAGAAACAGAATGATAAAAATGGTATCATTTTGTTATCTTAAGGCACTAGTTTGAAGAAAAATAAACTTTAAATTCTTTACAAAGTTTCTTATTTAACTTCATAAAAAAATCATGCATTTATTTTATAATTAAAAACCCAATAAGCTAAGCATTGTTCGTGGATGAAATTGAAGTAACAAAAGTGGAGTTAAATTACACAGTACATTAAATGCCAGAATATAGGCTTTGTGCTTCATATTACACACAAGAATTTTTAAATACAGTACCACAGAATACCTTTAAAATACGTGTTGATAAAATAATTTTTGGAATGTTGCCCAATACATTACACCCATGGAACTTCAATACACTTATCAATTTACTTATCAATATCTTATCAAAAGCACTGAGAAGTCCTGCATTTAAACACATTTTTCAAGTGTATTAATCTAGTTTCCCAGAGGTATTTTTCAGAAAATCTCTTTTTGTATTATACTTAGCCTGTGGAACACTCGGTAAAACCCTTGAGAATACAATCCTTGTTTTTATGGCAATGGGAAGCTTCTGGAGGTTTTGAGGCAGAGGAATAATAAGACTTGAGCTGATTTTCAGGGAACTGTATCACAAGAGCCATGTGCTTGGTAAAGGAGGGATCCAGGGTAAAGAGGACCGGTTAGGAGGATGTTAAGCAATTTGGGGAAGAGGAGACAGTGGTCTGAAAGAGGACACAACTGTGGAGCTTGACCGTAAGGACAGCTGGGACTTGTCAGGATAATGTCACCAGGGCTTGGTGAAGAGCGGGCATGGCAAGGTTGAGGGGAAGAATGCAGAGAGCTTGTGTGTTTGCCTGCGGGGTGTCTGGTGCTGGTCTGAAATGGGGGATGTGAGAGCAGGAGCAGTCTGGGGATCCAGGAGGAAGGTGATCATGAGTTGACTTTGAGGAGCTGGAAGAAACGTCCATCAAGCAGTTGGATATACAAACAGCAAACCACAGCTCTTCTGAAACCACACGAATCTATCACTTGTCAGGAAGGAGGATGTTGGCCTTATTGGGCTAAATCTTCACCTGATCAACCCTGAGGCCATAAAGTAGGACTGAGGTCCCTTCTACAGGAGATTCTGTTCCTTAGAAAACTGGATCTTGCTAAGCAAGACTTTGACAGCACAGGGGAACGCTTTCCTGCCTTTTTTTCTGAGGCTCATTCTCTTGTGCCTGGAATGCCGAGAGGACAAACCTCAGGCTGTGGGCTCCTGGGTGGTGTGATTTCATGGAGGCCAGCCCACTGCTAGAATGGAGATGCCCCAGAGTCCAGAGATGAAGTCAAATCTGCTAAGTCAAGTGATCTGATTTTCAACTTTTACACAATCCTCTGAGTTGATTTCCCGTTTGTTTTTCCTAGGTCTTTAATCAATCTGAGTTGGAGGTTCCAGCTCTGGTTTCAGTTGTGGCACAAAGAATGAAGGGCAGGGTCCTGTGCCCACACTGGGGCTAGCAAGTTTACAGGGGAAACAGCGCCCCCGGAGGCCAGTGTAGACTTGGCAGCAGGAGGTGGTGAGAAGTCTCTTGAGGGTGATTATCAGGGGATGGGTTTCACGCTGGGAGGTCCAATCACTCCTCCCCACTTGGACATTCTTCCTCTTTTCAACCTTGAAAGGAGGCTTTCCATACAAAGACCTAAGACATAGGCATGAAATGGTTCTATTCCTCCGGTCATTAACCGTCTTTAGGTCACAATGACTGACATTTCTAGGTGATGAAAAAAGAACCTAAGGGGTTTTCCCCATTCTGTTCATAAAATCCACCAAAATGCCTCTGTCTCCCCCCCTATTTTGTGAGAGAAACTTTCTGCATCTGGAGGATGGATTGGTGAGGTTTCAAGTTCTCCTTCACACCAGGTGTAGAACTATTTTGTGTCAGGAAGAAAGGTCGCTGTCACACTATTAACACAGAAAGGGCCAAACCTTCTGGACATGCCTCATACACCCTTCTGCCTAGAGATACAGACCTGTGTCTGTATCTGCCACACAGGATGGCAGGAAACCCCAACAAGCACCTCCGCACTGTGGTCTGTTGGGAAGTGGCCTTGTTTCAGAACAACATCAGTGGGATTGATTTGAAGATGGGCTGTCAGGTTGCCCGCAGGCCCTGGGCTTAGGATCAGAAGGAACTGACTAAGATCTTGAGACTTCCTGGTAATTCTGACTCCAAATCCAGTTAGGATCTGCCCAGAGCTTTTTATTTTGTTTCTCTCTCCTGTGAAAAACACACTGTGGATTTTCTAGCTCATTTGAAGCATATTGCCCTAAGTAACCCCTGAGAGCATCTCCTCCCTGGCTCTCAATTTCAGCAAGGGAATTATTTCTGAGAATGGGAACTGGTTTTGGTCTCAGATCATGCAGGTTGTTCGGGGGCAGAGCCAGGCATCCTGACTTCCTGGTGAGCGTTAGTCATGACGTGTGTCTTCCCCAGTTGAACATAAAGACAACGGTTGAATGTCTACCGAGTGCTGGGCGCCATGCTTTGTCCTGGAGAAACAGAGATGGGAATTAAGTGTTCTTTGCTGGAGACACAGACAGTGCACTGGAGGAGCCTCACATGATGAGGGAATCGTAAATCCCATGAAGAAAGGGGTTTAATTTCTTTGATCCGTTGCTGTATCCCCAGGGCCGGACACAGCGCCTGGTACAAAGCAGGTGAGGCACATATAGCTGTTGTATGAATGACGGTTAGAGGCGTGTACAAGGGGCTGTGTTCTCATCACTTTTGAAAGTGATTCATGCTGCTAACAAAGTCACAGGGATTCAGAGAAGGTGCAGGAGAGGGTTGTTGGTGAGATACATTTTAGAGGTTGAGAAGAAGCTCACAAGGAAACATAGACAGGAATAGATTCTAGGTAGAGGAAAGACCACCACCAGGAGTGTAGCCTTCATTTCATGTTAAGGTCCTGGGATGGGGGCAGTCTCAGCCCTCTGTGTGGTCAGAGCCCGTCTGTGGGTGGGCTGGAACAGCAGGGAGAAGAGACCAGGGGCCTGATCACAAAAAGTCTCTCAGCCTTTGCAAAGGAGACTTTATTTTTTGGCAGTAGTCAACTAGAAGGAGACTTCTTGCTCTCGGTAACCACTTCTGACCTGCAGAGTGGGGTAAAATGATTTTTTTTTTGCTGGTGACTATAACATTTGCTTTCTCTGAGAAATGTTCCAGATGAGATCTGCAAACAAGTGAAGACCAAAATGTCTCATCACTCTTGTGGCAGATGTACGACACTCTGGTGCTTCTGGTCCAAGCTGGTCCCTTGGAAACCAAACAGTCCCTACAGTCCTGTAGTGTTGGCAGGAGGCTTAGCTAGCTCACTCCCATGAAATGCCAGATTTCAGGGAAGGGCTGGGGGAGAGCTGTGAGATGTGGTACAAATGATCTTTGCAGTAAGTGCAGGAGAAGAGTGTGTAACAGATGGGAAAGGGAGGCAGATAGTCTTAAAAAGCGAAGTAGCTTTGTTTGGGCGGCCTTGAATGGGGGCTGGGGAGACACCAGTATTAGAATTAGATGGGCTTGGACGCTTAGGACCTAGGGGATTGGGGTTTTTGCTTAACCTCTGTGAGCCTCAGTTTTCTCATCTGAAAATTGTGGATAGTAGAATCATCATGCAGGGTTGTTGTAAAAATGAGATGAGGGACTTCCCTGGTGGCGCAGTGGTTAAGAACCCGCTGGCCAATGCAGGGAACACGGGTTTGAGCCCTGGTCCGGGAAGATCCCACATGCCGTGGAGCAACTAAGCCTGTGCGCCACAACTACTGAGCCTGCGCTCTAGAGCCCGTGCTCCTAGAGCCCATGCTCCGCAACAAGAGAAGCCACCGTGATGAGAAGCCCGTGCACTTCAACGAAGAGTAGCCCCAGCTCACCACAACTAGAGAAAGCCTGTGTGCAGCAACGAAGACCCAATGCAGCCAATAAATAAATAAATAAATTTATATAAACAAATAAAAATGAGATGAGATGCTAGTTAGTATTGCTCTCTGCCTCTTTTCTCCCCTTCTTCCAATAATGGAGGTTGACCCTGCGGGGCATTCAAAGAGGGAGAACTGGTAATCCTGGCTCTTAAAGGAGCTGATCGCTATGGTGGGATGTAATTGACCTTAGCATGTGGTGGACAACAGCCAGGATGTGAGAAAGGTCTAGATGCAGGGCAGCGGGTGCTCAGGGCAGGGGATGGACCTTCCCTTCCCGCTGGTGCAGAGGAAGAGTAGGGTGGGCCAGAAGACCTTGAGGCCTAGGGTGGGTGCTAAGAATTTTGACATTTGGGAGCTGAAAATAAAAATGGGGAGAGAGTTTTTGAGCAAACGGTATTTAGGTTTGATTGCAATGTAAGGTATGTTGGGGGTGAGGTGGGCTGGGAAAGAGAAGGGGACCAATAGGCTTTCAAACTTTAAATATATTAGGGGAAATTTTGGAGACCCTAGCGTCCTGAGATAAGGGATATGGACTTTATTTGAGGTTCAAAAAATCCCAGCCAAGAAGAAAAAAGCAGGAAAGGAGATTCCCCCAACCCCTTCCTTCTTTTCTTCCCCCAGCTTTGGGAGTTAATATCTTGGTGCCTATGGGTTAGGTCCTCGACAGAAGATGCCTGTAAGATCCTCAGCGCTGGGTCTTCCCTGGATGAAGAGGCTAGACTGTGGGGAAGGGAGTGTGGACAGCATCGTTCTTTCCTCCATCACTTTCTCCTTTATGATGATGCAAAGCCATCCCCCCGGGTGCTGAAGGTAGTTTCTCTTGTGCCCCATCCTGTGCCCCATCCTGACCTGTGTTGTTGATCAGATCTTGCGTTCCAGAAGCCTGGGCCAGATTCCCAGTGGAAATCCAGTGCTGATATTTAATTTAAAAGCCAAAATACTACTTGGTAAAGTTTCCTAAGTTATATTTCAGCTCTTCTTTAGACCAAAGCCCCTTCCAGTGAGGATGGGGGTTCTGAGAGTTTAAAATATCTCTCTGATAACTTTCTTTACAGTGGGGGCATGTAAACAGTGGGACACCATTCTTCCTGGATGGAACAGTGTCAGATGGAAGTCCAAAGGTCCTGTTACAGATAGGGAAAGCAAGGGTCAAATAAGGGAACAGACTCATTTATTCATCAAATGTTTATTAAGTGCATTCAGTGTGAACGTTGGGGGTTGGGAGACGAAAGAGGCTCACAGTAGTGTGATCTTTCAAATACCTGAATCAGATTGTGTCACTGCTCTGCTTAAGACCCATTAACAGCCTCCTACTTTACTTCAAATAACCTCCTTAACGTGGTTGGTAATGTCCTGTATGATCTGTCCCCAGCGTACGGCTCTGCACTTATGCTTCTTGCCCCTCTTGTCTACTCAGTTCTTCTAACAGGTTCACACATGACAAGCTTTTCCTGGCCTCAGGCCCTCCTCACAGGCAGTTCTTTCTTATTGAAACCCCCTTTCCTCACTCTTCCTACAACTGGCTACTTCTTATTTCTCAGGTTCTAGTTAACAATGTTACATCCTTAAAAGGCTTTCCATGACCAGTCTAGCTACTATCCATGTCTTTATTTTTTCTTAAATTTTATTGACATATAGTTGATTTACAGTGTTAATTTCTGCTGTACAGCAAAGTGACTCAGTTATATATATGTGTGTTGTGTGTGTGTGTGTATTCTTTTTCATATTCTTTTCCATTACGGTTTATCACAGGATATTGACTATAGTTCCCTCTGCTATACAGTAGGACCTTGTTTTTTTAATCCATTCTGTATATAATAGTTTGCATCTGCCAATCCCAAACTCCCAATCTTTCCCTCCCCCACCCCCACCCCCCTTGGCAACAAGTCTGTGAGTCTGTTTCATAGATATGTTCATTTGTGTTGTATTTTAGATTCCACATATAAGTGATATCATATGGTATTTGTCTTTCTCTTTGACTTACTTCGCTTAGTATGATAACCTCTAGGTCCATCCATATTGCTGCAAATGGCGTTATTTCATTCTTTTTTATGGCCGAGTAATATTCCATTGTGTGTGTGTGTGTGTGTGTGTGTGTGTGTGTTTGTGTGTGTATATATATATACCACATCTTCTTTATCCATTCATCTATCAATGGACATTTAGGTTGTTTCATGTCTTGGCTATTGTAAATAGTGCTGCTATTAACATAGGGGTGCATGTATCTTTTTGAATTATCATTTTGTCTCATTACATGTCCAGGAGTGGAATTGCTGGATCATATGGCAGCTCTATTTTTAGTTTTTTGAGGAATCTCCATACTGTTCTCCATAGTGGCTGTATCAATTTACATTCCCACCAACAGTGCAAGAGGGTTCCCTTTTCTCCACACCCTCTCCAGCATTTATTATTTGTAGACTTTTTAATGATGACTTTTTAATGATGGGCATTCTGACTGGTGTGAGGTGGTACCTCATTGTAGTTTTGACTTGCATTTCTCTAATTATTAGCGACGATGAGCATCTTTTCATGTTCCTGCTGCCCATCTGTATGTCTAATTTGGAGAAATGTCTATTTAGGTCTTCTGCCCATTTTTCTATTGGGTTGTTTGTTTTTTTGTTATTGAATTGTATGAGCTGTTTGTATATTTTGGAAATTAAGCCCTTATCGGTCACATCATTTGCAAATATTTTCTCCCGGCTTGTGGGTTGTCTTTTCATTCTGTTTATGGTTTCCTTTGCTGTGTAAAAGCTTGTAAAATTGATTTAGTCCCATTTGTTTATTTTTGCTTTTATTTCTATTGCCTTTGGAGTCAGACCTAAGAAAACATTGGTATGATTTATGTCAGAGAATGTTTTGCCTATGTTCTCTTCTAGGAGTTTTATGGTGTCTTGTCCTATATTTAAGTCTTTAAGCCTTTTTTTTTTTTTTTTAAGCCATTTTGACTTTATTTTTGGCATGGTGTGAGTGTGTGTTCTAACTGCATTGATTTACATGTGGCTGTCCAATACCACTTGCTTAAGAGACTGTCTTTTCCCCATTGTATATTCTTGCCCCTTTTGTTGAAGATTAATGGTCATTGGTGTGTAGGTTTATTTCTGGGCCTGTATTCTGTTCCATTGATCCGTTTGTCTGTTTTTGTGCCAAAACCATGCTGTTTTGATTACTGTAGCTTTGTAGTATTGTCTGAAGTCTGGGAGGGTTATGTGCCCTGCTTTGTTTTTTTTTCCTCAGGATTGCTCTGGCAATTCTGGGTCTTTTATGGTTCCATATGAATTTTAGGATTATTTGTTCTAGTTCTATAAAAAATGTCATGGGTAATTTGATAGGGATTGCATTAAATCTGTAGATTGCTTTGGGTAGGGTAGTATGGCCATTTCAACACTATTAATTCTTCCAATCCAAGAGCATGGGATATCTTTACATTTCTTTGAATCATCTTCAGTTTCCCTTAATGTTTTGTAGTTCTCAGCATGTAAGTCTTTCACTTCCTTGGTGAGGTTTATTCCTAAATTTTTTTGATGAGAACACCCATCCCTCTCCAGAAAATGGGCATAGAGGGAACCTACCTCAACATAATAAAGGCCGTATATGACAAACCCACAGCAAGCATCGTACTCAATGGTGAAAAACTGAAAGCATTTCCAGTAAGATCAGGAAAAAGACAAGGATGTCCACTCTCGCCACTCTTATTCAACATAGTTTTGGAAGTCCTAGCCACAGCAATCAGGGAAGAAAAAGAAATAAAAGGAATACAAATTGGAAAAGAAGAAGTAAAACTGTCACTGTTTGCAGATGACATGATACTATACATAGAAAATCCTAAAGATGCCACCAGAAAACTGCTAGAACTAATCAATTAATTTGGTAAGGTTGCAGGATACAAAATTAATGCACAGAAGTCTCTGGCACTCCTATACACCAACAATGAAAAATCAGAAAGACAAATTAAGGAAACACTCCCATTTACCATTGCAACAAAAAGAATAAAATACCTAGGAATAAACCTCCCTAAGGAGGCAAAAGACTTGTACTCAGAAAACTATAAAACACTGATGAAGGAAATCAAAGATGACATAAACAGATGGAGAAATATACTATGTTCTTGGATTGGAAGAATCAGTATTGTGAAAATGACTATACTACCCAAAGCAATTTACAGATTCAGTGCAATCCCTATCAAACTGCCAATGGCATTCTTCACAGAATTAGAACAAAAAATTTTACAATTTGTATGGAAACACAAAAGACCCCGAATAGCCAAGCAATCCTGAGAAAGAAAAATGGAGTTGGAGGAATCAGGCTCCCTGACTTCAAACTATACTACAAAGCTACAGTAATCAAGACAGTACGGTAGTGGCACAAAAACAGAAATATAGATCAGTGGTACAGGATAGAATGCCCAGAGATAAACGTACACACATATGGTCACCTAATTTACGACAAAGGAGGCAAGAACATACATTAGAGAAAAGACAGCCTCTTCAATAAGTGGTGCTGGGAAAACTGGACAGCTACATCATGTAAAAGAATGAAATTAGAACACTACCTAACACCATATACAAAAATAAACTCCAAATGGATTAAAGACCTAAATGTAAGACCAGACACTATAAAACTCTTAGAGGAAAATATAGGAAAAACACTCTTTGACATAAACCACAGCAAGACCTTTTTTGACCCACCTCCTAAAGTAATGAAAATAAAACCAAAAATAAATAAATGGGCTTAATTAAACTTAAAAGCTTTTGCACAGCAAAGGAAACCGTAAACAAGACAAAAAGACAACCCTCAGAATGGGAGAAAATATTTGCAAATGAAACAACAAAGGATTAATCTCCAAAATATACAAACAGCTCATGGAGTTCAGTATCAAAAAAAACAAACAATCCAACTTAAAAATGGGCAGAAGACCTAAATAGACTTTTCACCAAGGAAGACATACAGATGGCCAAGAGGCACATGAAAAGATGCTCCACATCACTAATTATTAGAGAAATGCAGATCAAAACTACAATGAGGTATCACCTCGCACCAGTCAGAATGGCCATTATCAAAAAATCTAGAAACAATAAACGCTGGAAAGGGTGTGGTGAAAAGGGAACCCTCCTGCACTGTTGGTGGGAATGTAAATTGATACAACCACTATGGAGAACAGTATGGAGGTTCCTCAAAAAACTAAAAATAGAACTACCATATGACCCTGCAATCCCACTACTGGGCATATACCCTGAGAAAACCATATTTCAAAAAGAGACATGTACCACAATGTTCATTGCAGCACTATTTACAATAGCCAGGACATGGAAGCAACCTAAATGTCCATTGACAGATGAATGGACAAAGAAGATGTGGCACATATATGCAATGGAATATTACTCAGCCATAAGAAGAAACAAAATTGAGTTATTTGCAGTGAGGTGGACCTAGACCTAGAGTGGACCTAGAGTCTGTCATACAGAGTGAAGTAAGTCAGAAAGAGAAAAACAAATACCATATGCTAACACATATGTATGGAATCTAAAAAAAAAAAAAATGGTACTGATGAACCTACTTGCAAGGTAGGAATAAAGATGTAGACATAGAGAACGGACTTGAGGACACGGGGTGGGAGAGGGAAGCTGGGGCGAAGTGAGAGTAGCATCGACATATATACACTACCGAATGTAAAATAGTTAGCTAGTGGGAAGCAGCAGCATAGCACAGGGAGATCAGCTCGGTGCTTTGCGATGACCTAGAGGGGTGGGATAGGGAGGCTGGGAGGGAGGCTCAAGAGGGAGGGGATATGGGGATATATGTATACATATGGCTGATTCTCTTTGGTGTACAACAGAAACTAACACAGTATTGTGAAGCAATTATACTCCAATAAAGATCTATTTTAAAAAAAGGGATTGTTTGTGTACATTCCCTTTCTGCTATGTCTTTGTTAGTGTAAAGAAATGCAACTGATTTCTGTACATTAATCTTGTATCCTGCTACCTTGCTGAATTCATTTATCAGTTCTAGTAGTTTTTGTGTGGCGTCCTTAGGGTTTTCTATATAATCTGCATATAGTAACAATTTTACCTCTTCCCTTCCAATTTGGGTACCTTTTCTTTTTCTTGTCTGATTGCTGTGGCTAGGACTTCCAATACTATGTTGAGGAGAAGTGGTGAGAGTGGGCATCCTTGTCTTGTTCCAGATTTTAGTGGGAAGGCTTTCATCTTTACACTGTTGAGTATTACATTGGCTGTGGGTTTGTCATAAATAGCTTTTATTACATTGAGATATGTTTCCTCTACCTACTTTTGTGTTTTTATCATAAATGGATGTTGAATTTTATCAAATGCTTTTTCTACATCTATTGAGATGATCATGTCATTTTTACCTTTTCTTTTGTTGATGTGGTATATCACATTGATTGATTTGCGTATGTTGAACCATC
This sequence comes from Balaenoptera physalus, assembly GCF_965194825.1. Taxonomy (NCBI): domain Eukaryota; kingdom Metazoa; phylum Chordata; class Mammalia; order Artiodactyla; family Balaenopteridae; genus Balaenoptera; species Balaenoptera physalus. The sequence goes on along the minus strand of NC_138900.1, from coordinate 47,599,130 downwards.
CTTGTGACCCTGGGATGAATGCCCATGTCCTTATTGAAGTGCCTAGTATTGAAATTCCTCTGTAGGACTGATCATAACTTAAAATCAGTTATTCATTTATTGTCCAATACCTTCCTGATCCATGGGGCTGTAAGCCCTACCATGCCAGACAATATAACTGTCTTATTTACTGACGTGTGAACCCTGCACCCGACATGTGCTGGACATGGAGAAGGTGCTGAGTACATGTTATGGAATGAATGAATGTGTGCATGAATAAATGTGTGAAGGAAAGTACAGACCCCTCCTTTCCATGTGGTTCCTGGTGATCCCAGCATTGAAGCCATTCCTGATAACATATTATACCACTAACAGTGGTACTCTAACTGAGCAGAACCCAGGGCACTGTGCCCCTGAGGAGACAGTGACTATCTCCGAAATTAGAGAAAGCTGTCCATAAAAAGTTCATTTTGATCTGGTTTTGGAGGATGAGGAGGTTCCCCCCATCCCAAGACTCTGTAGGGCAGAGGATTTCAGGCAAAAGGAGTAAACAGTATGTCAGATTAGATAGATACTTTTTTTGTATAATTATGTCCCATGAAATATCTGGGATATACTTATCCCAGAACATATTTGTTGTTTAACTGAAATTCATATTTTACTGGGCATTTGTATTTTATTTTGTAATTCTACATATATTCTAGTATGGACCAGCAATAGCACAACGTGCTTGGGCTTAGGGAAAGATGAGGGGCACATGAAACTCAGAGTGTCTTGGGGAGCATGGGATGTGAAGCACAAAGGCTCAAGGGCATTACTGTGTGAAAGTACAGTAAGTCACCTACATACAAACCTTCAAGTTGCAAACTTTCAAAGATGCAGACGTGCGTTTGCATGTCCAATCATGTAAGTTAGTTCATGTGTCTGGTGTACATTGTCACGTGTGTGCATCCTCTACAAGTGGTTGTGCTTTTGTGTTCTTTACTGTACAGAACTGCATAGAGTACAGTAGTACAGTATCTTTATTTCAAGCCCAGGATGTCCAGAAGCAAGCGTAAAAGCAGCGGTGATGTAGCTGGTACTACTGTACTTTTCAAGGTACTGTACTGTAAGATTAAAAATGTTTTCTTCATTTTTTTGCATTTATTTTTTATGTATTATTGTGTGAAAAGTATTATAAACCTATTACAGTACAGTACTATATAGCTGATTGTGTTAGTTGGGTACCTAGGCTAACTTTGTTGGACTTAGGAACAAATTGGACTTACAATTGCACTCTGAACTTGTTCGTATTTAGGGGACTTACTGTACCTAAATGTTGGGCCAAGGAGCATGGCTTTCATTCTATGAGCAATGGTTTATAGACAAGAGAATAGCCAGGGATTTCCCTGGTGGTGCAGTGGTTAAGAATCCGCCTGCCAATGCAGGGGACACGGGTTTGAGCCCTAGTCCAGGAAGATCCCACATGCCATGGAGCAGCTAAGCCTGTGTGCCACAACTACTGAGCCTGTGCTCTAGAGCACAGCTTCTGAGCCCGCGTGCCGCAACGACTAAAGCCCATGCTCCCTAGAGCCCACACCACAACTACTGAGCCCGCGTACCTAGAGCCTGTGCTCCTCAACATGAGAAGCCACCACAATGAGAAGCCCAGGCACCACAATGAAGAGTAGCCCCCACTTGCCACAACTAGAGAAAGCCCGCACGCAGCAATGGAGACCCATTGCAGCCACATAAATAAATAAATAAAATTTATTTTTTTTAAAAAAAGAGAGAGAATAGCCAGATCAGATCTCGTCAAACCTCTGAGCACCAACCCCACCTTCTTCCACCACAGAGAAGTTCTCCCAGCTCCACTGGAGCTGGTGATATACATTCCATAGTAGAATAGGAATGTGGCTTGTCTTTGGTCTGACTGTACTATTATTTGTGGGAATTGATCTGAGTTCCAAGTCTGTGTGAGCTGGGTAAGTTGCTTCTCCTCACTGGGTGTTGGCCATCCCATCTCTGAAATGAAAGGCTTGACCAGATGTCTTTAAGGCCCCTCTGAGTTTAAACAACATGGAGGTCTTATTTTGAGACCCTATAACACATCGTAGTACAATATCCAGAGCACAATTTCGAGGCAAAGACTTCAGTGTCCACTCTCAATGACTTGCCTGTGCGATGTCCCCCCTTCTTCCTTAGACAGTATCTTAGGATGGGTTCCCTAGCAGCAGAGCCTGAGGCAGGGATGCTTCTTGTGCAAGTGACTTATTGAAGGAGTGTATTTAAGGAAAAGGAAACTGAGAGAAGTAAAAATAGGGCAAAGGAAAATAAGCTAAGAAAGGATGTTTTGTTTTTAGCTGGAGACCTGATTTTAGCCTGATCTCACGAGGAGCTCTGGAGAGCTATGGTCCCATCATAAAGTAAGGGGCCTGGGCTTATATACTCTCACGTCAGTCACTCATTGGCTATGCAATGCCCCTGTAGGGGGCACAGCCTGGGAATCACCTCTCAGTCCACTGTGGTCATTTGGCTCCCATCAGTCAAGGGCAATTCACCTGAGAGGGTTGCAGCTGTGAGCCATTAGCAACCAGCATTCACAGCACTTGGGAGATGGGTGCCCCCACCTGGAAAAGAGGATCTAGGCAGAATAACTAAAGGTGTCCACTTCAGGTAGTTAGTTCTCAGAGCACTTAAGAAAAGATGTGTCATTGGAAGTGTGAGTAAATAAGAGCCTAAGCAGACAAGAACAAAGACTCTAACGTATTATGTAAACACTTTCAAGGCATGTCTTTTAGTCGGGGACTCATGTTCTATATCGATGAAATGGGAACAGTGGATCTCATTTTCTCTAAGGAGTCTATCATTGCTCCAGTATTTGCAGGCTCTGGAGTTCAACTGCCTTAGTTCGAACTCTAGCTCTTCCACGAATGTGTCTGTGTTTGCCCAGATGAATGTTCTTTGGATTGTAGTAGTCACTGATTACAAAAACATATTCCATCAGGTTGAGCCTCGTCTGAAAGATGGGGGCCATGATAACAGCACAGACCCTGCGTGGTTAGTATGAAGATGAATGGGAAAATGTATATAAGGTGCTGAACCCGCATCCTCTTCCTCTCCCTAATATCAGTCATGCACACCTTAGTAAGAAATTTAGAACATGTTGTCCTGGGGAATTTCTTAACAAGCTCGATTTTTCTGATTGAGGAATGAAGGCATGTTTTCTTATCACTTAACAATTAATAAGAAAAGAAATTTAAGGAGAGGTATCTGCAGCCAGGCTGGGTATTTAGGAATAGGGTTCAAGGTCTTGCCTGGGCTTATGAAATCTACTACAAGGCAGTCACCATTTTTCTATCCCTTGTGCTTTCTGTGCATCTTCAGATAGTGTCATGGGAGGCTTAAGGAAGTGGGACAGACCTGGACGAACCTTGTTCTCAGCATATTGCCTTAGGAAAACCACACGCAGATGGGCTTGTTCTGATTTGAGGAAACAGAAGGAAAATAATTCATGGTTTCAAAACTTGACATTTTTTATCTTCCCACCAGATCTGTCATGTGTACTATATTTGCTGCACTTCTTGGCCTGACTTTCTCAAGCTCAAGATTCAGGAATTATACTTGACGTTTCCTCCTAATATGGTCACGAGAGACAAAGAGGAAGGGCTGTGTGTGGTGGGGAAAGAAATGTGGGCTTTGGAGATGTCCAGACCAAGGTCCGAATACTGGCTCCAGTGTTGAGTCATCATGGGATCTCGTTCACATCTCCTCTCTCTGAGCCCAACTCCCCCCATCTGTAAAATGGGAATAACCCCTAGTTCCCAGGGATGACACAAGGACCAAGGGGGAGTCAACTCTACACAGTGCTCAGTCAGGCTGCGTGCACGGTAGGTCACCCTGTCTCCTGATGAGAGCTTATTTAAGTAGCTCTCAAGAAGTTGTTCTCATCCCTAAGAGGACTGTTCAAGAGTCTTACAGCTGTCCATGTTAGAGGCAGAATTCCAGCAAACATGCCTCACTCTGAAGGGGGGTACTTACCACTCTCCTATTCGGCCTCCCTCCCGTTAGCTCCCTCTCTCCTCACCAAGCTTGGCAGCTGCACAGCCATGGTCCCTGTGTCTCATGAACTGACCTCCTATGGGGAGAATTCCCAATGTACAAGGTGGAGGTGATCTCGAAAATTGCTCACATAAAGTGAATCTGACCTCTCTTAGCACCGTCAGATCAATAGTTCTAACAGTGATGCAGATGAGGATCCAGGAGGTCTATGGGTGACACAACCTGGAAGGGAGGATGATGTGCCACGTGACAGAAGTGGGAGCCAAAGCAGGGAGGTGGAACCAATTTGGACCCACACCTGTGCATCACTGGGAGGCCTGCGGGAGCCTCCACAGAGGCTGGCAGGTGAGGGAGGCTGAGTTGGGATCAGGACCTGGGGAGCCCATCTAATGGTACAATTGGGTGTCAGGTTGGGGTCCCAGGTAGGAATAAGTCCCGCTGTCCCGGGGGAGACTGGCTACCTCTAAACCAGCATCCACACGCAGGGTAGGCTCAGCACCAGGGGGGTTGGGTCGGCATCAGCATGGCTTCAGGCACACATTGGCATTATTGCCCCATCATGGTCCCTTTACCCTCTGAGCCTGGACCAGCACAGAACCTAGAGTATCGGGGTGCAGGGTATCGTCCTGCCCTCCTGGGGGAGCTGGGGTTGGCAAAGTTCTGTGTTGTCAGAGCCTACTTCTGGGCTCCAGGTTGCCCAGTGGAGCTGGAGGGTTCAACAGAGAAGGCATGAGTGTGGGGGGCCCCCAGTAGTAGTAGGAGGAAGCTCACTCCAGGTGCTCTGGGCTCTGGCCTTGAGGAAATGACCCGCTAAGTGACTCATGGCAGGTGCACCCTGTAGGCTTCACATCCCCACTTCCTGGACCATCTGTATCTCCATCAGAAAGGCTCGGGGTGACTCAGCTGCCGCTACGCCTCTGATCCCCGTCCTCATTCTTCTCCTCTTTTCTGTGTCTCAATTTGTAATTTTATCTCATTTCCTTCGAAACCCCGGCAGGTCCACCCTCAGCTGTACATCGGCATCCTCGCTCACTTTCCCAAAGCCTTCCCAATGGAGAAGAGGAGGCTGGGTTCCCTTCTGTCCCATCATTGTCCCACTCTCCTGTCGCCATCTTCCCTGCATCCGGAAGGGAACGGTCTGGCCTTCATCCTGGTGGCATGAAACACACACACACACGCACACCCCGCGCCCCATTCCCCCACCTCCTCTTCAGCCTTCCCATGTCACACTGCCTGCATCTACCCCCGGGGATGGCGACGGTGACCCAAAACTGTCAGCTCACTCTTTCATGCTCACTTAGAGCGCATTACAGACATATTGTGCAAAGAGCTTCCATTTACAGAAGCGTCAGTGTGCAGTTTTTGGGCTGTGAAGGACAAGTGCACTCCTGTCTTTTACTGACCGGAAAAGGAGGGCTGCACATCTCCCCCAGCCTGAGAGTAGGCTGGGGGCTGAGCCCCAAGAGGTGCAGGCCCCTCCCATGACTGCAGGGGCAGGTGGTAGGGTCCTCCTGCTCAGCACCCTCTGCTGGTCATCCACGCCCCCACGCCCACCCGGCCCCAGGGCGGTCTGATGCTGCAGAGAAGTCTCTATCTCTTGGTCCACATGCCCCCACGATTGTTCTTTCTGAGCCCTTTAGCTCCTTTAAAATTGGAACAAAAGATATCCTCCCACCCTGGGTAGTTCCCCTTGCAACTATGCCCTGCACCCCAACCATGCCATCTGGTTGTCTTTCCTGGGCCCGTGTGGCTCTGCTTGGGTCTCCAGGACTGCCTGCTCAGGGTGTGTGCTCTGAGCATGGCAGGGAGGTAGGGTCACATTACATCAGAATACCAGAAGTGGCCCCATGATTCTCTCCTGTGGGACTCTGCCCCCACCCCCAGCACAGCCCTGCCGTCTATGGCTGAGCACATCCTGTCCCAAGACTGTTCTGCCTTTTCTCGCTCCCCTTCCCTCTGCATCCACCCTCCTCCAGCCACGGTGAGCATCCTGAAGACTTATCGCTGCTCTATGGTGCCATGTCTGTGCCCATGCTGCGCTACTCTCCCTGCTGGGATGCTGTTTCCACCGTCCGTTCCTTGAATAATTCCTGCTCATTTTCAGCACTGACCTCAGGGGTCACCTTTTGGGGAGAGCCTACTCAGGCTCTGCTTCACCTCTGTCCATCTCAGTTTGGGGCCCTCTTCTGTGTCCTATAATACTCCATCTAAAAATCTGTATATCTCTATAGTGGGATGTTGGGATGGCCAGAGCATGGGCCACTGTCTTAGTCTGTCCTGACTACTGTAACAAAATACCACTGACTGGGTGGCTTATAAACAACAGAAATTTCTTGGTCACATTTCTGGAGGCTGAGAAGTCCAAGATCAAGGTGCCAGCATGGTTGCCTTCTGGTGAGGGCCCTCTTCCTGGTTTATAACTCATGCCTTCTGCTGTGTATTCATACGGTAGATGGGGCTAGGGTTCTCTCTGGAGCTTCTTTTATAAGGGCACTAATCCCATTCATGTGGGCTCCACCCTCGTGACCTAAGCACCTCCTAAAGGCCTCACCTAATACCATCACATTGGGCATTAGGATTTCAACACAGGAATTTTACAGGGACACAAACATTCAGACCATAGTAGCCACTCTAGCTATGCTTGAGCAAAGTCCATAAGCATCACCAGGCCTCAGTTTCCTCATCTGTGAAACAAACAATGACAGCAGATCCTCTGTCATAGGTTAGGGCATGGCCTCGATTAGATGATGCACGTGAATGATGGATGGGCTTGGCGTGGTGTCCAGCCTACAGTAAGCTGGACCACCCCCAGCTACTCTTTGTAGTGTCTCATATAGTGTTGGTGTGGTTTGTCTTTCAATGAAGGGGCGGGTGATGCTTGTCTCTAACAGTCCAGTGCCCAGTACAGGGCTTAGCAGAAACCAAGTGCTCAGAACAAAGGGAATGGATAAAGAAAGGATATAGTAAGGAGATGCATAGGGTATCTAACCATCACTATGAAAACTACAGTAATTGGTTGAAAGCAGTGGGGCAAACAGGTTTGCCTAAAAAGACAAAAATAATAGTGGTATGAATGGTAGCTTACGGATCTTTCATTCTTAGTCTGCTTCTTAAATTGATTTACATTATGAGCATGAGTATGTGAATGTGATTGTGTATGTATTGGGGGAGGGTGGTTTCCTGGCCTCATAGCACCGATTGAAAACCCTTGTCGTCCCGGCAGGCAACAGCCAGGGGACAGATCCCCAAGGGGTGGGTTTATCCCTGGGTCAGTTGCTGAGGAAGCCTGAGCATCTGCTGTTATTCTTGTCCAAGTGGCTGTGGACAGGCAGTTCAGAATGCCTGAACTGCTGCTGGGGTCCCAGGGTGACTCAGACCTGGGGACTGATGATACGTGTTGTCATATTTCTGAATAATTAAAGAGCTGCTTCCATTTGTGGGGACTTACTTTGAAGCCATCACAATGTATTAGTGGTCAAGTAGGCTTCATGTGTGAGAGTTTAAAAGGTGAGAGAGGGATTGCTGGGTCATATGGTAGTTCTATTTTTAGTTTTTTAAGGAACCTCCATACTGTTCTCCATAGTGGCTGTATCAATTGACATTCCCACCAACAGTGCAAGAGGGTTCCCTTTTCTCCACACCCTCTCCAGCATTTGTTGTTTGTAGATTTTCTGATGATGCCCATTCTGACCGGTGTGAGGTGATACCTCATTGTAGTTTTGATTTGCATTTCTCTAATAATTAGTGATGTTGAGCATCCTTTCATGTATTTGTTGGCAATCTGTATATCTTCTTTGGAGAAATGTCTATTTAGGTCTTCTGCCCATTTTTGGATTGGGTTGTTTGGTTTTTTTTCATATGTATATGTATAGCTGATTCACTTTGTTATAGAGCAGAAACTAACACACCATTGTAAAGCAATTATACTCCAATAAAGATGTTAAAAAAAAAAAAAAAGGTGAGAGAGGAAACCCACGGCCAAGAAGATAAAGTTTAGCACTATAAGTAAGTGTGAGCCACGCATGGTGTCTACATCCCAAGAAACACCGTTTCCTGAAGGCATGCCTTCCAGGCCCCTTTGCATTTGTACACCATTCCATTTCTTTAGCAAAGCCGGCCCAGAATAATCTGTAATGAGGGGTGAGAGAGGTTTGATGTGCCTCTTGAGGCCAGGCATTTTCCCAGCCATGGGAACATTCAGACCAGGGCTTCTTAGAACCGAGGAGGTGACCTCATGAGCAACAAGTCTTTCTCTCGGAGTCTCAAGCTTTTGTTTTCCGGTAAAATGGAACTAAAGGTGTAGGACCTGCCTATCTTATGGGGTTGTGATGATGGTCAAATTGGGTGATGCATGTGATGTAAAAAAAAATGAGCATTTGGGCTGATACAAGGAAGTGTCACTTGTATGAAAAGATGTGACTTCATTCCTTTAATTTGTGGGGTCTGCCTGTGTGTGATTCTAGGCATTCCTTTTCCCCTTGTAGCTTGGTGAACAGCAAGAGGTAGGTTTCTGTCTCAGAAAAAAAAACAACAACAAAAAAACCCGATTATTTACAAGAGCTGGAGTATGCCAACTCCAGAAGCTGACAGGGTGGTTCCTGGGGCCTCTGAAGACTGAACTAGAAATTCTCCCCTTGCTGAACCCAAAGGAAATATGGGCAGGAACCAGAAGTCACTCAGGATTCAGAAATAGTGGCCATTTACAGAGTAAAGCTACTAAATTATGCCCAGCCAGCTGTCTTTAGAATATGATTATAGGTGACCCAAAGGAGCAAAACTAGCCCAAACTCAAAGGAATGAATGCTCCGTAATGTCATGATGTGCAGAGCCAGACATCAGCTGCCACTGACAGAATTTACATGAAAAATTATAGGGATAGACATGGTCCATGCTGGGTGTCTCTGAGTTTGCTCAAATTAATGTTATTTAGTTTTAAACAGCTGCTGATAAGGTCGGTAGGTAGGTAGATGAAAGAAAAGGAAGTGAGGGAGGGAGGGAATAGGGGATAGGTAGGTAAATATAGATACAGCTAGAATGAACTCTTTTTTCTCAACTTCCAATCTTTCTTTTGATGAAAGAAATGCTCATACATTGAAAAGACATAGGGAGAGCCCTGTGTTCAGAGTTGAGGGGTCTATAATAGAATTCCAGCTGTGACAATTCCTTGAAGCCCCCATGTGTGAGCTCACGCCTACTTGTGCACATGGTGTGTCCTATAAAATAAAGGAGTTGGTCCAGATTCGTGCGTAAAGCCTATCCGAGCTTCAACAGCCTAAGCTCTACTCATAACAGGGAGGTTTAGCTGAGAAATTCTTAATACCTGGGCCAGTGTCATGACATGGCTAGTGGAGCAGCCATCGTATATTTTAATTATGGCAAGAAAGCAACTTTTTGATAGAATGGGTGAGTGCAAACATTTGGCAACTTCCTGCATGAGTGCAAATGAAAAGCGATGATATTAGGGCTGTTATTTTTTTCCTCAAGAATGATTTCCTTTGTGCGGCAATTGGAGGCTTTCAGGAAGTTATTCTTTCTGGCGCTGCTGGTGTTTAAGCACCAGAATTAACCTGCATTCAGTAATCTAAAGTAACTGTTTTCCAAGTTAATTAAGTGAATGATTCTTGACGTTTGACAATGAACTATAACATGGGAACAGCATGAGGCAGTTTTCCCCTTTAATTTAAAAAAAAAGGGTCTTGTCTACTCCATTTCATATTAGAGCCGCCATCATTATCTGTGAGCAGACACAGAGCTGATGAGCTTCTTTGGGTCAGATATTTTGTTTTCCTATGCATAAAACAATCCAGACTAGCACTTCTCAAATTTTAGTGTTCATTAGAATAGTCTGAAGATCTTTTTTAAATGCAGAGTAGGATACAGTAGTTTGAGATGGGATCTACCGGAGGTCCTGCATTTCTATCAGTCTCTCAGGTAAAGCTTATGACGCTACTCATCCGTGAACCCCACCTTCAGATCTCTGTATCTACGACGTATCTTCTTATCTATGTCTATATGGGGGGAGGGAAAAGAGCGGAGGAGGGAGAGAATGAACCAAGCTGTTCTAAGATGCTGGGGCTGTGATGGGCTATTCTTACCCATCAGCCAGGACCCCTTGCCCTGTGCATTAACTAAGCTGGGGAGCTCTCAGGGTGAATTGAGCTGTCAACCACAGCTGTGGCTGAAATCAGATGCAGGTCAAAGGGATGTTACTCTGGGCGCCAAAAGCATCCGCTGTATTAGGACACAGAGGAGTGTGAGGAGAAGATTATGTCTGGCAGCCAGAGCAGCCAGACGTGAATGTTAACTACCGGGTGCACCAGGAATCCGTAGACATGTCCCTGAAATAGCCCCATGAACAGACGCTCAGAAGTAGACACCACGAAAGCCAGATACAGATGCTTCAAAGTCTTCAGACTTGATGAAGAGCAGCACCTGGGTGTCAATTTGGTGTCTGTGCCCTTGTTGTCACGGAGTCACCTGCATGTGCACTGGCTTCTACCTGTGAGGTCAACTCGGTCACCTTGGGAGCTGGAGATGGAGCTTGGGCATGGGTGGTGGTGGACTCCACGTGCTCAGAAATCCTCATAGAATTGGACTGAAATAACCCTCATTCCTGTGCACTGGGCTAACTGGCCAGGGTTCCAAACAATCCCAGCTTCAAGGCTGCCTTGCTTTTCGCTTAGGCTGTTAAAGGAACATTCTAAATGCATCTTTTTTCATTCGTCCCTTATGAACAGCTGTTGACCAGAGAGGTCTCTTTGGGCATCAGAGAGGGTTAAAGGAGGAGAAGTACAGTTGTGAAATATTCTTTGACATTTCAAATATAATAAGTAACAGAACATCCAAATCAGGAAAGGGGATTCCCCTGACATTAGGCTGTGGGACTCAGAGGCACTGCCAACTCCCTCATCAATTTTAGGACTCACAAAAGTGAAGCTCTGTCATTCCCCACACCGTGGTAAGGCTATCTCCTTTATGGCTGTGCAACCATAGAGGCTCGGATGGTTAAACATCTCCAATGAGCCTAACAGAAGACAATGGCATCTGTTATTTACCTAGGGGGAAGTCAGGGGGGAAAATGTGTGTGAGCTGGGGATCATTTATGCAGCATTTAACTAGGGTTGGGATGGAAGGCAGCTGGAGGTGGAACATCAGTTAGGCCTAAGCATATGGGAATATTTTCTGATCAAACACAGGACAACTCTGTGTTGTTCAGACCAGGGCAGAAAAGAGAGATGGCAACTCACATAATGCAGGAGTAAAGGGAAATGGCACTTACAGAGCACCTACCATGTACCAGGAACTAACCCTTTTGCTTCTACATATTGCTTTTTCTAGAATGATACAACAAACTCAGTAAATAGTGACTTAAAAAATTTCCATTTTACATGAAGAAATAGATGTTCAGTGACCTTAAGACTTACTTATTCCTTCAAAGCTAAAAATTGCTGGAACTTTCAAATCTAGATCTGCTTGAACCCAAGGTCAAGAAATTCCCACTTTGGGTAATTTTTAAAATGTTATTATTATATAATATTAAGGCTGTGGATGAAAGAGGCAAATCATTACATATACAATGTATGCAAATATGTTTTCTCTAAGTGGGTATGTATTTTGGCTCTGTGCTTCCCAGAAGGGAAGTCAGGGAGGGAAATAAGGAATGAAGGTATTTTGCAGAACTGATGAGGCCTGTAAACCCTGAAGACAAGGTGTTTAAAGTTTGTTTGGTACTATCATCTTCAGACTTTATGCATGTAGCTCTTCAACAAAACATAGATAAAATTATATGGTTCATTCATATATATTTATATAGGCCCTCTTATTCCAGCCCTACTCCCCCTATAATGCCTCCTTGAAACCCCACCTCTAATGGGTATCCTTCCTGGACTGCTTTAGTCTTTGTGGTAGCTCCCAGTTGTGCATTCCACGGTTTTTCCAGTTATTGAGGTATAACTGACATACAGCACTGTGTAAGTTGAAGGTGTGCAGCATATGGACCTGACCTAGATATACTGTGAAGCGATTACCACAATAAGTTAACATCCATCATCTCATATAGACACGCACACACACGAAAAGAATGTTTTTTCCCTTGTGATGAGGACTCTTAGGATGCACTCTCTTAGCAACTTCCAAATATACCATCCAGCAGTGTTCACTAGAGTAAACACGTTGTACGTTACGTCCACTGTACTTATTTATCTTATAACTGGAAGTTTGTACCTTTGACCACCTTCATCCAGTGCCCCCCACCGTCCGCCCATCTCTGGCAACCACAAATCTGATCTCTTTTTCTATGAATTTTTCTTTTCTTTTTAAATTTTTATTGGAATATAGTTGATTTACAATGTTGTGTTAGTTTCAGGTGTACAGCAAAGTGAATCAGTTATACATATACGTATATCCACTCTTTTTTAGATGCTTTTCCCATATAGGCCATTAGAGAGTACTGAGTAGAGTTCCCTGTGCTATAGAGTAGGTCCTTATTAGTTATCTATTTTCCATATAGTAGTGTGTTTATGTCAGTCCCAATTTATCCCCCACCCCTTACACCTGGTAACCATAAGTTTGTTTTCTACATCTTTATTTCTGTTTTGTAGATATCTATGAATTTTTCTTTAAGATTCCAAATGTAAGTGAGATCATACAGTACTTGTCTTCCTAATTCTCCTTAGCATAATGCTCTCAAGGTCCATTCATGTTGTCGCAAATGGCAGGATTTTCTTTTTTAATGGTTGAATAATATTTCATTGTTTATCTATATTTTATATGTATATATAGTACTTATCTAAAGATATTATATCAATTTCTTTATCCATTCATCCATCGATGAACACTTAGGTTGTTTTCATGTCTTGGCGCTTATAAATAATGCTATAGTAAACACGGGGGTGGAGATATCTCTTCAACATGTGTTTTCATTTCCTTTGGAAATACACCAAGAACTGAGATTGCTGGGTCTTTTGGTAGTTCAGTTTTTAAATTTTGGTGGAACCTCCATACTGTTTTCCATAGTGGCTTTACCAATTTACATTCCCACCAACAGTGTACTAGGATTCCCTTTTCTCCATATCCTTACCAGCATTTGTTCTCTTGTCTTTTTCATAAGAGCCATTCTAACAGATGTGAGAAGATATCTCACGTGGCTTTGATTTGCATTTCCCCAGTGACTAGTGATGCTAAGCACCATTTCATGTACCTGTTAGCCGTTTGAATCAAATATCTTCTTTGGAAAAATGTCTATTCAGGTCCTTTGCCCATTTTTAAAAAATTAATTAATTTATTACTTTTGGCTGCATTGGGTCTTCATTGCTGCACACGGGTTTCCTCTAGTTGTGGTGAGTGGAGGCTACTCTTCATTGTGGTGTGTGGGCTTCTCATTGTGGTGGCTTCTCTTGTTGTGGAGCACGGGCTCTAGGCACTCGGGCTTCAGTAGTTGTGGCTTGCGGGCTCTAGAGCGCAGGCTCAGTAGTTGTGGCGCACAGGCTTAGTTGATCCACGGCATGTGGGATCTTCCCAGAGCAGGGCTCGAACCCGTGTCCCCTGCATTGCTAGGCAGATTTTTTTTTTTTTTTTAATTTTAAAAATACTTTATTGCTAAAAAAAATGCCATATCAATTACAATAGTAACATCAAAAAATCATTGATCACAGATCACCATAAGAAATACAACAATAATAAAAAAGTTTGAAATATTTCAAGAATTACCAAATTGTGACACAGAGACAGGAAGTGAACAAATGCTGTTGGAAAATTGGTGCCCGTAGACTTGCTCCATGCAAGGTTGCCCCAAACCTTCAATTTGTAAAAAAAAAAAAAAAAAAAAATGCAGTATCTGTGAATGAAGCACAATAAAATGAAGTATGGCTAGGCAGATTCTTAACCACTGCGCCACCAGGGAACTACCTGCTCATTTTTTAACTGAATTATTTTTTGCTACAGAGTTGTATGAGTTTTTAAATATACTTTGGATATTAACTCCTTATCAGATATATGATTTGCAAATATTTCTTCCCATTCTATAGTTGTTTTTCATTTTGTTGATTCTTTTGTTGTGTAGAAGCTTTGTAGTTTGATGTAATGCCACTTGTTTATTTTTAAGTATCTAAAAAAAATCATTGGTAAGACCCATCTCAAGGAGCTTTTTTCCTGTCTTTTCTTCTGGTTTTATGGTTTCAGGTCTGTCATTTAAGTCTTTAATTCATTTTGAGTTGATTTTTTGTGAAGGGTAGAAGATAGGAGTATAGCTTCATTGTTTTTTTATAGGTGCTTTTTTCCCAGCACCGTTTATTCAAGCGTTCTTCAATTTCTCCATTGAGTGTTCTTGGGTCCCTGGTCAATTTTAGTTGACTATATATGCTTGGGTTTATTTCTGGGTTCTCAATTCTGTTCCATTGTTCTATGTGTTTGTCTTAATGCCTGTACTGTACTGTTTCAATTACTATAGCTTTATAATGCATTTTAAAATCAGAAAGTGTGATGCCTCCTACTTTTTTCTTCTTTCTCAGAATTGCTTTGGCTATTTGGGGTCTTTGGTGGTTCCATATATTTTAGGATTGTTTTTTCTACTTCTGTAAAAAATGCCATTGGAATCTTGATAGGGATTGTGTTGCTTCTACAGATGCCTGTGGGTAGTTTGAACATTTTAACAATATTAATTCTTCTAATCCATGAACACAGGACACCTTTCCATTTATTTGTGTTTTCTTCAATTTCTTTCATCAATGTTTTGTACTTTTCAGTGTAGAGATCTTTCACCTCCTTGGTTAAATGTATTCCCAAGTATTTTATTGTTTTAGATGGAATTGTAAATGAGAAAAATTAATTTTTCAGATAATTTGTTGTTAATGAATAGAAACAGTACTAATTTTTGCATGTTAATTTTGTATCCTGCAACTTTACTGATGTTGTTGATTAGATCTAGTAATTTTTGGTGGAATAGTTAGGATTTTATATATATAAAGTTATGTCATCTGCAAACAGAGACAATTTTACTTCTTTCTTTCCAATTCTGATGCCTTTACTTTTTGTTTGTTTTGCTTTCTTCATTGCTATGGTTAGGACTTCCAGTACTATGGTGAATAGGAGTGGTGAGAGTGGGCACTCTTGTCTTGTTCCTGATGTTAGAGGAAAAATTTTCAACCTTTCACCATTGAGTATGATGTTAACTGTGGACCTGTCATATATGGCTTTTATTATGTTGAGGTGTATTCCTTCTATGCCCAATTTGTTAAGAGTTTTATCATGAATGGATGTTGAATTTTGTCAAATCCAAATTTTTCTGTATCTATTGAGATGATCACATAATTTTTTGCTTTCATTCTATTTGTGTGATGTAACTGATTTACATATGCTGAATCAGCCTTGCATTCTAGGGGTAAATCTCACTTGATGATGGTGAGTGATCCTTTAAATGTGCTGTTGAATTTGGTTTGCTAGTATTTTATTGAGCATTTTTATATCTATATTCATGAAGGATATCAACCTACAGTTTTCTTGTATCTTTTCTGGCTTTAGTATCAAGGTAATGTTGGCCTTGTAAAATGAGTTTGGGACTATTCCCTCTTATTTGATTTTTTTGAAGAGTAGAAGGTTTGGCATTAATTCTTTTTTTAAATGTTTGGTAAAATTCACCAGTGAAGCCATCTGGTCCTGGGCTTTTCTTTGTTGGAAGATTTTTTTAAATTACTAATTCAATATCCTTACTAGTTTATTTTTTCAGTTATACATACATATATGTGTATGTATACATATATATATATGTGTGTGTGTGTGTATGTGTGTGTATATATATTCTTCATATTCTTTTCCATTATGGTTTATTACAGGATATTGAATATAGTTCCCAGTGCTGTACAGTAGGACCCTGTTGTTTATCTACTCTATATACAATAGTTTGCAGCTGCTAGTCCCAAACTCCCAATCCAGTCCTCCTCTACCCGCCCTCCACCTTGGAACCACAAGTCTGTTCTCTATGTCTGTGAGTCTGTTTCTATTTCGTAGATATATTCATTTGTGCCATATTTTAGATTCCGCATATAAGTAATATCATATGGTATCTTTCTCTCTCTTTCAGACTTACTTCACTTAGTATGATAATCTCTAGGTCCATCCATGTAGCTGCAAAGGGCGTTATTTCATTCTTTTTTATGACTGAGTAGTATTCCATTATATGTATGTATATACATCTTCTCTATCCATTCATCTGTCGATGGACATTTAGGTTGTTTCCATGTCTTGGCTATTGTAAATAGGGCTGCTATGAACACAGAGGTGCATGTATCTTTTCAAATTATAGTTTTGTCCCAGGAGGGGGATTTCTGGATCATATAGCAACTCTTTTTAGTTTTTTGAGGAACTTCCATACTGTTCTCTATAGTGGCTGCACCAATTTACATTTCCACCAACAGTGTAGGAGGAACCTACACTGTTTAACTGTTCTTAATATTATAGAGCAATTTTAATATTTTTCATAATTCATCAATTCATATACTAAGTACTCACAGCGCACAGGCCACTGTCCCAACCTTGTAATTGTGCATCTCACACAATCTAACAGCGTTATTAAAGCACTGTGGTCTCAGGCCCAAACTATCATCTCAGCAGATCAAAGTCTGTACTAAGCAGTCAGATCCATGTATTTGGCCACAGGTTAGTTCAGTTTGAGGGTATACATCCCTGCCACCATCCCAATTCACACTGCTCAAACTGCTTTCTCCTGGTCATGTGTGTGACACCCTTTTCTCCACACCCTCTCCAGCATTTCTTATTTGTAGACTTTTTAAGGAAGGCCATTCTGACTGGTGTGAGGTGGTACCTCATTGTAGTTTTGATTTGAATTTCTCTAATAATTAACAATGTTGAGCATCTTTTCATGTGCCTTTTGGCCAACTGTACGTTTTCTTTGGAGAAATGTCTATTCAGGTCTTGTGCCCATTTTTTGATTGGGTTGTTTTGGTTTTTTTGTTATGGTATGAGCTGTTTGTATATTTTGGAAATTAAACTCTTGTTGGTCACATCATTTGCAAATAATTTCTCCCAGTCCATAGGTTGTCTTTTCATTTTGTTTATGGTTGTGTTTTCTGTGCACAAGCTTATAAGTTTGATTTGGTCCCATTTGTTTATTTTTGTGTTTATTTCTATTTCCTTGGTAGATTAACCTAAGAAAACGTCAGTACGATTTGTGTCAAAGAATGTTTTGCCTGTATTCTCTTCTAGGAGTTTTATGGTATTGTGTCTTATATGTAAGTTTTTAAGTCATTTTGAGTTTGTTTTTGTGTATGGTGGGAGGGTGTGTTCTAATGTCCCTGATTTACATGCAACTGTCCAACTTTCCCAGCACCACTTGCTGAAGAGACTGTCTTTTTCCCATTTTATATTCTTGCCTCCTTTGTCCAAGATTAGTTGTCCATAGGTGTGTGGATTTATTTCTGGGCTCTCTCTTCTATTCCATTGATCCATATGTCTGTTTTTGTGCCAATACCCTGCTGTTTTGATTACTGTAGCTTTGTAGTATTGTCTGAAGTCTGGGAGGTTATGCGTCCTGCTTTATTCTTCTTCCTCAGGATAGCTTTGGCAATTCTGGGTCTTTTATGGTTCCATATAAATTTTAGGATTATTTGTTCTAGTTCTGTGAAAAATGTCATGGGTAATTTGATGGGGATTGCATTGAATCTGTAGATTGCTTTGGGTAGTATGGCCATTTTAATAACATTAATTCTTCCAATCCAAGAGCATGGGATTCAATATCCTTACTAGTAATTGATCTGTTCAGATATTCTGTTTCCTCCTAATTTGGTGTTGGTAGGTAATATATTTCTAAGAATTTTTCCATTTCTTCTAGGATGTCCAGTTTGTTGGTATATAGTTGTTCATAGTAGCCTCTTAGGATGCTTTGTATTTCTGTAGTACTAGATGTAATGTCTCCTTTTTTCCTTTATTAGTCTAGTTAAAGCCTTATCTATTTATCTTTTCAAAGAACTACCTCTTAGTTTTTTAAATCTTTTGTATTGTTTGTTTTCCTGTCCCCTGTTTCTGCTCTAATATTATTTCCTTCTTTCTGCTAACTTTGGGTTTATTTTACTTTTTCTAGTTCCTTGAAGCATAGTTAGCTTGCTTATTTGATATCTTTGTTTCTTAATGTAGGCCTTTATTATTATGAACTTCCCTCTTAGAACTGGATTTGCTGTATCCCATAAGTTTTGGTATGTTGTGTTTCCAGTTTCATTTGTCTCAAGGTACTTTTCTATTTAATTTTTTCTTTGATCCATTGGTGGTTCAGGAGAGAGTTGTTTGATTTCTGTGTTCAAGAGTTATCCAGTTCTCTTCTGTTATTGATTTTTAGGTTCATGCCATTTTGGTCAGAGATACTCAGCATGATTTCTATCTATCTTCTTAAAGTTTCTAAGACTTTTGTTGCCTAATATACCCTCTATCCTAGAAATACCCTCTATCCTAGAAAACACTCCATGTGCACTTGAATGTGTATTCTGCTGTTGAATAAAATGTTTTGTATAAGTCCATCTAGTCTATAATGTTGTTCAAATCCACTGTTTCCTTATTGATTCTCTGGATAATCTATCCATTATTGAGAGTGGGATATTAAAGTCCCCAACTATTATTGTATTGCTGTTTATTTCTCCTTTTAGTTCTGTTTTTGGTTTATATATTGAGGTGCTCTGATATACAGTAATCGTAAATATTATAATTGTTAGATCTTCTTGAAGGATTGATGCCTCTATCATTATATAATGTCTTTGTCTCTTTTAATATTTTTAAAGTTTACTTTACCTATTATAAGTATAGCTAATCCTTGCTTTTTATTACCATTTGCTTGAAATATCTTTTTTTTTCATTCCTTTACTCTCTATGCATATCTTTAGAGCTAAAGTGAGTCTTGTAGGCAGCATATTGTTGGATCTTGATTTTTTAAATGCATTCAGCCATGCTGTATCTTTTGATTAGACAATTTAATTCATTTACTTTTGATAGGTAAGGACTTACTGTTGCCATAACTGTTTTCTGACTGGCTTGTAGATACACTGTTCCTTGTTGCTTATCCTGTTCTTTTGCCTGTGTGTTTTGAAGCCTTTTGGTATTAGTATGCTTTAACCTGATTATTATGTTCTTTTGGGTAATTACTACAGTTTTTATCCTTGTGGTTACCATGAGGCTTACATAAAGTATCTTAAAATTAGAACATCCTATTTTGATGTTACAATTTACACATTTTTAATATTTCACATCCATAACAGGTTATTATAGGTATGGTTATTTTTACTACATTTGTTTTTAGTTTTTAAACTAGAGTTGTAAATGAAACATCCCCCCATTACCATATTGAAAAATCTGTGATTATAAATTTACCATTACCAGTAAGTTTTATGACATACCTTATGTTTATATGATGTTAATTAGTGTTCTTTTACTTCCACTAGAATTCCCCTTAGCATTTCTTGTAAGGCAGGTCTAGAGGTGATGAACTTGCTCACCTTTTGTTTGTTCAGGAAAGTTATTATCTTTCATTTTTGAATAATTCTTGGTTAACAGTGTTTTCCTTTCAGTGTTTTTAATGTATCATCCCACCCTCTCCTGGCCTGAACGTTGCTATTGAAAAATGCACCTATAGTCTTATGGAGGTTCCCGTTTATGTAACTTCCCTCTCTTCCCTTGCTGCTTTCAAAATTCTATGTATTTGACAATTTAATTATGTGTCCCAGTGTAGTCCTATTGGGGTTCAACCTATTTTGGATCCTTTAGGCCTCATGGATCTGGATGTCCATTTCTCTCTCCAGGTTTGGGAAGTTTCCAACCATTATTGCTTTAAATATACTTTCCTTTTTTCTTCTCCTTCTGGGAGTCCCATAACATGGATGTTTTTTCTTTTAATAATTTTGTCCCATTTATCCTGTAGGCTTTCTTCACTCTTTTTCATTCTTTCTTTTTTCTTGCTCCTCTGACTGGGTAATTCCAAATGCCCTGTCTTCTAGATCACTGATTCTTCTGCATGGATGAATCTACTGTTCAAGCTCTCTATTGAATTCTACTGCAGTTTACTCAATGTATTTTTCCTTTGGGATTTGTTGGTTGAACTTTTGTTCATGAATTGTTTTCCTAATTTCATTTAGTTGTCTCTCTGTGCTTGTAGTTCACTAAACTTTTTTAAAGAGGGTTATTCCAAATTCTTTGACAGTTCATAGGTCTCCATTTCTTACAGTCAGTTATAAGAGCTTTATTAGTTTCCATTGGTGGTGTTATATTTACCATTTTTTGTGATCCTTGATTTCTTATGTTGGTATCTACATGCTTAAGTAGTCTCCTCTTCCAGACTTTACCAGACCACTTAATTGGTTTTCTGCATGTGTTAGTCTGTAACATCCTTGGCAGGTGGGGCTTGCTGTCAGGGTCTATTTAGGCAAGGCTTTTGCCCGAGCTCTGAGGTGTTGCCACTCTTGATTTTGCTCCCTGCCCAAATGAGACTGTATGATGGGCTCAGCTCTTATTTCCTGGGTTCTCTGGTCAGGCTTTCTAACTGGGACTGGGTATATATTATACTCAGCAGTAGAGAGGGCTATGAATTAGCGTCCCTGTCCTGATGGGGCAGCAGAAAAAGGCATCAAGGTCTGGATGACTCATTGTTTGGGGAATTGAACTAGGCAACACTATGTACTGAATTTCCTTGCCCGACAGGGCCACCATTTTGTGCTGCAGATGGGGATAACCCTGGGATTTGCTTTCTGTTCACTGTCAGTCACTGTAAGCAAGGCTGTAAAATGGGCTCCACTGCTTCCTATGTGCTCTGTTTAGGTCCTCTGGTTGGCAGGCTGTAGTCAGAAGTGAGTTCCTGCAAATTAGTTTTTCTGCCCAGACAGACAGGGCCCTTTGTAGGCTCTAAGGCTGGCAAGGCTCTTATTTGGAGGTCAAATTAGGCAGAACTTGGTACCAAGTTCCCTGGTCTCAGTAGCCACTGTCCCAGTTCTGCAGATGGGTAGGACCACCGACCAGGTTCTTGGTGGCAGTGTAACTGGAAGTGCAAGATGGGCTACACAGATTCCTGGGAACTCTGGTTAGGGTTCCTTGTTGGGTGGGGCTGTACGTTAGCTTCCCTGCCCAGTCAAGCTGCAGAATAGGCCCCAGGCCCAGCAAGGGCTTTGTTTGGGAATCAAATAAGACAGACCTATATGCTAAGCTCCCTGGAGAAGATGGGTCACCATCTTGACTCTGCAGACACAAAGCCGCTGGCCATGTTCTCTGTTCAAATGCCACTGTAATCAGGGCTGCAGGGTATGCTACCAAGATTCCCAGGAACGCTGGTTAGGGTTTTGGTTAGAGGCTGTATGCAGCAGTGGGCAGGGCTACAGCTTAGTTTCTCTGCACAGGGGGGCAGGGGAGCCACAGAAAAGGCCCCAAGGCTGATTGATAGGAGGCAGTCCTGTCTATCAAACTCTTTGCAGAGACCAGCCAGTGACCCCAGATGGGCAGAACCACTGGCCAGGCTCCCTGCTCAGGTGCTGCTATGCTAAGTCATTTTCCAGGTGCTGAGGCTTCCTGGTTGAGCAGGGCCATGAGTTAGCTCCCCTGCTTAGGGGTATAGGGGCCAGGCTCAGCTTGAGCTTTTCATCTGAGGCCCCAAATCAGGCAGACCTGTACCCCACTGAGTTCCCACCACCTCAGCTCAGCAGATGAGTGAAGCTAGTGGTTAAGACTTCTACTTGGGCACTGCAGGCAGGAACTCAGTTGGCCAAGATCCAAGTGTTTGTTGGTTGTTCAAACCCCTCCCCTCTTCTCCATCACAATCTGATTCTGAATAGGGACTCCCAATAAGTTACCCACATTGCTGGGGCAGCTGGATGTCCACCCTGGGCCTTCTTTTCTCACTGGAGGAGCCCTCCTGGGGTGGTGGTGCACCAGCCTGGGGAGGGGCAATGTGGTCAGTGTGTAGCTGCTCGTCTTACCCTTCTTGTGTGGTCTGTCTCAGCCCTGTGTTCTAGGATTTTCTCAGTGGTGTCTTGTCCACGAACAGTTGTTGTTCTCTGTGAGGGAGAATGAAATCAGTAACTCCCCATGGTGCCATCTTGATGGCATCACTCCCACCCCATAATTCATACCTGTGCAGCCTTCTCCATTTCCTCCTGCGTCTCAGGGTTTCCTGATGGCAGTGAAATCACTGCATCCTTCATATGTCTCTATTACAAGGTACAGTAGAGATGGATGGCTCACCCACTGCTGTTGGAAAGTTCTGTTTTCTTTCCCCCTTGGAGACCTGATGCCAGCAGTCAAGTGTTACTTCTGTGTGAATAGAGCGTGAATTAAATTCTTGATAAAATTTTAATCTTCCAAAGAATGCTACGAGGGAAGCTTGATGAGTAAACAGGCCACAAAAGGAAAGGTAGGATTCCCCAAATCATTCAGCCAGTAGGTTGTGGCTCTGGAGACGGAGGAGGAACCTCTTTCCCTGGGCCCTCCCATCCTACTTGGAGTTTACGAAGCCTACCTTCAGTCAGGGCATTTATATCTCCTTCTGCCTAGAACCCAGTTTCTCCTGTTCTTTTCTTGGTTGTGCTTTTCAGACCTTCATCCATCAGGTCTTTGCTCAAACGGCAGTCCTTCAGAGAGGCCTTACCTGACCACTTTATTTTTTTCGTAAAGACTTAACATGATCTGCAATTTTCCAGTAATTTAGTTGTTTGTCTGCTTATTTATTGTCTGGACTTCCTCTAGCATTTAACTCCTTCTTCACTACAGTAGCCCCTGTGCCTCAGAATCTTATTGTGCTCCTCGCAAATAAATACTGGGAGAATAAATGAACTGGGGGTAAAGTATGCCTTAGATGGTTCCCGCATGGTCGGAGCATCACCTGGGATCACCTGTATTACGTCATTGTCAGAAATGCACAGCCTCACCCTAGACCTAGAATCAGAGTGGGGGCCCAGCACTCTACATTGTAACAGGCCCTCCAGGTGCTTCTGATGCATGCTCCAGCTTGAGAGCTACTAGTGGGGCAGTGCTTCTTTATTGATCTTGAATATGCATCTGAACAGACCTAGGATACCTTAGTAGAATGCAGATTCTTGTTCAGTAGGTCTGGGGGGGCAGTGTCAGAGAACCTGCATTTCTAACAAACCCAGGTGGCACTCACGCTGCTGCCCACTTACTTGCCACTCAAGTAAGTGGTCAGCAGCATCTTTGCAGTAACCTGGGAAGCTGTAAAAATCACTGATGCTGGTCCCTCCCTTAGATGTTCTGATTTAATTGGTCTGGAGTACAGCTGTACTGGGTCTTTTTAAAAGCTCCTCAGGCAATTCTTATGTGCAGTCAAGGCTGAGAACTACCACCCTGGAAGGTTTTCAGGTTTGTGCATCCTCAGAACACCACTGGGTGTGTGGACAGGTGACACACTGCAGCTCAGGGCAGCTCTGAGCCAGGGTATGCATAGAGTTCGGACACCAAAAGACACAAGACCTGAGGGTTCTGTGGGAGACCTAAAAAAGGAAATCTATGGGGAGATAAACTCAAGGAGAAACTGTAAGCAGTGGGGGAAACTAAATCCCTCAGCCCACTTACTGATCTGCAAACACATCCGCTTAATACAAGGATTTGATGATGCTCAATCCATACAGATCCAATGAGTACAAAAACCAGTGATGATTTCGTCCTGAAGACAAAACTCCTATGGATAAACAAATGTTCCAGGGATTACATTAGCTGGCCAGGTTAATTTAAAATGACTCCAATAATTAGTTTTGTGCATTCAGTTTGTTATTAGTGCAGATGCTTTTCATAGAAGGGACAAAAGCTCCTAAATGAAACCTCTCTGGCTTTTCTGTCATTCCTCTGAACTTGTGTTCTAAAAAACGCATCATGCATTCAGAGGGTTCACTAGATTTAAAATAAATCATCCCTTTGGTGTACACAGCCCCATATACATTGGGTTATATACCTTGAGATGAAGAGACATAAACAGGTGGTGTCTTGTTTTGTCTTTTGTTCCTATTAACATGCCCAGTGGGACTTCTTAAAAGAGGTTTGATGTTTATTAGGATGTTTTCAAGAATGCTCTCTAAAATGAACAAGAACATGAATATAAATACTGTTCATAATAAATTAGATAGATTTTTAAAAGAGGAATGTGAAAGAAGGCATTATGAATGTAACAAACAAGATGCAGGAAGTGGGTTGTTACCCTGAATCTACCTCCCAGATTCTCCATTTCATCATCTCAGGATGCTATAGGGATGAACAGGAAGTTCTGGGAGGCATTATGCAGAATAGTGTTAAGATACCACGTTTGACTAAAAACAGAATTACCATATGATCCAGCAATTCCACTCCTGGGCATATATCCAGACAAAATGCTAATTCAAAAAGATACATGTTCCTCTATGTTCACAGCAGCACTATTGACAATAGCCAAGACATGGAAACAACCTAAATGTCCATCAACAGATGAATGGATAAAGAAGATGTGGTGAGGGTGTTGGCCCTGCCCACTCGAGCCTGGGAAGCCTACTGAGCTCTCAGGCCGGTTCCCTGCCCTACAAAGCCCTCTCCAGGCCACATGGGTCCTGGGGGTATAGGAGGGAGGCTGGGGGAAGAACAGGAGGGGTGCTCCAGGACCTGAGGAGCAAGGGCATTGGCCCCGCCCACTCAGGCCCGGGAAGCCTTCTGGGCTCCCAAGTGGGGACCCCTGCCCTCTGAGACCAGAGGCAGGAGGCATGCCTGGGCCCCTTCTGTTCTGTAAGCCCCACACCCCCCTGCACAGCTTGCAGGAGCTTGGTTCACAAGCTGGGGGTTGGGCAGAAGCTCCTGCAGTGGGAGCTCTGAGTCCAAACCACTGGACTAACAGAGACCCCAGGGAATATCCATCTGAGTGAGGTCTCCTAGAGGTCCTCATCTCAGCACCAAGACCCAGCTCTACCCAACAGCCTACAAACTCCACTGTTGGAAGCCTCAGGCCAAACAACCAGTAAGACAGGAACACAATCCCACTCATCCAAAAAAAAAAATGAGATGGCAAAAAAATATGTCACAGATGAAGGAACAAGGTAAAATCCTACAAGACCAAATAAATGAAGAGGAAATAATAGGCACTCTACCTGAAAAAGAATTCAGAGTAATGACAGTAAAGATGATCCAGAATCTCAGAAATAGAATGGAGGCATGGATTGAGGAAATACAAGAAATGTTTAACAGAGATCTAGACGAACAAAAGAACAAACAAACAAAGATGAACAACGCAATAACTGAAATGAAAAATACACCAGAAAGAATCAATAACAGAATAACTGAGGCAGAAGAATGAATAAGTGAGCTGGAAGACAAAATGGGGGAAATAACTGCTGAGAAACAGAACAAAGAATGAAGAGAATTGAAGACAATCTCAGACACCTCTGGGACAACACTAAATGCACCAACATTTGAATTACAGGGGTCCCAGAAGGAGAAGAGAGAGAGAAAAAAGGACCTGAGAAAATATTTGAAGAGATTATAGTGGAAAACTTCCCTGACATGGGAAAGGAAATAGTCACTCAAGTCCAGGAAGCACAGAGAGTCTCATACAGGATAAACACACCAAGACACATACTAATCAAACTAACAAAAATTAAATTTAAAGCAAAAATATTAAAAGCAGCAAGGGAAAAACAAAAAATAACATACAAAGGAATCCCCATAAGGTTATCAGCTGATTTTTCAGCAGAAACTCTGCAGGCCAGAAGGGAGTGGCAGGATATACTTAAAATGATAAAAGAGAAAAACCTACAGCCAAGATTACTCTACGCAGCAAGGATCTCATTCAGAGTCGATGATGGAGAAATCAAAAGCTTTTCAAACAAACAAGCAAAAGCTAAGAGAATTCAGCACCACCAAACCAGCTTTACAATAAATGCTAAAGAAACTTCTCTAGGCGGGAAACACAAGAGAAGGAAAAGACCCACAAAAACAAACCCAAAACAAACAATTAAGAAAGTGGTAACAGGAACATACATATTAATAATAACCTTGAATGTAAATGGATTAAATGCCCCAACCAAAAGACACAGACTGGCTGAATGGATACAAAAACAAGACCCATATATATGCTGTCTACAAGAGACCCACTTCAGACCTAGGGACACATACAGACTGAAGGTGAAGGAATGGAAAAAGATATTACATGCAAAGGGAAATCAAAAGAAAGCTGGAGTAGCAATACTCATATCAGATAAAATAGACTTTAAAATAAAGACTATTACAAGAGACAAAGAAGGACACTACATGATGATCAAGGGATCATCCAAGAAGAAGATATAACAATTGTAAATGTTTATGCACCCAACATAGGACCACCTCAATACATGAGGCAAATACTAACAACCATGAAAGGAGAAATCAACAGTAACACAATAATAGCAGGGGACTTTAACACCCCACTCACAGCAATGAACAGATCATCCAAAGAGAAAATAAATAAGGAAACACAAGCTTTAAATGACACAATAGAACAGATAGATTTCATTGATATTTATTGAACATTCCACCTAAAAGTGGCAGAATACACTTTCTTCCCAAGTGCACATGGAACATTCTCCAGGATAGATCACATCTTGGGTCACAAATCAAGCCTCGGAAAATTTAAGAAAATTGAAATTGCATCAAGCATCCTTTCTGACCACAACACTATGACACTGGAAATCAATTACAGGAAAAAAAAAACTGTAAAAAGCACAAATACATGGAGGCTAAACAGTGCACTACTAAATAACCAAGATATCACTGAAGAAATCAAAGAAGAAATAAAAAGTACATAAAAACAAATGACAATGAAAACACGACGGCCCAAAACCTATGGGACGCAGCAAAAGCAGTTCTAAGAGGGAAGTTCATAACAATACAGTCTCACCTCAAGAAACAAGAAAAATCTCAAACAATCTTATCCGTACACCTAAAGCAACTAGAGAAAGAAGAACAAAGAATACCCAAAGTCAGTAGAAGGAAAGAAATCATAAAGATCAGAGCAGAAATAAATGAAATAGAAACAAAGAAAACAATAGCAAAGATTAATAAAACTAAAAGCTGGTTCTTTGAGAAGATAAACAAAATTGATAAACCATTAGCCCGACTCATCAAGAAAAAAACAGAGAAGACTCAAATCAATAGAATTAGAAATGAAAAAGGGGAAATCACAACTGACACTGCAGAAATACAAAGTTATAAGAGACTACTACAAACAACTCTATGCCAATAAAATGGACAACCACAAAGAAATGGACAAATTCTTGGAAAGGTACAATTTTCCAAGACTGAACCAGGAAGATTTAGAAAATATAAACAGACCTATCACAAGTAATGAAATTGAAACTGTAATTAAAAATCTTCCAACAAAAGTCCAGGACCAGAAGGCTTCACAGGTGAATTCTAGCAAACATTTTGAGAAGAGCTAACACCAATCTCAAACTCTTGCAAAATATTGCAGAGGGAGGAACACTCCCAAATCCATTCTGTGAAGCCACCATCAACCTAACACCCAAACCAGAAAAAGATATCACAAAAAAAGAAAATTATAGGCCAATATCACTGATGAATATGATACAAAAATCCTGAACAAAATACTAGCAAACAGAATCCAACAACATATTAAAAGGATCATACACCATGATCAAGTGGGATTTATCTCAGGGATGCAAGGATTCTTCAATATACGCAAATCAATCAATGTGATACACCATATTAACAAAGTAAGGAATAAAAACCATATGATCATCTCAATAGATGCAGAAGAAGCTTTTGACAAAATTCATCACCCATTTATGATAAAAACTGTCCAGAAAATGGGCATAGCAGGAACCTACCTCAACATAATAAAGGCCATATATAACAAACCCACAGCAAACATCATACTCAATGGTGAAAAACTGATAGCATTTCCACTAAGATCAGGAAAAAGACAAGGATGTCCACTCTCGCCACCCTTATTCAACATAGTTTTGGAAGTCCTAGCCATGACAATCAGAGAAGAAATAAAAGGAATACAAATTGGAAAAGAAGAAGTAAAACTGTCACTGTTTGCAGATGACATGATACTATACATAGAAAATCCTAAAGATGCCACCAGAAAACTACTAGAACTAATCAATGAATTTGGTAAGGCTGCAGGATACAAAATTAATGCACAGAAATCTCTGGCATTCCTATACACTAACAACGAAAAATCAGAAAGAGAAATTAAAGAAACAATCCCATTTACCATTGCAACAAAAAGAATAAAATACCTAGGAATAAACCTCCCTAAGGAGGCAAAAGACTTGTACTCAGAAAACTATAAAACACTGATGAAAGAAATCAAAGATGACATAAACAGATGGAGAAAAATACCATGTTCTTGGAAGAATCAATATTGTGAAAATGACTATACTACCCAAAGCAGTCTACAGATTCAGTGCAATCCCTATCAAACTACCAATGGCATTCTTCACAGAATTAGAACAAAAGAATTTTACAATTTGTATGGAAACACAAAAGACCCCGAATAGCCAAAGCAATCTTGAGAAAGAAAAATGGAGCTGGAGGAATCAGGCTTCTGGACTTCAGACTACACTACAAACCTACAGTAATCAAGACAGTATGGTACTGGTACAAAACCAGAAATATAGATCAATGGAACAGGACAGAATGCCCAGAGATAAACCCACGCACATATGGTCACCTAATTTATGACAAAGGAGGCAAGAACATACAATGGGGAAAAGACAGCCTCTTCAATAAGTGGTGCTGGGAAAACTGGACAGCTACATGTAAAAGAATGAAATTAGAACACTCCCTAACACCATACACAAAAATAGACTCAAAATGGATTAAAGACCTAAATCTAAGGCCAAACACTATAAAACTCTTAGCGGAAACCATAGGAAAAACACTCTTTGACATAAACCACAGCAAGATCTTTTTTGACCCACCTCCTAAAGTAATAAAAATTAAAACAAAAATAATCAAATGGGACCTAGTTAAACTTAAAAGCTTTTGCACAGCAAAGGAAACCATAAACAAGACAACCCTCAGAATGGGAGAAAATATTTGCAAATGAAAAAATGGACAAAAGGATTAATCTCCAAAATATACAGACAGCTCATGAAGCTCAATATCAAAAAATCAAATCCAATTAAACAATGGGCAGAAGACCTAAATAAACATTTCACCAGTGAAGACATACAGATGGACAAGAGGCACATGAAAAGATGCTCAGCATCACTAATTATTAGAGAAATACAAATCAAAACTACTATGCTGTATCACCTCACACCGGTCAGAATGGCCATCATCAAAAAATCTACAAACAATAAATGCTGGAAAGGGTGTGGTGAAAAGGGAACCCTCCTGCACTGTTGGTGGGAATGTAAATTGATACAACCACTATGGAAAATAGTATGGAGGTTCCTCAGAAAACTAAAACTAGAACTACCATATGACTCAGCAATCCCACTACTGGGCATATACCCTGAGAAAACCATAATTCAAAAAGAGACATGCACCACAATATTCATTGCAGCTCTATTTACAATAGCCAGGACATGGAAGCAACCTAAATGTCCATTGACAGATGAATGGATAAAGAAGATATGGCACATATATACAATGGAATATTACTCAGCCATAAAAAGAAACGAAATTATTTGTAGTGAGGAGGATGGACCTAGAGTCTGTCAGACAGAGTGAAGTAAGTCAGAAAGAGAAAAACAAATACCGTATGCTAACGCATATATATGGAATTTTTAAAAAATGGTACTGATTAACCTAGTGGCAGGGCAGGAATAAAGGCGTAGACATAGAGAATGGACTTGAGGACACAGTGGCAGGGAGGAGGAAGCTGGGGCGAAGTGAGACTAGCATTGACATATATACACTACCAAATGTAAAATAGATAGCTAGTGGGAAGCAGCAGCATAGGAGAGGGAGATCAGCTCAGTGTTTTGCAACGACCTAGAGGGGTGGGATAGGGAGGGTGGGAGGGAGGCTCAAGAGGGAGGGGATGTGGGGATTTATGTATGCATAAGGCTGATTCACTTTTCTGTACAACAGAAACTAACATAGTATTGTGAAGCAGTTATACTCCAGTAAAGATCTATTAAAAAAAAAACCCTCACTACTGTATATAAAATAGATAACCAACAGGGACCTACTGTATAGCACAGGGAACTATGCTCAGTATTTTGTAATAATCTGTAAGGGGAAAGAATCTGAAATATATATGTGTGTGTGTGTGTGTGTGTGTATATATATATATATATATATATATATATATATATAAACTGAATCACTTTGTTGAACACCTGAAACTAACACAACATTGTAAATCAACTATACTCCAATTTTTTTAAATGATGAAAAGTCATAAAGAAAAATGATTTGGTGTATATATATACAATGAAATACTTCTCAGCCATAAAAAAGAATGAAATAATGCCATTTGCAACAACATGGATGGACCTAGAGATTATCATACTAAGTGAACTAAGTCAGAAAAAGACAAATACCATATGATATCACTTACATGTGGAATCTAAAATATGACAGAAATGAACCTATCTATGAAACAGAATCACAGACAGAGAAAACAGACTGGTGGTTGCCAAGGGGAAGGGGGTTGGGGGAGGGATGGAGTGGGATGCCGGGGTTAGCAGATGTAAGCTATTATATATAGGATGGATAAACAACAAGGTCCTACTGTATATAGCACAGGGAACTATATTCAATATCTTATGATAAGCCATAATGGAAAAGAATATAAAAAAAGAACATATATATGTATAACTGAATCACTTTGCTGTACAGCAGTAAGTAACACAACATTGTAAATCAACTATACTTCCTTTACAAAAAAAAAAAAAAGACCAGGTTTGGAGAGTCTAGGAGGTGACATGACCATACCCTTTTTTGGGAAGAATCTCTTACAGGCCCCACCCCAGTGGAGGTAGCCAGCCAGAGCCAGGCAAGGTCTGTATTAAATGACCCTGTCCTCCCTGGTCACAGTTGATTGGTAGACACAGTGTAAACCTGGCTTGAGTTCTCTCTCCAGAAAATCAGAAAATTGGAATAAGGTGATACCGAGTCTGGGAGTCTTAGGAATGAGCCACTTGAATGCATCAGTCTAGAGCAGTGCTCTGGTGTAGAACTTTCTCAGTGATGGAAATGTTGTATAGCTTGCACTGTCCAATACAGTAGCCACAAGTGGATATCAAGCAACTGAAATGTGGCTACTGTGACTGAGGAACTGACTTTTTAATTTTACTTAAATTTACATTTAAATTTAATAGCTAGTGTCTATTGTATTGGACAGCACACCTCTAGAGGCCACTTTTATGGCCTTCAGCTTCTACTAAGGAATCCCCAGAGCCTCTTTGGTTATCTCCTTTGCCAAGTTCAGCTGTTGCACCAGTTTCACAAGACACCCTAGGAGCTTTTCAATAAATCCCCCAATTTACTTCAGCTAGCCAAAGGTGCCTTAATTAAGATAGGGTGTTAATTAGGTTAAAAACTTAAATACCGTCCTTTTGCAGAGGGATGTCTGTCCATCACATTAAAACCATCCAGATGTGAAGATGCTGGACCTCCTCTTGCCCATGGGTATTCTACCAAAGTAGGAATGAAGAAGGTGGATTCTTTAATGCCTAATACCCTAAGCAAACTCTCTTATGAAGTCACAGGGCAATCCTATTTGAAATAGAAAAGAATTAGTGGCGTGACTTATTTATGTCAGAGTTACATGAGACTCAGCATTAGCCTGGGGATCTGGAAAACCTGAGCTCACATTCTACCTTTCCTCTTTCCCTGGATGAGATGTGACAAGCTATGTAGTCACTATAAGTCTCAGCAGCCTCATGATTTTAAGGAAGCCTTAAAACTAGACTATCATTAAGGTCATTCTACTTCTATTAGACTGTAATAAGCTATAAGGCGTGAGGGCCCTGCCACCGTCTTACTCACTGCTGTATCCTCACAGAGCCAGTGTGGGATAACACTGTAGTTGATGGCATCTCGGATTGGGTCCAGGGGGCAAATGGAAATTTCACCTTGAAGGTGAACCAGATTTGGGCCAAAGGTTAACAAACTCCTGAGGTTGTACAGGCAGTCATTCCATTGGGAGTGTCCCAATTTGACATTCATGGGCACAGTCTGACTACGGGTGACCTTGAGCCTCTTCTCTATGCCATGAGCTTGGTTCCCCTGATCATAAATAATAAGACAAATGGGGACTTTACAATTTAAACATTGCAACCATTATCACACAATAGTTTATCTAACTCTAACAAGTTTGTGAGGCATCCTTGTCTTACCATCACTGCCACCATCATCACATCATTGTTACTCCTTTGCAGATGGGGACACCAAGGCTCAGAGAGAGGAAGCCAGCTGATGCAGATCCCACTGTTAATAAGTGGATGAGGCAGAATTCACAACCGGGTCTTCTGACTCTAAATTCAACACTTAGTAGAGAAGAACATCTGTATCTGCTTTAAAATTTTATGGAGACAGATGAAGTACCGTACGTTTAATACTTTGGAGAGAAAATGTGAAGCAAATAAAGTTTGCATTTTAAGAGATGAGAAGGGCAAGGGTGTCATTCTTTTTTGGGTCTGGATTTTGAGGTATGTTCTTGAAAGTTTGGTGCTTGGTTGTTACCTACAGTATAAAACTAGACTAACAATTATGGGGAAATCTGGAGAGCAGACCTTCCATGTAAGCCAGATTACTGTTGTCCTATGTTTAATTGTAGCCAGCTCTTTTGGTACCTGGCATCTTCTATTGTTCTCAGTAAACCCTTACAACTGCCCAATGTGGTGAATACTACAATCCTTAATTTTAATATGAAGATGGTTTGATACAGAAAAGCTAAATGAGGTGTCTAAGATCACAGAAATAAAAGCTGACCAAGCCAAAATTCACATCTCAGATCTGACTGCAGAGCTCAAGTTCTAATGCAACGATTTCCTTCTTGTTAATTATGAACCTTTAATAAACTTTCACCTTAATGATTCTTCTGTGTTTTATTGGTACCACATGAAAAGAAGCCAGTATCCACAATGGTGATATCATAGGACTTCTAGGGGTCAATATGATGGTGACAAAACCATCGGCATGAGAAACCCCAAGGTGAGGTCAGACTTTCCTAGATATTTCCTCACTGGTTCCAACATCGAAATAAAACACCATGGATTTTCTTAAACATGGGGGTGGGGGATGAGGCAGAAAACTACCTTAACACTCTTACTAGATCATATCTGACAGAATGCACCTTATTCATCTTGGTACTACATAACCAAGCTCAGAGCCAGATACAGTAGAATCTGTTGGATATATGAATCATTCTGACTCCTAATACTGATAATAGGTAAGCTCACACACACTGTGCTGCAGCCTTTGTCTTATTTTAATCTCCTGTAAAGCACCATTTATGTATTACACGTGCAGAAGGCAAGAAGATGAATGTGAGGTTAACACGTATTATATCTTCTCATTAAAAGTTATAGTCACCTATTACAGGAACACCATCACTTGAGGTATGTGGTTAAGGAAGAACCTGTATTTGGACCAAAATGAGATCCCCTCCAGAAGGTTCTACTATATCAGGGACATCATGGGGCATGGTGGGAATTTTTTGAACAGGCCAGGCCAGGTGAGCATCCGTGAAGCCCATGCTGAGGATGCGTTTGGGGGACCTTAGATGTTTAGGTCATTAACACCTGAAGTTATTCCTCTCACAACAGGCTATCTTGGAGATGGATAGCCACCTACTATGAAAGTGAGATTTCATGGTTTCTAGGTTAGTGATGACTTTGATGTTCCAGTGCTGGGGACTACTGATCTGTCTTTGGTCTGAATTCACCTAACCTACTTTATGGTCTATAATAAGCGACTGTTGGACTAGAGAGTTTCTATCAGTATCAAGGGCTGAAATCACATACATGGCTCTTCTGTTTGTAACTCTCATGCTCCCAAGAGTGAGAGGCAGTCAAAGACGGTGTGATCAGGAATGTAGAGAAACTCAGGTAATGGCATATCATCAAGAACCGGAGGGCACTGAGATGGTTAGTTAGGAGGGAGAGATGCTCGTAAGGAAGGAAAGATTTGTTTTTCACATTCCTCTAGGGCTGGTTATCCAATGATAATCAAAATGTTCTGTTTGATCCAAGAATCAATGGGATGGGGGATTACGGAGAAAGAGATTTTACCTAGACCGAACGTGCCTTAAGACAAGGGGCCATGTCTATGCCATAATCTCCATGTGTCACACATTGTGTCAACCACGCCATCCAACATTAACAACTGTTTGTTGACAAGCTGAACAAAATGATTAAACTTATTCAACAAGGAACTTTATAGGAGTCAGAATTGTCTGAAAAGTATAAGGACTTCCTGGGCTGGTTATCAATTCTGTCACTAGATGCTTATTATCAGAGTCTGGATAGTCACCTGTCAGGTGATCTGTCCATGTGAGAGATGCCTTGATTGATAGGCAAGTTTCTAAGATGCCACAGTGATACAAACATAGTCCACTATGGTGGACACATTATAATATAAATCACTAATCATATATCAGTCCTTGGAGTCAGTTGCGTTAGTGAAGTAGGTTTGGGATTTGAATGGCAAAGACCCTGAAGTGCGAGGGAGAGCTCTGACTGGGGAGGAGGACATAGTAGGGGAGGCCAGGTCTTCGATTAAAAATGTACCGTTAGAACAACCAGTTATAATGTTGCCCAGAAACCTAATGTCTTTCCCCCCAGGACCTGTTGGCTGCTCTGCCAAGGTCTTGGGGGGTTACCTTTTGTGAGTCTGGTGGAAGTAGAGAGGAACTTCCATCTCTACCAACTGGACACATTAGTTGTCATTTCTCTATTATCAGGTTTTCCCCACACCCTTGAATCAAGAGTTTGACAGATACCTACTTACAATGCATACGTGCATCTATCCATCTGTACATCCCTCTCTTCCCCATTCCTGGAAAGTACACTGTAGTGGGCTTCAAGTGATCTGCTATAAACTTCCATGTGACCAGGGCCAAGTCACTTAATCTCTGTAAAAGGAGGCATCTGCTGAGTTTCCTCCTTGAGTCTTTCCCTTTTCTAATGTATCATTACACAATGTGCAGTACAGGCACAGTGCAGGCTAAAGATATAACACCTGTTTCCTAATCTAAGGGAACTTTGGATCTCGATTTGGAGAGTCACACAAGTGATAACACAAGGCAACAACCAAAGCCACATGACTGGGCAGAATATGGTTGTGTTGAAAGAAAAGAGGGAGCGGTAAGTTCTGCTAAGGGTTAGGAGAGGGAGAAATCCCAGGGAGGAATTCCTGGAAAAGCTGTATAGAGAGCTAGGTTTTTATTGATAAGAATTCAACTGATGGTGAGCAGCAAGGAGGGATCGGATCAAGATGGCAGAAGAGCAGGACTTGGAGCTTACCTTCTCCCACAAATACATCAAAAATACATATACATGTGAAATGAGATTCTCACAGAACATCTACTGAACGCTGGCAGAAGACCTCAGACTTCCAAAAGGGCAAGAAAATCTCCACATAGCTGGATAGGACAAAAGAAAAAAGGCAAAAAAAAAAAAAAAAAAAAAAAAAAAGGAATCAGGAAAGGCCCTGCGCCCCTGGGAGGGAGCTGTGAAAGAGGAAAGGCTTCCGCACCCTGGGAAGTCCCCTCACTGGCGGGGAGATCAGCCAGGACAGAGGAGGAGCTTCAAAGACTTGAAGGAGAGGGCAGCAACCAGTTTGCAGAGGGCAAAGTGGAGAGAGACCGCACAGATGGTCCGTGCTGCTGCCTGGCACTCCCCAGCCTGAGATGCTCCCCTGCTGGGGCAGGCAGGGGCTGGGTGCTGAGGCTCGGGCTTCAGAGGTCAGACCCAGGGAGAGGACTGGGGTTGGGTGCATGGAGACAGCTTGAGGGGGCTAGGGTGTGGTGCTCCACAACCAAGGGAGTTTGGGAAGAAGCCAGGGCCCGCCAGAGAGTCAAGGTGCCATTGTTTTGGGATATGTGAGGAGAGGGGCAGGACCCCCATAGGAGCTTCTTTATCCAGGCATGCGGTCTCAGGTGGCAGGGTACTGCCTACTTGCATTCTAAAGGCAGGTGTGAGCCACTGCTGCCATCTAAGACTCCAGACACAGGCGCGGACTCCTGCTGCCTCCAAGGGTCCCACAGCTGGGCACCAACCACTGTCCCCATCTCCTTGGGAGCGTGCGCAGCCCACCACCTCCAAGGGTCCCATGCCTGGGCACCAACCACTGCCCCCGCCTTCCTGGGAATGCACCTGGGCCTCATACCTGCACACCCCCTATCAAGGGGATAATGGCAAGCACACACTGAGTAAAGAGATGGCAAGCATCCAAACCAAAAACAGCCCCCATGCCAAAAAAATATTAAATCCACACACGTTATGCAGGGATGCTCCCAAGTATAAATAGTCCTCCAAGACTACAACAGATAATTGCTTCTCCTAAATTCACAGAGTAAGAGAAATATAATCAAAATGAAGAAGCAGAGGAATCACTCCCAGTTGAAAGACCAAGAGAATTCCCCTGAAGAAACAAACAATGAAACAGACCTCTTCAGTCTAATAGACACAGAGTTTGAAAAGGAGGTAATGAAAATACTGAAGGAGTTAATAAAGGCTATTGCCAGAAATTCAGATTAGTGTAAAAAGGAACTAGAAACTATAAGGAGGAGCCAAGAAATATTAGACAATTCATTTGCCTAGATGAAAGCTGAGCTAAAGGCAATGAATAGCAGAAGGAATAATGCAGAAGAAAGAATAAGTGATCTGGAAGATAGAATAATGGAAATTACCCAATCAAAACAGTGGACAGAAAACCAAATGAAAAAAAATGAAAGCAATATAACAGACCTATGGGATAATATAAAGCATGCCAATCTACGGGGATTCCAGAAGGAGAAGAAAGAAAAGGGGATTGAAAATGTATTTGAAGAAATTATGGCTGAAAACTTCCCAAACCTAAAGAAGGAAACAGATATCCAGATACAGGAAGCACAGAGGGTCCCAAACGAGATGAACCCAAACAGACCTACACCACGACATAGTATAATAAAAATGGCAGAAGTTAAAGAGAGGATTCTAAAGGCAGCAAGAGAGAAAAAAAAGTTAATTACTCTTTTAACTTTCCCTAAAGGGAACTGCCATAAGGCTATTAGCTGATTTCTCTACAGAAATGCTGCAGGCCAGAAGGGAGTGGCAAAAATATATTCAAAATCTTGAAAGGGAAAAATCGGTGACAGAGAATGCTCTACCCAGCAAAATTCTTTCTCCTCCTATTCTAAATGATAAAGAATTTCAGACAAGCAAAAACTAAAAGAATACAGCAATACTAAACCCACCCTAAAAGGAACACTGAAAGGTCTTCTCTAAATAGAAAAGAAGAAGATATAGGAAGGAGGAAATCACAATTGGAAAGTAAATCGCTTAAATTAGCTAGTATACAGATCAAAAAGAAAAAAAAACTGTGAAAGCAATGATGTACACAAGGAATAGCAAAAGGATAAACATGATGTAAAAAAGGACATCAAAATCATAAAATATGGGGAAGGAGGGTAAAAAAATGTAGATTCTTTTTTATAGAATGTATTTGAGCCTATATGACTATTAGTCTAAAGCAAGCAGATACAGGAAAGGGTTAACATACTTGAAAAACAGGGGAACCACAAATCAAAAACATACAATAGATTCACAAAAACCAAAAAGAATAGAACACAAGCATAAAATAAAATCATCAAACCACAAAAGGAAAAAGAAAGGAACAAAGAAGAAACATAGAATTAACTGGAAAACAAGTTTTAAAATGACGATAAATACATATGTATCAATAATTACCTTAAATGTCAATGGATTGAATGCTCCAATCAAAAGACAGAGTGGCAGACTGGAGAAAAAACAAGAGCCTACAATATGTTGCCTACAAGCGACTGACCTTAAGGCAAAGGACACACATAGACTGAAAGTGAGGGGATGGAAAAAGATATTTCATGCAAATGGAAATGACAAGAAAGCAGGAGTTGCAATACTCATATCAGACAAAATAGACTTTAAAACAAAGGCCATAAAGAAAGATAAAGAAGGACACTGTGTAATGGTAAAGGATCAATACAAGAAGAGGATTTTACACTCATCAATACATATGCATCTAATATAGGAGCACCCGCATACATAAAACAAATACTAACAGACATAAAGGGACAAATTGATGGGAATACAATAATAGTAGGAGACTTTAACACCCCACTCCCATCAATGGACAGATCTTCTAGACAGAAAATCAGTAAGGCAACAGAGATCCTAAATGATACAATAGAACAGTTAGACTTAATTGATATTTTCAGGACATTACCTGCAAACCCCCCCAAACAGAATACACATTCTTTTCCAGTGCACATGGAACATTCTCTAGGATTGACCACATACTAGGGCACAAAACTAACTGCAACAAATTTAAGACTACAGAAATTGTTTCAAGCATCTTCTCTGACTACAACAGCATGAAACTAGAAATCAAACCACAGGAAAAGAAATGAGAAAAAAAACAATCACACAGAGACTAAACAACCTGCTATAAAAAACCAATGGGTCAACAAGGAAATCAAAAAGGAAATTAAATAAATACCTTGAGACAAACTACAATGAAAACACAACCATACAAAATCTATGGGATGCAGCAAAAGCAGTTCTTAGAGGAAAGTTCATAGTGATACAGGACTTCCTCTAAAAACAAGAAAAATCTCAAATAAATAACCTGACATACCACCTAGAATTATAAAAATAAGAACAAAAAAAACCTAAAGTCAGCAGAAGGAAGGAGATAATAAAGGTCAGGGAGGAAATAAGTAGAGATTTTAAAGAAAATAGTAAAAAATCAATAAAACCAATAGCTGGTTCTTTGAAGGGGTAAACAAAATTGACAAACCTCTGGCCAGGCTAACCGAGAAGAAAAGAGAGAGAACCCAAATAAACAAAATAAGAAATGAAAAAGGAGAAATCTCAACCAATACCGCAGAAATACAAAAAAATCATAAGAGAATACTATTAATAATTATATGCCAACAAATTTGACAACCTAGAAGAAATGGACAACTTCTAGAAACATACAGCCCACCAAGACTGAATCAAGAAGAAATAGATAATTTGAACAGACTGATCACTAGAAGTGAAATAGAATCTGTAATTTAAAAACTCACTACAAACAAAAGTCAAAGACCAGATGGCTTCACAGGTGACTTAAACATAAGACACGACACCATAAAACTCCTAGAAGAGAGCATAGGCAAAACATTCTGACATAAATTGTACGAGTGTTTTCTTAGGTCAGTCTCCCAAGGCAATAGAAATAAAAATAAACAAATGGGACCTAGTCAAACTTACAAGCTTTGCACAGCAAAGGAAACCATAAACAAAGTGAAAAGACAACCTATAGAATGGGAGAAAATATTTGCAAATAATGTGACCAACAAGTGCTTAATCTACAAAATATACAAACAGCTCATACAACTTAACAACAAATAAACAACCCAATCGAAAATTGGGCAGAAGACCTTAATAGACATTTCTCCAAAAAGACATACAGATGGGCAATACACACATGAAAAGATGCTCATCATCGCTGATTATTAGAGAAATGCAAATCAAAACCACAATGAGGTACCACCTCACACCAGTCAAAATGGCCATCATTAAAAAGTCTACAAATAACAAAGGCTGGAGAGTGTGTGGAGAAAAGGGAACTCTCCTACACTGTTGGTGGGAATGTAAATTGATACAGCCACTGTGGAGAACAGTATGGAGGTTCCTCAGAAAACTAAAAACAGAACTGCCATATGATCCAGCAATTCCACTCTTGGGCATATACTCGGACAAAAGTATAATTTAAAAAGATACATACACTCCTATATTCATATTCACAATAACCAAGACATGGAAACAACCTAAATGTCCATCAACAGTTGAATGGATAAAGAAGATGTGGTACATATATACGATGGAATATTACTCAGCCATAAAAATAATGAAATAATGCCATTTGCAGCAACACAGATGCAACTACAGATTATCATACTAAGTGAAGTAAGTCAGAAAGAGAATGACAAATACCATATGAGATCACTTATATGGGGAATCTAAAATATGGCACAAATGAACCTATCTACAAAACAGAAACAGACTCACAGACATAGAGGACAGACTTGTGGTTGCCAAGGTTGGGGGTGGGGGAGTGATGGGTTGGGAGTTGGGGTTAGTAGATGTGAACTATTACATTTAGAATGGATAAACAACAAGGTCCTACTGTATAGCACAGGGAACTATGTCCAATCTCCTGGGATAAACCATAATGGAAAAGAATATTAAAAAAATAATTTATATATATGTGTATAACTAATTCACTTTGCTGTACAACAGAAATTAAACACAACATTGTAAATCAACTATACTTCAATTTTTAAAAAAATAGAGAAAAATAAAAAGAAGCAAGGCAGGAGGACTTCACAGAAATGGTGGAGAAGGCACATTATGTATGCAATCATGAGTACTGAAAAAGGCAAAGAGCAATCTAGGTGTTTTGTTTTATATGGGTGAGTTATGGGGCCAGACAATAGACATCTTTAAAAGCCAGGCTAAGGACATAGGACCTTCCAATCAATGTAATGGGGAGCCTTTAAAGGCTGAGCAGGGTAATGCCTTATAAATAGCTTTTTGGGGAAAATAATCTGGCAGCCTGGAGGAGCGTGGACTTATTACATGGGGCAGAGTTAGAAGGCAGAGAAACTAGACAGAAATGTCTTATTCCAAGTTGGCTATTCTTCTGCTGGAAAAAAAAACCCCTTAGCTTCCAACAAACTGCCTTTCATTGTGACACAAAAGCCATAAAAGTAGTGATGTATATAAAAGCAGTACCGGATGTTTTAAGTGGCTTTATGAAATAAAAACAGCAGTAGATAGTTAAAATTGGAATGTCCTGAATCAGGTTATAACCATCTGAGTCTGGGAAGTTGCAGCAGCAATGCAATCATATTTTTATAGCTTATCTTTGTATTTTCACTCAGATAACTGAACTATGAGTGGGTGAGAAGGGAAAATCCAGCCCATCAATGCCATTAAATAGCAAAGAATGAGAGTCTTTGAATTTCAATGGCCACAGAAATTACCAGATTGATAAAAGAATCCTTACTTCCCCAAATCAGAAAGATGTGTACTATGAAGGGGTAAGATTGATACTTGGGAAAACAGGTTCCCTAACAAAATAACATGATTGGTAGAAAGCAGTCATATCTGGCACTTTGATATCTGTGACTTCATTTTGTACTTATCTCAATTCTGAGCAGGATGATTTTCACAAATTCATAGATGTAGAAGCTGGGGTTTAGAGAATTTGAGAAACTTGCCCATGGCCAAACAGTGAAGACATGGTATCCCTGGATATTTCCCAAGATGGATGCTATCTCTCATGTGGTGTCTTTTAATGTCGCATGAAATTTTTCATAAACTTTGATCTCTTTGCTGGTCTGTGAAGATTAGGTACATTTATGAAGCTACCAATGTGGGTCTCAGACTGGAGTGTTTCATTTCATTTGTTCACCTACGACTGAGACAAATCCTGCTCGAGGCTTTTAGAAAAGACTCCTTTCTATTGGCAAAGTTGACTGTCTAGGGTCTTCTGTAGGCTAGGGATGGAGGTAGATGCCTCTGATGATTACACAATCAGCTGAAGAATGGTTTGCTCAAGATAAATGATTTGCTTGGTAAAATGTGTTCTGAGAGATTTGGGTATTAATGGGTATTATTTTGCATGATCCACACCGTGAAGACTTTCTTTGCTTTTGCCCCCTATTCCATCCCAGCTTGAGGTTAGCAAAGTGCTAACTTAAAAATTATTGTATCAAGGAATAAAGGGCAGATAAGGTATTTGAATATACATGATGCTCCCAAAACTAATTAATTTATACTGATACCCTCATGACCCAAGGAGAAATCTGAGGCCTGGAGCAGTCATGTCATTGTACATGAAAGGCAGCTCACAGATTGAAAGCTAGATCGGCCTAACTCTTACACCCACACTTAAATGACCTCATCTAACCCCTGCCATACACATTCTTCTACTTGCACATATACACAAAGATGGTTTTGATTTGGTAGCATTCAATTCTGTGAAGGCGGACAATGTTTATATCTCTTCATGGGTTAGTTAATAGAGAGAATAATGTAGTTTAAGTCAACTATCATGTTGAAGTACCTCCAAGAAGCTATAAGAAAGAGAAAAAATATGAGAGTAAAAGGATTGGAAATGAAAGTATAGGCTCCATGGTCAGCCAAGGTTTGCCTCCTCACTCCGTGATTTACTAACTGAATGAGAATTGTACCTGCCTGTAAGGTGGTTGTGAGAATAAAATGACATGACGCATGTGTGCTGCTCAGCTCTGGGCCTGGCACCTACTAAAAGTTCCAATCATGATAGATATCACAGTAGTAATAGTAATAACATAATATGTATTGAACACTTACTATGTGCCAGGCATTGTTCTAAGTGATTTATGCACATCAACTCATTTGGTCCTCCTGACAACCCCTTGAGGTAGGTATTTTTATTATCATCTTCTATTGTAAAGATGAGGTAATTGAGGCATGGAGATGTTATGCAGTTTGTCCAAGGCCTGACAGCTGATAAGTGGTACCCAGTAGTGGGACTCCTTAGTCTGTATTCTTAACCACTATGCTATGTGTCTTCTCTAGTAGTTGTGGAAGACCACTTGTAGAGTACAAGGAAGTGTCCAGTTCCTCCAGTTAGAGGCCAAATCTGTAGGCCATTGGAAACCAAGCCAGGGAAAACTTTGGGGTTTGTGGCAAAGGAGGGGCCACATCCCACTGAAAGCATCAGCATGGCTCATGAAAGACACAGGATTTGAGATAGGCCTTGAAGGATGAGTCAAGATAGGTACAGATGAACAGATAGGAGAACATTCAGGTAGCATGACTATAAAAAGAACAGTTTGAACTCTGTTACATGGGACTACTCAACAAATATCTGTAAAATCTCAATCATTGGGTTGTAGCCCACCTGACTTCCCATGAACTATACAGCAT
Source organism: Balaenoptera physalus (assembly GCF_965194825.1). Taxonomy (NCBI): domain Eukaryota; kingdom Metazoa; phylum Chordata; class Mammalia; order Artiodactyla; family Balaenopteridae; genus Balaenoptera; species Balaenoptera physalus. The sequence continues at coordinate 47,555,994 of NC_138900.1, read as the reverse complement.
GATGCTGGTGTAGGGTTCAGACAGATCTACATCCAATTCAGCTCTACCACTCATGAACTGTGGCTTTGACTCCTCTATCTCAGTAGATCAGTCAGTAAATGGGGTTATTACACCTCAAAGCACTGCCATGATTCTAAATGAGATGCTGAAGATAAAGGGCCAATGGTGGGTTTCAGTAAGTATTGGCTTCCAGGTCAGGTCCTTGCCATGGCTTCCAAGTGAGACCTACGCAAGTTTAGAGTGAGAGCTGCTGGGTGAACCTGAGCTTACCGAGCCAAATGTTCTGCCCATTGTATATGTCAATTGTGATTTGGAATTCTTGCTCTGCACACCTTTGGAGTATCTAGACCCGTATCACATTTGTCTAGAAAACACATCCTTAGTCACCTCTGGAGATTTACTTCCCCTATATTTTTATAAAATTCTTAGAACTTCTGTCATGGGAGACAGTGTTTACTATTTCTGAAGGGCACATTTTTGTGCCCTTCAGAACAACCTTACATGCCTAGGGAAAGGCTCTGATAGACCACTTCTCACCTGCTCATGTGACATGAGCCTCTTAAGGAGGGTTGCCAAATAAAATACAAGATGCCCAGCTAAACTTCCATTTAAAATAAATAACAAATATTTTTACGTAATACTGGGATACACTTATACTAAAATATTTTGGATATGCTTATACTAAAAAAAAATTGGTTGTTTATCTGGAATGCAAATTTAACTGGGTATCATATATTTTTATTTGTTATATCTGATAACTCCATTCCTAAGGTCCAGGGAACTCTACCCAGTGGTAAAGTTTTGGAATCAGACAGATCTGGGGGTTCAAATCCTCATTCAGTCACTTTTTGGCTGTAACTTTTCACTTCACCTCTCTGAAGTGAAAACCCCTTGTATTAATCACGATAATTATAGGTAAAGACACTCCTTGTAGAGACACGGAAAAGATAAAGTGAAATAGCATAGGCCAATACAACTGGTATACCTCCCAGTGCATAAAAGAAGTGCCACATCTGTGAAAGTAACTTTGTGTGTTTGCAAAGCACTTTGTCAGTGTTATTCCCAGAAAATGTACAGACTCATTGTGGCTACTTTTTCCCCATAGCATTAGCTCAGATGTCCAAACTCCCACTTCAGGGCTTTCTCTAATGTCTCTGGGAGACTCTCTTACATGAGTCATTGTTGTCTTCAGTCAACTGGAGGAAGACTCAGAATGAAATCAAATCCCAACATTTGCAGCATGGTTCATTGCCATGGCTTGCTTTAAAGTAGAGTCCTTGAAAGCAGGATTCCTTAGGAAAGCCTTTTTCTATTTTAGGATTTTGTTCCTAAATATGGAAAATCCATTTTAAGTGAAGGAATGAGGGGTATGGTGGTGGAGCTGGGATCAGTCTCACCCAGCACATAAAATCTACAACAGCACCATCACTGAACACGAAGCATGAAGACATAAACTCCAGAACTCACACCAAATACTCAAGGTATGTGTTATGCCTAGTTCACAAAGGAAGAAATCGAGGCTTGTTGGAGTTATGTAATCTTCCCCCAATCACATAGACTGTAAGTGGCAGAGCTGGGATTCAAACCCAAGCCCAACTCACACCAAAAGCCACTTCTTTTCTACCGCCCAAGGGTACTTCTTGTTTTTCCCAGTTTTTCTCAGCAATGATTAAAAAAAAAACACACACACAAAACACAAAGCATCTGTTTCATGAACCAAGACCATGGCTCTTCTGGCTCCCTTCCCTCCCATCCCAGCCCCTGAAAGGGGAAAAAGAAACAGTGTCTTGTGAAATTTCTACCGTATCCTTAGGGACTTCAGCCACAATGCCTGGATTGCTCAGAATTTCACCTTCCACATTTCCTCAGCCACAAAAGCCATTCATTGCCACCACAGCCCCAGCATAGCTGGTCCCTTGTTTGAAGCCTGAGAAATTCCCTCAGGATCTTACTTCACGCAGAGGGGCCATGCCAGGTCCTAGGAGGTACTAGTGATCTAGAGGAACAGGATCTGAGACAGGCCTGTTTCATTTATTACCACGTCGTCTGGAGAGAGAAACCCTGTCATACTGATGACGATGATCAACCTGTCCAGCTAATGGCTACCGGTTGTGACGTGACCCATACTCAGAGCACAGGGTGTCCTGATGTGTCCACAGAAACAGAAGAAAGAGCAGAACTCAGGGTTCTGGGTCTACCAGTTGAGTGCACCTGGATAACTATCATTGTTGTCATTACTGTCATGGTATAGTAAGTTCCAGGCACTAGGGGACTGCTTAAACATGAACAAAATACATTAATCCCCCCTCTTCCTCATTAACCCCGCTCCACCCTACAGTCTGGTGAGAGACACAGACTCACAGAGAGTATGAGAAGTTCTGAGAGAGAACACAGGGAGCCTCAAGGGAAAGCTGGCTGTGAGAGACCTCAGGGTAGCTTCCTAGATGAGACACCATCTAAGTTGAGCCTTGAAGAAAAAGAAACAATGTTCCAAATAGAAAGACTAGAGAGCATGTTCTGAAGAACAGATGCAGAGTGACATCATTAAGATGGTGACATAGGTTGTTCTGAACGTTATAAGATCTATGAGAAGACCAACTGACCACTATCTATGGACAAAACAGTACTGTAAAAATCCTAGAACATGGAGGTGAGGCTGAAGTATGCCCTGTACCACAGAGAATGAAATGGGCGACGTTAGAAGAGTAAGAAGCGCAGCTACACTCTGAGGGCCTTGCCCCTCCCCCAGACTGGTGTAGCACCACACCAAGAGGGCAGCCCACCCCAAGCCTACAGTTCCTCTAGTGAAGAAAGAGCCCAAGGGGGACATCCAGCTCCCCCAGCATTGTGGGATGCTTCTCAGGAGGCCCACTCGCGTCTCACTTCATATGGATTGTGAGGGAATCTGTGAAACTTGAACACCGGGGATCAGGTAGTGATGGAGGAGAATGAGGCTTACAGCAACCAGTGCTTGATCTTGGCAGACCAAGTGCCTACTGAGACAGTACCCGTGTATATCCCAGAGGCACTGCTCATCTGCAGAGCCAATGGTGGCCCAGTTTGAGCAGGGAATTCATCCGGGAGTTGGTCTGCCTGATTCAAGAAGCCAAATAAGAAGCTATGTTGGCCTTGAAGACGGTTCAGCCACTCCTCTTGAGCAGGGAAGCTGATTCATAGCCTCTCCTACTGCTAAGTGTAGCTCCCATTCCAGCCTGACCAGGAAGCCTGAGCAGAGCACATGGAAAGCTGCTTAGCCCAGCAGCACTTTAGTGGAGAGTATGGCCAGTGGCTCTGCCCATCTATAGAGCCAGGGCAGTGGCCCCATCTGGACTTGGTACACAGTCCTGCCTGATTTGGTCCCCAAACAAAGAGCCTTGCCAGCCCTGGGGTCTATTCTATGGCCCCACCTGGGCAGGGAATCTAATTTACAGCCTTACCCACTGTTGAATACATCCTCCAGCCTGCATAACCAGGAAGCTTAACCAGAGTTACTGGGAATTTGTAGCTCATCCTGTAACCCTGATTACAGTGGAATCCAGCTAGTGGTCTTGCCTATCTGCATAGTCAGGGCAGTAGCCTGTCAGGCCAGGGAACATGGTGCATAGTTCTGCCTAATTTGGTCCCAAACAAGGACCCTACAGCCTTGGGGCTGTATGGTGGTCCTGCACAGGTAGGGAAACTAATTGAAAGCCTGACACTGCTGAAAATAGCCTTCAGCCCGCTTGACCAGGGAACCTAACCAGAGCACATGGGAAGCTGTGTAGCCCATCCTATGGCTCTCCATACAGCAGCACTTGAACAGAGGGCACAGCCAGTGCCTCTCCCTGTCTGCAGAGTAAAGCCAGTGGCACCTTCTGACTGGAGAATTCAGTGTGCAGTCCTGCCTTACATGGGTCGTTTAACAACCAGCTGTGCCGATCTTGGTGCCTGTTCTGTTACTCCACCTGGGCAGGGAAGCTAATTCATAGCCCTACCTACTGCTGAGTATAGTATCCAGTTCTGACCATCTAGAAAGCCTGACCAGAGAATCTAGGCCACTGCAGAGCCTATCCTACAGCTGCACTAGTTCAGGGAACCAAGCCAACAGTCTAATCCAAATGTTCTCGGCCAGTAGCATGCCCCCACCCAACTTTAGAGCTTGGGCGGTGGCCTTGCCCCCAAGTAGACCCAGACAGCAAGCCCCACTGCCTATGGATGCTACCAGCTGACATGTCCAGAACGCCAAGCTAAGCTGACTATTAAGAACTGTCTCTGCCAAAGTGAAAATGCAAAGTCTGGAAGAGGGGACAACTTACTCAAATGCAGAGATACCAATGTAAAGAATCAAGGATCACGAAAAATCAGGTAGGTTAACAAGACACCACCAAAGGAAACGAATAAAGCTCCAATAATTGACCCTAAAGAAATGAATATCTATGAACTGTTAGACACAAATTTCAGAATAATCCTCTTAAAGATGTTTAAGGACTACAAGAACACCAGACAGACAACAAAAAGAAATTGGGAAAACATGCATGAACAAAACAAGAAGTTCAACAAAGAGATATAAAACATAAAAAAAAAAACAAAAACCCAAACATAAATCCTAGAGATGAAGAATACAAAGGATGAACTGAAGAATTCACGAGAGAGCTTCAACAGTAGACTCAATCATGGAGAAGAAATAATCAGTGATCTAGAAGATAGGACATTTGGAATTATCCAGTCAGAGAAGCATAAAGGAAAAAGGATAAAAAAGACTGAAGAAAGCCTATAAGACTTATGGGAAAACATCAAAAGAAACAATAAATGCATCATGGGAATCCCAGAAGGAGAAGAGAAAGAGAAAGAGACATAGTATACTTAAAGCAAGATCTGAAAATTTCCCAAACATGTGGAGAAAAACAGACATCCAGATCCATGAGGCCCAAAGGACCCCGAATAGGTTAAACATGAATAGGGTAGCACTACACATTAGAGTTAAACTGTCAAAAGTCAAAGTAAAAAAAATAATTTTGAAAGCAGCAAGTGAAATGAAACAAGTTACATACAAGGAAACCCTGTAAGATTATCAGCAGATTTCTCAACAGGAACTTTTCAGGCTAGGAGAGAATGGGATGATATAATCAAAATATTGAAAGAAAAAAAGTTGTCAACCAAGAATTATATACCCATCAAAGCTGTCCTTCAGAAATAAAAGACAGATAACAATTTTCTCTAACAAACAAAACCTGAAGGAGTTTATCACAATCATACTGGCCATAAAAGACATGCTAAAGGGAGTTCTTTGAGTGGAAGTAAAAAGATGCTCATTAACATTATAAAAAATATATATGAAGGTAGTGTCAAACTCACTGGTAATGGTAAATATATAGTCAAATCAGATTCTCTAATATGGAAATAGTGGTATGTAATTCACTTACAACTCTACTTTAAAAGTGAAAAAATAAATGTATTAAATATAGCCAGGACTACAATAATCTGTTATTGGATATACAATATAAAGTATGCAAGTTGTAATATCAATCAACTAAAATGAGAGGGGGGAAGTAAAAATGTAAAGTTTAGAAGTGCTATTGAAGTTAAGTTGTTATCAGTTTAAAATAAGGTGTTAAAATTTAAGATATTATATGTAAGCCTTATGGTAACCACAAAGTAAAAGCCTGTAGTAGTTGCACAAAAGATCATGATAAAGAAATCAAAGCATACCAAAAAAAAAAAAAGTCATCAAATTACAAAAGACAACAGCAGGGTAAAAGGGAATAAAGGAACTAAAGACAAAAAATGTTTAACAAAATGGCAGTAGTAAGTCCTTATGTATCAATAATTACTTTAAACATAAATGGATTAAATTCTCCAATCAAAAGACATAGAATGACTGAATGAATTAAAAACAAGATGCAAAAATATGTTGTCTACAAGAGACTTTCTCTAGCTTCAAACACATAACTAGACTGAAAGTGAAAGAGTCAAAAAAGGTATGTCAAGCAAATGTTAACAACAACCAAAAAAGCAGGAGTAGCTATGCTTATATCAGACAAAATAGACTTTAAGCTAATAATGTTAAAAAAATGCGAAGCAGGTCATTATGTAATGATAAAGGGGTCAAACCATCAAGAAGATATAGTAATTGTAAATATTTATGGACTCAACATTGGAGCACCAAAATATATCAAGCTATACTAACGAAACTAAAAGAACAAACAACAATAATAGTTGTGGATGTTAATACCCAACTCTCAACAATGGACACATCATCCAGACAGAATCAATAAGGAAACAGATTTGAACAATACTGTAGACAAAACGGTTCTAACAGACACATAAAAAACATTCTATCTGACATCAGAAGAATACACATTTTTCTCAAACCTACAGAAAACATTTTCTAGGATAGATCATATGTTAGACAACAAGACAAGTCTTAGCAAATTGAATAATACAGAAATCATACTGAGTGTCTTCTCTGACCATAATGATATGAAACTAGAAATCAGTAACAGGAGGAAAATTGGAAAATTTACAAATACATGTAAATTAAACAACACTCTTCCTGAACAACCTATGGATCAAACATTAAAATAAAAGGGAAATTAGGGCTTCCATGGTGGCGCAGTGGTTGAGAATCTGCCTGCTAATGCAGGGGACACGGGTTCGAGCCCTGGTCTGGGAAGATCCCACATGCCGCAGAGCAACTAGGCCCATGAGCCACAACTACTGAGCCTGTGCATCTGGAGCCTGTGCTCCACAACAAAGAGAGGCCACGATAGTGAGAGGCCCGTGCAACGCGATGAAGAGTGGCCCCTGCTTGCCGCAACTAGAGAAAGCCCTCGCACAGAAACGAAGACCCAACACAGCCAAAAAATAAATAAATTAATTAATTAATTAAATTAAAAAAAAAAGAAACTGCCAAAATGTTTAAAAAAATAAAAATAAAAATAAATAAAAAATAAAAGGGAAATTAGAAAGTATCTTTAAGAGAAACAAAAATGGAAAAAAAATCAAAATCCATGGGATGCATAAATAATAGTTCTAAGAGACATTTATACCTATAAATGCATATATGAACTAAATAGAAAGATATCAAATAAACAACCTAACTTTATACCTCAAAGAACTAGAAAAAGAAGAACAAAGTGAGCCCAAAGTTAGCAGAAGGAAGGGACTAATAAAGATTAGAACAGAAATAAACTAGAGAACAGGAAAGGAATAGAAAAGATTTAAAAAACTAAGAGTTGGTTCCTTGAAAAGATACACAAAATTGGCAAACCTTTAGATAGACTAATGAGGAAAAAGGAGAGAGAACCAAAATTTACAGAATTATAAATGAAAGAGGAGACATTACAACTGATACCTCAGAAATAGAAAGGATCCTAAGAGGCTACTATGAACATATGTATGCCAACCTACTGGACAACCTAGAAAAGCTAGATACATTTCTAGAAATTAGAGCCTACCAAGACTGAATCAGGAATAACAGCAAGTCTAAACAGACCAATTACTAGTAAGGAGATTGGATCAGTAACAAAAACAAAACAAAACAAAGCAAACAAACAAACAAAAACTACTGTCAACAAATAAAAGCCCAGGGCTAGGTGGCTTCACTGATGAATTTTACTAAACATTTAAAGAAGAATTAATACCAATCTTTCTCAAACTTTTCCAAAAAGTTAAAGAGAAAGGAACACTCCCAAACTCAGTTTACAAGGCCAGTATTACCCTGATACTAAAGCTAGATGAGGACACTACAAGAAAACTACAGACCAATATCTCTGATGAACAGAGATGCAAAAATTCAACAAAATACTAGCAAACCAAATTCAGCAGCACATTTAAAAGGATCATATACCATGATCAAGTGGGATTCAAACCTGAGATACGAGGGTGGTTCAACATACACAAATGAATATGTGATACATCACATTAATAGAATGAAAGATAAAAATCACTTGATCACCTAAATAGACTCATAAACAGCATTTGACAAAATACAACAACCTTTTATGATGAAAACTTTCAACAACTTAGGTATAGAAGGAATGTTCTTCAATGTAGTAAAGGTCATATATGACAAGGCCACAGCTAACATCATACTCAATGGTGAAAGGCTGAAAACTTTTCCTCTAAGATCAGAAACAAGACAAAGGTGCCTACTATCACCACTCCTATTCACCATAGTAGTGGAAGTCCTAGCCAGAGCAATCAGGCAAAGGAAGGAAGGAAGGGTAGGAAGGGAGGGAAGGAAGGAAAGAAAGGGAGGGAAGGAAGGAAGAAAGGCATAGAATTGAGAAGGAAGAAGTAAAATTGTCTCTATTTGCAGATACTTGATTTTATATATAGAAAATCCTATATACAGAAAATCCTAAAGACTACCAAAACGCCATTAGATCTAATCAACAAAATCAGTAAAGTTGCAGGATACACAATCAACTTACAGAAATCAGTAGCATTTCTATACATTAACAACGAATTACCCAAAAGAGAAATAAAGAAAACAATCCCATTCACAATAGCATCTAAAACAATAAAATACTTAGGAATACATTTAAGGAGGTGAAAGATCTCTACGATGAAAACTACAAGACACTAATGAAAGAAATTGAAGTTAACACAAATAAGTGATATTGTGTGTTTATGGACTGGAAAAATTAATATTGTTAAAATATCCATACTATTCAAAGCCCTCTATTGATTCAATGCAAATCCTATCAATGTTCTGATGGCAGTTTTTACAGAAGTAGAAAAAATATGGATCCATAAAAGACCCCACATAGCCACATCAATCATTAGAAGAAGTCAATGCTAGAGGCAACACACTTTCCGATTTCATGCTACCTTATAAAGCTATCAAAATGGAATGGTACTGGCATAAAGAATAGACACTTAGACCAATGGAACAGAATCAAGAACCTAGAAATAAACCCATGCACATACAGTTAATTACTATTTGACTACTAATTACTTTACTCAATGGAGAAAAGGCAGTCTCTTCAATAAATAGTACTGGGAAAAAATTGGATATTCACATGTAAAAGAATGAAACTAGACCCCTATCTTCCACCACTCACAAAAATTAACTCAGAATGGATCAAAGACTTAAATGTAAGACATAAAACCATAGAACTGCTAGAAGAAAACATAGGGGAAAAGCTTATTGACATGGATCCTGTCAATGATTTTAGCATATGATACTTAAAGTGCAAGCAGCAAAATAAAAAACAAGTTGGGTTATATGGAACTAAAAAGCTCCCGCACAGCAAAAGAAATGATCAACAAGATGAAAAGGCAACCTAAAGAAAAGGAGAAAATATTTGGAAATAATATATCTGATAACAGGTTAGTGTCCACAATAGATATGAAACTCAAAAAACTCAACAGCAAAAAAAAAAAAAAAAAGATACCCAAACAATCCAATTTAAAAATGGAAACATTTTTCCAACAAAAATATTCAAATGGCTAACAGATACATAAAAAGGTGCTCAACATCACTAATTAGGGAAATGCAAATCAGAACCACAATGAGACATCACTTCATGCCTATTAGAATGGCTTCCATCAAAAATACAAGAGATAACAAATGCTGGTAAGGTTGTGGAGAAAAGGGAACCCCTGTGCACTGTAGGTGGGGATGTGAATTGGCATTGCCTCTATGGAAAACTGTATGAGGTTCTTCAAAAAATTAAAAATAGAAATGCTGTATGACCTAGCAGTCCCACTTCTGGGATATGTCCAAAGAAAATGAAATAACTATGTCAAAGATATCTGCACCTCTATATGCATTGCAGCATTATTTACAATAGCCAAGGCTTGGAAATATCCTACGTGTCAACCCACAGATGAGTGGATAAAGTGTATGAGATGTGTGTGCATATGTATATATACATACATACACACATATGTACGTACAACAAAATACTATTTATTTCCATAAAAAAGAAGGAAATCTTGCCATTTGTGACAACATGGTTGGACCTTCAGGACATTATGCTGAGTGATATAAGTCAGAGAAAGACAAATACTGTATCATCTCACTCATGTGTAGAATCTAAAAAAAATCCCAAATTAATAGAATGAGATCAGATTTGTAGTTTCCAGAGGCAGGGGGAATTGGGTGAAGGTATTCAAAACATACAAACTTCCATTTATAAATGCTGGTGATGTAATGTACAATATGATGAATACAGTTAACAATGCTGTATGGTATATTTGAAAGTTATTAAGAGTAAATCCTAAAAGTTCTCATCACAAGGAGAAAAATTTGTAACTATATAAAGTGATGAACGTTAACTAAACTTACTCTGGTAATCATTTCACAATATGTACATGTCAAGTCATTTTGCTGTACACCTTAAACTTACACCACCTTGCGTGTCAGTTATATCTCAATAATCCTGGGGAAAAAAGAGAATACATGCAAAGATCTAGGGTTCAAAGAGACATTTTTACACCTTTTCACATTCATGTCTCTCCTGATGATGGGAGCCCCACCTCATTTTTATCAAACATAAATACACCCACACAGCTCACATTGTACTTTCAGTTTTCACTTTTGGCAAAAGAAGATTATTTATGTAATTTCATCTGTTATATTTATACAGAATTGTGTAAGTTGAGTTATATTTGACTAGTTACAATGTATTGTTTTGTGGATGTTTAATTAAATGTTTATTCATTTTCATTTGTTTTCTTTTCATATATATAATCTAATACATCTATATTTTCCAGACCTCAAACACTTTTGCAGGCTCTTGACCTCACTGGCCCTAAGCATCCTGTATATAGGGCTGAGAGGATGAACCAGTTCTGAAAAGGAGTAGGACATTTTCAGGGACTTGCATGGCGTTGTTTGCCCAGGGAGCAGACGGTGAATGGGGGTGGCGAGGGTGGATACTTCTCGAAAGATGAGGGGAGGTAGGCAAGGGCAAGGACATTCAGGAGCTTATATTTCAAGCTGAGGACTTTAGTCCAAAATAAATGCAGAGCCATGGAAGATTTTTAAGGATGGGGTGACGATCATAGTTGCATACTGGATGGTGGTTGGGAGGATGCCCTGGAGATGGGGGATGGTGAGGAGGCTGATGCCACTCTCCAGTCTCGGAAGCAGCAGAGAGACTTCCTAGAACACAAGGTGAGAAGCCCACAGAAGGGAGACAGAGCCGCTGAGGGCTGGGGAGGAGGCGGGCCTGGGGAGCGGAGCTCGGGCCATGCTGCGGATGGCGCTGTTGGTGTGAGCGTCTGTGCGATGTGTGGGGAGCTCTGTAGCAACCAGCTTGCTGGGACACCTCATCCTTCTCAGGCTGTAACCAGAGGCTGAAGGTATCCCATTAGCGCCATGGGGCTTTTCCTTTTGGAGGAAGGAAACTGTGAGAACCAGGAATCTGACCTATGACCCTGGCTGGTCCTAAGGCCTGCCAAGCGTGCTTGTTAAAATGTCAGCAGCCGTCTCTTCCGTGGGAAATATCTTTCTTTCTCAGCCCCCGGCTTGTGCAGACCCCAGGAGGGGGCCGAGGGGTCATGGGTGATACCAGAGCCCTCACTCCCTGCTGTTCCTAAGTCTGAAATAGGAAGGCAGGAAACTCCAGAATTGACGGTTGACATGAACAGCTCTAAATGAGCCCGGCAGATGCAGAAATAGAGCATCTTACTCTCAGGCCCAGAGGTCTGTCATCCTGTGAATGGCAGAAATAATCATGAGGATGACACTGACACCAGTCAATATTTATCGTGCGTTCACTGCGTACCTGACATTGTGCTAAGCACCTTATGTGTAGTTTCTCATTTAATCCTCATGACTTTATAAGGTAGGTTCAGGGAGGATGGGCAAGAGTTAGGAATAGACAAAGCTAGGATTCTTATCCAGCTGCCAACTCTAGAGCCCACTCTCATTTGACGTTTCTGCAACTCTTATCCTTTTGATTCATCGAATTCAGTGATTTTTCAACCGGGGATGATTTTTGTGCTCCTCAGCCCGCCCACCCAGTGGACATTTGACAAGATCTGAGACATATTGGATTGTCACAACTGGGGGTGTGGGGTTCCTACTGGCATCTCGTAGGTAGAGGCAGAGAGGCACAGAACAGCACGTAGCACAAAGAACTATCCAGCCTCAAATGACAGGAGCTGAGATACCCTGACCCAGTGACAGGGGCCAGAAAAACATCCAGTCATATCAGCACAGTTTGGGGATGAACACTTTCTCCACCCTGTCCCCTTCCTTTCTTCTACGTTCAGTTGTTGTTACTCATTTGTTCCTTCATTCAAGAAATGGCAACCCTCTTCTGAAGGTTTTCGTAGCTTCCTTGATATAAACAGGGGGCTTGTCTTGGCTCAGTGTACGTTTTAATTGGAAAGGAAATCACACCCTGTTGTTTTCACCTGGCTGATAACTAAACTTGGGTAGAGAAGGTATTCTCCCTGAGAAAAAATTGTGTGTATGTCGGTACTTCTCTAAAAAAATTCACAATTCGGAGTATTAGCTGGAAGCCTAAGGACAGTGTTGATCCCAAAGCTCTGTGTGTGTGTGTGTGTGTGTGTGTGCGCGTGTGCGTGTGTGTGTGGTAGTGGGGGCAGTGGATGCCCTAAGAAAATCGGTCTGATCCCAGAGAAAACAATTAGAACCATGTGGTTTATCACTCACCACTGTTTTCAGAAGCACTGCCAGAACATTTGAGATGAGGACAAAGGGATCATTCATGCTCAGCAGCCCACACTGGGGGACAGCAGCGTCCCCTGGATGGAGAAAGGCAGGCGGTCTGCCGGCCCCCACCGTTAGGGCTTTATTAACGGGGCAAACACAATTTAGAGAGTCAATGAGGGGTCCAAACACTACTGCTGGTCAGAGAAGAATCCTCCCCAAGCAGCCCCCCTCTGTGCCTGGGGAGCTCGCATACAAGGGCTCCCCACCTAATTAGTGTCCTTCTGAATGTGCAAAGGCAGAAACCCACAAGGAATTTCTGTGACTATTTAATTACAGTTGGGTCTCTTTAGTCTTAAAACAGGCTGGAGTCTCCTAGTCCAGTGCAACACCGTAGGGGAGCTGTACAAAGTCTCCTAATGAGTTGGCCTCTCTGTGTTTCTGTCCTTCCCTGAGGGTGAGAGAATTGCCTACTTCGAAAACGGACCAAGTGGAAGTAGCAACCTATTGAACTTCAGGAAGCTCTAGAAGTAATGAGATTCTCATCAGAATCTGGGCAGAAGAGTCTCTTGGCATGGAAATGTAGAGAAAATTCGAGAATGAAATTCACAAAGAAGAGGGAAGAGAGATTCCACTAGATTTAAGATGCTCCCAATATCTGGGCTTTTAAGCTTAGAAACAACAAGTCCTTATGGATGAAAAATGCCTGGTACAGTGCGGGGAGCTTAATGTTCACTAGATGACTGACTGAACAAATGAAAGAAAAAAGGCCCGGGGGACACTTAAAGAAATAAATATTTTAGCATAAATTCCCCATACGAATGCAAAAATTCCTCCATAAATTTAAGTTAGGGATCAAATCTTCATTTGAAGTTGGTTTTTGGTTATAAAGAGTCCTTGGCTTCATAGGACCAATGGCTTTTTTTTTTTCTCTTTTATACACTCTTGTTTTATACACTCTAAACTTCAGGGAAGATCTCTGGGAAATAGTAATTTTGAGATGTTAGGAAAAAGAGTATAAGCCCAAGGAAACGATTGTTATTCTTTCCCTTGGAGAAAATTAGTGGGTAAGTGCTGAGTTGTAACAACTTGCATAGAAAGCTGAATATAAAACCCCAAACAAAGGGCAGTCAAACCCAGGGCAGCAGTTAAGGCAAGGAAATATCCTTGCCTTTTTATTTAAAGCAAAGTGGCTCAGCAGGGTGTGTGGAAAGTGCAGTTTAATGATGTGAAGTTCAGAGGTTTGCATACAGCCTCCTGCTCTGCCAATGACTTGCAAGGTGACCTTGAAGAATCACATTGTCTCCCCACTTCCTCTTCTGTAGGATGGAAACAGTAATATCTGCCTAGCAAGCATTCTGAGTATTTCTGAATACCAGGTAAGATAGTACCCATGGATGCTATTTAAAGATTGTATAACTCTATGACAAAGTATCTTATGGTCATCTTTTTATGGTTATCTTGTTTCAGTGCCCAACCTCAAACACCAGGTTTTGAAACTGCAATACTTCTGCAAGAACTCCTCACTGTAGAAATTCTATTACTTCTATATTAACTATTCTTCTTGAACTAGAAGAAAATGATACAGGAATATAATTTTTACTATCAAAATATCTACATGGTCACATTTTATTTATAGATATTGACAAAACAGCCATAAAATGGGAGAAAAGACTGGACCAAGAGAAAGGGAACATGGGAGTTGGCGCATTTTTTCTTTTTTCTTCCCTCTTTTTGTTCTTTCCTTCCTCCCTTTTTTCCTCCCTCCCTCCCTTCCTATATTGACATGATTGGCATATATTATGTCTCATGATAAAAAATGAATGAGACTGATTCCCTGATCTCAGTGACTTCGAAATTTATTGGTGGTGAAGGTCAAATCCAGAGAGAATTGAAACAAAGTATCAAATGCACCTCAAAAAAGCTAAGGGGGGGGGCGTATATCTAGTGAGGCATATATCTAGGGAGGCTTCTTGGAGAAAGAAATGCCTAGTTTGGATTCTGAAGCATAAATGGGAGTTTGGAAGGAAATAAAGGGTGAGTGAGAATACAGGCCAAGGAAACTCCACATGGTTCCACAGAACTGAAGGGAAGGGTGTTTATGAGCACATTCTAGGGAATAAGACAAAAATTGGTAGAGAGATGCCTGATTGGGAAGGGCCTTCTCAGCTAAGAGGTGTTTTGATTTCACTTGAGGGTTATAGGGAACCATGGAAGACCTTAAAAGCAGGGCACTACTGATGTGATCTAATTATTATTTTGAAAAGTCATTCAGTCATCTATTGGAGACGGGATTGCAAGAGGGAGACTAGAGGCACGAAGACCAGATTGGGGGCTGTTGCAGTGAAGTAAAAGACAATGGTCAGCATGCAGATCAAGGAAGTTAAGGAAAGAGAAAAAGAGGGCATCTGACTACTTGAATGGTGCACATCAGACAAGACCATTGCAATGAGTACCTGCAGGTCAAGGGGGAGCGAGGGCTTCCTTGTTCTGCCCCACCTCACGCTTTGACCCCAAGCACATCATTTTGCCTCCATTAAAATGTTAACGTTTTTCTAATGCATAAAACAACAAGTTTATATAGTTCACTTTTAGACAGTGATTGTGTTTAGGGACCATACGTCTCCATCATCTGTTGGAGAACATTCCAGGTAAAGTGATAATTGGTTTGTTGGTTTGCTTTTAGAGATGGGACAACATTTTAAGAAGATGAACTTGGACGTCTTCCCTTTCTTGCTTTCTATGTATAGAAGCAAGCACTGCCATCCTCTTGTGTCGATCACAGCAGGTCAAGTAAGGAAATGGTTTTAAAAGGCCAGTCATTTTGAAAGCTTATAAACTTACTACAATAAAAAAATTTGTCATTCCTCCATAGATTTTGCACTGGACAATTTAGATGATGTGCAGTAACACCTTGGTTGTAACCTACAATAGTATGATGTGGCTTTTCCACACTTAATTCACCAGAATTGATACCTTGAATTCCTTCCTCTTCCTTTGTCTTTTATTTTCTCCTGTCGCACACTTATCCACATGACCTCATCCACTACTATGACGCTGTTTTATCACCTACAATTCAAACAGCTATTGTTTCAGACAGCTGCAGTCCACTGGGATATATTTGCAGCCTTCTGTGGGCCTCGCTTTCCAGCGAAAACCTTTCTTTTGTATGTAGAGCTTCTTATTTTAAAAGACAGTTCCTTCACAGCCCTCTGCCTCCACCGTCCTCGTTCTCATTTGACCTCAGCTGAGAACTCAGTCTTGGAGATGTCCTGTCTTTCTAAAGATTAAGGCTGTTAAGGAAACGGACCAAAGCCTATGACAAGGTTTTCCTCTGGAGAAACCATGACTCTGTCCAGTGTCAAACCCAAAGCCTTATCTTCCTCAGAAACAGGGATCACTGTCTCTTTCAACCCCTTCAACTCGAAGTCACTGTGTGATTTAGGGCATGTTAGGGACTGAACCTCAGTTTTCTCACTTATGAAATGGAGATAATCATGTCTATCTCACAGAGATTTTTGCAGATTCAATCTCTAATATAGGGCTTGGCAGGCATGTGTATCCGTAAGGATAGATTAGGTTCTGCTGCATTAACGTTCAAATCCTGCTTCTCAGTGGCTTAAAACAACAAAGGATTGTTTCTTGTGCAAGCTGCATGTCCAGTTGAGTTTGAGAGGGGGGCTCTGCTCTCTGCAGTCCCACAAGGATCCAATCTGATGCAGATGCTACCATCTTATGACATCAACATCTCAGTATACCGGGCTTCAGGGTGACTCAGATAATTCACAGCCACATTTCATTAGATAAAGCGAGTCACATGGCTATGGTGAACTTCAAAGGTACAGGGCAGTATAATCGTTCCATGTCCTTGGATAGATAAGAGAACTAGAAACATTGGTGTGGGAGGAGTGATGTAATCAAGGTGACGACACAGGTCCTTCCTGACTTTGCTCCCCGTCACAAGAAGAACAACTAACAACTATTTATGAAAAAGACACCACTGTGAAAACCCTAGAACATAGGGGTGAGGCAGAAGTATATCCCCTGCACCACAGACACTGAGACAGATTGCATTAGAAGGGTAAGAGAACTTCCCTGATCCCATAGTTTCTCCAGGGGGAAAACGAGGGCCCTGGTAGACATCCTGCTCCCCCAACATTGTGAGTTGCTTCTGGGGAGGCCCACTAGGGTCCTGCCCCATGGGGATGGTGGGGGAATCTGCAGGACTTGACCACTGGATTGTGATGGAGAAGAGGGGAGAGTCTTGCAGGAACCAGCATTTGGATCTTGGCAGACTGAGTTCCTATTGCCGGTGCCCAAGTAGAAGTCCCAGCCAGTGGCTTTGCTCATCTGCAGAGCCAAGATGGTGGTACAGTCTGATCAGGGAATTTGGTGGGGGCACACGTCTGCCTGATTTGGCACCTCAGAAAAAGAGTCTTGCCATCTCTGGAGCCTGGTCTGCCTCTCTGCCTGGGCAGGGGAGCTAAGTCATAGGCTTGTCCACTGCTGAGTATAGCTCCTGGCCCGTCCCAAACAGGAAACCTGGCTGGAGCAACCAAGAAGCTACTTAGCCCAGCAACACTGGAGGTAAGAGTTTGGCCAGCAGCACTGACCATCTGTAGATCAAAGCCAGTGGCCTTATTTGGCCAGGGAACTTGGGGTGCAGCTTGGCTTGAGTCAAGACCCCAAACACAAAGCATTGCCAGCCTTGGAGCAGGTTCCGCTGCTCTACCCAGACTGGGGAGTTAATTCCTAGTCCTGCCCACTGCTGAGCAGTAGCTCCTGAGCCCACCTGACCAGGAAGTCTGACCTGGGGAGCTGTTAGGCTTAGCAACACTTGAGCTGTGAGCTCAGCCAGCAGGTCCGCCCACATGCAGAACCAGCTCGTAACCCAATCTGGCCTGAGATCTTGGTACGTAGTTCTGCCTGATTCACTCCTCAAACTAGAGTCTTACCAACCTTGGGGCCAGTTCTGCAGCTCCCGACCTGCAACACAGTGTAGGTAATCCATATCCCCACCCACTGCTGAACACAGCCTCCAACTCTACCAACCAGGAAACCTCATCAGAGCTCCTAGGGATCTTGGTAGCCCACCCTGCAGCCTCAACGACAGCAGCACTTGAATAGAGAGCCTGGCCAGTGACTCAGTGTCTGCAGAACCAAGACAGTGGCCCCGTCTGTCCAGAGGGCTTAGCACACATTTCTGTCTGATTTGACCCCCCAAACAAAGAGCCTTGCCAGCCTTGGGGGCCTGTTCAGCAGCCCTAGCCAGGCACAGAAGCTAATTTATAGCTACTCCCACTATTTAATATAGCTTTCAACCTGGCCAAAAGAGGAATCTAACCAGAGCCCCTGGGGATCTGTATAGCTCATCCTGAAACTCAGAATACAATGGCACTTGAGTAGAGCCAGGTGGGTGGCCCCTACCTATCTGCAGAGCTAAGATGGTGGCCAATCAGGCTAGGGAACTGGTACATAGTTCTACCTAATTTGACACCCAAATAGAAGCCTTGTCAGCCTTGGAGCCTGGCCTGGGCAGGGACACTGATTCATAGCCCTGCTTACGGCTGAATACAGCCTTTGGCCCACCCGAACAAGGAACATAACTAGAACACATGGGAAGCTTTAGGGCCCATCATATAGCGTTGCTTGCAGTGTGCTTGAACAGAGAGCACAGCCAATGGCTTTCTCCACCTGCACAGCAAAACCAGTGGCCCCATCTGACCAGGTTATTCAGTGCACAGTCTGGCTTGGTTTTGGGTCCCCAAACCTATGAGCTCTGTAGGGCTTGGGACCTTTCTGCTATCCCAACAGGGCATGGAAGCTAATTCATAGCCCCACCTACTGCTGAGAATAGTACCCAATCCTGACCATCTCAAAGCCTGACCAGAGAACCCAGGCAACCATGGAGTCCATCCTACAGCCTTGCTTTTGCAGAGAACAAAGCCAGCAGTCCTATCCAACTGATCCAACCGTTCTCAGCCAGTGACAATACTCTACCAACTCAGAACTTGGGTAGTGGCCTTGCACTGAAACAGACCCTGACAGCAAGGCCCACCTGCCCAAGGATGTTATCACCCAACACGTCTAGAAATCCAAGCGAGTTTACTGGTGAAGGACTGTCTCTGCTAAAGTGAATCTGTAAAGTCTGGAAGAGGAGACCACTTACTCAAATGCAGAGATGCCAATGTAAGGAATCAAGGATCATAAAAAATCAGGTTAACATGACACCACCAGAGGAAACTAATAGTGGCAATAACTAACCCTAAAGAAATGGAGATTTATGAACTGTCAGACAAAGACTTCAGAATAATCCTCTTAAAGAAATTTAGTTAACTTCAAGAACACAAAGACAACTCAACAAAACTAGGAAAACAATGCATGAAAAAAAAGAGGAGTTTAAAGAAATAGAACCCACCCTCCCCCAAAATGCAAATCCTAGAGCTGAAGAATACAAATGGTTGAACTGAATATTCAATACAGTTTGAACAGGAGTCTTTTTTTTTTAAAAAACATCTTTATTGGAGTATAATTGCTTTACAATGGTGTGTTAGTCTCTGATGTATAACAAAGTGAATCAGCTATACATATACATATATCCCCATATCTCCTCCCTCTTGTGTCTCCCTCCCACCCTCCCTATCCCACCCATCTAGGTGGACACAAAGCACTGAGCAGATCTCCCTGTGCTATGTATCTGCTTCCCACTAGCTATCTATTTTACATTTGGTAGTGTATATATGTCTGTGCCACTCTGTCACTTCTGAACAGGAGTCTTGACCCTATCATTCAACTAGAAGACAGGACATTTGAAGTTATCCAGTCAGAGAAACAAAAAGCAAAAATAGTTTTAAAAAGAATAAAAAAAAGCCTACTGAACATATGTGACAATATCAACAGAAAAAATATCCATATTACAGAAATCCCAAAAGAGGAAGAGAAAGAAAAAGGGACAGAAAGTATATTTAAAGCAATAATGGCTAAAAACTTCCCAAACCCAGAGAGAGAAATGGACATCCACATCCATGAGGCCCAAAGGATTCTACATAGGTTAAACCTGAATAGAGCTACACTGAGATATTTTAATTAAAAATTTAAAAGTCAAAGACAAAGAAAATTTTTTTGAAAGCAGCAGGCAAAAAGGGATAGGTTACATACAAGGAGACCCGATAAGACATCAGGCAGAGTTCTCAACAGAAACTAGGCATGCCAGGAGAGAATAGGATGATATATTCAAAACATTGAAAGCAGAAAAACTGTCAACCAAGTATTCTATACCCAGCAAAGCTGTACTTCTGAAATGAAGGTGAGGTAATGACTTTCCTGAACAAACAAAACTAAGGGAGTTCATTACCACTAGGCCTCCTTTCTTTCAGTGGAAGAAAGCTAATTTTCAGGATGCTAATTAACATCATAAAAACATATGATGGTTACATCAAACTCACTGATAATGATAAATATGTAATCAAAGTTAGATTCTGTAATATGGTAATGTTGCTGTGTAATTAAATTGCAGCTCTAGTTAAAAAGTTAAAAAACAAGTTAAAAAAGCATTAATATAATAATCTGCTACTGGATACATAAGATAAAAATATGTAAACTGTAATATCAATAACCTAATATGTGAGGGGGAGAAAAAGTAAAAGTATAAAGTTTAGAAATGATATCAAGTTGTTATCAGTTTTAAAAAGGGTGTTAAAAATAGGATGTTCTAATTTTAAGATATTTTATATAAGCCTCATGGTAACCACAAGAGATCACTCAGTAGTAACTATGCACAAGAACATGATAAAGAACATGATAAAGATGTCAAATCATACTGATACCGTAAGACATTAAATCACACAAAGAAGACAGAAGGATCAGAATAAACAGTGGATCTACAAAACAGTCAGAAAACAGTTAACAAAATGCAATAGTAAGTCCTTATTGATAAATAATTACTTGAAATGTAAATGGACTGAATTCTTCAATCAAGACACAGAATGGCTGAATGGATTAAAAAAAATCCAGATTCAACAATACGTCTGCAAGAGACTCACTTCAGCTTTAAAGACACACATAGACTGAGAGTGATAAGGTAAAACAAAATATTTCAAGTAAATATAGTAACCAATAAAAAGCAGGGGTAGTTATAACTATATAAGACAAAATAGAATTTAAGTTAAAAATGGTAAAAAGGGAGAAAGAAGGTCATTAAATAATGATAAAGAGGGCAATTCAACCAGAATATAAATCAGTTGTAAATATCTATGCACCCAACATTGGAGCACCAAAATATATAAACAAAACCAGAAAAGGTGACATATACAGCAAAACAACAATAATTGGAGACCTTAATACTCCATTCTCAACAATGGGTACATTATCTGGACAGAGAATCAATAAGGAAACAGATCTGAACAACACTATAGATCAAGTGGACCTAACAGACATATACAGACTGTTCTACCCAACAACAGCAGAATATAGTCTTCTCAAGCACAAATGGAACATTTTCTATGATGGAGCATATGTTAGAAAACAAAATAAGTCTTAGCAAATTAAAGTATTAAAATCATACCAAGTATCTTCTCTGACCACATGGTATGAAACTAGAAATCAATAACAGGAGAAAAACTAGAAATTCATGAATACACAGAAATTAAACACCACACATGAGCAGTGAATGGCTCAAAGAAGAAATTAAAGGGGGGATAAAAAAGCATCTTGAGACAAATGAAATTGGAAACACAACAAAACTTATGAGATGCAGAAATACAGTTCTAAGAGAGATGTTTATAGCTATAAACACATATGCCAAGTAATTAGATCTCATATAAACATCCTAACTTTACACCTCAAGGAACTAGAAAAAGAAGAACAAAGTAGGCTCAAAGTTAGCAGAAAGAAAGAAATAATAATTAGAGATGAAATAAATGAAATAAAGAACAGGAAAACAATAGAGAAGATTAAATAAAACTAAGAGTTCATTCTTAGAAAAAATAAACAAAATCGACAAATCTTCAGCTAGACTTACAAGGAAGAGTAGGCCCCAAGTCAACAAAATTGTAAATGAAAGAGGAAGATACAACTGATACCACAGAAATACAAAGGATCATAAGAGGCTCCTATGAACAGCTATATGCCATCAAAATGGACAACTTATAAGACACAGATTCTTAGAAACATACATCCTACCAAGACTGAGTCAGGGAGAAACAGAAAATCTGAACAGATCAATTGCTAATAAGGATACTGAATCAGTAATAAAAAATCTCCCAAGGAAGAAAAGCCCAGAACAGAGATGGCATCACTGGTAAATTTTACCAAACATTTAAAGAAAAATTAATGCTAATCCTCCCAAGCTCCTCCAAAAAAATCAAAGAGGAGGAACACTCCCAAATTCATTTTCTGAGGTGAACATTACCCTATACGAAAGCCAGAAAAGGACACTACTAGAAAAGAAAACTAGAGGCCAATATCCCTGATATATATACATGCAAAAATTATCAACAAAATACTAGCACCAAAATTTAGCAGCACATTAAAAGGATTATATACTATGATGAAGCAAGTTTATCCCTGGAATGCAAGGATGGTTCAAAACAATTATGTGACACATCATATTAACAGAATAAAAGATGAAAATCATATGATCACTTAATAGATGCAGAAAAAGCATCTGACAAAATTCAACATCCATTTATGATAAAAACTCTTAAATTAGGTATAGAAGGAACATACCTTAATATAACAAAGGCAATGTACAACAAGCCCACAGCTAATGTACTCAGTGGTGAAAGGCTGAAAATTTTCCAATAAGATCATGACAAAGAAAAGGGTGCCCACTCTCACCAATCCTACTTAACATAATACTGGAAGACAAAGTGAGAGAGTGGCATGGACATATATACACTACCAAACGTAAAATAGATAGCTAGTGGGAAGCAACCGCATAGCACAAGGAGATCACCTCGGTGCTTTGTGACCACCTAGAGGGGTGGGATAGGGAGGGTGGGAGGGAGGGAGATGCAAGAGGGAAGAGATATGGGAACATATGTATATGTATAACTGATTTACTTTGTTATAAAGCAGAAACTAACACACCATTGTAAAGCAATTCTACTCCAATAAAGATGTTAAAAATAAATAAATAAATAAATAAATAAATAAATAAATAAATAAATAAAAGGAAAAAAAAAATACTGGAACTCACAGCCAGAGCAATCAGGCAAAAAGAGAAAGAAAAGGCAACAGAATTGGAAAGAAAAGTAAAAGTGTCTCTATTTGCAGATGACTTGATTTTATATAAAAAAAATCCTCAAGATTTCATCATAAAAATATGTTATATCTAATCTGTTAGATCAAATTCATTAATTTTTCAGGATAAAAAGTAGCTTTTCTCTACACAAACAACTAATTTTCTGAAAGATGAATAAAGAAAATGATCCCATTTACAGTAGTATCAAAAGCAATATAATACTTAGGAATAAATTTTTAGCAAGGAGGTGAAAGATTTCCGTACTGAAAACTACAAGACTCTGATGAAAGCAATTGAAGATGGCACACAAAAAAGGAAAGACATCCTGTATTCAGGATTGAAATAATATATTGTTAAAATACTCATTTTACCCAAAGATATCTATGAATTCAATGCAATCCCTATCAAGTTTCCAAAGGCACTTTTTTTTTTTTTTACCAAAGTAGAAAAAGATTCTAAAATATATATGGAATCACAAAAGACCCTGAATAGCCAGAGCAATCTTGAGAAAGACGAATAAAGCTGGATGAATCACATTTCCTGATTTCAAGCTACATTATAAAGCTATAGTACTCTAAACAGTAATCTAAATAGTAATTTAATAAAATATAACAGTATTATATCTAAAACCATAAGATAGTATTTTATGATACTGGCATAAAAACAGACATATAGACCAATGGAACAGAATTGAGAGACCAGAAAAAAAACTCCACATATATGTATGGTCAACTAATATTGACCAGGGATCCAAGAACACTCAATGGATAAAAGACAGTCTCTTCAATAAATGGTGCTGGGAAATGGACATTGACGTGTAAAAGAATGAAACTAGACCCATCTTACACTACTCACAAAAATCAACTTGAAATGGATTAAAGACTTAAATGTAAGACCTGAAACCGTAAAACTCCTAGAAGAAACATAGAAAAAAGGTCTTTGGGATGGATCTTGGCAATGAATTTTTGTATATGATAGCTAAAGCATAAGCAGCAAAATAAAAAATAAACAAGTGGGACTACATCAAACTAAATAGCTTCTATACAGCAAAATAAATGATCAACAAAATAAAAAGACAACCTGTGGAATGGGAAAAAATATCTGCAAATCACACATTTGATAAAGGATTAATATCCAAAATATATTAACAAGTCACAGAACTCAAGAGCAAAAATTAAATAATCCAATTAAAAATAGGCAACCGACTGGAATAGATGTTTTTCCAAAGAAGATATTCAAATGGCTAAGAGGTACCTGAAAAGGTGCTCTGCATCACTAATTATTAGGGAAATGCATATAAACACTACAATGAGACATCGCCTCATACCTGTTAGAATGGCTATCATCAAAAAAACAAGAGCTAACATGCCGGCAAGGATATGAAGAAAAGAAAATCCTTGTGCACTACTGGTGGGAATGTAAATTGCTACAGTCACTGTGGAAACTAATATGGAGGTTTCTCCAAAATTAAAAAGCAAACTGCCATATGATCTAGCAATTTCACTTCTGGGTATATATCCATAGGAAATGAAATCACTATGTTGAAGAGTCATCTGCACCCCCATGTTCACTGCAGCATTTTTACAATAGCCAAGACATGGAAACAACCTGAGTGTTCACTGATGGACAAATGGATAAAGAAAATGTAGTGTGTATACATATGTATACTATACACATATATAATATGTGATTGTGTATACGTATGTATACACACACTCACATACACATATATACACCCACAATAAAATACTATTTGAAAAAAAAATAAAGTAAAATAAAATACTATTTGGCAATAAAAAAAAGGAAATTCTGTCATTTGCAACAACACAGATGTACACTGAGGGCATCATGCTAAGTTAATTAAGTCAGAGAGAGAAAAAAAAAATACTAATCTCACTTATATGTGGAATTTAAACACAAACAAACAAAAAGCCCACCCAACAACAAACTCACTGAAAAAGAGATCAGACTTGTTGTTACTAGAGGCAAGGGGTAGGGGTAGGGGAATTGGATGAAGTTACTCAAAAGGCACAAACTTCAACAAAATTCATGATTCTTATGAATAATAAGTACTGGAGATACAGTGTGCTACTCTGTGACTTTGGTTTACACTGCTGGTGGTATACTTGAAGGTTGCTAAGAGGGTAGATCCTTAAAGTTCTTATCACAAGGGTAAAATTGCTTTTTTTATGTCTATATGAGATGAGGATATTAACTAAACTTATTGTTTTCATCATTATGCATTATATATAAATCAGGTCATCATGCTATACATCTTGAACTTACACAGTGCTGTACGTCAGTTATATCTCAATAAAAGTGGAAGAAAAAAACATTGGTTTGTACAAAAACACCTAAGTATCTAAACAATGTAGCCAGCTCCCACTTTAAAAATTATATCAGTAGGCACAATGAGACACTTCTAAAGATCAAACACACATACTTATGAAAAATAACTGGAGTGTGAGTGAGCGAGTGTGAGATGCTGTGTGGGCTGAGAGTGGTAAGTTAAGGGGAGCATCACAAATATACCGACAGTAGTTATTGACTTTGGGTTGTGTTAATGATATGCCAGTTTGCTATAAATTTTTAGAGATTAGGGGGTAAATAATTGGTTTAACTATTCAGTTAACAGTGCATTTTGAATACATATTAAAGTAAGGCCCACATAAGCTGCCTGATATCCAGAAAGATCTCTTTGGCTCCCAAGAAGAGCCAAAACTCTCAGAGAGAAGGAGAAAAAAATCTAATAACATAACTTTCTTCATGATCCTGTTGGGTTACCAGCAAAATGGTATTAGATGGACTGTTAGCTGTGTGATGACAGGCAAGGTGCATCAACTCTCCCACAATCATTTTTCTTAAATGTAAAACAACAACAATAATACCCTATTTGGTTTCACAATCTTGCATTTAATGCACCGTCAAGTATCATTTAGGCTCCCAGTGACAGGGAACTTATTACATTGACAATGGGGCCATTTCCTTCCCACGTAGTGCTATTAAAAACTTCTTTCTTATGTTAATCTGAAATCCATAGGTCATTAAGGACAAGCATCTCCTTCTGTCTATGTCAGTCCTTCAAGGATGCAGTGTATCTCCTTAGGTTCTGCCCACATACCACCTAAAATTTTCCATTTCGTTCATTTTGCCCTGGTATACATGATGAAACCATTTAAGAACATTTTTTAAAAAACATAACAACTGTACTGGATACCACTTATGCTCTCGACCACTGCCAATTTGTCTTATATAAAATAAGCAGAAAGGAGGAGGATAAATGAAAAAGAATAAAAGGGAGTATGTCCAGTCAGAATGGCCATCGTTAAAAAATCTACAAATAACAAATGCTGGAGAGGGTTTGGAGAAAAGGTAACCCTCCTACACTGTTGGTGGGAATGTAAATTGGTGCAGCCACTATGGAGAACAGTATGGAGGTTCCTAAAAAACTAAAAATATAGTTGCCATATGATCCTGCAATCCCATTCCTGGGTATATATCCGGACAAAACTATAATTCAAAAAGATACATGTACCCCTATGTTCATAGCAGCACTATTTACAATAGCCAAGACATGGAAACAACCTAAATGTCCACTGACAGATGAATGGATAAAGAAGATGTGGTCCATATATACAGTGGAATATTACTCATTCATAGAAAATGAAATAATGCCATTTGAGTGGATATAGAGATTATCATACTAAGTGAAGTCAGAAAGAGAAAGACAAATACCATATGATATCACTTATATGTGGAATCTAAAATATGACACAAATAAACCTATCCACAAAACAGAAACAGAATCATGGACACAGAGAATAGACTTGTGGTTGCCCGGGGAGGGTCGGGGGGTAGTGATGGATTGGGAGTTTGGGATTAGCAGATGCAAACTATTATATATGAAATGGATAAAGAACAGAGTCCTACTGTATAGCACAGGGAACTGTATTCAATATCCTGTGATAAACCATAATGGAAAAGAATATGAAAAAGAATGTATATACATGTATAACTGAATCACTTTGCTATACAGTAGAAATTAACATAACATTGTAAATCAACTATACTTCAATAAAATTTTTTAAAAAGCTGTGTGTGTGTGTGTGTGTGTGTGTGTGTATGCACGCTCATCTTTATTTCTGTAGTTGGTCATAAGGCCATGGTTGCTGTTGACAACTTTCCCGCTATCGGTTATCTACACGAATCATCATCCTTTAGCAGGTTGATAACCCAACCTTCATTCCTGTGTGGTCTAAATCCTTAGTTGTTTCCCCTTTTTTGGTTGCTGCAGTTTTCTATTAGCTTCTAGTATTGCACACGGGGATACTAAAACTTGCCCAAGAGAATCCTCTAGGTTCTAGACATAGTGCTTTCTGACCCATTATGTAGCAGCAACTCACATTTCCTCTTGACGATCAGGAACTAACATGTAGTTAGGACAGTACAGTAACTTTTCCCTCTGTTGGTTTAGTGGTGGAACAAGCCTGAAATGGGCAGATGGCCATCGAGACTGCTGATTCAGTGGAACGCTGTGTCCCCTCGCATAAAGATTTCTCCACTGGGGACTAAAACTTTCAAATCAGAAGAGCTCAAAGGGGACAGGGAGCAAATATTCTGTGAATGGGTATAATAATGAGAGGAGTTGTTCCCACTTTTGATTCTCAGACACATATTCTGGCTGTGGGAGAAATAATTGTATATCAGTTGCTTATTGAAAGCATATACCACATACTTTAAGATATAACCCCAAGCTTTCAGGGTGTTGTTTCCTATTAGGCAACTATAACTGACTCTTCAGTACACCATTCCACCATTCTAGAATACTGGATGCTTTGGAGAGAATGGGACACATAAGACCACTGAATTCCATGAGTGTAAGCTCTTTTGCTATAAAATGAGTTCTGTGTTCATAAGCGATGCTGTGTACTCTTCCATGACAGCAAATAAAATGTTCTGTTAGTCCATGGATGGTGGTTCTGACAGTACATTGTGGGCAAGAAAGACAAATCTATATCCAGAAATTGTATCTACTGTGAGGAAGACAAACCACTATCCATTCCATGATGAAAGGATCTTCAATGTAATCAACCTGACATGAGAGGGTTTCCCCAAAGAAATGATGTAATTATGGCCATACGAATCGTAATATGATCACATATCTTAGCCCGATGAATCCTTTGGTGGGAATTTATTCTTAATAAATCATCAGATATAAAGAAAGTCCTTTATGCCCAAGATATCAATCACAGAATTACATGCATTAGCAAAACCCAGAGAACCACCTCAGCATCCACAATGGGGAGCAGGGGATTAAGTGATGGCGCATAAGCTCAGTGAATTTTCACACGGCATTCAGTAACAGCATACAATAATAATGTTAAGTAAAAATAATCAGGGTATAGTATTTGTGTACAGAAGATAATACTATTAGGATAAGGAGAAACCTATACGTAAGAAAGAAAAGCCTGGAACAAATCCCACGTCCAATCAATCACCACGCACATTCAGTTGCTCTTCCTAAATATCTCCTGAGCCTGTGAACTTCTCTCCTTGTCCGTAACTACCATCTTCCTCCCAGCCATTGTTGACTATCATCAGGATGACATCAACAGCCTCCTGACAGCCTCTCCCCACGCACCCTTACCGCATTCAGATGCATTCTCTACAGTGCAGTCAGAGCAATTTTTAAGATGTGAATATGATTATAGAATATTCCTTGTGTAAAAATCTTCAATGGCTTTTCATTTACGAACAAGTTCTAAAATCTTTCATGTGCCTTAAAAGGCTATATGTGATTTGACCACAACAAACCTCTCCACCTCATCTTTTCTTGCCTTATCTACCCAGCCATGCTGGGACCCACAGTCAGTGCTGATTCCTGTCCAGATGCTTCTGTTAACAGGTACTAAGCACTTAACCTGGGATGTTAGCAGCAGTGAGCTTTAGGTAATAGGTTATGCATATTTTATGTTTTTTCCCCTACTATTCTGTTTTCTTAAATATTCTTCATGGAATAAGAACCTCTGTTAACTAAAATATAATTGATACTAAAAGAATGAATGCCTTCTTAGAGATATTTTTCATGTTCCCACTAGACTAGGAAGATTTACAAAAGGCAAGTTACTTCCAGGGTTGGCTAATCAGACCAGGAATTTCAAGCAGAATATCTACCACTGCACAGAAAGAAAAAGAGGGACTAAGTATCTGTGTCACCCATGTATAATTATGCAATAATTATAAAGTAAGTTGAGAAAACGTTACCATAAGGCTGACAGGACTCAGAATAAATCTTCATAGAAGAGCATTAAGCAGTTGCCATGACAAGACTGAAGGAGTGAACAAGTGCCCTCACCTTTCCAAGGTTTGCGGGGGGAGTGCTCACTTCCTGCTCCCCAAGCCTCACCCCGTGGCCTCCTGTCTCCCACTCCCCAGGTGATCTCAACATGAACCCCTGCTGGTGGACTCACAGGGTTCCACTGCGGAAACAAAATCCTGCATGTCTCACAGTTCTGCTGTTGCCAACAGAATTTTTAATCTATAAAGGAAATTTTTTTTCTTCTTCTCCTGTTTCTTTTTATAATTCAGCAGAAAAAGCAGTTCTCAGATTCTATCCCATCTATATCATTTAAATCTATTCACAATTATTTAAAAGTGCTAGAAGTGGCCATTTACTTTCACACATGTCCCTGCATGGAGTGATGTGTTTGGTGGTACCCCCTTTCTCCCTCCCAACTCCAATCACAGCTCTCCTGGTCCAGGGCTCTATCATAGAAGATGCTTTCCCAAACAGCTTATATCCAGGATACAGCCTTGCACCATGGTATCCAACATATCACTGGATTCCTTTGCTGGGTCTGACACAGCAGTGCATGGTTTACTGCTCAACTGATTTCAAGGTGGTGGCCATGGTCTCAGCAAGTAAAGGGGACTCAGCTTCTGTAACCACATGACTACTTCCCAGGTGCCAGCAGCAGATTTAGATGGCAGCTCCATTATTACTTCCCCAGGGACATATTCCTGGATTCTCCTTGATCAGTTCAAATTGCTCTATTATAGGCTCTCATAACCACATGCTCTCATTTTACATTTACTTGGTTATTTCCTTGTGTCTCTTTTAGTAGACTGTAGGTTTCACAAAGATGGAAATTATAACCTTTTTTTATTCTTTCACTCCCTTTATGTTTTAAATTTTACCATTTTATCTCCAATGTCTAACCCAGTACAAGGCACATGGGGGGGTTCAACAAACACTTGTCAAATAAATGAATAAAGACTACTCAAGACATTCCAATGTAGATATCAGTGAAGCTTGCATTGAACTAATCATTCCAGAAAAAAAAAAAAAAAAGGATACAACATAAGAAAAGGAAAAAAAATTACAGGAATCAAAGAGTGCCCCAAAGTAGACATAAGCCACTAAAGATTTGACCCTTGAAAAAAAAGAGACCCTAGGATTTCTTTCCAGAGATCCTGGGACATTGAGGAGGAAAATTCTGAGAACAAAATCACAGAAGAGAAGCTCCAAAAACCCACATATGAATTCCTCTCTAATCTTAGCCTAAATACTTAACTATGAATGCTGGAATGAGGTTCTGTGGAGCCCAGAGGCAATATTAACAGCTGAAGGATAAGAGAGCTAAGCAGAGATTTAATCTACTGCCCACCAAAGAGGTATAAGAGCATGGAGTTAGAATCCCTCTACATGAGAGGGGCTTGGTAAATATCTTTTGCTTTGCATAGAAGTTGAAGAGAGGCTGTAACTTAGAAGTAAAGACTCTGAGAACTAAGAGACTTTAGGACTAAGGGCAAAGCCAACATAGCACCACCCTGACAAAGTCTAAAACTAAGCTGCTGCAGGATCAAGGTGATCTGTGAATAACTACTCAACTGCTAGAACAGAAAAGCAACATTGCTCCAAATGAGCTAACACAGTTCAGAGTCTGTACAACATAATAATGATGCCAAACACACAATTTAAAAAATTACTAGATGTGTGAAAAAACAGGACAATGTAACTCTTAGTCATGGAGAAAACAGTCAATAAAAGTAGGTCTGAAATGTTCAGAAGCTGGAATTAGCAGGCAATCACTTTAAAATAACCAAGGCATTCAGGGAAATGGCAATGTAAGAGATCCCAGCTTCCCTGCCCTCCCATAAAATTCAATGACAAGACAGCTACCCACAAACAAACACAGCTCCAGGAGACCTTTAGATTCCACTTAGGACATCTTAGGAACACCATGGGACAAAATATCTGAGGATAAATGCACAAAAAGGAAAAGAAGCCAGCTTCATTTTGCCTGCCTCATCCCATGACCCAAGCTGGCATTGTTCAGCTCCAAGAAAGAACTTCCCAGCTAGTAAAAGTTCCCCTCACCAGAAAAGGAAGAGAGGGGTGAGTGACTAGCTTCTTTAGCCTTTCCCAGCACAGCGTGAAGGTCTAGCTGAGTTTTATCCTGCCTAGATAAGCAAAGAGAGCTGGATAGGGAAAAAGAAAGAAGAGCAGAGGCTATTATTAGCAAACACACAGTGGGAGTGATTGTGGTTCAGGGAGACCTTTCCTGCAGACAAATTTGGCAGCTCCCACCATAGATCAAGTCATGGGCTGGCTGTGCAGACCTTGCCAGCTGCCCTACAGGTATTTATGTTCACTAACATCAATTATGCCTCAGTCCTTCACTGCTCCCTTCATACCCCCACACCCTGCTAGGGCTTGCACCCACACTGGTAGCCATCCAAGGTCTTTGTGGCAGTGCAAATGTAAAACATCAGCCACTTGGGTCCTCCCTCTCCACCAGAGCCCAGGAGCTATGCTCACAGCCAGCCCAGGCTTTTGCAGCTGTGTGATTGATGGTTTCTGAAAAAGATAAACAAAATTGACAAACTTTTAGCTAAACTAACTTAGGAAAAAAAGAGAGAGGACTGGAAAAATAAAAGGAGAAAGGAGAAAGGAGACATTACAACTGTTACTACAGAAATACAAAAGATCATGAGAGACTACTATGAACAATTATATGCCAATAAACTGGACAACCTAGAATAGATACATTCTTAGAAAAATACAACCTACCAAGAATGAATCATGAAGTAATAGGAAGTCTGAACAGGCAAGTATTAAGGAAGAAGATAGTATCAGCAATCAAAAACCTCCCCAAACAGAAAAGCCCAGGATCAGATTGATTCACTGGTGAATTCTATAAAACATTTAAAGAAAAATTAATGTCATCCTTCACTAACCCCTACAAAAATTGAAGAGGAGAGAACACTCCTAAACTCATTTTATGAGGCTAGTCTCACCCTGATACCAAAGCCAGATAAGGATACAAGAAAAGAAAACTACAGACAAGTATTCCTGATGAATATTGATGCAAAAAAGTGTCAACAAAATATTAGCAAACTGAATTCAACAGCACATCAAAAAGCATCATTCACTATGATCAAGTGGGATTTATCTCTAGGATGCAAGGATGGTTCAATTTATGCAAATCAGTAAATGTGATATAGCACATTAATAGAATGAAAGACAAAAATCATGATCATCTCGATAGATGCAGAAAAAGCATTTGACAAGGTACAACATCCTTTCATGATAAAAATGCTCAACATATTGGGTATAGAAGGAACATACCTCAACACAATAAAGGCCATATATGACCACCCAAAGCCAACATCATTCTCAATGGTGAAAGTTTGAAAAATTTTTTCCAAGAGCAGGAACAAGACAAGGGTGCCCACTTTCACCATTCCTATTCAACATAGTACTGGAAATCCTAGCCAGAGCAATTAGACAAGAAAAAGAAATAAAAGGCATCAGAATAGGAAAGGAAGAGGTAGAATTGTCTTTGTTTGCAGATGATACGATTATATATACATACATATATACACATATATTTTTGACCAAAAAACATAACTAATCAATGAATTCAGTAAGAATGCAGGATACAAAATCAACATACAGAAAACTTTCAGTTTTGTATGCTAACAGCAAAACATATGAAAAAGAACAAAAACAATCTTGTTCACAATAGCATTAAAAGCAATAAAATACTCTGAAATAAACTTAACCAAGGAGGTGAAAGATCTGTTCACTAAAAACTACAAGACTTTGATAAAAGAAATTGAAGACAAACAAATGGAAAGACACCACATGTTCATGGATTGGAAGGATATTGTTAAAAATGTCCATATTACCCAAAGCCATTTATAGATTCCGTGTAATTCCTATCAAAAATTCCAATGGCATTTGTCACAGAAACAGAAAAAAATCCATGCTGAAATTCTTATGGAGCAACAAAGGACCTCAAATAGGCAAAGCAATCTTGAGAAAGAACAAAGCTAGAAGCATCACATTTCCTTATTTCAAGCTATACTATAAAGATATGGTATTCAAAAGAGTATGGTACTGACATAAAAATAGAAAAGTAGACCCATGAAACAGAATTTAGAGCCTAGAAATAAACTCCCACATATATGGGCAACTAATATTTGACAAGAGAGCCAAGAATACTTAATGAGGAAAGGATAATATCTTCAATAAATGGTGACTGGAAAAGTGTGTAACATTCAGAATAATGAAACCGGATCTCTATCTTACACACTGACAAAACTGAAATTGAAATGAATTAAAGACTTAAATTAAAGATCTGAATCCATAAAACAATTATAAATAAAATAGGAAAAAAGCTCCTTGACATTGGTCTCAGCAGTGATTTTCTGGAGGTAATAACAAAAGCACAAGCAACAAAAGCAAAAATAAATAAGTGGGACTACATCAAACTAAAAAGCTTCTGCACAGCAAAAGAAAAACAACAAAATGTAAAGGGAACCTAAGGAATGAGAGAAAATATTTGCAAATCATATATCTGATAAGGGGTTAATATCAAAAATATATAAATATCTCAGTACAACTCAATAGCAAAAAAACACTAATAGATAATTAAAAAATGGGAGGAATTTAATAGACAGTCTTCAAAAGAAGTCATACATATGGCCCACAGGAACATGAAATGGTGCTCAACATCATAAACCATCAGGGAAATGCAAATCAAAACCACAATGAGATATCACCTCACACCAGTTAGAATGGCTATCATCAAAAAGACAAGAGGGAGACTTCCCTGGTGGTGCAGTGGTTAATGCAGGGGACACGGGTTCGAGCCCTGGTCCGGGAAGATCCCACATGCCACAGAGCAACTAAGCCCGTGTGCCACAACTACTGAGCCTGCGCTCTAGAGCCCGCGAGCCACAACTACTGAAGCCCGTGGGCCTAGAGCCCGTGCTCCACAAGAGAAGCCACCTCAGTGAGAAGCCTGCACACCGGAATGAAGAGCAGTCCCCGCTCGCCACAACTAGAGAAAGCCCGTGCACAGCAACAAAGACCCAACACAGCCAAAAAAAAAAAAAGAATCCGCCTGCCAATGCAGGGGACATGGGTTTGAGCCCTGGTCCGGGAAGATCCCACAAGCCATGGAGCAACTAAGCCCGTGCGCCACAACTACTGAGCCTGCGCTCTAGAGCCCGCGAGCCACAACTACTGAAACCCGTGCACCTAGAGCCCATGCTCTGCAACAAGAGAAGCCACCAAAATGAGAAGCCCGTGCACCGCAACGAAGAGTAGCCCCTGCTCACTGCAACTAGAGAAAGCCCATGCTCAGCAACAAAGACCCAACACAGCAATAAATAAATAAATAAACAAAGAAACATATAAGAGGTAACAGTTTGTGAGGGTGTGGGGAAAAGGGAACTCTTGTGCACTGTTGGTAGGAATGCAATTGCTACAGCCAGTGTGGAAAACAGAATGGAAGTTCCTCAAAAAAAAAAAAAAAAAAAAATTAACATTACTACCATATAATCCAGCTATCCCATTTCTGAGTATATGCCCAAAGAAATTAAATCAGCATCTTGTAGAGATATCTGCACTTCCATTTTCACTGCAGCATTACTCACAATAGCCAAGACATGGAAACAACCTGTGTCCACAACTGATGGATGGATAAAAAATTATGTGATTATTTAAACATATACAGAGAGGAATATTATTCAGCCACGAGAAAGAAATAAATCTTGGAGTTTGCAACCACTTGGGTGACCTTGAGAGCATTCTGCTAGGTGGATAAGTCAGAGAGAGAAAGACAAAAATACTGAATGATATCACTTATATGTGGTATCTAAAAAAGACAAACTCAGAGAAACAGAGTAGAGTGGTGGTTCTCAGATATTGTGGGTTGGGTATAATGGGCAGATACTGCTCAAAGGATACAAACTTCAAGTTCTAAGATTAACAAGTTTGGGGATCTAATGTAGAGCATGGTGAGTATAGCTAATAATACTGTATCATATACTTGAATTTTGCCAAGAAAGTAGATCTTAAATTTTCTCAGTATAAAAAAGAAACAGTAACTATGTGACCGATAGAGGTGGGTAGCTAATACTATGGTGGTAATCATTTCACAATTAGTAAATGTATCAAATCAAGATATTATATACCTTAAACTGACACAAGGTTACCTTGTTAATTATATCTCAATAAAACTGGGGTGGGGGGAAGCATTTGCACTTCATTAACAAAAAACCAATATGAAAATGTTAAAAAAAAAAAGAAAATGTTAGAGATAATGATAATAAAGAAATGGATAATTTCAGAAGAGATATAAAAACTTAAAAAAGAAAGATATCAAATAGAGATCTTAAGTAGACAAATACAATAGCTAAAATTTAAAAGAAGAATCATTGGATGGGATCAACAGAAGATTGGATCCAACAAAAGAAAGTATTTATAAATTTAAAGATACATTAATAGTAATTATCCAGACTAAGAACAGAGGAAAGAAAATGAAAAATTGGAAAAAAAACCCAAAAAACAAACAAAAAAAACAACCTGTAACTGTGTCCAAGAAGACAGGAAAGTGAGAATTAGGGGAAAAAAAGTGTATATTGGAAGAAATGTTGTCCAAACTTTTTCAAAGTTTGAGCAAAATCATCAACCCACAGATCCAATAAAGCCAGAAAACCTCAGGCAGAACAAATACAAAGGAAATCACGCCTGAACCCATTACAGTTAAACTGCTGTCAAACATGGTAAGCGAAAAACCTTACAAGCTTGGGGGAATGGAAGGTGGGGAGATGTACACAGGAGAACCCAGAGAAGAATGACAGCAGATTTATTATTTTAAAAGACAGACAGAAAAAGCATGGAGACCAGAAGATAAAGGAATGACATCTTAAAGTGTCAGGGGGTGATGTGTAGTGAGAGACTATTACATAGATTGCTCTACCAAGTGTGAAAATATCTTTTTAAAAATGAAGGAAAAGATAAAGACATTTTTTCAGGTAAATGAAAGCTGAGAAAATATATCGACTCACACTACAAGAAATGCTATAGGAAGTTATTCAGGTTGAATGTGAATAATACCAAATGAACCATAAATCTCAAGGAAGAAAGGAAGAGCACTACAAATAGTAAATATGAAAAGCTATATTTTCTTTTCTCAAATTTTCTACTATGTAATGAACTGTTTAGAGCAAAATTAATAACAAAGTTGAGGCTGATAACAAAGTAGTGGTAAAATATGTGATGACAGCACTAAGACAGGGTGGGAACATACTATTTTAGACTCTTACATTATATGTGAAATGATATAAAGTTAATTCAAATTAGGTTTAGATAAGCTAAGGATGCATATTGTTATCAGAATAACAATTTAAAAAACTAAATAAGAATGAAAATGCCAATAAAGGAGACAGGTTAAAAAAATTTCAAAAGCTTGATTAACCCAAAAGAAGATAGCAAAGGAGGAACAAAAGAACAAAAACTGAGAGTACAAATAAACAATAAATAGCATGCTGACATAACTAATCCAAACTATATTGATATTTACATCAAATGCAAATAAACTACACATTCCAATTTAAAGGAAGAGGGCTTCCCTGGTGGCACAGTGGTTAAGAATCCGCCTGCCAATGCAGGGGACACGGGTTCGAACCCTGGTCCGGGAAGATCCCACATGCTGTGGAGCAACTAAGCCTGTGTACCACAACTACTGAGCCTGCACTCTAGAGCCCATGTGCCACTACTACTGAAGCCCGTGCACCTAGAGCCCATGCTCCGCAACAAGAGAAGCCACCACAATGAGAAGCCCTCACACTGCAATGAAGAGTAGCCCCCCCTCGCCGCAACTAGAGAAAGCCCAGGTGCAGCAACGAAGACCCAATGCAGCCAAAAATAAATAAATAAATAAATTTATTTTAAAAAAATAAAGGAAGAGATTGTCATACCGGACATAAAGGAAGAACCAAGTACATGTTGTTTTTAGGAGATATACTTTAAGTATAAACACATGGGTGAGTTGAAAGCAAAAAGATAGTGCATATGGTGCATTCATAAAGATAGACCATATGCTGGCTCTTAAAAGAAGTCTCAATAATCATCCACTGATTGGAATCGTACAGAGTATATTCTTTGCCAAGAGTAGAATATCATTTGAAATCAATAACAGTAAGATATCTGGAAAATTCTAAAATATTTGGAAATTAGTAGAAATCACAAGGTGGGGTTAAAAATATTTTGAAATAAACTGTAATGAAAGCACAACATATCAAAATTTGTGGGCAGGAACTAAAGAAATACTTAGAAATGAATGTGTAAGTTTTAAGTGCTTATATGAGAAAAGGAGATAGGCTTAAAAATCAGTGATCTAAGCTTCCACCGTATGAAGCAAATAAAAGTACAAATTATTCGCAAAGTAAAAATCAGGAAATAATGAAGATGAGGTTAGAAACCATGACATAGAAAACAGACCAACCGTGACCAACGTTGAGCCATCAAGTCCACAAGGCCAAAGTTTGTTCTCTAAAAGGATTCCCAGACCAACTAAGGACGAAAGGAGAAAAGATAAATGAGTAATATTGGTATTATAGAGGAGAAGTAACTGCTGTATTGGTGGTCCCCAGGCTACCCAGGTTTGCTAGAAGGACTCAAAGACTCAGCATATAGACATACTCATGGCTAAAAATTTTTTTTTTTTTTTTAACAGCAAAAGGATACAAAACAGAATCAACAAAGGGAAAAGGTTCGTGGAGTGAAGTTTAGAGGAAACAAGGTGCAAGCTTTCAAGAGTCTGCTCTCAGTGAAGTCACATAAGACATGCTTAGGTTCCCCAAAATGACTTATGACAATGTATGTGAAATGTCTAATGAGCTTATTAGAGACCCAGTGTCCATGGATTGGTGGGGGGGGGGCGCTGGTCATGTATGCAGCATATAACAAAATACCAGAAGGAAAGCACATATTTAGCACACATCATATTGTTCGTACAGTTTAGGTACAGTGTGTTCCTCTTATCAGATAAGGACAGTGAGGACCCTCCCCAAATCTAAGTTTCTAGATGCCACCCAAGGGCCAATCTTGAAAGCATTTCTTTCAAATAATAGCAGTCAGACCTGCTGTGTTAACTCTTTTCTGCATGATTAGATGCCCTACAAATATTACAGAATTGACAATTTCATGCTAATAGAATGATAGAGGAGAAATAACAACAGATCCCATAAATATTACAAAACTAACAACTTTGTGTCAATTTATTTGTCAACTGAAACAAAATGGCAAATTTCTTGGTAGTGACAACATACCAAAGCAAATGCAAGAAAAATTTTGAATAGTAATATATCTCTTAAAGAAATCAAATTAGGAAAAGAATGTACTGACAAAAATTCCAGACCCATACAGTCACTCATAAATTCTACAAAATATTTTAGGAAGAAATATCACTAATCTCACACAGACTCTTTAGGAAAACAGAGGATTAGGGAACACATCTGACTTGTTTCATAAGGTCAACACTACTCTGATACCAAAACTTGACAAACATATTATTAGTAAATAAAATTATAGTCCAATATCCCTCATGATTATAAATGCAAAAATCCTTAAAAGTATGCTAGAAAAATTAATCCAGAAATATAGAAAAGGGGTAATGCATCATTGGGATTTATTCCAGGTATGCAAGATTGACTGATCTGGGCATGCTAAATCAATATAATTTACCACATTAGCAAAATAAAGAAGAAAAACTATATGATTGCCTTAATAGATGCAGAAAAAGCATTGAACAAAATTCAATTCCCATGAGGGTGGAAAAAGACCTCTCAGCAATCTAGGAATAGAAAGAAACTTTTTCAAGCTAATAAAGGACATCCATGATAAACCTATAGCCCACACTGTACTTTAGGTGAAATACTGGATGTGTTCTACCTAAGACTGGGGACAAGACAGGGATTTCTATTCATAACACTTCTGTTCAACATTGTGCTCCATATTTTAGCCAGTGCACTAAAGCAAGGAAAATAGAAGGCATGCATTAAAAAGAAAGAATATCTTTATTCACAGATGACATAATTGTTTACGTAGAAAATCCTAAGGCATCTAAAAAACTTACTAAAATTAATGTCAACTTAGCAAGGTCACAGACTACAAATCAACATATAGAAATCGTTTTATTTCTATAGACTGGATTGGTATCTATTCTCTAAAATGGTCCTCAGTGACTCTTGCCTCCCACTATTTTATTCCCTGTCTAGTCTCCACAGACATTGAATCAGGGCTGCCTTAAGTGACCAATAGAATAAAGGCAAAAGTAACAATGTGAGATTTCTGAGGCTAGGTCACCAAAGGCATTGCACCTTTTGCCTTGGTCTTTTGGATCACTTACTGTACAGGAAGCCAGCTACCCTGATGTGAAGATAGTCAAGCAACCCCATGGGGAGTCTCACATATGGAAAGTGATCAGCATCAAATCACCAACCATATGAGTGAGCTTATTTGTGATGGGATCATCTAGTTCTGGTCAAGCCTTAAGATCACCGCAGTCCTATTTTACTTTTTACTGTAAACTTAGGAGAGACCCTGAGTTGAAACTTCCCATCTACCTGACTCCAAATTTCTGACCAATAGAGACTATGAGGGCTAATAAATGATTACTGTTATTTTAAGCCTTGTTGAGTGGTTTACTATACAGCAATTGATAACTAATATACTGATTAGAAAATGAAAAATAAAGTAATACCATCTACAACATTAACAAACATGAAGAAAATATTTGAGGATACACTTTTTAAAATAATGTAAGCCAGGACTTTATGCTGAAAACTACAAAACACAGTTGAGAAAAAATTAAAAGGACCTAAATAAAAGATTCACCATGTTCATGGATTGGAAGATTCAATATTGTTAAGATGTCTTTTTTCCCCAAAATTGTTCTATAAACATTAATGTCTTTCTCAGCCTCTTCAATAAGTGGTGCTGGGAAAACTGGACAGCTACATGTGAAAGAATGAAATTAGAAGACTCCCTAACACCATACACAAAAATAAACTCAAAATGGATTAAAGACCTAAATGTAAGGCCAGACACTATAAAACTCTTAGAGGAAAACATAGGCAGAGCACTCTATGGCAAAAATCACAACAAGATCCTTTTTGACCCACCTCCTAGAGAAATGGAAATAAAAACAAAAATAAACAAATGGGACCTAATGAAACTTAAAAGCCTTTGCACAGCAAAGAAAACCATAAACAAGACAAAAGGACAACCCTCAGAATGGGGGAAAATATTTGCAAATGAAGCAACTGACAAAGGATTAACCTCCAAAATATACAAGCAGCTCATGCAGCTCAATATCAAAAACAAAAAACCCAACCAAATCCAAAATTGGGCAGAAGACCTAAACAGACATTTCTCCAAAGAAGATATACATAATGCCAAGAAACACATGAAAGAATGCTCAACATCACTAATCATTAGAGAAATGCAAATCAAAACTACAATGAGGTATCACCTCACACCAGTCAGAATGGCCATCATCAAAAAATCTACAAACAATAAATGTTGGAGAGGGTGTGGAGAAAAGGGAACCCTCTTGCACTGTTGGTGGGAATGTAAATTGATACAGCCACTATGAAGAACAGTATGGAGGTTCCTTAAAAAACTAAAAATAGAACTACCATACGACACAGCAATCCCACTACTGGGCATATACCCTGAGAAAGCCATAATTCAAAAAGAGTCATGTACCACAATGTTCATTGCAGCTCTATTTACAATAGCCACACATGGAAGCAACCTACGTGTCCATCAACAGATCAATGGATAAAGAAGATGTGGCACATATATACAATGGAATATTACTCAGCCAGAAAAAGAAATGAAATTGAGTTATTTGTAGTGAGGTGGATGGACCTAGAGTCTGTCATACAGAGTGAAGTAAGTGAGAAAGAGAGAAACAAATACTGTATGCTAACACATATATATGGCATCTAAAAAAAAAAAAGTTTCTGAAGAACCTAGGGGCAGGACAGGAATAAAGACGTGGATGTAGAGAATGGACCTGAGGACATGGGGAGGGGGAAGGGTAAGCTGGGACCAAGTGAGAGAGTGGCATGGACATATATACACTACCAAATGTAGAATAGATAGCTAGTGGGAAGCAGATACATAGCACAGGGAGATCAGCTCGGTGCTTTTTGTCTACCTAGAGGGGTGGGATAGGGAGGGTGGGAGGGAGATGCAAGAGGGAGGAGATATGGGGATATATGTATATGTATAGCTGATTCACTTTGTTATACAGCAGAAACTAACACACCATTGTAAAACAATTATACTCCAATAAAGATGTTAAAAAAAAATTAATGTCTTTCTAATTAAAATTCCAGCAAGCCTATTTGTACTAATTGATAAGGGGAGTCTACAATATTTATGTAAATGCAAAGGCTCTACAATAGCCAAAATATCTTGATAAAGAAGATAGAGGACTTTTTAAGACTTAACAAAAAATTTCAATAATGAAGATTGTGTGGTTGTATTGTAAGGATAGACAAATCAATCGATTGGAAAATGGAGAGTCTATAAATAAACTCATATTTATAGATGTCAAGGCAACTCAATGGGGAAAGGAAAGTCTTCAAGAAATAGTATTGGAAGATGTTTCTAACAACACTTACAAAAAAACAAAAAAAGAAACAGTGTTGGATCAACTAGATGCTTGTATGGAAAAAACCGGGGAATTTCAACCTCATACCTTTCACAGAAGTTAATATGAGATGTATACCTAAGCATAAAGCTAAAACTAGATAACATCTAGAAGAAACATAAAAGAATATCTTCATGCCTTAAAGTAGATGAAAATTTCTTAGATAGGATTCAGTACTAATCACAAAAAGAAAAAAATATTAAACTTTAGAAAAATTAAAATCTGCTCTTGAAAAAAAAATCAGACTGGGAAATATATTTGCAAAGAAATTTTATCCAGAATATACAAAGAATTCATGCAGTTCAATAATAAAACAATAACCCAATAAGAAAATGGAAAAATGACTTGCAAAATAAGATATGCACCTAGCCAATAAGCATATGAGAAGATGTACCACACAATTAGTCATTAGGGAAGTGCAAATCAAAACCACCATGATATCACTCTGACAGATATCATTCTGACAGACATCAGAATGGCTAAAATTAGAAAGACTGACAATACCAAGGGTCAGTAAGGATGCAGAATATCCTGGAACCTGATGGGAATGTAAAATGGTTCAACTTTGTTGAGAAATAATTTGGTAGATGCTTATAAAAATAAAAATCCAGCTACCCTATGACTCAGAAATCTCAGTCTTATTTATCCAAGTGAAATGAATGCATATTTCCACAAACAACTGTACAAGAATGTTCATAGCTTTACTTGTAATAGCCAAAGCTGTTATCAACCGCAATGTCCATCTACAGGTAAATGGATAAACTGTGATATATTCTTATAATGGAATACTATTCAGCAATAAAATGGAACCAATTTTTACTGCACACAACAGCAGAGACAAATCTTGAAAACATTCTTTTGGGTGAAAGAAGCCAGACATAAAATAATATTGTATGATTCCATTTATATGAAGCTCTAGGGCAAGTAAAAACTCACCTTGTGATGACAGAAATCAAAATAGTGTTTGCCCCTGCAAGGGAGGTGGGGTGAGTATTGGCTGAAAGGGGCAGGGGGTACCACTTTGGGGTGATGGAAATATTCTATATTTTAATTGGGATGGTGGCTACAGGAGTAATACATTTGCAAAACTCAGTCAGCTGCACCTTTTCAAAAATCTCTTGTATGTAAATAATTCAGTTAGAAAAACTAAAAACCAAAACAATGTTTATCCTTCTGGGATAAGACTGGTTAAGGGAGAAGCTGGGACAATCCTGGTTCTCCAGGCCAGGAGTCTCCATTTGAAGTTCCACGCTTGTCCTTTTCTGCCTGAAGTCCCCTGAGAAGCCCTCACCTTGGGAAGGGGTGACCTTTGGCTTGGCCCCAGAGAAACCTGAGCCCTCTCTCCGCCGTAGGGCTTCCAGCAGCCCACCCCACTGACTATTCAGTGCCTTTCTCCACTTCTGACTCTACCCCAGGCTCTTTGATAAAAGCCTCCCTGCTGGAACCATTTCCTTCCTTATGCCCCTGAGCTCTCGAAAATTTGAGGCTGATTTGTCTCAAGGGAACAATCTCCACTTAAAGTCACAGCCACCAAGAGGCTCCTCTAATCTCAGAAGCATTTGTAGAGCTGAAAGCCGTGTTTCCATCCCCGGGGTAACTTTCCCGCAATCATCAAGCCGGCCTCGTTGTACTCTTACAGTGAGTGCAGCCAAACAGGCCCCGCTTTCCTTACCCGTTTCTGTACCTGTAGGTGATCCCGAACCTCGAAGCGGGATGGCTTGTTGTCCTGAGTTGTTGCTCTCCAACACAGGGACAGAAGCGGCGTGCCCCTGC
This sequence comes from Balaenoptera physalus, assembly GCF_965194825.1. NCBI lineage: Eukaryota > Metazoa > Chordata > Mammalia > Artiodactyla > Balaenopteridae > Balaenoptera > Balaenoptera physalus. Next base: position 47,512,340 of record NC_138900.1, on the reverse strand, counting down.
TTGCTGAATCCCTATCAGCGGCGCTGGGGCGCAAGGATCTTCCATCCCCACCACCAGCCCCGCAGGCCGACAGCCATCTCCCTTCCCAGCTCACTCTGCGCGCCAGCTTCTCCTCCTTCACAAACAATCATTGATGATGTCTTCTCCCTGGGCTGACACCTGCCTCATTAGGAACCTGCTCCACTCAGCGGCGGCACCTGTGCAGAGCCCGGGGCCTCCAGCCTGCCTGAGGGCAAGCTGAACCCAGGAGAGGAATGACTCAGTCAGTTCAGAAAATCAGAATTGAGACTCAGAGACTTCTGAATGGTTGTGTCCCTGAGGGAGATGTTATGATCCATGGATATTTTCAGAGTCACCTGTGAAATTTGATTTGACTTGGGGGCTTTGCTAGTCTTTATTTGATGGCATAATACAACAAGCTTTCTGCATCTAGGCACACGTGGTTTGCATTTTGGGGCGCTCCTTCCTGCAGGCAGATGCACTCACACACAGGCTAGGGGAGTTTGGAACTCAGATAACAAAGTCTTGAGAAGTCACCTGCATTCTTTTTGTCGTTCTTTTTGTCAGCTCTTTGCAGATCAGCGAAGAAGGGCAGGGACTCTCGGCTGCCTGCATCTGAGGCAAGAGCTTGTAAGGACGGGAAATGCTACCTGGAGTTTGCACACGGTTTGGGGGGGAGGGGGAAACACTGAGCAGGGAGGGGGCGGGGACTTGAAAAGCATCTTGTTATAATTAGAGAAACAGTGGAGCAGACTGTCCTCCAGACATTTTGCTATCAGGAAACCTGGAGACATCCTGGGAACCTGATTTCCTTGAACTTTTCCCAGGCTGGCAGCTCCAGGGGATCCAGCCTATGGCCATGGGAAGGCATTATCCGTGTGTCTCAGGCATAAAGAACACAAATTTCTAGTTCTGACCCCACCGTTGGGTTCCAAATGCTGGGCTGATCAGGAGTCCTTATTTCCAGTGCTATTGACCACACGTGCCCAGATCTGTCTGCTACCTGCCCTCAACATGTGGCTTCAGTGATGTTGCCTTGCTGGTACAGGCCTGGCTCCTATAGGCTGACTGTGACCAAAAGGGGGACAGGATGGCAGTTGAGACTAGAACAGATTTTACATCTTTAGAAAATGAAGCAGAAAGGTATAGTGGCCAACCACTGGGCAATAGAGAGCAGAATCAAAAAAAAAGCCTAGGGTCAGGGGTGAGACAGTTGTGGATTTGAATCCCAGCTCTGCTTCCTGCCAGCTGTGTGACATTGGGAAAAAATATTGACCTCCCTGAGACTATTGTTTCTTTCTCTGTGGACTGGCGAAAATATATCTTATCTGGTTGCTGTGCGAATCCAGGTAGTTAATAGATATAATCAAGTGCTCAGCTCAGGGCTTAGCACATAGTAGCTGTGAGTAAGTGGTAGTCTTGGCTTACCAAGTTTAATTTTGAGTCCTTACACCTGAGTTCGAGACCAGCCTTTGTCACTTAATAGCTATGCCATTTTGGGCTACTAATACAGAATCTTTCAAACTTCATCGCCCTTACTTACAAGACAAAGAAAGTAACGCCCAACTCATGAAATTATTACACCTCTGAGAAGCCTTCCCTGGTCCCCCGCCATGTGGAGTACTGCTTCTCAGACTTTAATGTGCTCTTGCTAAAGCACAGATCCTGATCTGTATGTCTGTGATGAGGTCTGAGAGTCCGAATTTGTAACAAGCAGACAATTGATGCCGATGCTGCTGGGCCATGGACCACACTTTGAGCATCAAGGATGTAAAGTTAATCATTCCTTAGATATTGTGTGTGTGTGTGTGTGTGTGTGCGTGCATGTGCCTTTATGCATGTGAATGTGTGTATATGCATGTAGGTGTGTGTTTGCCTTTGTCTCCTATGTACAGGCCAGGGACCACACTGGACTATATTCTCTCCATTCCTCACAATTGGGTCCACCATTGTCCAGGGCTCGAGACAACTTTCACAGGCAGGAGGCTCCAGCTCTGTCTTGTGAGACTTTGAATGAAGTCACCCACAGTGAGCTGGGGTGGAGAAGCCCAGCTATGTCTGTTGGAGAGCCCCATTTTTCCATCTTGGATCTCCCACACTTGCCTTCATTCTCAGAGTCCTATGTCCCTAGGCTGCCTTGCCCATACACATAACTATCTATTCACCTCCCTTCCCCACCCCAAATCGACTCCTAGAATTTTCTCCTGGTCTTTGTGCCCAGGATCCAGTGTCCCTCCATCCTAGTGCTGCTATACTCTGCTCGTGGACCAGAGGCTGTCCTCCAGGATGGGGAACATATTCTGAGTCCATATGTGCGTGGATATAACTAACCCTAACCCATCTGACTGTTCAGGACTGACCCTTCCTCTATCAGTGACCTTAGAGCTAGAAATCCACCTTAGCCCTCAGTGCCCTGTGGAAGCTGAGTCTGACCCCTGCGATGGACCCGAGCTCCCTCCCCTCACACCACTTTCAGGCCTGCAGGACTCCCCTTCAGAATGGCCGCCTGCTATGTCTCATTGTGCAGAGTTATAAACCAGAGAGTCACTGAGCTGCTGAGAAAATGACTGGAATGGGGGGAAAACTAATGGTTTTTAAGGAAGAGAGGAAGAATGAAGATAAAAGATCTTTTTGATACTTACAGAGGTGCTTGAGGTATTTAGGGGTAGATGCGGCAGAGGGCATAGTGTAAGTTAGAGAAAGCTTTCAAATCCTGTGCCTGTGCAAGGCCCCTTCCACACATGCATCCATCACATGCACATGCATACTCTCATACACCTCCATCCATCACACACACACACACACACACACACACACACACACACAGCCTCACGCACGCATACACACACACACACAGCCTCACACACACACACACACACACACACACACACACACAGCCTCACGCACGCACTCACCTCCAGCCTCAGGCTCCTCTCCCCTCAGAGCCTCGCAGCACTCCTGTTGGTTTCTACTTTCTGTCTCACTCTGGGTCTCTCTGTCTCTTTCAGTCCTGCTTGCCTGTGTTTCTTTTATTTTCACCCCCCTCCCTCTGTGTCCTCCGCTCTCTGTCTCTGTCTTGCTCCTCTCTCCCTGTCCCCCTCTCCCTCCCATCACTCCGTGTTTCTCCTTCTCTGCCTTTTTCTTAGCTCCGTCTGCTCTCTCCAGTTGGTTCTCTTTCTTCCTGGGGCTCCCTCTCTCTTGTCCTGTCTCCTAGCATCTCTGAACTTCTCCATCTTTCTCTCTCTTTCCCCAGGTTGTGGGGATATTTTCCATCCTCACATACCAAAACCAGGCTGGAGAATGAGAGCAGGGAATGGGCCAGCTCTTTTCCTCATCAGAGCCTGACAATCTGGCCTCAAGCCCTGGAGCTGGCCAAGCTTCGAGCTGACCCAGCAGGCCTCTCTGTTTTTTGGCAGGAGAGGAGCTGGGGGGCTGCGCCTGAGCCGTCCTGCCTCTGCATCATACAGTGGGCAGCACATGTGGGTCAGACACAGAGCATAAGTGATGCAGATGGCTGAGGGACACACACACACACACACACTCACACTTTTCAAGTATCAGCTTCCCAAATCTCATTGTAAACACACTCTCCCACCCCTTCTCTGTCCCTTCGAGGAGAATAATTTCCTTCACCTTTATTGTCTGCACTTAGGGATTCCCTGGAGGATAGGCTTGTTTCTGCTTTTTTCACCCTTTCAAATAATGTACAATGACCATGAATGATCTTTGTTAGAAGAAAAAAGTCATGAAATAAATTAGAGTGTTGAGCTTAGTCATCTTTGGGTCCACTTTTCATGATTCCATGATAGTTCCTGACTTTGCCAACTCAAAAACAAAAGAATGTTACATATCAATTATAATCAATAAAAAAAGAGAGAGACAAAGAACGTAAGCATGCATGGGCGAGTGTAGGCTTCTACACTGAGGAAAGTCTTTCCACACAGAAAGGGCCTCTGCTTCTCTTAGAAGGAAGAATCTAAGAGGTGATCGATATTTTTAAAATATTTCAAAGCAAGAATGATGGATTAGTGGGTGATTATTACCTGCCCAAGCAATTATTTGGCTACTCTCAGCTTCTGAAGAACCTGCTTCATCAGGTAAGGTAGAGCATTGAAGTGGTCCAAAGATGCCCAGTGAAACACCAAAATCCTGTGGATTTTGCAGGTGACACCAAGAATATCGAAGATGCCCTGTACACGAGGAGACCTCCCTTTGTTGCCTGAGTCATTTTACAAAAGGGGGACAAGGTCTATGGCATTTGCTGACACTTTCTCTTATATCCTTCTTCATAGCATCGCAAAAACAAAATGCCCCGTCTAATCCCATCTGCAAGCCTTAGCTGTCTATTACATTATCCCACAATTAGCACAACAATGGGTGATCTGGGAGAGTGGAATGATATTGCCGTGAGTGACCTACTATTATCTGCAGATTACATTTTCCATGGAAATTAAATGAATTTTGTCAGAGCTCTGGGGCCGGGGAGAGAAGAAAATGCCTCATTGTTCAGTTCCGTGAGATGGAGGGGCTGCACGTGGCGATAAAGAGACCTGTGTTTGTGCAAACAAGGCGTGGGTTTCCCGTTTGAAAGATGCATTTGTTACACCAAAGCTCAAAATAGGAAATATGTGTGGGCAGAAACAGTGGAGATGAAAGGGGGAGAAAACTAATTATTACTACCACTGCATATGCATATTGGGGTATTTATATAATGTGCTAAACTTCTTCTGTTGGGAAAATCTTTGTCATATCAGTGAGAATGAAACTCTACCCTGAGAGGGGGTGTTCTAAGGCTTCACACTTTTAGCTCAATGTGGTTTTTTTTTCTTGAAATTATCTTCTGCACCTTTCTCTTCTCTCCACTTGTCTTTCAGTGAGCTCTATCTCCTTTCGCTCTCTTTCTTTGGTTCTCTCAATAAGCGTGCTTTTAATTTTTCTTTCTCAGGAATATGGCAGTTATCAGTATCAAGGAAAGGGTGAGAGGAGACACAGCGCTGCCTGAAGCCACAGTGATGTGTGGAAACAATATTACAACTGAGAAATCTATAAAAGGTCAGAGACTCATAGAGACCTTAACTCGGATGGGAAAACACCCTCAGCTATGCGCTCTGAAATGTGGAGAAAGAAATGGGAATGACCTCATCCTTTTGGGGAAAGGAGTTGAGTTCTGACCAGTGATCATGTTTCCTCAACTGTAAAAGGAGATGGAGATGTTTGAATCAAGTCTCTCAAAGGTCTCTTCTACTTCTGATATTCACACAAGACTGATTAGTATCTTGACTCATTCACCTGGCAAATATTTATGAAGAAACTTACCATTAGCAAGGCATTGTGCTGGGTTTTGGTGAAGATTAACTTGCGGGACAGTACATACAACTAATGAGCTAAATCCTAAATATGCCCTTTCTACCAAGCACCCAATAAAACTTTTCCCCCTTCCCATTTTTTGTGCCCATGTCTCCTTTTAATTTTCTTTTTTAAAATTAATTTTTAATTGCAGTAACATTGGCTTATAACATTATATGTTTTATGTATACAACATCATATTTCAACTTCTGTGTATACAACATGCACATCACCAAAAGTTTAGTTTCCAACTGTTGCCACCACAGGGAAAAGAATGAAACTATACCACTATCTCACATTATACACAAAAAGCAACTCAAAATGGATTAAAGACTTGAATGTAAGACCTGAAACCATAAAACTAGAAGAAAACATAGGCTGTAGGCTTTTGGACATCGGTCTTAGCAATATCCTTCTGGATACATCTCCTCAGGCAAGGGCAACAAAAGCAAAAATAAACAAATGGGGTCTACATCAAACTGAATGCTTCTGCACAGCAAAGGAAACCATCAACAAAACGAAAAGACAACCTACTGAATCAGAGGAGATATTTGCAAATCATATATCCCATAAGGAGTTAATATCCAAAATACTGAACATATAAAGAACTTGTACAACTCAACAACAAAATAACAACCCCTTCCCATTTTGAGGAGCCTTGTTCTCAAGAGTATGAAGACTATCAACATCTCTCCATGCCTATGGATCTTTGTGTCTAAAATAGGAGCACAAGGACGATGATTGGAAACCCAACTTCAATTCATCAGCAAGAGGGTTTAGTGGATCTAGAACAAGCCTGCAGCTTAGCCATTCGAGTTGTTGGGGAGTGAGGGTCCTCTACATATGTTTGAATAATGACTAGTAAAAATCAGATTTTCGAGCTCATCCTCTTAGTCAAGGGGTGCTGCAGACACACTGAGTAATTTGTTGTTAGATTTTTTTTTCCTTTTGGATTTTCTGGTACATAATGTATCATGAACAAATAACAAATAAGGATTGGAAAGAGAAGTATAAGAACATCTTCCCCATCCATTGTGAATACGATGCTGGCAATGTGCATTTTGGCCGTTAAGGGATTTGAATCTTTTCAGGAAATTGCTGAAATGCTGTACTAAATGCTCAAGGAAGAATAATGCAGTGTTGTTTAAATTGGTGTGTATCAGAATCACCAGTGGATATTGTGAAGTACTAAGATTCTGGGTACCACCCTCCCATTCACCTGATCTGATTCAGTTGGTCTGGGCTGGGGCCAGAGAATCTGTGTGTGACCTTACAGGTGATCTTACAGGCATTCTTTGTCCAGACTGAGAGAAACGGTGGTGCAGGAATGAAGTACTCGAATTCTGCCCATATTAGTTGAGTAATTGTATGCAAGGTCCTACAACATTTAGAGCATTTCCACTGAAATCCCAAGGGAGAGAATGGCCATGAAGATTGAAAGTTAATCTATATAAAGCACCTATGTCAGTCTCAATTTATACTTTGTGCTTAATACTACTGACTCATTACCTCCATCCAGTGAGAAGGGTAGAGGTTCTGGGGTGTAGATATCATTCATTGACAGTTTCCAGGCATATCATATAATGGTAGAAATGGATGGATGGGGTCTGGAGTCTCAAATCAAAAGGAGGCCAAGAGGCTAAGGCATGACACTGGAATAGGGGCATTTAACTTAGAAAAGCTGGGGAAGAGGATCATGCTGATAGGAGATGGTGTGGAGAAACTTCAAAAGCAAGACACTGTAGTGGCCTTTTATGAGATCCCAGTGTAATCTGGAGCTGGCCTGTGGGGCTCATTTAAAAAGGTCAGAAGATGGTAACCACAAGTTTTGTGGTGGCTGCAAAGACTCCAGGTGACTACACCTCGACCATCAGGCGCTCCAGAAGGATCTTACTTGTGAATCAGCCCTGATACATGCTTTTTTTCTTTTTTCAGTGTGTCATACTCGATTATTAGTTAATTTCCTAGAACACTTCTAGAAAAGGTCTATATGCGTTAAGTCTGAGTCAACAATTCGTTCCCAAATGAATACTAAAGAAAAAAATCACATTCAAAGTTGAGCTCTATGAAGGAAGTCACTCAGTTAACATTCATTTTTGTAACTAGCACATTCCAAGATAAAAGTTTGCAGTTTGCTATATAAAGAAACTAATTAATACTGAATATATATAGTGAATATATATATATATATATATATATATATATATATATATATATATATATTCTGTAAGATGTTATGGAAAATCCCAAATGAACTTTTTGGTCAATCCAATATATATCTATATAGTTTTAAAATTATTTCATTGATCCAGCCCTGTCAAATCACTTTACAATTAATTTTCTCATTTTGGCATCAAGGTTGTTGATGTTATAAATAGGTTTTTCCATTAACTTAATTATTTCTAAAATTTCAAAACATGCTTTTCGGCTGTTTTGAGCTATGACTTTGGGGATAGACATACCATTTATGAGATAGTTCCCTATATTCTAGAGCAGAATGATGATTTACATGTAATACAAGTTTCCATGGAAGAATAAAAGGTTTGTCTTTATATCATTTATAAATGAACACTGGAACAGGAAAAGAGCCTGGAGTCTCACAGGTGAAAAGAAACATTTTCATAATACCAGGCCCCAAATGTGGGCCAGTCTTATTCATCTTTGAACTTTCAATCCATTATCCCTTTTTTTTAATTTAAAAAATGGTTTATTTAGATATAATTTACATATAATATAGTTCACCCATTTAAAGTGCACAATTCAAGAGTTATTAGAATGAAATTGTGCGACCATCACCAGTCTTAATTACAGAACATATTTATCACCCCAGAAAAGAAACCGCATACCCATTAGCAGTCTCTCTCTGTTATCTCCCCAAATCTAGGACAACCATTAATCTACTTCTTGTCCTTATGGATTCACCTATTCTGGACATTTCATATAAATGGAATCATACAATATGTGGTCTCTTCTGACTTTACACTTGGTATAATGTTTTCAAGGTTTATCCAGATTATAGCATGTATCAGAACGTCATTCCTTTTTATTGCTTTTTATCATATGAGTAATGCACATTTTATTCATCCATTCATTTTCTATTGAATATTTGAGTTGTTTCCACTTTTTGGCTTTGTGAACAATACTGCTATGAACATTCATGTACAAACTTTTGTCTGGATATATGTATTTATGTATCTACCTAGTAGTGGAATCGCTGGCTCACATGACAACTCTATGTTTAAATGTTTAAGGGACTGCCAAACTATTTTCTAAAGTGGCTGCATCATTTTACATTCCCACTGGCATTGTATAAGAGTTCCCATTTCTTCACATCTTTGCCAACACTTGCTATTATCTGTTCCATTATAACTATCCTACTGGGTATGAAGTGGTATCTTACTGTGGTTTTGATTTGTATTTCCCCAATGGCTAATGATAGGAACACTTTTCATGTGATTATTGACCATTTGTGTATCTTCTTTGGAGAAATACATATTCATACCCTTTGCCCAATTTTTAAAAATGGTTGTTTTATTATTAAGCTCTTAATTTCATTTTCAGATATTTCATTCCTAGTGTATAGAAATAATTAATCTTTAGTATATTACTCTTGTATCCTGGAACCTTGTTAAACTCATTTATCATTTCTAATAGGTTTTAATATTAAGTGAATTCCTCAGGATCTTCTATGTATAAGATCCTGTTACCTTCAAATATAGTTTTACTTTCCTATCCAATCTGAATGCTTTTTATTTCTTTTTCTTATCTACACGGCCTGCCTAGAATCTCTGGTATGATGTTGAATGGAAGTGATGAAGGCAGTCATCCTTGTCTTCTTTCTCATTTTAGGGGAGAAAGCATCCTGCTTTTCTCCACTAAGTTTTAGCTGTGGGTTTTTCATAGGTATCCTTTAACAGGTTAAGGAAATTATCTTCTATTCCTAGTTTGTTGACTTTTTTTTTTAATCATGAAAGAGTGTTGATTTTGTCAAATGTTCTTCCTGCATCTACTGAGATGATCATAAGGTTTTTATCCTTTATTCTATTAATATAATGTATTGCATTAACTGATTTTTGGATGTTATATCAAATTTGCCTTTTCTGGATAAATCTCACTTGGCCTTGGTGTATAATTCTTTATATATGTTGCTAGGTGTGGTGTGCTAGTATTTTGCTGAGGATTTTTGCATCTATATTCATAAGAGAAGTTAGTCCGTAATAGACATACAGACTTTGCTGTACAGCAGAAATTAACACAACATTGTAAATCAACTATATTTCAATAAAATTAAAAAAAAAAATGACCCAGAATTGCCAGAGCAATCCTGAGGTAAAAGAACAAAACAGGAGGCATAGCCCTCCCAGTCTTCAGACAATACTACAAAGCTACAGTAATCAAAACAGTGTGGTACTGGCACAAAGACAGATATATGGATCAATGAAGAGAAGAGAAAGCCCAGAAATAAACCCGCATACCTACTGTCAATTAATCTTCAACAAAGGAGGCAAGAATATACAATGGAAAAAAGACAATCTCTTTAGCGAGTGTTGTTGGGAAAGTTGGACAGCCACATGCAAATCAATGAAGCTAGAACACACCCTCACACATACACAAAAATAAACTCAAAATGGCTTAAAGACAAATATAAGACAGGACACCATAAAACTCCTAGAAGAGAACATAGGCAAAACATTCTCTGACATAAATCATACCAATATTTTATTAGGTCTCCCAAAGCAATAGAAATAAAAGCAAAACTAAACAAACAGGACCTAATTAAACTTACAAGCTTTTGCACAGCAAAGGAAACCATAAACAAAACAAAAAGACAACCTACAGAATGGGAGAAAATATTTGCAAATGATGTGACTGACAAGGGCTTAATGTCCAAAATATACAAATGGCTCATACAACTCAACAACAACAAAACAAAACAACCTAATCGAGAAATGGGCAGAAGACCTAAATAGACATTTCTCCAAAGACGACATACAGATGGCCAACAGGCACATGAAAAGATGCTCAATATCACTGATTATTAGAGAAATGCAGATCAAAACTACAATGAGGTCCACCTCACACTGATCATAATGGCCATCATTAAAAAATCTTCAAATAACAAATGCTGGAGAGGGTGTGGAGAAAAGGGAACCCTCCTACACTGTTGGTGGGAATGTAAATTGGTGCAGCAACCTTGCAAAACAGTTTAGGCGTTCCTCAAAAAACTAAAAATAGAGTTGCCATATGATCCAGCAATCCTACTCCTGGCCAGATATCCGGACAAAACTATAATTCAAAAAAATACATGCACCTCTATGTTCATAGCAGCACTACTCACAATAGCCAAGACATGTAAACAACCTAAATGTCCATCAACAGATGAATGGATAAAGAAAATGTGGTGTGTTTTTGTGTATGTATACACACACACACACACACACACACACACACACACACACACACAATGGAATGCTACTCAGTCATAAAGAAGAATGAAATAATGCCATTTGCAGCAACATGGATAGACCTAGGGATTATCATACAAAGTGAAGTAAATCAGAAAGAGGAAGACAAATACCATATGATATCACTTACACGTGGAATCTAAAATATGACACAAATGAACTTATCTACGAAACAGAAACAGACTCACAGATATAGAGAGTAGACTTGTGGTTGTCAAGAGGGAGGGGGTGTGTAGGAGGGATGGATTGGTAGTTTGGGATTAGCAGATGCAAACTATTATATATGGAATGGATAAAGAACAAGGTCCTACTGTATAGCACAAGGAACTATATTCAATATCCTGTGATAAACCATAATGGAAAAGAATATGAAAAAGAATGTATATGTATGTATAACTGAATCACTTTGCTGTACAGTAGAAATTAACACAACATTGTAAGTCAACCATGCTTCAATAAATTAAAAAAATTACCAGTCACAGGTGTAAATTATTATTTGACTGTTAGTTTAATTTTCATGCCTCTAACTCTGAATTTGGACATATTTCAATCCTTGTGATCCATTTTGATTTGCTTTCCTGTGTGTGTTTATTCATAACCTTGCCATTTTTCCTGTGAAGTTTCTTTTCTTTGTCAGTATGTAAGGTTACTTTAAATATTATAAAACCAGGGTCATATGCAATGCAAAGACATTTGGGAAGTACTATTTTCATATTAACTTTGTGTGTACTATATTGTGTTATAAAATTTTCTTTCAATTTTGACTGAGTTAGTGTGTCCATATTTTCTTTTAAAGTTTCTGGGTTCTCAGATTTGATCTACAGTGTCCCCTATCTCTATATATCGTATGCGTATTTCTTCATTTTTATGTAGGATTTTATTTTTACATTTAAGACTTTAATGTATATAAATATTCTTGTATATAGTCTTGGACATTGGTTTTTTTCAGATGGATAGCCAGTTGTGCCAAAACCATTTTGAAATAATCCACTCTTTTCCTGTGGATTGAAATGAATCTTTGCCACCTTTGCTGCTTCTCACAGGTCTTAGTCTTTGGTATATTACTGTTTCAACTTGTTAACATTTAATACTTGTGCTTACATATTCATAAGTGAAAGTTCTCTGCATTTTTATATGCAGAGAACTTTCATTAGGTTTTGGTGTTTTGCTGGCTGCATATTAAATTGGCTAGTTTTCTAATTTTTCCCTGTGATCTGAACTTATACATTTGATTGTGTATTATAAATGATGGATGAAAGTCAACTTTGAACTAGTCTGTCTTGTTGCCTTTTTCAGTGATAAATTTTAAATTACATTTCTAATATTATCTAGGGTAATATAGTATTCTATTTTTTCCCTTCTTGAGTCAATCTTTCTAGAAAATTATACATTTCTTCTAAGTTTTCCAATTGATTCCGTAAAGTCGTAGGTATGATTTCCCCTTAATTCTTTTAATCTCCTTTCTATTCGCAATCATGTCTTCTTTCTCATAATCTTGCATATTTCTCTCTCTCTCTTTAACAAAACTCCTGGTTTGTCTATTTTATTGGTCTTTCCAAGGAAACAGTTGTTGGGTTTCATTGCTACTTTTAAACTTTTATTAATGACAGACTTTATAAAATTCTTTTCTTTTGTTTCTTCTGATTAAGGTTATTACATTTCTTAGTTTTTTCTTATTTTTGAATTCCAAAATGAATGCATTTAATTTATGAATTTAATTTGTAGCTATACATTTTCCCCTAAGTACAGTTTTTTTTAACTTCCGTAGGTTTTGGTATGTGAGTATTTACCTCTTCACTGCTTTCTAGGTTTATAATTCAATTATTTGGGAGTATTTTTCTTAATTTTCAAGTAATTTTGATTTTGCTTATTTTTTATAACTATTTCTAATTTTATTGGATTTTGATTAAGGAATGTGAATTTTATAATCTCTTCTTTTTTTTAAAACATCTTTATTGGAGTATAGTTGCTCTACAATGGTGTGTTAGTTTCTGCTTTATAACAGAGTGAATCAGCCACACATATACATATATCCCCATATCTCCTTCTTCCCTCCCACCTCCTTATCCCATCCCTCTAGGTGGTCACAAAGCACCGAGCTGATCTCCCTGTGCTATGCGGCTGCTTCCCACTAGCTATCAGTTTTACATTTGGTAGTGTATAGATGTCCATGCCACTCTCTCACTTCTTCCCAGCTTACCCGTTCCCCTCCCCGTGTCCTCAAGTCCACTCTCTATATCTGCGTCTTTATTCCTGTCCTGCCCCTAGGTTCATCAGAACCTTTTTTTTTTTTAGATTCCATATATATGTGTTAGCATACGGTATTTGTTTTCCTCTTTCTGAATTACTTCACTCTGTATGACAGACTCTAGGTCCAGCCACCTCACTACAAATAACTCAATTTCGTTCCTTTTATAATCTCTTCTTTTTAATTTTATTAATTTCCTTTGAGATCAAGTATGTAATTTCATATATCGATGGTGATAATAAATTAGCATAGTGATTTGGGAGAACAATTTGTCAATGTCCAATAATTCTGTAGATGTGTATATTCTGTGACACAACCATTTCACTTACAGATTTATATGAAACATACATATATACAATGTCTCCTTGTGTATATGTGTGTGTCTACATGTTTGCACACACATATATGGAGAAGAGAATGTGTGTATATATGTATATACGTGCATGCATATACAGATAAAACCTTAATTTCAAAAAAATTGGAATAATATTTTCAAATGAAGCAACTGACAAGGGCTTAATCTCCAAAATATACAAACAGCTCATGCAGCTCTATGTCAAAAAAGCAAACAACCCAATCAAAAAATGGGCAGAATATCTAAATAGACATTTCTCCAAAGGAGACATGCAGATGGCCAAAAAGCACATGAAAAGATGTTCAACATCACTAATCAGCAGAGAAATGCAAAACAAAACTACAATGAGGTATCACCTCACACCGGTTAGAACGGCCATCACCAAAAAGTCTACAAACAATAAATGCTGGAGAAGATGTGGAGAAAAGGGAACCATCTTACATTGTTGCATAGGAATGTAAATTGGTACAACCACTGTGGAGAATAGTATGGAGGTTCCTACAAAACTAAAAATAGAACCACCATATGCTCCAGCAATCCCACTCCTGGGCATATATCCAGAGAAAACCATACTTCGAAAAGATACGTACACCCCAATGTTCATTGCAGCACTATTTACGATAGCCCAGACATGGAAGCAACCTAAATGTCCATCAACAGAGGAATGGATAAGAAGATGTGGTATATATATACAATGGAATGTTACCCAGCCATAAAAAAGAATGAAATAATGCCCTTTGCAGCAACATGGATGGAGGTAGAGATTATCATACTAAGTGCAGTAAGTCAGACACAGAAATACAAATATCATGATATCACTCATACATGGAATCTAATTTAAAAAGTGATATAAGTGAACTTATTTACAAAACAGAAACAGACTCACAGATTTTGAAAAGAAATTTATGGTTACCAAAGGGGACATGTCAGGGCGAGGGGTAAATTAGGAGCTTGGGATTAACAGACACATCCTACTATTTATAAAATAGATAACCAACAAGGACCTACTGTATAGCACAGGGAACTCTACTCAACATTCTGTATTAACCTAAATGGGAAATGGGAAAAGAATCTGAAAAAAGAATGTGTGTGTGTGTGTGTGTGTGTGTGTGTGTGTGTGTATGTATTTGTATGTATGTATGTATAACTGAATCACTTTGCTGTAAGCTAACACAACATTGTAAATCAACTATACTCCAATAAAATTTTTAAAACATTGGAATTAACCTAATTAACCTACAGGTAAGTGGCCTTTATAATAGTATTGAGTAAATAAAGTACAGTTAACTCACTCAGTGAATTGCTATACATTAAAATGAATTAATGTGTATATCAACATAGATAAATCAACACAAATATAATATGGATGCAGACAGTAAGACATGAAATGATATGCACAGTATGGAAGCATTTATTTAAATTTTAAATGCTTGCAACAGTACTACATATTATTTGTGGAAACATCCACGTATAAATACATGCATGAAAAAGTTACATATCAACTTCCAGATATTGACTTCCCCTCTGGAGAGGGGAAGGGAGGTGAAGCCATACTGTATTATTTATTATTTAAAAGAAAATTGAAGGAAATATGGCAAAACGATAGCATCTGTTTAATCTTTGAGGAAAGTACCTGGGAGTCTGATTATTGCCTATTCCCTCTCTTGCTTTATTGGAGTTGTTTGGCTGGTTCACCACTGTTACTCAATGTGAGTACAGAGATGAGGAAACTTCTCAGTTTTTAATAAGTTAGGAAGTGAAGTTCAAGTCAAGTCATACAACTGCCAACTAAAAGAAATGACTTTTTTTTAGCCTAGAAAATAGAAGACTTGACAAGATTAGGATTAATCTCTTTAAATTATTCCAGGGATTTCTCCTAATAGAAAGAATTGGACTTGTTCTGTGTAGGGGGCGAATGTAGAAACAGTGGTTTGGAAATGAGAAGATTCAGATCCTAACCCAGGTTATGGCAGATCAACCCAATGGCCAGAAGTGTTCAGAACTGAGACAGAGGCCTCCAGGAGGAAGTGACTCTCTTGTCAGATGTTCAAACAGAGGCAAAACAACCCTATATATGTAATGTTAGCAAAGATCATAATGCTAATGGATATTATTGAGTGCTTTCTGTATTTTAAGCATTTTATATGTATTAAATTTTTAAAATTTCCATAACAACCCTATGAGTTTATGGCACTTTGTACAAATAACTGCTATGATGCTTGCAAAGCACACACCCGGTATTTGGTACCTAATCATCTCAGAGGGAATCAGGTAGCTATTAGTTTTATTAACAAGCTTGATTAGGACCCCATTTCTTACCCCAAATTTGGTAGTCAACCTAGGGCTTACTGTCCAGAGAACAGACACAGAGTCTTAACACAGTCACACACTTGCAGTGTTTTACTTAACCCAGGTCACTCCTTGGGGAGATAGAGATAGAAAAAGGAAGTGAGGATGGGATGCAAGTGATCGGACCAAGATCACACACCCCTGGCCAACCTGGGTGTTGGAGAAAGGGCACTGAACTCAGAAGCACATAAGCTTGGAGTAGTAGAAATGTCTCTGTCTTTTACAAGTGGCTTTGTGTTCCTGAGCTGGTACCTTTGTGTCACTGATGCTGTGTCTCCCTAGCCTAGGTCCCCTTTGTCTCCAAATTCCAGGCTGCTTAGTTCCCATGTGGGGTCAATGTAGATGAGCTCTCTGAAAAGAGGTGACCTGAATACAGTTGACCCTTGAACAACGTGCATATTAGGGGTGCTGACCCCCTCATAATTGAAAATCTGCATATAACTGTTGACTCCTCCCAACCTTAACGACTAACAGCCTGCTGTTGACTGGAAGCGTTATAATAATATAAGCAGTCGATTAACACATATTTTGTATGTTATATGTGTTACATACTACATTCTTACAGTGAAGTAAGCTAGAGAAAAAATGTTATTAAGAAAATCATAAAGAAGAGAAATACATTTATACTACATATATGTATTCATTGAAAAAAATCCACATATAAGTGGACCCATGCAGTTCAAACCCGTGTTGTTCAAGGGTCAACTATACATAAAAGGGAGACAGCAGTTCATTCCTTAATTTAAACCTGTTAAATCTGATGTATTAACTGTCAGGCCTATTTGCATATTGCATCCTGTGTGGCAGCCTCTTCCCAATGACGGACATGTTCTGAGTTGTTCAAATCCTGGGAGTGATTTGGGTGGATAATGTCAGTTGATTATGAATTTCTGGTGTGTGGCCCACAGCTAGTGGTGATGAATCAGGCTGCTACACAAGGGGACTTTTGATCAAGAGCACATTTCTGCATAATGAGAAGTAAAGTAGTGCAGATGAATGGTGTCAGCATTTTAATGGGACCCGGGAAAATGGCTGGGTGATGGATTCTTTTTGCAGAGGGCAGCCCAGTCTCCTGCCTCCCGTATTTGCATGGAGGAGTGCCCACGGGGAGCCACTGAAAGATCATTGCATCTCTCTTTGACAGGTGTTGGCACAAGAGTTTCCTAGTTGTATCTACCTCCTCTTTCTTGCCGTCCTTTCCCCCACGGAATGTGACACGCAGGGCAAGAAACAAGGAAAACTGTCCAGGGTCAGGGATGTCGGAAGCACCATCATTAAAAAACTTATAAAGGAAGCATGTAGTCATCAGATAGTGCCAGGGTCACTAACAAGCAAGGAAGACTTATGAAGGGTGGCCCATCTTTATGTCTGGGTGAGGGTGGTACAGCTGACTTGACCTCTACACAAGCTTTGTTACCTCAGGCAAACCCAGAGGAGGAAGACCTGTCAGTATGTACACATGAACATATCCTATAAACAGCAGCCAGGGCCAAGCTCAAGGCCAAGGCATTCCATGAGGTTTGGGCTATTGCTATGAACACCAGGTGGTATCAACTGAACACCTACAGGATGCCTAGAAGGTACACATACTTTGCATTTATCATTTCAGTTAATAATCCCCCTGCAATGAAGGTATTTGTATTACCGTTTTATGTATGAGGAACTTGAGGCTCTGGGTGTTTATTTGCCTCTTTTGAAATTACATAGCAAACAATAATAACAGCAGTAATAATCATGACTATACTCATGATCATAATTGCTATCATTTGCATAGCTTTTGCTATGAGCTATCCACTCTTCTAAGAGTTTGTTATGTGTGAACTTATCAGAGTATCAAAATAATACTACAAGATTGGGCATTGTATTTTAACATTTACAAATGTGGAAATTGAGGCACCATAAGGTTACATAACTTGCCCAGAGTCACACAGTAAGTTACAGAGATATGATTTGAACCTTAGCATCTGGTATTAACCTTTATGCTTAGGAGCCAGATTTAAAATGCCAACTTGTTGTGATAACTAGAGTACTCTTTCCCCAGTCCCCACTGCTTCCTTGCATAAGCCCATATCTGCCTTTGAATTGCTAAAAATTACACACTCATAAATATTTATATAAATGTCACTGACCCCTAACTTGAGTTAGGTCTCTGCTATATGTCTGCATGTTCCTCTATTCTTCCCCTATTTTGACACTCATCACACTTTCCAATGATTTCTCACATAACATTTTGTCTTGTCGATTTTAAGCTGCAAGAGGGCAGGTGCTGGACCATCTTTGCTTGGGATCATATGCTCAAGGTTTAAGACAGTGTCCATATAAATAAAATTGCATTTCTGATTTATTGTTACCACATTTCACAAATACTCTTGACAGCATACTGGCAATTGGAAAGGTATATTTTGTAAGGTCTAAGATAAAATATAAACGATTTGTCAAAGCAAAAATTCCTACTGGGTGGCTCCAGGGGCACCATGAAAAAATAGACAACAGCATTCCTGAGTTGTGGACACTGAGATACAACAAGATGCCCCAGGGCAGCCAAATGGAAGAGAAAATCCCTTCATACTATGTGCTATGAAAACAGCAAACAAACCGTGATTTCAAATACAAGCTCTAAACCAAAAGACTATATGCCTTGACTTGCAATCAAAGGTTCTCACCTTGGCAACTCTGTATGGCATGATTAGTGGTAGGGAGCAAATATGATGCATTATTAACGATGGTTAGCGAGTTTTCTAAGCTAAGTCATAGAATAAACATCTGTGGATGAAGGGATGAACAAATGATTGAATAAATGAATGCATATAATAAAGTCAGGTTTGCTCCAGTTCACCTAAGGAAAAATTGATGCTTTTCTACCACAACATGATGCCTCTACTTCCAATGATCCTTTATGTGTACACACTATAGTTTCAGGCCAGTTTCCTGATGACACCCTATGACCTAAGGATGAACATCAGGATCTGCATTTTACAAAGGGAGAGAAGGCAGTTTACAGAGGTGAAGAGACTATTTTAAAAATAATGCATTATTATTGTTGTTGCTGTTATTGTTATTATTATCCTACATATGCCTTTGCCTTTGAGCACCTGTTACACGCTAGGGATGATGAGCCCAAAGACAAACTCAAGTGCAGGAGAGACTGATGGGTTCGACTGCCTTCCAAGAAAAGAGCGGAGGGTCCCAGAGGTCAGAACAGCTGAGGACGTGCAAGCTGGATCCAAGGAACAAGCAGAGAGCTCAGTTACTGAACCGAGGACCCCCATTTAGAGCAACTTGTAGAATGTTCTTGGATCTTCAGTGCTGACCTAATTTTTGTGGCCTCATCTTTCTGGGACAGGTTTTCCTGCTCCCAATATCCATGACACTCTGAAGTTTATAAATCCGATGTCAGTCCCAGTGCTTGTAATGTGCCTTTGATATAAAAAAAATGTTTCACTAGACATGGCTTTGTTTATTCAAACCCCATTCCTCTCTCACATCTTAATGATTTTAAAGCTCAGACTATTAATCTTCTTACAGAAGTTAAATCTTTCTCCCAATATGTTCTTTTATAGATATTTCCCAACTCAGAAGCTTACACTCATTGCCCTCTATGGACCTTCTTAGGGATAATAATTAGCTGTAAAGCCTTGTTATCAGTCAGAAATGCTGAAGAAAGTGTTCCACTATTAGGTGGGATTGTGGGCTGGAAGCTTTCTGGGGTATTCTCCCCTCTGGAAGTTGCTGAATCAAACAATTTAATTCCGTTCATTTTGGGAAAAGCATTGAGTTTCTCTCTGCACTGGCCACTGTGTAAGTCTGGGAAATAAGATGTACTGAGGCCATCATCATGTGGTGATAAGACATAAGTGATACAGCAGAATTGCAAATATATGAGCTCCATGGTAGAAATTTGTATTAAGAGTTGTGGGGGAAGAAGTAATTCCATCAGGGGGATGTTGGGCAAACTTTCAGAACATAGGTAAATACTGAACCAAGTATGCACTAGATTGAGAAGGGGAACAGCATTCAAGACCAAGGGAACAGCAGGAGTGAAGAAGGTGGAGGGGCACAAAATAGTTTGCCTGTTGTGTTGGAAGAACTGTTTCTTCTGTCAGTGTTCTGGCTTCCTTCATTTTCTTGAACATAGTATGTTCTTTCTCAGTGAGGGGTTTTTTAACTACTCTTCCCTCAGCCTGTAACCGTATCCCCAGACCAGTTCTGTCCACTTGGCTACCTCCTTCCCGTTCCTTTAATTCTCAGCTTCAATGTCACATTCTCCAGCTGGCCTGTCCTAACATACTAGACTCAACTACGTTCTTTGATTTATGCTTCCATCACATTTTTGAAATTCCCTTTGTTAACTTTCATGACATTTAACATACTTGCTTAATGCCTACCTTCCTCAATGCAGGGTGTTAAATTAATTAAACAAGGAGGCCATTAGACTGATACATCTCTAATCTGTGGCAGCCTATGTAAAGCATACCAAAATCTAACGCTGTGAATGCCTCAAAGCTAGGAAATTGAAACACTAAGGACAACTAATCACAGACAGACAAGTAGGCTTTCAGCTACAGCCAATCAAATATAATACTTTCCTTCCTTTGCATCCACACCTTCTCTATACAAGTCCTTCCTCCAACTCCTGTTGGCAGAGTGCTCCTAACTACTTCTGGTTTGGTATGGCCTGATTGCAATCGATTTTTGCTCAAATAAACTCAAAATTTTTAATATGCCTCAGTTTATATTTTAACAAGTGTAAACTCATGAAGGCTGAGACT
Organism: Balaenoptera physalus; assembly: GCF_965194825.1. NCBI lineage: Eukaryota > Metazoa > Chordata > Mammalia > Artiodactyla > Balaenopteridae > Balaenoptera > Balaenoptera physalus. Next base: position 47,491,808 of record NC_138900.1, on the reverse strand, counting down.
GTGTCTGGTTCTCCACGTGTTCTCAGCACCTTCCTCAAGAACTGATCCCTAGATACCACGTCTCAATTTGTTTCATTGTACAAATGGTGGGAACTGACTAGAGACTAGGATGACACATCGACAAAGGAAGATGAAATGAGAAGCTTTGAGCAATGTCTTCCACTTAAACATGCTCCCAGAAAGCTTCGTTTTGAAAGGCCAAAGTAATGTGGAAGAAACACAATTTTCTTCAAGCTCTGAAGGGACTGTTTTATAGGAAAGGAAGATAAAAGATGGGTAGCTGACAACCATACATACATACACTGATAATGATTCTCTAGAAATTAGTCTCATGGGGAGCGATGGTGGTAGAAAATAGTCTCATGTATGTGGCAGCCTCTAAATATTCCTCAAAGTATGGAGCAATTTATCAATGTATATACCTCAAAAGAAGAAAGGAAAAGGAGGGGGAAAACTAAGGTTTTACTCATATCTATGGTAACTGGAAGTAGACACAACCATGTGAATGAAAAGGCCTGTGCAGTCATACTGGAGAAAGGTAGCATCTTGGCGACTGGTTGGTTGATTCATTCACTTAATGAATGTTCATTGAGCACTTGCTTACTCAGCACCATGTCAATCATTACACTAGACTCAGACCTTTCCGTTACAGAATTCACCATCCAACAGAGGAGAAAGACATCAAATAAATAAACAACAATTCATTCACCACAATGGCAAGGGGTGCTACCAAGGAGATGCACAGATTTTAGGGCAGGCTTGGCCAGTGGGCATGGGTGTCAGAAGGCATCTAAGAAAAACTGTGCATTGGCATTGACAGAGGGAAGTTAGATTTTGACCATACTTCTGAGGCCTCAAGGGTCTACAATATGCCATTTCTCTGGGGCCTGTGCATGGATATTTACTGTGACACTGGCATAATCGCATGACCTTCTCAACCTGAGTGTTCCTAACCTACCTACCGATACCCACAACTCAAGTGGGTTTGTTTCTACTTCTCATCATGTAACGAGTGATTCTTATTAAAGATCTAGTGGGGTCACCAACTTCCATTTATTAGCTGTGCTTTACTGAATTCTGTGGGGGTAAATCATGTGCAACTGGGGTGGTCATGAATATGAACATGAATTTTCAAAGGTCTTAGGACATACCCTTTTATCTATCTGTCAAGAGCCTACACCATGACCTTCCACCTGTCTTTACAAATATGACCCTTTCCTAGAAAAAAAATGGGGCCTCTCAGAACATACTCACTAGAGGTCTGGAAAACCCAAGTATGGACCTTTATGCCCAACCCAGGGGGTAGAATGCCCCACCCCTTATGTGAGTTGACCCCCATGCCACAACCAGTGTGAAAAAATTTGAGACAGTGTTACAGTCTTTTTTAGAATAAGATATAGTAACATTTTAGTTCTAACTTTTTGATCATTGTTTTGAATTTGTGTCTCCCCAGACCTTTTCTCCCCTTTTGTTGTCTCTTGGTTAAAAAAAAAAAAACAGTGAAAAAACATAAAAAGCAACAACAACATTAACAAAATAAAGAGTTTCTAACTATAAGACACTGACGAAAGAAATTAAAGATGATACAAACAGATGGAGAGATATACCATGTTCTTGGATTGGAAGAATCAACATTGTGAAAATGACTATACTACCCAAAGCAATCTACAGATTCAATGCAATCCTTATCAAACTACCAATGGCATTTTGCACAGAACTAGAACAAAAAATTTAACAATTAGTATGGAAACACAAAAGACCCTGAATAGCCAAAGCAATCTTGAGAAAGAAAAACAGAGCTGGAGGAATCAGGCTCCCGGACTTCAAACTATACTGCAAAGACCAGTAATCGAGACAGTATGGTACTGGCACAAAAACAGAAATATAGATCAATGGAACAGGATAGAAAGCCCAGAGATAAACCCACGCACATATGGTCACTTTATTTTTGATAAAGGAGGCAAGAATATTCAATAGAGAAAAGACAGCCTCTTCAGTAAGTGGTGCTGGGAAAACTGGACAGCTACATGAAAAAGAATGAAATTAGAACACTCCCTAACACCATACACAAAAATAAACTCAAAATGGATTAAAGACCTAAATGTAAGGCCAGACACTATAAAACTCTCAGAGGAAAACATAGGCAGAACACTCTATGACATAAATCACAGCAAGATCCTTTTTGACCCACCTCCTAGAGTAATGGAAATAAAAACAGAAATAAACAAATGGGACCTATGAAACTTAAAAGGTTTTGCACAGCAAAGGAAACGATAAACAAAATGAAAAGACAACCCTCAGAGTGGGAGAAAATATTTGCAAACAAAGCAACTGACAAAGGATTAATCTCCAAAATATACAGGCAGCTCATGCAGCTCAGTATTAAAAAAACAAACAACCCAATCCATAAATGGGCAGAAGATCTAAATAGACATTTCTCCAAAGAAGATATACAGATTGCCAAGAAACACATGAAAAGATGCTCAACATCACTAATCATTAGAGAAATGCAAATCAAAATACAATGAGGTATCACCTCACACTGGTCAGAATGGCCATCATCAAAAAATCTACAAACAATAAATGCCGGAGAGGGTGTGGAGAAAAGGGAACCCTCTTGCACTGTTGGTGGGAATGTAAATTGATACAGCCACTATGGAGAACAGTATGGAGGTTCCTTAAAAAACTAAAAATAGAACTACCATGTGACCCAGCAATCCCACTACTGGGCATATACCCTGAGAAAACCATAATTCAAAAAGAGTCACATACCACAATGTTCATTGCAGCTCTATTTACAATAGCCAGGACATGGAAGCAACCTAAGTGTCCATCGATAGATCAATGGATAAAGAAGATGTGGCACATATATACAATGGAATATTACTCAGCCATAAAAAGAAACAACATTGAGTTATTTTTAGTAAGGTGGATGGACCTAGAGTCTGTCATACAGAGTGAAGTCAGAAAGAGAAAAACAAATACTGTAAGCTAACATATATATATATATATGGAATGTAAAAAAAAAAAAAAATCTCTGATGAACCTAGGGGCAGGACAGGAATAAAGACGCAGATGTAGAGAATGGACTTGAGGACACGGGGAGGGGGAAGGGTAAGCTGGCATGAAGTGAGAGAGTGACATGGACATATATACTCTACCAAATGTAAAATAGCTAGCTAGTGGGAAGCAGCTGCATAGCACAGGGAGATCAGCTCGGTGCTTTGTGACCACCTAGAGGGGTGGGATAGGGAGGATGGGAGCGAGATGCAAGAGGGAGGAGATATGGGGATATATGTATATGTATAGCTGATTCACTTTGTTATAGAGCAGAAACTAACACACCATTGTAAAGCGATTATACTCCAATAAAGATGTTAAAAAAAGAAAGAAAGAAAGAGGTTCTAGACTCCTCAACAATCCCCAGCCAAGGGCTCATGCCAGTTACTAGATCCACAATGTAGAAGCAGAGTCCTGGCTTCTGCTTGTCTTCTCATGATTTAATTTTAATTTAAATTTTGGGATGGGTAAGAAGTATAGATTGGGCACAGGTTTTAATCCTATAGAATGCTAAGGTTAGGGATGAGGAGATGGATGGAGAGGCAGGTGGACCTAAAATGGCATGAGTTAAACTCTAGTCAGCGAAGGAAGGATAAACATCCCTTGACAGGGTCCTCACCCCCTGCATCTCACAATACAGACTGCTGGCACATTTTGGACCCCGTTGGAATACCTTCTGTGATGGCTAATTTTATGTGCCAACTTGGCTAGGCTATGGTGTCCAGTTGTTTGGTCAGAGACTAGTTCATATGTTGCTGTGAAGGTATTTGTTTAGATGTCATTAACATTTAAATCAGTAGATTTTAGGCACAGCAGATTACCCTCCATAATGTGAGTGGGCCTCATCCAATCAGTTGAAGGCATTAAGAGCAAAGACTGTTTCTCGATGTTGAAGAAATTCTCAAGACTGCCAATTAGAAACCCGCTTGAGTTGACAGCCTGCTGCCCTTTGGAATCCAACTGAAGACTGCAGCGTCAGCTCTGACCTGAATCTCTAGCCGACCCTATAAATTTCAGACTTGCCAGCTGTCATATCCCGTGAGCCAATTCCTGAAAATCTCTCTAGATATCTTTGGAGAGCCCTGGCTAATCTGACTGAAGCACCTCCTTTTCAGGAAAGGTTTGTTGTGTCTGGCTTCTATGTAAGACAATGGGAATCTGGGATGGCAGTGCTGGAAGTGGCCTTAGCCCGTTTGGCCTCCCGTCACCAGGGCAGATCTTGCTGGGTGACCGTCAGGATCTCCCCAGACTATCCTCACAGCAGGAGGGGCACGCCTGGCTCATGGACCACCGCAGACCCCAGGTCTCCCCTGGTGGCCTTGCCCTTCTCTATCCTTTGTCTGAACCACCACTCCTGCCACTGCAAAAATTAGGAATTTAGAGCAGAAGGGAAGGTAAGGTTTCTTCCAGCTCTGCCGTGCTAAGACTTTAACTTTGTTGTACGTTGGAATTAAAAGGGCAAAACCTCCAGCCCAGACCTGTGCAGCCGCCCCACGGATTGGCTGCGGAAGGGAGCCTGGTGAGAGGTAATGAACCACAGGTCACTAACAGCTCAACGGGAAGGCATGTGTCCAGGAATTCCTTTTGCCAGAGGTCCTGGGAGCGTTTGCTGCAGAGAAACGAGTTTGCAAATAAGCACTTTTCTTTGAAAAGGCCCCTTTCCCCAGCTCCATTAGCTCCCAGCTCGGCTTTCAGCTGCAAGGGATGTCTTTTCATCTTGAACTTGACATATTCTTCTAGTTTAGTCCAGTCACACGGAGCCCTTTGGCAAGCCACTCTCACTCCCACTGTGAATTGTTGGGTACCAAGGCGGAGAGTAAAGTTCCAAGCTGGCCAACTTTCCCCCAGAGCCCCCCGACCCTGCCTCTCTTTGTGCTCAACAATGGATTTCAACATCTTTGGTTTTCTTTGTCATCAGGAAAGATGTTGGAGTCAAAGGGAGAACAAGAATTCCAGACGTGCTGAGAAAAGTGTGTGTGTGTGTGTGTGTGTGTGTGTGTGTGTCTGTGTGTGTGTCTGTGTGTGTAGGCTGTCTCACTCACCACTCCCAATGCCACTGATTAGCATTTGCAACCCTCAGGAATGTATGTCATTTGGGCTTGAGTCAGTGGTTTGAGCAATGTTCCTTCCAACTTCCTGCTGGAAAATTTAACCTCTTTTTAGTCTTCAGCGAGGCAACGAAGCTGAACTCCATGTGTATTCGTTCTTACCCGTGACACATCTTTTGAATTCAGTCCCAGCTGCCCACCTCCATCGTCCTGGCCATTTTCGTCTTCCTGGATTCTCATCCCATGTCCTAACTTTTCTCATCTCTCTTTTGCTCCCTCCAAAACATCTTCCTTCCACAGCCAAAGTGATCTTTCTAAAATGTAGATCCGACTACCTTGCTGCCCATTTCCTGGAGATTCAAGTCTAAGCTCCTGGCGGGCAGCCTGAGGTGCTCCTGGGGGTATGCCCCACAGCCCCTGAGTTCTCTGAGTCAGTCAGCCTCTCTTCCTTCCTCCTTTTCTCTCTCTCTCCCCACCCACTCTTATTATTTTTTGCACCTGTGTTCCCTTCTTGACATTAGCTTTTTTTTTAAAAGGTAAACTCTGCCCTTCCCTAAATTCCTGGGTCCCGATCGACTCTTTCCATCCTAGACGGGGTGAGCAATTTCTGTAGTTTTCACTGCTTTTCTCCATTCTCAGTGTATGACCTGTATTTGCTCGCCTGTCTAGCCAGCCCGAAAGCCCTCTGGGGAGGTGACTTTCTGTCCATAATAGATAGTCCTGCACAGTGCGGGACATATAGAATATCCTCAGTTAATGCTCTGGATTGACAGGAGGCATAATAGAGCATCTTGTAGGAGTTATGCCCTCTGGCTCTGTAACTGAATTCATGTGGATTGAATCCTGGCATTCACTGCCTGAGCCTCTATTTCCTCACCTGTGAAATGGACAGAATCATATCAATGTGAGAGCACTGCTAGTCAAAATTCACTGATACATACTGCATACAAAGTGCTCAACGCACCCCTGGTATATAGTAAAAACTTGATATTTACCATCTTTGGGAACAACTGCTCTACTTGTATACTGTAGCCCTTCATCTATCTCCTCCCTCTTTGTTCACAGACCGCCTCCATCCGGTTCCCCATTGAAGCCATCAACTACAGGGGAAGAAAGAGTTAAGCCTGACTCTTCACCGCAAATCCACAGGCACTAAATAAGGCTCCAGCGCTCAGGCTTTAAGTATGGGCTGCAGTTAACTATGAACAGCTGTTGCAAGATAATAGCCTTCTACTGGTAAAATAAGGCCAGCCCCCCTCCCTCACAATGAAACCTTTCTTGCAAAGAGCAGTGAGAACGGACAGACAGATCTCAGTCTGGCAGTAATCAGAATTACGAGATGGGGGCAGGGGGAGGACTGTCAGGCTTCCCAGATCAAGCTGACGTATATATAGCAATTCTATTTCCGATTCCAAAAGCCGAAACACCGGGCGCCTCTTATCTGCAGTACATTCCCCCTGTTGTTCTAAGGGGGAAAAACAACTCTGGCCCCTGCTGCTCCCTTCCTGGGCCGGCATTAACTCTAATAACTGGAAAAAGAGCAGACGTTAGCCTAGAAGACACATGTGTTGCTCTTTATACCAAAGCCCTTCATTCAACTAATCTTCTCTTCCCATGTTAGGAAACTGAGTATGAATCAAAGCTCAGCAACGTGGGTCCTTGTGGAATTCGGGCGCCTTTAGGTGCATTTCAGAATTTAACAAAGGTCAGATTCATGTTAGTTGCTTCCATTCTGCTGGAGACAGATACATGGGCTGGGTGGGTTTGGAGAATAGATTATGGAAAACACTCTTTGTTTCAGAAAATATACAGAATTTGTTAAACATGTAGCTGGTGTCAGGCAAATAGTAGGCCCTTGAGTTTGTTAAGCAACTTCCATGCACGAAGAATGATGAAGCAACTCTGGAAGCAAATGAATTTGCTTTCAAAGAATGGTGCTGGAGTCATAGTCTTCGAAATGGAAAATCTGAGTGGGTTGTCTAGTGTAAACCCTATCTATCTGTCTGTCCATCCATCCATCTTTCTATTATCTATCTACCTTTATATCACCTATCTATCTATCTGCCTGTCTGTCCATCCATCCATCTTTCTATCATCTATCTACCTTTATATCACCTATTTATCTATCTATCTATCTATAGATCTATCTGCCTCTCTATCTGCCTATCTATCTACTATCTATTTATCTGCCTATCTATCCATCATCCATCCATCCATCTTTCTATCATCTACCTTTATATTATCTATCTATCTAACTATATCTATCTATCTATCTATCTATCTATCTATCTATCTATCTATCTATCTAGTTTGATGAGACCCAGAAAAACTAAGTGGTTTATATAGGGTCAATCAGCAAGTCAGCAAGCAGAAACAGGAGATGTAGCAACCTCTCTGACTCCCAGGCTTGTGAGTCAATCAGATCACATAGAAAGAAAATCACGAGACTAAAGTCAAAGTCTCTGAAGCCTGGGTAAACAAATTCAAAAGGAATGTCCAGAGGGAGCAGCACTCAGGAGTTTAACTCTGTTTAGGGCTGTGGTCTCAAGAGAAGCAGAGCTGCCTGTCGATGTCTATCCCCAGCTAGATCATACATCTTATAAACTAACAGGCACAAGAAGTACCGTTGAGTTAATGAATGACTGATGGACTTGCCCACTGCTGTGAAGGCAGCCTTTGCATCTCTAACAATGCAGGAGTAACTACTACCCATGGTTATCATCCTTACTGAGGTTTATCATGAACCAGTAAATCATGGCCTGTGAGATGTGTACTCTAGATAGTCTCCTTTGATAGATAAGGAAACTGAGGTTTGGAAAGATTATGGCATTTGCTCCTTGTCACTCAGCCAAGAAGTTCCAGAGCCAAGGTTCATAGCCTTATTTTCTGACCTAGAGCTTGATTTCTTAACTACTAAGCAGCCTCACTGAAAAATAATAAATAAATTGAAAAATCATTGCCCACCTGTGTATGATGCAAAGCATATTTGTGTTTTTGCTTTGTGCCCTTAAACTGGCAAAATTGTACCATCCTCAGAGGTAACTTCGTCGTTCCTCATTTACATGAGTGAGATCTGAGGCTCTGATAAGGCATCTGACTTGTCCAAGGTCATCCAGTTTGTAAGGTATGGAGATGTCTAAAATCAAGCCCAGTGCTTCTTTCATGACAACATTACTATCTCCCTGGATATCTTAAATCCACAAAGTGTTATCTGGACTGTGGTCCTAGCAAACACAGGTTAAGATCACCTTTCAAAAAATTCTAAGACATTACTGACATCAAAATGATCAAACCAACCAAAGAAGAATAAGGAACAAGGTCCCAGGCTCGGGTTAAGACAAGGATGACAAACGTATCCCAACTTCTAGGCCAATTCCAATCAATTACTCTTAGCTACCTGGAGGGCTATGCGAAGAAGGATCACGAGATTGCTTCTGATCCTAACAAGGAAGCGTCCTTTGATACTGAATTAAGTTGGTGCCATGTTGGAATGCATAAGGGTGGCTGGGATGGGAATGTCTTATTTGTCTTTCCAGATGTACTTTCCCCTTTTCACTCTGCTCTGTGTTTGACCTCTGCGGTCTACACCAGGGGAGTCCCTTACCCTCCAGTCTCCAGCTGGGATTGGCCAATGGGGAACCCATCAGGAGACTGAAAAGAGGGAGAGATGAGGTGGAGGTTGTAGTATTTAGTCCCCTGATCCCCTTGCTGTGGGTCACCATGGCTGATTTCAACCCCGTCAGAGGAAGATTACAGCTTCTGTCAGGAGGCCGTCTGCTCTCAGCTCTCTCTCCAGATCCCAATCCCTCTCCCCTTTCTCCTGTACTAGCCCTGGGTTACTGTACACTGCACATGTCTTGATGGTTTCCCACATGGTGCTGTGTCTGTATAAATACTCTCCTTACCAAACTCTCTTCAAGTTACCCAACAGGAATGTGACAGACTGACACACAACTCTGACTGACAGAGTGGTCGTGTTATATGGGAGCGTGTTGAAAAACCCGATCATGGATGGATGAAGAGTGAGCACAGCCTCTCTTGTAAAGGGGATCCTCAAGGTGCTTTTTCTCTTTTCTCTCTTCTCTTCTGTTCTCTTCCCTTCCCTTCCTTCCTCCCTCTTCCTTTTTTGGTGGCATATTATTGTAGACACTTCTCTGATCAGCCCAACCTCCTTCAACTGAAGACAACGTTGCATAGTGAAGAGTGCCTGGGATTTCACACCAAATGGAACAGGTGTGGACCCATTCATACCCAGGCCCAGCCAGGCCTGACTGCTCAAGCTCCAAGCTGGGGCAGGATGCTTAGAGTCTTGGGGCCTCAGTCTCCTATACAAAACTGGGATAATAACACTTACATTGTTTAGTTATTGATCATGGAACAGATGGCATCTGTAAGACTACCCTTTTACTTATAGCATTTGACTAAGTTTACATGGATACAAAGTGGAAGTTTTTGGATAAGACTTTTTATTTTCATCTGCCCCAATTCAGCAGAATAGCAGGGTTCTTTCCTTCTTTCCTCCCTCCCTTCCCCATTCTCTCCCTCACTCCCTGCCTCCATTCCTTCTCTTCTTCCCATAATAATGAATCTTGTTGCTTCTTTTCAATCCTTGACACCTTAGTGGTGGTTCTCACCTCTAGGAGTCCTGGCAGACTCAGTGAATAGGGAGGATTTAATCGTCAGCCTTTTACACTGTAGAAACCTCAGCAATCCAGATCCCCAGAGACAGATGCTCAAATTAGATGCTGAGCTTCCTGAAGACAGGGATCGATATTATTTATTTCTCTATCCCCAGTTCCTGATGTACAATTTATACACAGTAAATGTTTATTGAGTTAATGAGTTATGCTGGGTAATCCTGCTTTCCATAGATGTAAGGCTTCCCTACTTTAAACATGGAAATGATTATCTCTTTTATTTGAATCATTTTGAATGAAAATATTAAAAAAAAAATCACCACCATTTCAAGTAGAGTACACGAGACATTATTTGCATTAAAAAAATAATTTGGAAACATCTTCCTGAGCACAGATTATGCCACTGCACTTAAATGACTCTGTGCCATCAGGGGAAACTGAGTTGCACAGAGACCCTTTGCTTCTTAACTAAATGCACCTGGATGACTTCCTACTTTAAATCATTAAAGCCCAATTCTTCTACCCACTCTCCTCTCTTCCCAGTTGCTGTTTCTAACATGCTGTGGGACTGCATACCAAGAAATTATGAACATTTGAATTCTGTGTAAAATAAGAGTGAAAAAGCTCTAAGTGTGTGGAAATAAAGAGGGAGTGGAATGAATACCACCTGCTCTGACTGTTCAGAAGCCTTTATTCTTCTTAGTTTCTGGGTATTTTAAAAATGATGTTAGATAGGAGAAAACACTGATACCTAAGAATGACTTGGGAAGACAAAATGAAACATTGGCTTTCTTTGCCAAAGGAGACCAAAGAACACTCCTTGAAGTGTATCTGGGCCTCGCGCACCTGTGGGGAATTTTAGAGTCCATGTTGAAATCCCAGTCCCTCTAATGTGGATGCTCACAGGAATCAGAAAGTTTACACACATAGCCTCAGGTTCAGATTAGCTTTATCTGGGGTTCTGTCCCCAAAGTAGTCAAGGGTGATGGAAATGGCAAGAGTCACTTTGGAGGAGGGGGAAGAAAGCTAGATTCTGGGATGGAGTCCTTTATCCTATGTGCCAACAGGAAATCAAGCCCTCTCTGACCCTCAACTTGCTAATCTGTAAAATGGGAATGACTACACATCTGGTAAGGCTTCCCAGGTGGACATGAAAATGATAAGTGGAAGAACAACAGAAGTATTTTGTAAAGACAAATGTAACATAAATATTCAAAAGTCCCACATGATGATGGTGATGATGAAGGCTCATTTCCAGTAGTGGCCTCGAATCTCATGTGCTCCTGTGAACTTCTTGGGGAGAGATTCCTGAAGCAACCACGGGGAATTTGAAATGCAGCCTTCTCTAGATTTAGGGTTTAAACCTGAACACTTTCCATCTGGGAGTCTGCATGTAGATCCAAAGCGAATCTTAGTCCATTTCATTCTCCTGTAGAACCCTTATAACTGCCAGTTAGTGTTTAGGGCCAGAAAAGGATCTGTCTGTCCTAGGATGCTGCTCTGTTTAGTGGCCAAGAGACTCTGAGTTAACTGCCAATCTCTATTGCAGTAATTGTTTCATGTTAAGCTCTGCTAGGGATATCTATCCCATTCCTCTCTGAGAATCTCTGTAGATTCTGATCTATCTGTTTTACTGTAAATTCCTTTAGAGACATTTTCTAAATGTCAGTTAATTCAACTTATTTTTGACTGTGTGAAATAGGAGTACTGTAAACAGTGAATAACTGGGGAATAAATAGATGATGAAAAATGAATGAATAATAGAACTGTACAGCACAAAGAAGGAACCAAAATGCATACACATGAAAAAAAATCATTAGGAAATCAGGGGGATCCCAGGAAAGAATGTAGCACTGTGACAAGAAAATCTAACTGTGTTACAAACGTGTAAGACAACCTCACTGAAGGGGGTGGCAGGAAAAGGTGCTGACCTAAGTAACTTTGGAAATGAGTAGAGTCTGCAAGATTAAAGGCAAGAAGAATGACATAAGCACTGTACCCAGGTTGATAAAGTTGTTTTCCACAGGGCTACAGGTTAACAATTCTGATACTGCTGTGCATGTACACTGGAACTAAGCAATTAAGTAAATGGATGGCAGATGATGGGAACTAGGTTTCTCACTGTTGGAGTGGAAATTTACAAATAAGGAAGATGTGGAGGCTAGAGTAATTCATGTGATAATGATTTAAAGTTGGAGATATCAGTATGAGCTGATATTTAGCTTACCATAGCTACAGATGGTTACAGATTAAAATATTTACATGGGTATATACATGAATGTATATGTATAAACGCATATATACATGAGTTAGCATACACATATATATAATACATATTTTTTTTGCTCGGTTAACTGAGGAGACCTAAAAGAGACAACACCCCAGTAGTCATGAGCACAGCTAGTACCCAGATCTTGGTTTCTAACACCATTCTCCACTAAAAGGAACCAGAGCTTCTTGGAGAAATGCTCTAGGACTTGAGCTAGAAATATGCAGAATGAGCCTGGAGCAGAAAGTAAGAGAGGGTCTAAAAATTTAAAAAGCTCACCCTGATGGGGGGATGTCAAAGGACTATAGGAGCCAACTGAAAGAACTTCCAATAGCCAAAGCTAGAATAATTGAAGCAACAAAATTATGTGGGGTTGGATTAAAACCCAAAGTCAAAAATGAATATTCATGAGTCCATACTTATCTAAATAAATGATTAAATAAATTAATAACTCAGGGAGGAGGGGTAAATATCCTGTATAGAAGAATTCCAAACAATTATGTAGATACTCTGCCCCCAAGGAGGGGGGAAGCATAACGCCAGACTCTTTAAGTCTGGTCTGTACCCAGTGACTTTGTTCCAAAGAATATGTGAAAAGGGAGGGACGATTATTAGTAATTTTACAGTAGAGAAATCTGACAAACACTACCCCAGTCATGTGATCAAGGTCAACACCCACTGTCATAAATCATGTTGATAGTAAGTACCCTTAATATGATATGATATGATGGAAATGGCACTTTGCCACTGTGGTTTTCCTCTCAAAACCCCATAACTCTAGACTAGTCATGGGAAAAACATCAAATTCCCATAAAGGGGCATCCTACAAAATACTTGACTCCTCAAAACTGTCAAGGTCATCAAAAACAAGGAAAGTGACAAACTGTCACAGCCAAGAGCAGCCTAAGGAGACATGACAACAAAATGTACTATGGTATCCAAGATGTGATCCCAGAGCAGAAAGGACAAGAGATGAAAACTAAGAAAATCTGAATAAGCTATGGACTTTAAATAATAATAAGGCATAAATATTGGTTCATTAATTATAATAAATATATGAAACTCATGCATGATGTTAATAATATGAAAAACAGTGTGGGGTATAAGGAAATTTTCTGTACTATATTTTCAATTTTTTGATAAATCTAAAACTTCTAAAAATAAAGTCTATTTTTTAAAGGAATGAAAAATAGTTATGAATTTAGCTTTACAAATTATTGAGCAATTGCTATGCTTACTATGTTCCAGACACTGTCCATATCTGGGGAGCTTGAGATTTTGTTTGTTTGCTAATGATATGACCAGTAAGGGGTTAACATCCAAAATATATAAATAGCTCATACAACTCAACATCAAAAAGCAGACAACCTGGGCTTCCCTGGTGGCGCAGTGGTTGAGAATCTGCCTGCCAATGCAGGGGACACGGGTTCGAGCCCTGGTCTGGGAGGATCCCACATGCCATGGAGCAACTAGGCCCGTGAGCCACAATTACTGAGCCTGCGCATCTGGAGCCTGTGCTCCGCTACAAGAGAGGCCGCGATAATGAGAGGCCCGCGCACCGAGATGAAGAGTGGCCCCCACTTGCCGCAACTAGAGAAAGCCCTCGCACAGAAACGAAGACCCAACACAGCCATAAATAAATAAATAAATAAATAAACAAACCCAAAGTTAAAAAAAAAAAATTTTATATAAAAAAAAAAAGCAGACAACCCGATTAAAAAATGGGCAGAAGATCTGAATAGACATTTTTCCAAAGAAGACATACAGATGGCCAACAGGCACACGAAAAGACGCTTAACACTGTTAATCATCAGAGAAATGCAAATTAAAACCACAATGAGATATCACCTCACACCTTTAAGAATGGCTATCATCAAAGACCACAAATAACAAATGTTGGCAAGGATATGGAGAAAAGGGAACCCCTGTACAATGTTGGTGGGACTATAAATTGGTACAGCCACTGTGGAAAACAGTATGGCGGCTTCTCAAAAACCCCAAAACAGAACTACCATATGACCCAGCAATTCCACTCCTGGGTATATACCTGAAAAAGATGAAAATGCTAATTTTTAATGAAAAGATATGTGCACCCCAATGTTTATAGCAGCATTATTTACAGTTCCCAAGATATTGAAGCAACCTAAGTGTCCATCAACAGATGAATTGCTTTTAAAAACTCACAGATACAGCATAAGGTGACTCCTCTGCTCTAGTCTCGGGCTGGTCAAGGAAGTGTTTGGATAAGGTGAGTCCTTAAGGATGAGTAACAATCTGCTGGGTGAAGAAGGCAGAGGCAGCCTTCCTGCAGTGGAACCAGCAATAATCAAAGGCCAAGAAGCATCACGCCAAGCATTCTTTAAGGGGGGCTGCAGCTATATGTGATTTGCTTTTGCTGAAGCACATTATGGAAGGCTGAAAGGAGGGAAATGAAACAAGGCTGGAGTGGCCAGCAGGAGCCACGGCACAAAAGGCATTGCGTGCTCGGCTAAGGAGCCTGAGCTTTCTTCTAGAGAGCCGGTGAGAATTTTCAACCCTTCAAAGAGGCAATCACATTCCCATTTTGGATAGACTCACCCTGGCTGCTGTGAGGAGTGGGGTTGGAGTACAACCAGATGGGATACTGTAAGGCTGGGGAGCTTGAAGCTGTTTGAAAAGCATGGCATTTTCTTGGGGGCACTTATAACCCTCTGACTTCCTAAGCTAACCACACTTCTGTGAAGTGCCTGTCTAAATATTCTCTTTTTATGTGTATTAGTTATAAAGGTAGAAGCTAACTTTGGCACAGAAATACATTTGTGAGACAGAGGGAAACGTTTCCTTTATGACTGCTTCTTGTTCCAGCCTTCCTTGCCAGGAGAAAAGAATGCAAACTAGAAATGAAAAATCTGAAACTTCAGGAGCTGCCATTTTGAAGCTCTCCCTGTCATAATACACAAGGCCAGAGTATTTTACAGATCCTGTATTTTTAGTTCATCTTTTCCTAAGTATTTAGGATGGCTAACCCGAAACTAAACTTTAACAACTAGCTAATACTCTAGTTACTCAGCATGGTTAAATGGACAGAACCCAAGTTTGGAATTTGGGAATCTCTGTTCTTGGCTACTAACCAGCTGTGGGACTTTATATGGTCCTTTAATACTTTGGAGGCCATTTAAAAATTTTTCTTAAATGGAAAATATATCCCAACCCCACCACTATCACCATCATCACCAACACTACCATCATCATCAACATAAAGACATCACCACCCTGACTCCTCCATCCCAGGTTTCGGGAAGGATTAAACGTGACCATGGTTAGACAAGCAGCTTGCTCTTGTCATCAAAAGATAACAGCATATGAATAATCCTCAAATTGCAATGTTGAGATTTTGGTCAAATTCAGTGCCTGGCACCTACCAGGCACTCAGAGAACATATTAATGAAAACCAGGTCATTTATTATGGCCTTTTGCCTCCTCTACTATTTAGACTCATGCTCTATGACATGAAAACAAGAAATCATAATTTGTCCTGGTGTTCCTGGCTTTCTGGCATAGAGTAGCTTAATGAATTGTGAGCATAAGCTTTGGAACAACTTTGTTATTATTAGGGACTCCAGTTATGTCCTAAAACATGTTCATGATCTCTTAGAGTGGGTTTGGTTCATTAATCATTGAATCCACTGAAAAATTAGGAGATCCTTTCATGGAGTCCCTATCTATCTATCTATCTATCTATCTATCTATCTATCTATCTATCTATCTATCTACCTACCTACCTACCTACCTACCTATCTATCTATCTACCTACCTACCTACTTATCACCATCATAGTCATTTTCTTATTCCCCAGCTACGGTTTCTTTGCTGTTGTTTTTGCTCAGGGCCAAACTGCTCTCTCCATCACAGACTCCATGTTTTGCTTATATTACCCCAAATTGCTAGATTTTATGTCCTCCCTTCCTTCCATGTCTTGAGCTAGCTTCTCTCCTGTCGGGGAAGCCAGCTGCCTTTTCAATAAGGATGTTTTCTTAAAAAACAAACCAGACCAAAACAAACAAACAAAAATCCCTGATAAACAGACCTCCAAACACAGCTGAGAAAAAGTGGTGTACACAGAATATTTTCTCTAGCCTCTCTCCAGCTACGTGGACTCCAGGCAAACCCCTCTGTGGCAGAAACTTACTAGATTTCTATGCCTCAGTATTCAGCACAAGGTCCAGTACAGAGCAGAAAATGAATATTTCTGGAGAAAATAACCTCTTTCTTAAAATCTCGAGACTAGACTAGGACACAGGGATAATTCAGTACTTTGCTACTCAAAGTATAATCTATGGACCAGCAGCACTGACAATACCTTGGATCTTGTTAGCACTACAGAATCCCATGCCCCACTTTGAACCAATTAAATCACAATCTTCATTTTAACTAGACTGAGGTGATTCATTTGAGAATCACTGACCTTGTCCAATGGTTATGAACCTTAGCTGAAAAGTGAATCATCTAAAGAACTTTAAAAAAAATTGCTACCAGGATCCCACAGATAGAGATTCCGATTTATTTGGTCTGGGAATGTTGCTTGGATATTAAGATTTTTAAAAGGTCCCCATGTCGTGCAAATGATAAGCCAAGGCTGAGAACCACTGATCTAGTCCAACTTTCTCATGTAAATACAGATAGTTCTCCAAAGTTGGATGTACACACCTGGATATTCAGCAGCACTTTATAGAGAGTGGGGACTGAGCAACATTTAATCTACTACTTCTTTCCAAACCTCTCACATTTTACTGTCTCCCGAAACTCATCAATTTGTCCCTACATTATAGATTATCCAAGATGCACAGGAGCCCCCAGTAGCCATTAGCAATTCTATGACTTTACTTACCACCCAGAGTTGATTAGAGCAAGGAAGACTCAAGCTGAAGGAATCAGATTCTGTCTTCTAGGAATCTGAAACTAGGACCAGGAGCAGGATTGATGGTCTCAGCTTCTGGTTGGTCCTCTAACAGGTGAAGCCATGATCCTTGGGGCTACATATTCTTCCCTGGGAACTGGGAGCAGAGAAAAGCTGTAAGCAAACAGAAAACAACGAATCAATCACATGAAGGGAAGCAGGGATAGCAAGTGGAGAGAGCCAATTATCAGGTTTACTTAACTTCCAGTCCTTGTTTCCAGGCCCTTCCCTAGCTAGGCTCAGTTGCAATTCCATCCCATTATTTCATGAAACGTTACTATTTATAATTCACCACATGCATTTCTCCTTAAATCAGTTCAAGTTGGGTTTAGCCTTGGCAAGCACAAAAAGTCCTAACTAATTCAGTCATCTTATTTTCCCTGCCTAATTCTGATTAGCACATTAGCACACATGTGAGATCATCAATGAAACCCATAGTTAAGGGATGAGCTTAGAGGCCATCCAACCTAAAAGGGGGATAAGGAATATCCATATGTGATGGCAATTCTCTTTTTCAGTGGCACTGAGGGCATTATTTGTAAAAGAAAGTCCATATGATTGAGGTTCTGAGTTAGACCTTTCCAAAAAAGGTTACTGTTTAATCCTCTCAACACTATCTCCATGATACAGAAACAGAAACTGGGTCTGAGAGTGGTTGACTGAGTTTCCCGTGGTTGTGTAGCTATAAAGGGGCATTGTTTGGATGCAGGTCAGTCTTTCAGACTTTAAACCCATGCTTGGGAAACAGCAGGGATCGCTGGCAGGGGAGGGTGGCTGGTAATAATGGTGGTGAAGTGAGTAGGGGTGAGGGGTGAATGGCCTGGTTTGTCGTCAGTCAGGATCTGATGATGGAACAGATTAACCAGAGCACCTCAAAGATCTTCTTCCCCCTCTTCTCTTGAACGAGATAATGGCTTTGGAACACTTTGCGGTCACCTTGAAGACTGTACCTGCTTCTTTTACTCCATGACAGTGGACCATATTGTCTTACCAATTGTGGTCTCGATAACCCTTGTCTGAAACCATCTGCAGACTGCAACAATGAAACACACCTTTCTGATGTGTGCTTTCTAATTCATCCTTGGACATATCTGAAGAGCAGCCTGTACCAGAACATTCTTTGTCCCTTGAAACTACTGATGGCAAAGATCCCCTGAAATTTTCATTCATGTCTGCTTTTCCGTTACCATATGGTTAAAAAGTTTTACAAAACCCACAGTGCTATACTCAAAGGCTGTTCTGGGTCCTCAGCTTCTTGCTCTGTGCTCAACAAGCAGTCCATGGTCGTTTGAGTCATATACCTCATTACTGTATGTCAATATTGTTGGCTGTTTTTCCATTGTTTTGATTGACTGCACTAGTAGACTTTCTAGGCTGGCAGTGGGAGCTGCAGGAATGTCCACTGGGGAATGGAATCTTTGTAGAAGGAAGTGGCTATGATCATTCTACTTTCAGAATCCTGGGACTTCTACCCAGGGTGTAGGTGTTGCAGGCAAGGCCAGGACCCATCTGAAGGCTATTTCAATACTTATATTCCAACCTGGTGATCAGAAGTATAAGAAGGCAGATCTTGTCTTGACTGCGTGAATTCATTAGGAATTTACTAAGCTATTCATGAACCTGAAATCTCAAATTCAGGATGTAGCAGGCCCACCTGAAAGAATTCTCGGTCTTTAGTTGGATCATAGAGAGCCTAAGGCACTAGTTTTCTGTAGGTTGCACAACCCACGCGGGTTGAGATTGTGTTCAGCGAACACTCCTTGAGCACCTGCCTTACATCAGGTGCTGTGTTAGGGGCTAGGAAGCCTCCACGCTCTTACACGTACTGTTTTTCCTTTCTGAAGTGCCTTCCCCTCCTGTCCACTCTCACTCACGTTGCAAAACACATCCGCCCCGTCCTCCTGAAGCTTTTCCTGATTCCTTCAGCCCACCCGACTCCCTTTTGGTGCCATCTTGGATCTGTACACATTACTCTACGGATGCACCTCTCATGCTGGACTGCAATGCATCTGTGTTCTTGGGGGTTTGATCCTGGACCAAGGCTCCTTGAGCACAGAGAGAGCAAGCTTCAACCAGTGCTGGGTCCTCAGCCTCCTGCTCTGTGCTCAACAAGCAGTCCGTGGTCACTTGAGTCATACATCTCAGTGCTGTATGTCAATATTGTTGGCTGGCTTTCTCATCCTCACTTTGAAGATGAAGACAACAAAGTCCACAGAGAAACCCCCCTTTGTCCTTAGATTACATCAGACCTAGGCTTAGAAACAAATGTAGCCTTCCCAAGAACACGTATTTAAATTTTCCAACAACCAGTATGTAAAATGCAAACGTACTTTGGTCTAGCTACTCCCCTTCTAGGAATTTATTCTATGAATATGCTCACAAGATGTCTGTCAGGACAGGTACAGGATGTCCCTTGCTACCCTGGTTATATTAGCTAATACTTGGAAACCAGTGTGGTCACTTACAGAGAACCAGAGTAACCTCCAGAATGTACATCGAAACTATGATCTTATGAAAGCGTAATTCAAAAGGACTAAATATATCTATATGTAAATGTATGAAAAATCACTATTGTAAATAAAGCATAATACTGAAGAATATGTAGAAATATCCCTATGGTAGTCGGTACATATTTACAGGCTGCTACATGAATCATAGTACAGTTGCATTGTTCTTAATATGCAGAACCTTTCAACTATTTTAATTCACTTAATCCTCACAACTATCATTAGCCCCGTTTTACAGAAGAGGAAGATGAAGCCGAGAGGCTACCGTGTTAAAAAAAAATCACACAGCTGGAAAGTGGTAGAACTAGGATTCAGCACCACCTGAGAAATTTTTAAATATGCAAATTCCCTGCCCCCACTCATTGCATCAGACTCTCTTAGGATGGGCTCCAGCAACCTGTGATTTAACAAGCTATCCAGATGATTTCAATGTCCATCAGGCATGAGATGCCCTGCTCTAAGCCATTATGCTCTCCCAGGTACACTATTTCTAAAGGAACCACAAAACTCTATTAGCTGTTGAGAGACTGAGCTTAGAAAGGGGTGGGAGGGGGTGGAAGATATTCACTTCAACTTTGTTACTTATTGAACTCTTTGGATTGTCTAGACCTACCTGTATTGTATTACTTTCATTTTGATTGGTTTTAAAGGACAACGGAAATCACTGGGTAGGAGGATTATGGGTCATTTTTATATGTTTGGCGTTTTCTCTCTGCTTCTCTATATTAAGACAATAAGAAAACGAGATTAACCAATACATGCTTAAAAAAAAAAAATCCCCCTTAGAAATGTCCTTCTTACAAAAAGATGCTAGGAGAGCTCCCCAACCGGAGATCCGAACTTTGTGTCTGCCACGGGAGAGCATCTCCTGGCAAACCAAATGATTCTTTCACCACCAGAGGAGCTGCCCTCTACTCCTTAAATTGGTCGCATCCATCACCGTCGGCCCAGACGTTGTAGCTGTTCAAGCCTGAGCCCCGGTGTGATAATTGGCATAATTTCCCCAAGATAATGTGGAGGTTAATGAGGTACAGGAAGCTTTAGGCCATCCACTTTCATTTTTAGCTCAGGAAACTTGGGCTTTGATGAGAGTGGGGGAAATCTACCATAAACAAGAATGAAGAGTTCACAGGAGGACGTGGGTGCAGACTGGAGACCAGAGGGTGAGAGAAAAGTCGTCCCAGCCCACCGGTGATGACACAGTCAGCTCTAGACGGAAGCCCCCTCCTCCTCTTAGCTTTGTGAGAGAGTCTCCACCCAGGGGGGGCTGTGAGTCATCCCAGCATATTCCAACTCTGTAATAGGCTTAGTATTTATTGGGACTGTTCAAAAAATTAAAAAATAAAAACCAGTTTTCTTAATTAAAAAAAATACAAAATATCCAGAAGACTATCTACCTCCTTAGCAATTCCGAAGCATGTTAGAATATTTAAGGTTCTGTGTAGTCCAGCAGTAAGGAAGTAGGTTTAGTGTTGGCTAACCTAGAGTTATCCAAGCTAATTTGACTATGGAAACTTCTTAAAAAAATTTAATTTCACTTTCTGGCTGCTTCTAAGAGAGCCAAAGAGTTGTATTGTATTCACTGCAGTGTAACCTGGGGAATTCTAGTACAAACAAAAGTAACGTCTCTAGACTAGACTGTTAAAACCATGAATGCATTCGTTTATTTAACCAACGACAGGCTGTGTGTGCTCTGCAGGTAGGTACTGGGGTTGGGAACCCAGAGATGAAATCAACATTGTACCCACCCTGAAAGCCCTCATAGCCTAGAGGGGAGAGAGGAATATAAACAAACAGGAATGATGCCGGGAGAAAGGGCTGTGAGGGAGGCAAGTCCCTCCAGTTATGAGGGCACAGGGTGAAGCTCCTGCCAGAAGAGCAAAGGAGAGGAACTGGGAGCTCAGTAAGGGGGTGGAGAAGCCCCCAGAGAACAGGGGCCACGCATGGGCTTCCCCCTGAGGTGACCAGGTTCTGTCATTTACCAGCTCCGTAAGCTTGGGCTCTTTATTTATCCCTCTGAACTCAGGTTTCTTTATCTGTAAATGGAGCAATAAGAATACCTAGCTTATAGATCTGGCACAAGGATCGAATGCACATCACCCACTTAGTATGATGCTCCAGTGTAAAGGAGAAGATCTTGAACGCAAAGGTGGATTCCTCAGGGAAAGTACTGACAAGGCGCAGGTGGCTGACAGTGGCTGAGAGGGCTGGGCAGAGGGAAAGCTGAGGAGCTCCCCAGGCACCTGGCTGAGTGTCTGGACAGCAACGGGGATGTGAGAGACGAGAGGACAAACAGCAGGTTTCTTTGCCCCTTCCTTTTTGGGGGGAGGGTGTGTATGAATAGAATTAACTTTCCATTAAACCAGGGTGTAGTGAGTTGAACAGTGTCTCCTAAAAAGTTATGTTCAAATTCTAACTCCAGTACCTGTGAAGGTAACCTTATTCGGAAATAGGGTCCTTGCCATTGTAATTGATTAAGATGAGGTCATTAGGTTGGGCCCTAAATCCAATGCCTAGTATCCTTATAAGAAGAGGAGAAGACACACAGAGACACCTCGGGAAGAAGGCCGTGTGAAGATAGAGGCAGAGATTGGAGAGATGTAGCTGGGAGCCAAGGGACACCCAGGATTGCCAGCAACCGGCAGAAACCAGCAGAGAGGCAAGGAATCAACTTTCCCTCAGGGCCTCCAGAAGGAACCAACCCTACCAACACCTTGATTTTGGACTCCTGGCTTCTAGAACTGTACTCGAATAAATTTCTGTTGTTTTAAACTACCCAGTTTGTAGTGCTTTGTTCAGTAGCCCTAGGAAATGAATTCACAGGGTTTCTCACCTTCAGCACCGTTGACATTTGGGGCAGGATAGATTCTTTGCTGGGAGGAGGGAGGACGGTTCTGTGTAGGATGTTTAGCAGCGCCCCGGCCTCTCTCCACTGGATGCCAACAGCACCACCACTACCCTCCCCAGTTATGACTAACAAAAATGTCTCAAAACACTGCCAAATATCCCGGGGCTGGGAGAGGGACTCTCCCCGGTTGAGAACCATTGCTTGCTTGCTCACTCATTTATTCATCTATTTATTTATTAATTCATTCCTTGGCACATTTCTTTATGTTCGGTAACTATTTACTTAGAAATGACTATGGACCAGGCATCTTTTTAGGCTCTGGGAATGTAATGGAAGCAACCGTTCATGAAGGTTACAGTAAAGTGGGGAACACAGAATCTAATCAAATAATCACACAAACCCTTACAAACTGGGGTAAATGCCCCAAATCAAGTGACTATGGTTCTAGGCAAACAAAGGAGCCTCACCTAGATGGTGGGTGCAGGGGGTTTGATGGAGGTCTGGGAACTAAAGGGTTGCCTAGGCACAGATGGCAGGGACAGATGAACATCCCAGGTGGTGCAAAGGCCCTGTGGTAGAAAGGAGCACGGGGAAAATGGGAAGGAAGATGGAGGCTGAGGGCAAGGCTCAGGATTTGGTCTGCACCCCAGGATCTGACCTGGTTACAGGGCACAAGGAAAGAGATGTCAGAGCAGGAGACAGAAAAGGCCCCCAGGTGACTGCTTCATTCATCTCCAAGGCAGTTCGAAGACAACTGGCCATTGATTTTTTTTTTTTTTCCCCCAACAAAGTGGGGCCCTTTCTGCCATGTAGCTGCAGGCTCCCAGGTCTATCTGGGACACAGGTGGATGCAGTTCTGGAAAGGGCTGTCTGGCTTTTTATGGTTTAGTGAAGAGGTGTCCAGAGGCCATCATGTCAGCTCATAAAAAATGTTCAGAAATCTATATTTATGCCTTGTAGCTCTCTGGCAAAAATAGCATATTGTCCTGCAAGATGGATGTAGCCAGCTCCTTCCAGGGAGTACAATTTTCCCTGGAAGGCCCTTTGGAGATGGATGTGCTGCCTTATTGCCCACTGATTTGAGCTCTGGGGTGGAGCCCTGCTCAGTAGGCATTGGGTCTGCAGCAAATTGCACTCCAGTTCCTGACACCCCCGTCTCCACTGCCCTCATCTTGCATTTTTGTACTGGCACAAGTCTGAATACAGGGCATCTCAGGCAAAGGACCTTAAGCATGAAACACTGGTGCCTGTCATCTGGGTCTGCAGAGCCCTGGGAAAGACCCCGCCACTCCTTGGATTCTTAGCTTTCTCTTCTGTAAAATGGGGTGAATAACCTCTGCCCTAAACTCTCCAAAACTCTGCTTTAGGCCAGAGGAGAGTCCTGTGTGTGAGCTACTCCAGAAATCATGGCACCCTTCACAGTGAGGAAGGCCACAGGCCACGGTGAAAGCATGGGCCTGCCACCAGGAGTCAGCATATTCAGGGTTAAATCTTGATTTCCACAATTACCAGCTCTGAGACTCAACTGTCTCATCTACAAAAAGGGAATAATCATGCTATCATATGAATGTGTCTAAAGGATTAAACATTTAAATATGGAAGCTTCTTAGCACAATCTTGACTCAATGCACAGTTGCAATTTCTAATGTAACTGTGAGCTTTGGGAAGTTGTAAAGGATGGAAAGGAATGCAGACTAACCTCCTGGAAGTTACGGAGCCGGTGCCCAGGGTCAGGTGCACCTAGTGCCTCTGACAGTCACCTGTACGGGCTCCCGGTTTGAAGCCTCCGTGGCCTCTTCCATCCCCAGCACACACAGCACCGTCACTGGCCTGGTCCCGTGGGCCTGCTCCGCACTGCCGCTCATAACTGTTCCGTCCTCTGCATTGTCCCTCGCTGCCTCTCACAACGGCCATGCGGTGCAGCAGGACTTCTCTCCTCCATTCAGGGCAGTCAGTCACAGCCGTGAAACCTGTCAGATGTCCCCTTGGGACGGAGTGTCCCCATCCCTGCTGGTGGAGGTCATCTCTTGCATCTCTCTGCTCCCTTAGGACTTTATCTGCCCCTTTCTTACAACTTCTTACCATGTCCTTCTTAACCCTTCTGATCTTGTGTTACAGCCGTCCCAGCACCTGCTCTACCTCACTCCCTCCCTCCCTCCCGGCCTAGACGGTAAGCTGCTGGGGGCTGGGTGTGAGTGGGGTCTCACCACATCCCTCTCAGGGCCTTCCTCTGTGCTCCTCTCTCCCTTCCTCAAAGATCATCTCGGCACCCTTACGTGCCAAGCACTGTGCCAGGGGCAGATTCAGAGGTGAGCCAGGCTGTCAGCCCTGCCCTCACGGAGCTCACGTCCCCCGGGGGATGGACAGTTACTATACGAATAGATGAGTAATAACAGGTCACGACAGGCTCCGTGCAGAAAAATAAAGCAGAATAAGCCCGTAGAGAGTGTTGGGAGAAGTTTAGAAAAGGGAGATCAGGGCCCACAGAGTGTGTTGGGGGCTTGGCAGGGTGTCCTGGGTGGGTGTGGAGGCCTGCCTGTTCTCTTTTCAAATCCCAGAGTCTGCCCCTGGCTGGGAGGTCAATCCAAGGCAACCCCTGTCTCTTCAGCAAGTGTGTTAGTTTCCTAGGCCTGCTGTAATAAATTACCGCATCTTGGTGGCTTAAAACAATGGAAATGTATTCTCTCACAGTTCTAGAGGCCAGAAGTCCGAGATCAAGGTGTCAGCAGAGACGAGCGCCCTCCAAAGAAAGGCTCCAGGGTACCATCCCCTCTTGCCCCTCTCGGCTTCTGGTGGCTCCACGTGTTCCTTAGCTTGTGGCTGCATCACTCCAATCTCTGTCTCCATTTTCACACGGCCTTCTCCTTTGTGTCTGCGTCCTCTCCCCTTCTGTCTCGTAGAAATGTCTTGTAAGAACACTTGCCATTGGATTTAGGGCCGATCCAGGTAACCCAGGATGATCTCATCTGGAAATCCTAATTTACATTTGCAAAGACCTATTCCCAAATAAGGTTGTATTCATAGGTTCTGGGGGTTAGGGTATCAATGCATCTTTTGTGGGGAGGGGTCACCATTGAGTACATTATAGCAGGTGAGGGGAAGAATTAGCCCCAAAGTTGGTATCTGTTCACCCAGAGGATTCCTGCTTCTGTGCATGGATTTATATCAGCCTTTTTCTATGGATTAAATTTATTTCCGGTTTTATTTGAAAACATTTAGAACAGACCACGTGGGTTCCCTCATTAGGCATGTCGGTTTCTCTCCCTCCTTGAGGCTTGTCCAGCTCCCCCCCACCACTCCCCAAACACACCCACCTGTGTGCTCATACTTAAAAACAACACCAGACATGGAAGGGGGTGGATGTCCTGCCTCGGACCAGCCCTCTGTTGGCCTCCTGCTGGATCTGGGCTCGCTCAGCATTTAGGGCAAGAGGATGAAATGATTCCCAGCTGGAAAAACAACCATGTCTGCTGGGCTGGCCCAGAACACGGAGAAAAAGCTTGAGGCTCAGAGTCTGTCCAGGCTTTGTTTTCTTTTGTGTTTTAACTCAAATTTCTTTTGTTTCTGTTACTGAAACACAGAAACACACACACACACACACACACACACACACACACACACACACACACACACACACACAGGAAACGTGCAAACAGTTCAGCTGAGTATGAAATAAGGAGAAAGCATAAAATAAAATGGAAAATCTTCTTTCCCTTTTCCTTTTGCCAAATCCCTCTTTCCTAACTTTCTCCAGAAAACATGCACATCACCCCAAGGACATGCACAGCTAGAGTCTGTTTTTAGCTTTACATTTTATACATGTACGTATTTATATGTAAATGCTTTTCATTATGGAAAAGGGCTACCCTTTCCCATGGCTCTGCCCTTAGTGTCTATCTTGGACAGCTTTCCTTATTTGGATATATGGATTTATCTCATTTTTAACAGCTGCAAAGAACTCCATTCAGCGGATGTACCATAATTTGTATAACCACTCCAACTGGCTTCTGATGGAGTGAGTTACCAACAGAGATTAGCCTCTGACTCAGCCTGGGGCTCCTTCACCGTAGCTGTGCACAGAGCAGATATACAGGTAAATGATATGATACATAAAATAATGTTTATACATGTAATAGTATACATTAGCCTATAACAGCATATATTATTTTATGTATTTTATGTATAATTTGAATATTTATATATTAATACAATATATAATATGTATTCATATATTATCATATATAATTATACATATTATATATAATTTAGTTATCACAACTATAGGTGATTGTAATCCTCACTTTATAGATAAGGGTCGGAATCTAGATAAGGGCCTAGCTTCCTTCCTGGCCACATTTTTCCCTTCCAAGTCAATTCTCTATTCCTGAAGACCAGTGGGAATGCAGGCGGCCTCGTGTCTGAGTAAGTGCAGCGGGAGGGCTGCCGTGTCAAGCCTGGCTGGCTCCTCGATGCACTGTGAACCCCGCACCCTCAAGGGCACACGTGTGTCTGCACTACTTCCCATGCAGTCTTCTCCGGCGATCACACTTGACAGAAAAGAAAAATAAACTTGGCCTGGTGTTAGCCCATCCTGATTCTTGGGTGGGCCTAATAGCTGTGGGATCAAGTCACTTAGCTCCTGGCCCAGGTTACAACTCCCTGCTCTTTGGAATGGGTCCAGGAGAAGGGTACATTGGGTGAGCTTTACGGCTGCAGCAGGTGCCAACTCCTTCAAGCCCCATACGGGCCCACGATGGCCTCATTGTCCAATTAAGTCAGATTTTGCAACATTTATTGACGCGGTGTGATATAAGACTGGCCTCGGAACCTGTGTTCTAGCCTCTGTGACCGTGTGCTCTTGGGAAAGCCCTGAGCTCTTTGAGCCTCTGTTTCTTCAACTGACACTAATGTCCCCATGGTTGGGTTACTGGTGAGTAACTGGGAATGAGGGACAGAAGCTTCTGGTGCAGTGGTTCTCAAACTTTGCCCCAAATTCGACGCACCTGGGGGGCAGGGTGGGGGGCTCATGAACCCCGACGTGCAGGGCACACTCCAGATCAATCAAATCTGGCTACCTGGAGTGGGCCCCAGGAATCAGCATTCATAAAGCAACCAACCAACCAAAAACCCAGGGATTCCATGTGTAGCCACTTCTGAGAACCAGAGAGGGAATGCAGGGCCTTCCCCATACACAGTCATCACTCAACAAACGCTAATGCCTGCTCCGCTTCCCTAAAACCGAAAGAAAACTTAAATCTCCAAATGCTTTTTAAGAAACCTCCAGAACCTTAAGCCCAACAGCCGAGGCAAGGCCAGGGCTGCCGTGTCAGTGAAGCTCCCCGACTCGCCATCCACTTTTTCAGAGAGCAAGGGTAGTTTGAGGTCAGGGTTTGATGTTTGGGAAGCTTCTGGAAAGTGAAGCAATAGCATTTCTGAGATTCCTGCCCTTCCTTCTTATCACTTTCTCTTTATCAGCTTAGCTCTGAGCCAATCTCTGTGCCTCAGGAGGGAGAGCTGAGAGCCCCTCTAGCAGAGCCTGGCCCCGGGCGGGGGCCGGGTGCCGCTGTGTACCGTCCTCCAGCAAGACTCAGAACCTCACCAACTCCAGGCTCCCCTAAATCTACATTTGGTCTCACCTCCAGAAGTCAACTTTCTTCAGTTGCTTGAAGTTAAAATTGAGCCTGCGCATTAAGATACTGAGACTAATCATGAATATAGGGAAGCCCGTAAGGACTCCTGGCCAACCACCCCGCTTAGAGACATTACTTAGACCACCAAATCCTTGAGGACCATCCTGGTCACACCTGAGTCAGCTGCCATGGTCCACCCAGTAGACGCCCTCCCTTGCCAATAGCTCTGTGCCATCCCAGCTTTCATACGGCCTTCACAAGGGTTTCCCAAACTGTGGCCCTCTGGCATACAATCACTTCAGGTTTGGGCTTACACATGCCCCCAAGGCAACACCTCTACTCACACACACATAAAAATCCCTTTTCTAAGCCTTTCCCAGAGTTTGCTGCATGTCGTTTATCTGGGTGCAAGAAGCAAAGACCAGGAAAGGAAGCTGAGTGGCGTCCCCTTTATTATTACGGCTCCCTTTTCCGTTTTGTTCTGGATGCCCAAATGTCCGCTCTGCTAAGCCTAGAATGCCCACCTGAAGGCACGGCAGAGACCTACCTGTACGGAGAACCCAGGACGCCAGCTTGCTGGGAGGAGTTCACGAGTGGAGCTGCTGTGGAGAAGGAGGTTATCTAGAGACTGAGTACCTACTGACTACCTCCTGACTTGAATCACCTGGAATTACTTCAACCTGTGTGAAAACTTTGCATAAAGGCCCAGAATCCAGTTTCTCTTCCTCTATGCAAGTTCTTTTTCCCAAAGTGTGGTACAGAACACTAGTTCCCTGGGACTTTCAGAGAGGGGGAAAACATTCTGTTGTCAGAAGAGCATGATACCATGTTTATCTTTCGCATAGTCATAATGCACATTAACCTCTTAAAGACGCCGAGAAATTGTGCAATAAAAAAAAAAAAAGCCTAACGTTGTTTATTCCAGGATTTCCCAAAATTATTTGACTACGGAATACTCTTTTTTCTTTCTCTCCTTCCAACTCACTCTCTCTTTCTTTCCAATGTACCTTATTAGCAGACCGCAGAAACAATGTTCTTCAGAGAAAACATTAGGAAATGCTATCCTGAAAGAAACAGTCCTTCATTCAATAGACAAATAAAGTAAGGAGCCCCTAGCAATTCTCCTTTCAATATGTACGCATACAGCCTCTCCTGTGCCAGCCTTCTCCACCTCTGCACAGTCTCTACTCCTGCAGGAAGCCTAACCTGACCAGAAAGGGTTTCCCAGGGTTGGTGCCAAATGTTTTCACGTGACCACCATTAGTCAGGGCGAGAAGCCCTTAAGTAACCCCAGGAGTCAGAGCCACATGTTTCTTCCGCCAGTGCAATGACTGCTCATGGGATTAACGTGGTGCCCGTGAGCAATGGTGAGAAAAGTTGATGCTTCATGCATGCTATTCCGTAGGCCTGGAAAACTGAGAATATTTGATTTAGGGTGCCAGCGACTAGATGCCAGCCATTCATTTATGTCAGTAGTAATTAATTGGTTCACATTCAAATATGGACACCAGTCCCAGGATGCTCAGTGGTCTCTGGGGTGTGAGAAGAACCAGGCAGGACTGCAACGTCTCCGTGGTGCCAGATCCCTCAGAAAGCTGTCCCTCCGTGCTCTCTGAGATCTTCCCTCAACTTACTGATAGGGAACCCAGGGCCCCAGGAGGAGAGGTAACATGCCAAGGTCACATCATTCATAAGTGACGGACTTGTGGCATGTACAGCTTCCGGGCTGGATCCCGTTGTGACTGCCAGCTGCCAAACCCATGTGCCTGCCACCACTCCTAACCATGGGTGCTGAAGCTGGAGTCCAGAGCCAGGGGTATCTTATAAAAAATAAGACAACCACAATAACAGTCTCTATGTGTGTGTGTGTGTGTGTGTGTGTGTGTGCATGTGCCTGTTTCTGCAAGCATTTAACAAATACTTGCAAATATTGTGCAAATATGTGCCAGAGACTGGGGACACAGAGGGAACAAGGCAGGCAGCCCTCTTGTCCTGAAGGAGAAGCATCTTGGTATAAAGATGAAAAATAAACCAGAATAAAACACCACGTTTGAAACCAGATAGGAATGCCTTCCTTTATCAGCCTGCTTCGTTAATTTGTCTGAATGCCTTTGTCCTTCACTTTCTGTGCCTTACTTTTCTCAACTGAAAAATGGGTATAAACTTCACAGCAGTTGTAAAGATTGGACAGAACACAAGCTAAGTTCCCAAAACATAGCAGGTGCACATTCAATGGTGTTGATTTATCATTATTCTATTAATTGTCATTTAGTGTTAGTCAGGGTGGGAACTTTTGAAGGACCTTCCATGAAGCAAGCAGAGGAATTTCCTTTCAAAATGAGAAAGAACTGGAAAGGAGAAAAGGTGGGGTTTAGACAGCGCCACCCAGGATGACATGTGTGTGTATGTGTGTGTGTGTGTGTGTGTGTGTGTGTGTGTGCGCGCGCGCGCGCACGTGCGCGCGCCCATGTTATGTTTCATTGAAGAAAAAAAAAAAGTCGCCAGAGTCATCGTACCCACAAATGACTCTGGCTCAAAATGTGCAAAATGATGTATGGAATTAAATAGGAAAATCCTTACAATTGCTGTTTGCCACATTCTTACAGGTTACATTAACCTGAACTGCCTCAAGGGAAAAATTCCATCGGAATAGAAGGAGGAAAAGAAAAGAATCTTCTAAAAATCAAAACTAATTTACAACTTCCGCCAAACAGCCCAAGCAGGACTTTAGCAAATCGGGTGACCATCGGGTAAAAGTGGGCGGTGTGGTTTTCACAAGCGCACACAGAACTCGCACACATACACACTCAGCCAGCACGATGCACGTTCCAGGCAGTCCCCAAATTCTCCACGTGGATCATCTCGTTTAACCCTCACGTCAACTCAACAATCCACTGTTATTATGCCCATTTCACAAATCAGGAAAACTGACATTTATGGAGGTTCAGTAACTTAGCTCAGGCAGGGCTCTAACCCACAGCGGTTGGGGTCAAGCCTGGGCTCCTAACTCCTGGTTCCATTGCTACAGGGGACGCCAGCAAACTTCACAACCCACAAATGAGGCAGAGCCGAACATGGAAACAAGGTGGCCATAGGGGTGGAAAGCCTGGCTTCACTTCTGGCCTCGCCCCACCAGCCCTGTGCCTCCTAGGGCATCTCAGCACCTCCGAGCCAGAGAGTTAATTCGAGAATGTGGGGCTGTGTGTGAAAGCGCTTGGTCCACAGCCAGACCCAGACTGTGGGATGCTTCCCTTCTGTCCTCCTCTTTCTCTCCAACCAAAGCTCCCCATCCTTGAGGAAGGTTTTTTACTTTCTTTGGCTTGAGAACAGCGTCTGAAGGAAGTCAACAATCCCGAGACAAGGGAGACAGCCAAGCAGAGGAAGACAAACAAAACTGACACCGAGCAAAAATGCAACGGTATTCAACATGCGAGCTCTAATTTTCGCTCCCCTGCCTGAAGCCTGCCAGACACAGGGCTTTGAGAAAGAAAGAAAGAAAAAATCTGATTTGTACTGAAAGGGGCCAAAAATAACCTTGCTTTCTCTTGCAGAAGAAAACAGAAAACTCTGCGGTTTCCTCCCATTTGGATGTTCTTTTCCCTTGGCTGCGGTCGGCGGGGTGAACCTCTTAGCTCAGGACCTGGAAGGAGACAACAGGCCAAAACATTCAGGCAAGCAGGGGGACAGCGGGGACCTGGCTGAGAGGGGGTCGAGTCTGAGTTAAAGCCCCCTCCAGGGGCAAGTGTGGCTTGAGAAGGAGGCAGGGAAAGAGGCCTTCATTTGCAAATGCTAATTTAAAGCTATTTCTAATCAGCAATAGGCCTGTTCTTTCAGTCTTCCAAAAAAAAAAATCTCATATGTCCCTACTTTCCACCCCCACTTGCTCTGCACTGTTTCTGACTTTTTTTGGTCGAAGCCTTATCCCTGGGCTCTGTTGCTTCCAGGACATTCCTATCTTCCCCACATTTTCTAAATTACAACTCTGATGTCCGTCCTTGTTTAAAACCTTCCAGTGACGCCCCATCAACAACAGAAAACAATATCAGAAACCTGTATCAACAGAAAACTATACCCAAGCTGCCTCTTCTCCCTGTCTTCCTCTAACCTCTGCCATTTCCCTTAGTAGTCCCTGCTTTCCCCGGGCTCTTGCTTCCTCAGGTCAATAAATCTCACTTACCCCTCCTTCCTGAGTCCCTGCCTCTGGTCCATCCTTTACTACAGCAGAGCTCCTATCTCTCCTCCTCCAGCTCCAACCAGTTCTTTCTTCCCCAAGGAAGGACTCTTCACAAATGCTCTTTCAGTGGGTTGTCACATTGGCCCTGAAAACCAAGTACAATTTCCCCCAAATTACTGATGGGAAACCGGGGCCCAGTGAGGAGAGGGAACGTACCCAAGGTCACATCGGTTCATAAGTGATGAACTTGACGCACCCTCAGCTTCTGGGCTGGATCCCGTGGTGATTGGCAGCTGCCAAAACCACACGTGAGGTCCCTCCTTCAGGAACGTTGTTCCTGAAACCTCTAAATTGCACCGTTGCTTCTGAGATAGTTAAGCAGCAATTCCAGGTGTTTCTGCCACTGGAGAGAGAACTGATGTTGCTCTGGACTTTTTTGGCCTCTGGTTTCTCCACAATGCAGAGAATCTATTTTTACCTCAGAAATCAAGCAGGGTGTGATTATCCCTGCCATTTTTTTTTTTTTTTTCAAATGCATACCCCACTGCCAAGCACATTGGAGAACTCTGACCAGGCCAAAGAGAGCTCAAATGCAGACACGGAAAACCCAGGACAGAGCAAGAGGCCCCGAGATGAGGAGGTCCAAGGTTTATGCGAGGGGAGCTGAGCGTCTGTTGAAATGCTTTGATGGATAAAGACACTGTCAGTGACTGTGGGAACAGAGACCCGAGGTGGGAGTCCTGAAAGCCAGAAGTGAGTGTCTTCAGTGCTGAGCGCCCCCCTGGGCCCCCACCTTGCAGCCCTGAACTCACAGAGGAGGGGCTGCTGCTCTAGACGCTTCCCCCAGCCTCGTGAGTCATGATGCTCACCGCCCCCTTGAGGAGGGCCTGGCTCTGAGCGCTGTCTCCCCAAGACTTGGTGTCTACCCAGAGACCTGGTGGAAGGGGTCAGCCTCCTTTCAGAGAGATGTGGGCTGACCCGGTCCTTCGCAACAATCCTAAGGAGAGCTTGTGAATTCCTGAGATGGAGAGAGAACTCCTCTGGGAGACGTCAGGAAGAGTGGTTCCCAAAGTACCCGATCGGCACCGTCAGCCTCGCCTGGGAACTTGTTTGACAGGCACGTTCTCAGACCCCATCCCAGACCCGGGGAGTCACAAATGGGGAAGCGGCACAATTGTCTTTTAACAAGTCTTGCAGGTGATTCTGATGTGCAGCTGAGAACCACTGACTGTCACAGAGAGGCGTGAGCAGGGCACAGGCCCCACCTGACACATCAGGGTCTTCCTCAGAGAAGCGGGGCCCCCTGACCCTCACGCGCTCCTGTTTTCACAAGGTTCACTGAATCACTGCAGCGTGCGTACTTCACCTCCGGCAGTGGCTTCCGCTTCCTCGGCCCGGGTGGGCTGTCTCTCCCTTCAAGGCTGTGATCCAGAAGACCCGACAGTCCACTGTTAACCGGACGCTGAGTGCCTTGCACGGGCCAGGCATCGTGCTAGCCTCTAGAGAAGTCGAGGAAAATGAGAAAGGGGATTGCGCCTGCCTCTGAGAAACTAACAGCCTGGCCAGAATGATATATATTATTAAACATAATAGATATTAAATATGTGACACGGGAGGTTGTCCTCCTAAAGGAGAAGGAGTGGGAGCAGTGGGGGTACAGGGCAAGAGGACTAGACCTGACTCAGCTCATCATGATTAAGTTCACCGTTATAAACACGAGAGCGCGAGAGAAGGAGAGAGGGTGAGAGAGAAGGAGAGAGGGAGGGACGAAGGGAGACGGGGAGGAAGGGAGGGGAGGGGAGGGGAGGGGAGGAGAGGAGAGGAGAGAGGATAAAACGCCTGGCTAAAATTTGGTCCCTAAAAGAATCTGCATGTTTATCTTTGACACTTACCTTCGAGGAATGTCTTAGAAAGGGTTTTGAAGCAGAACCACTCGGTCATTCAGCCTTCTTTCTGCCCAGTGGCCTCCTCTTTGATGGAAAAGCCATCATTCTCCTGCCACCCAAAAAATCTCCCTACAATACAACAGGACTTCCTATAATTTGCAAAAGCATTTGTCATCACCCCCTTGACAGCAAAGAACCCAGGACCTTGGGGGTTTGTGATGGAAACTGGACCTTCCGCAAGAGCAGGGTGGCCACTAGGAATCCTCAGTCAGCTTGACGTGTGTGTTCTCCATGACATCACTGCCCCTCCCCATGCTGGCTGCGGGGGCCTGGGGGTGTGGAGGTGCTAATACCCACCCCCATCTTCTTTGCCAACGGGACCCAAGTTGGTCAGTGTCTGGCACCTGGTGCCGCAGGGGTGTCTGTACCCCTCTGAGACCCAGCCAGTGAATCTAAATTAGTCTTGCCCCGTGGTTGTCTATCCAGACTGCACATGAGAAGCATCCTGGGAGCTTTAAAAATATATCCCCAGTGGGATAATTTGTTCAGGATCCACTTCTGGTCAATGAGCTATGATGGTAGACGTGCTGCAAGGCTTTCTCATAAGAGACACATGGAGGAAGGGAGAAGCCCCTTTCTGCCTGCTTCAAATGCTCGGGATTGCAGCAGCCATCTGGGGGCAAGCTGACCCACTGGGGATGTTGGGGCAGAAGGGTGGGAAGAGCTCAGGTCATAGAGGATGTTGTCAGCCCCTAATTGACCAACTCTGAACCCCCTACTTCCACATTTACTAGTCCTGTGACTTTGGGCATACCAACTAAGCCTCATTTTCTTTTTTTTTTTTTTTTTTGGAAAATAAGGATAAAAAACCCATCCCATAGTGTTGCTGTGGAGATTGATGACTTATGAATTAATCCACCTGAAATGCTTAGCAGAGTAGTTGACACTAAACAATGGTGATTATAATAATAATAATATTGTTAATAATAACAATAATGCTGCTGGTGATTGTTGTTTATCCTGGGGAAAGTGCAGTTTTCACCTCCCATATCCATACTTTGGATATTCTGCTTTTCTTAATGCACTTTGAGACTATGTTAGTGTTTTGCTTATTTGTGGTTTTGTCCTTTAAAGTTTTAACAAAGATCATTATAATTATGTCCATTTTTTTATAGTGGATTATACCATAGATTTGTTTCTGGGGTACAGTCAAGTTAGGTCTTTATTATATGAGCTGTTGTGGGGCCAGCTCTCCTCTGCCTTCTGCTTTCTCAGTGGATTTGTGAACAGAACCAGGACTGGGTATCGCACGCCAGTGGTCCAGGCTGGGCTGGAGTGCACCAGGTGCTGTGACTGATGGTGCCCCCAGGAGGCTGGCAGCCACATCCTCTGCTCAAGCCACTTTAATCAGACACATCGATGCTCTTTTATAATGAGCACGACAATGAGATATGAACTCCCAGAAGGTGGTCTCAGGACAACTTCCCATCAGAGGTGTTTTCAGCTCCCTCAGTGGTGGGCTCAGCCATTGAGGGTTCTGGCAGTTCCTCTCTTCTATGTGCTCTGGAGCATCTCAAGATGATTGGCAAACTTCTCAACATGGTCTGGAAGGCGAGACTTAACATATTGTTGTGGTTGTGAAAGAAGGTTCTGGAGTCAAATTCTCTGGGTGTGAATTTACCCATTCATATTTGGTGATCTTGAGTGAGTTATGTCATGCCCTGGGTCATTTCATTGGTGTCTGCACTTTTAAAATGAGGCAGTCAGACCTTCGGGCTTCAAGATTTGAAACTGCCAGAGACATCTATTTCTTATGATGCACATATTAATTTATTTTCACATAAAGAGGTTTCTCCTAGGGTGAAGGTTCTTAGTGTTTGAATAAAATAAGTTCTTCTCAAGTATGTTGTGCATTTTTATAATGTTCAATTGTTTTCACTTCTGGCTGAAAAGGGCCCAAATTTTACACAGTAAAGTTTGCATCAATCTTTTACTTCTACCAGATAGCTTATGGTTATGTTGTTCTCTTGTCTTCGAAAGAAAACAAGGCGAGACAAAGCGGAATATATGAATCAGACTCAGCTTTCCCCTTGGAGGAGCAGGACAGAGGATGGATGCTGCAGCCCTTTTTTTGTTGTTCATAATTCATTATTATAGAGATTTATAAAGGGTCTTTCCATAAGCGCTTCACAAAGCAAACTGGAACAGAAACATCGTATACTTTAGTTAAACCTACTAAATTGATGATACAAAGGGAAAGTTGGGTTGGGTTTGAAGAACCAAATATGATCAGTAATATTATCCTCTGAGATACAAAGCCTCTGCCCTTGGCAAGGCCTGATGGACACCATTCTGAACCCCAGGCGCAGTGCTTGCTGAGCAGCTAGTCTCTCTGAACCCGAGATCCTTTTCAATTGCTGCCTCTTTTAGGATTCTTTAAGTTGAAACTCCTCCACTCTTGCTTCCATTCCCCTTGCTAAATGGCTGAACATGCTTCTCAACCTTCATTCTAGATCCTTTCAATGCTGTTCTCTCCATGCTGCACTTCTAGAAATCCTCCCTTGACCAGGTCAGGAGCCCATCCTCTGTGTCCCCACTATGCCGAACTTGACCTACTGGATGCTGTTGGAATCACCCATTGGCTTGTCTGAATTCTTCATTAGCCTGGGAGCTCCAAGCAAAGGAGGCCTCACCGCGCCCCCCCCCCCCCCTTGCTTACCGCTGCATGCCCAGCACCTAGTGCAAGGCCCGGCAGGCTGTGTAGATGCTAAATAAATAGCTCTTGAATGAACAAATGGATTTCTATGCTCATGCCTTCACTTTCACCGGAGTCCCATTCTAAAATGGCTGGCCTTTCTCCTCCACATAGGGATTTAACTCAAGTCCATATCTTCCACCAGACACCCCCAGACACCTCCACCAACTTCACCTCACACTCATCTACCCTGTCTCTGAACTCATCATTGTGCACACTACAGTGTAAGGTTTAAGATTATGAATTCTGGAGTGAAATTTTCTGAGCTCAAATTCAGAATTCCCCAAATACTATCTGTGGGATCTTGAGCAAATGGCTTAACCACTGAATTCTTGCTTCCTCATCTGTAAAATGGAAATGTTAGTACCTATTCCTCAATATTACTGGGAGTTTAAAATGAGTTAATATCTGTAAAGCCC
This sequence comes from Balaenoptera physalus, assembly GCF_965194825.1. NCBI lineage: Eukaryota > Metazoa > Chordata > Mammalia > Artiodactyla > Balaenopteridae > Balaenoptera > Balaenoptera physalus. Next base: position 47,454,639 of record NC_138900.1, on the reverse strand, counting down.
TTTCCCTGACCCAGTTCAAGTGTTTTTTTGAAATGAAATAACCAACACCTTAAATGTAATTTGGAGTTTCTAGAATGTTCAAGTCCTGCTACTGAGAAGAATCTGGGCTCTCAGAACTTATTCTCAAAGACCTGACACCCAGACCACCATCCTGGAGGCAGTTGTGCCGAGACTCCACACATACCACCCCGTGCCGGCCCACCCTGTAATGGTGTTTGAATGCCTTTGTCCCAACTAGGGAAGAAGTTCTCCCAAGCCGATATCATGACATTTTATCTCTGCATCCCAACATTTCACATGATGTTTGGACCAAAGCTAGTGCCCAGTAAATGATTACTGAATGCATAAGTGAGAACACTAGACACATATCCCACCTAAGACTGGTACCCATCGCTCCCTGAGTGAGCTCTGAGCATCACATGCCTTCCCTTGTCCTAAGATGCTGTCTCTTACTCTAGGACTAGTCCACATAGCTGGCTTTTTTCTTGGAGGCACGCCTCAGGTTTCCAACCATGTACTAAACCCAAGCTCACAAAATCTGATACTCTATCTGTGCCCTGACACTGGCTGCATCCTCCCTCCACCCACAAATTGGCAAGTATTTCTAGAAAACGAGTGTGCTGGGCTCTACGCTGGACGCTATGGATATAACCACTAACCAGAAAGGTGTGGGTCTTGGCCTCGCCGAGCTTACACTCTATTGTGGGCCGTTTACCTGCCGCATTTCCTGGGATGACCGCAGGCTCTTCCTCTTGCCTCCTCTTTGGGGCAGGCTGCAAGCCGTTCTGGCACTAACCACATCTCAAGTGTAACTGCTCCCTGAAGAATTCTGATGTTGGGTTACTTTGGATATCTGCATTGAGCTGAGACCAAATTTGAGTGTATCATGCCTCCTTGGACACCATCACCCTTCATAGGTTAGTTCCCTAAACTTGACTCAGCCCAATTCCATCTCCATTCTCCCTCTTCTCAGCAGCTAGCAGCCAACACCCACTCATTATGCTCTGGCCTCTGAGTCTCCTGCCATCTCTCATATAATAAATCACAGGAGCATTACAGTGAGCCTTCCCAAACCCTCGACTTACGTGGAATTTGGTCACATACTAGGCTAAAGGGAGTTTCTAGGTTTAAACATTCATCACTCCCCATACTATTCTAAAATAATTTCCTCTTAAATTCAAACAGTTCAGTGTGATGACTATACCCCTCTACACACAAAAAATTTATATGGTCCAACTGGTTATAAATTTTGTACTCATTTCCTCCATACGTACAGACATTCATAAAAAATAGAGATGTCTCATGAGCTATATGAATGGGTCATTGTATAATCGCCTACAAAGAGAGAAAAATGTATTAAGGATATAGAAGTAAAAGAATAATATATAATTCATAATATGGAGATGAAAGGTGGGTGAATATGAAGTGGCTCTTCTCTTGAAAATGTTTAATCATTTTTTAATATCAACACACCTTATTATAAAGACAACATGGCTTAACCAAATACAATAAGTAAAATACTACAGTCTTAATCAAAAGATTATGGAATTCTCAAATAGTCCCTAGGATAGAGCATTTTATGAGTGTGGTTTGAATATCAGTTAAATACATATTTCTTAATAGTTGAGCCATTATGTAATTAAATAATATTTATATAATGATAACTGCATACTCCATAAGTGAAAGTTAGATTTAATGAGATGTTTATTGGCATAAATGATTAATAATAAAACTCTCCCTGCTGAAGGTAATTTATACACATGTGATATGGCCAAGAAGAAAAGCTCCTTTTAAGGCTTACCTTGCGTGCCATGTGACTACTCCCACCCAACTCAAATCCATTCCTTGTTAAAAAACATCAGCCCAAGACTTAAGGGCAATAATCGTTAGGAGTGAGACAATGGACAAAGGCACCTTTTTAAACATGTTGAAATTATAGCAGATTTGTGCCAAGATTTAAATTTTATTTGCTAGTAAACTGGTACTTTTTCCCTCAATAATTTATGGAAATGTTTCAGAGATCAAAATAAGCATAGTCCTGATTTTTTTGAGGGGGTGCACAGTTGAAAAGTAGATAATTTGGTAATCATGTGATCATCATCTCAAACGTGACAAGTGTAGAATTATATGATATACACTGAGCACTTGTCAAGCGCCAAGCACTGTGCTAGGTACTTTACTGCACAATTTCAGAGGCAGAGAAAACATGGGCTTGTTTTGGGCTTATAACTAGAAGAATAGCCTGACAAGTATCTGTCATCATGATGCTTCACCAAGATTAGGAAAGTAGTTATTAGGCAGGATGGGTCTTGTGGTATTTTTGGTACAATGTGTCTAAATGACAATTTCTAACTTCTTACGATGCCCTAGTTTACATTAGAAACATCACAAACATAGGTTTGAGTTCTGGGTTGACTACTTTCTACTTGTGTCTCACCATTAGTAAGTCACTAAATGTTTTACAGTCTCAGTTTTCTCCTCAGTAAACTGGTGATATTGAGGTGTCCCTTCTACCTCCCATACTTAAGAGGAACAAATAACATTGGTGACCAAGGGCTGAACTCCCACAGCCCTTTTCCCAGACTCCAAATAGAAAACACACCACAAGGTACAATTTTATCTGTGTTGTATCCTTCATACCTGCTATAGCACTTTGTGCAGAGAACACACCAATTAATATTGGAGGAATGAATGGGTGTGTCTATTGAACTCTACTTAAATTTTCCTCAATTATTTCTATTATTTCATAGTAAGATGAAAAGGAGAGATGTCACAATACTTGGACTCAATGCACACTTGTTAATAACAGTGTACTTACAGCACCTAATTGCCATGATTTTGGTCCCTTCTGGAGAACTGCAACATCACTGGGAAGCTGTCACTGGCCACACCACCTTTCCTGAAATGGATCTATTACGAGGAGTATCATCCCTGAGTCTGTAGTTTCCAAAACTGCTATTCTACATTGGAAAACAGACTTCTCAGTAAAAGCACAGTTTGGACTAACCCTGAGGTTTATCTGGCTTCTCTAACTCCAAGGTTAGAGAAGATACTAAGGGTGATTCAACAGTATAAAGAAGAAAGACTGGACAGAATTAGTCATTTAGCAAGAATGATTTCTGATGGTGGGACATGGGTAGTGAGGTGATTAATAAATACTGTTTGTTCTAATTTCTGCTAAAATTTTAACCATGGTTGTAGTGGGTAGGGGGCTATGGATTTTGTTTATTCCACTTCACACCAAATTTTCAGGCAGTAGTATGCAGTGGTTACCAATGAGTTTCATTTTTCCTGCAATGTGCAACTACTTCCAACAGGCTTAGAAAACCATACTGTTGAGCATGGGCTCTCACGTCAGATTTGGAGGGTTTCAATCCTACCTCTACCACTTAGTAGCTGTACAACCTTGGGGGGAAATTCTTAACATCTCTCAGTCTTGGTTTACTTCCCTTTGAAATGGAGATGATTATAATAACAATCTAACATGGTTGCTGACCTTGGAGGCTCCACTCTGTTCTTAATAAAGAAAAAATCATTTCAGCTCCTATGATTCTAAAGTAGAGCTTTTCTAGGACACAGATATTGGGGATACATTCTCACTTGCTATATCTCGACATCACCTCTTCCAAGGTCTTTTGGATGCACACACACACAATAGGCACACATACAATAAACACACACACACACACACACACACACACACACACACAGAGTTTCTCTGAACGCTTCCTAAGAACTAACATCAATCTTTTTTGCCAAAGAGGAAGTCCATTCCTTGAACGTCACTAATTTTTTGACCTTGTATTTCCTAAGGTGAGAAAGGTATTTTGGATACATATTCTCCAGTAACTCCTAATATTAACACACTTTTGTCAGTCAAATTCCAGGTCAATGTGTCTAACAAACTTTTCATATCAAATGAAAAGCAGAAAAGATGATCTCATCAAGAAAAGTAAAGGCAGACTGCATTTCATTAACTGATAGGGAATGTCATCTTTGGTTATCTTCTCATGGCCTCATCCTTTCAAACGTGTCTTGAAATTATGGGAGAGAAGTCTAGGTCTTCACAAAATCCTGTTATTTTTTCTGCCTGGGAACATAGCTGCTCTCAGGCTCCCATGCATTTCAGTGGAGCATGGAACTGAGTTATGACCGATGGTATGTGAACAGAAACAGCAGACCTCCCCAGGCCAACCAGTACAACCTCCCATGCAACCTGCGAGGCTTTTCCCCATTCTGCTGGGAGGAAGGGTGTAGAGCATCCAGGGAGGACTCTGGGACCCCAGGGGATGGCAGAACCACCACATTGAAGAGCTCTGGGTCTCTGAATCACAGTATTGGAAGACTACCCTTCAAACATACAACTCCACATAACATGAGTAAGAAATACACTTTTTGTAAATTAAGCCACTGAGGTTCTGGGGTTGTTAGTTACAGCATTCAGCCTCACCACAATACAAGAGACGAACTTGGATCCCACTCAGTGATGACAGTTGACAGACAATTTTGCAAATCTGTCCCACCGTTAAGGACATTTACAAACGAAACAGAGTTTGTTGACAATTGCAGGTATAGATCTTGAAAGACAGGAGCAGAGTTCAGAACTCAGAGGCTCTGCGGGGGAGGCATGTGCTCCCTAAACATGACTCCCAGCCCCTGGGGACTGATAAAGCCTTGGTAGACAGGAAACTTCCTGGGCCAGGCCCCCTGCCTCACTAATCACCACCTCCCGAACATGAGAGAGCACCTCCACAAGAGGATTTTTAGATCAACCTAATTTCTAGAACCAGCCACATCTGAGCACTCAACCTCAGTGCTCACACTGTTGCCCATACCTTTGCTATTCAGTTTCCATTATTAATATTTACAATATTATAAGTCTAGTCCGAGCCTCTGAGTTAGAGGGTGCTATAACTTTAACTTCCCTAACTATCAAGCTCATGAAGAAGATCCTTGTATTCTGCCTCTCTCAATAATCCCACAGACTCTTGGCGTATGTGCCCTTCTTCCCCTGGGTGATCAGGCTTTGGGATCACTTCCCTGGGAAGCCTTCACTGATCATCCTTCAGCTGGGTTCAGTACACTTTCCCAAGACCTCCTAATATCTAATGCTAATGAATGACATTTATTTCAGTGAAAGTATATTATAAATACTACACTTTGCTTCTCTCAGGCTGTGAGCAGGGATTGAGTCAAAACAGTTGAATTCCTAGCACTGGGGACACAGCCTGGTATATCCTTTTATTCATTTAAGAAAGGTTCCTTGAGCGTCTGCTTTGTGCCCGACACTAGGTAGTCAATGGAGAGCTAACAGCTGCGAGGGCCCCAGTTCTCTTGGAGCTGAAGATGGACGTGAACAGTTAGCAAAGACTGGCTCTAATAAATGCATAACCATAGGTAGCGCAGGTGATCTAGGAGAAATGAACCTGTTTCTTTGATGATGTCTTACTTTGTCTTTCCCAAAAGAGACCTTTAGACAAGGGTTTGGGTACAAGCTATTTATTTGGGAGGTGATTTTAGGGAGCGCAGTGAGAGAGTGGAGAAGTGAGACAAGGAATTGAGGCAGGTTAGTAAAAGTTATGTGAAGCAGCAGATTGATGCTATGGGCAACGGCCACTCAGCCCTGCTGGGGGCCTCTGGGAGACTGTATGGACCATGCCTGAGAATTGCCCCACTGTGGGGCAAGACTGTGGTCTTAAGCAAAGAACAGATGCTTAAAAAAGCAAATGATGGATGGATGGATGGATGGATGGATGGATGGATGGATGGATGGATCCTGTATTCTAGGGTCTAACTGAAGGACTGAAGGAGGTAATGGATAAGAAAATAAAGACTGAATGGGGAATAAATGATTGAGGGATGCAGGATGAAATTCAGTGGCCTCTGCAAGGGAACGTCTGATTGTCACCCACACTGTATTACTGCACCGAGAGCTTCATGAGAATATGAATGTGCTAGTTACACACAGAAGGAGATGGAAACCCAGCCTGAGTCTTCTCATGCACGCTGGTGGACCTCTGAAGAAATTTCCAATGTATTCAGAACCCATTACCTTCAGTTTAATGATGCTGTGTCCCATAGGTTCCTTGGTCTGGAAATGGAACTTGTGGTTCTAACTTAACCTTCCTAGAAGTCCTTTACCTGTCTCAGAAATGCTGACATGGCACAGCCGGGCCTATAGATTAGAGGCATTGTGGCAAGTGAAGAAAGGAATGCAGTGAGCCTCCTGGGGCTGTCTGGATAAGGCAGACAAGTGAGCTATTTACACAGATGTGAGCACAAATGTTTGTTTATTTTACACCTTGGAATTGTTCACATGTGTATATTAACAACCATGCATTCATTTTATTCATTCATTCATTCATTCATTCATTCAGTATTACATATTTATTGAGCATCTACTAGGTACCAGCTGCCAGTGATCCCATGGTGAGCAAGAGACACCATCTCTCCTCAGAGATTTCCCTCATGGAGGCTGAAGACGTTCAGTACGTGTACAGAATTATGATATTGTAAAGAAGGAAATCACACACAGGATGACACTTGTGGGCACTTAGTCTGCTGTGGATGCCTCCCTGAAGAAAGGCTGGATGATGAGGAAGCAGCAAGTAAAGGTGTAACAAAGGAGAAGAGCGTCCAGCCAGGGGGCGGAGCCCATGCCAAGCGGGCGACAAGGCAAAGGACCATGGCCCATTCGGGGATGAGGCGAAATGCTGGGGAGGCAGGAACACAGAAAGGCAGTGAGAACCTGGCAGGAGGTGGGGCTGCAGAAATGGGCAGGGGACAGATATACAGAGCTTCCTATACACAGTTTTACACATTTCAAAACGTATTCATGGGCAGTAGATTAAGTAGATTTAACCAACGGAGGTTCAGAACACATTTGCATAAAAGAAACAGAAGACACCTCAAGGAACTTCCTGCCCTCTGCATTCCCTTATTTCAGCAGCTCACACGACCTGAGCGCTTAGTATGTGCTAGGTCCCGGGCGGGCACTGGGGTAAGAAGAGGACAGATGGCCAGATTAGCACTAGGGTTCGGAGGCCACAGGGCACGGAGGCTCCCGTGTCCCAGCCTGAGCTTTCAGGGGACCTTGCTGATCAGAGACGCCATCTGCCTTCTTCCCACACTCTTTAGGCTGCATATGAACCAGCATGGGATATTGAGTCAGAGACCTCATCTCTGCTACACACTATCAATGTGACCTACTTGTCCTAATTGAGCCTCACTAATCTCTACAAAATGGGAAAAGTGACAATCGCTGCCTGACATAACTTGTGTGTGCGGGGAGGCCGAGTGGAAGAGTCTGGCTGGCCCAATTGCTGGTGCGCAGTCAGTGCACAAGAGGGGGGAATGGATTCCTGCTTATTGGTCCCACGTTTCTGCCCACCACGGCCTCTCCATCTTCTCACTGTAGCCATTATGGAGATGCCGGAAAACCTTGGGCCCCCAGCCCCTGTATCCTGAGATCCTTAGATGCTCCAGTTCTGCTCAAGCCTACATCTTGGCCAGAGGGGGCTCTGGGCAGCACCAGCTGTTGTGGGTTGAGCACTGGTTTCCCCACAGTGGTTCCTGCTGCACCCTGGGCAGGGGTCTAGCTCCAATCAGGCAGATTCTTGCTTCCTGCTGTGCTGAGAACACGGCACCACCTTCCTTGTGCTCCCTCAGGCCCTCCTCCTGAAACCGTGGACCCAAGGCTAGACGCCTCTGAGCATCTGCTGCAGCTCAGTCCGGCTGCACACCTGGAAGCCGGGCCCTGCAGCTCTCACTGAGGCTTCCCGGGTGGCAGCCATGTATCTATACGTCTAGGAACACCTGATTTTGTGCTGGGAATTTCAGGTCAGATAGATTCCCTAGGTGCTTTCCTGCTTTAAAATCTGCCAGATTCATCCTCAAATGATTGAGATGATGAAAATGGTAACTTTGTCTTTCTTTCCTCCTTTCCAAGAGGGTGCACTATCCCCTGGCAGTGCTGGGATCCCAAAGGCTCCTTCCAACGCCTGCTTCTGCCCCTCAATGTCTCCTCACTAAACCCCGGCTCAGGCTGCCCAGAGGGAGGCACCTGAGCAGCATTCACTGGTATAAACACTTGGCAGATGATGTCCCAGGAATGACAGAGCTATGGCGACAAAAGCCAGAGCCTTGGGGACATGTTCTTCAGAAGGAGTTGGCAGTGGGAGGGCATGAGAAGGTGAAGGCTGATACCAAATATATTTTTTTCAGTTAAGTCTATTATGAGGCCTTGAAGAATTTTAGATATTTGGGGTTCTCTTCTCTTCCATCTGAGCTAAAATTTCAGCCCAGATATTTACTACCTGTGTTAGTTGACTACTTTGTTCCCCTGTTTTTTCACCTGAAAAATAGGAATAATATTTTAGCTCCCAGCATGAAGGGCTATAGGAATAATATTTTAGCTCCCAGCATGAAGGGCTATTAGGAGAAATACATCAAAAAAATTCTCTCAAAACATTTGACTCATGGTAGGTGCGTGCTCCATAAATGTAAGTTTATTTTAAATTATTTTACCTTTTGCTTGAGTTTAGAATCTGTGCAGATCTGTTTTGACTGTCCATTCTTTCATTCATTCATTCATTCATTTGTTCATTTATCAAATATTAACCTTTTACCTCCCATGTCCTAAGCCACAAGCTGAGAACAAGGGGTAGAAAAACATGATCCCTGCCCGGGGCCTCAAATCTACCATTCACTTAAGCCTCTGGTTATGATGAAAAGTCTCAGGTGTCAGGCAAAGTTCAGAGATTTTATTTCCTCTTGTAGCTTTATGACTTTCAGGCTGTTCCCCCAAAATTGCACTTAATTTTAACTTCATTAACTTCCTGTTCTGTCACAACAGTTAAACAAGGATTTCTCCATGAGTAGTATTCAAATCAGCTTTTAATGAGCTATTTAATTAAAGGCTAATTGAGGTGAATTCATTAAAGATTTCTAAATTATGCTTATCAGGGTAGCTATGTTTTAAGATAAGTTTTAAATATCTGTTTTATATTGCATTGTTTGATCATAAAAGTATGTATAAAATTACTTTTTAA